>NC_092741.1:34590327-35240555 GCF_047496795.1 Chiloscyllium punctatum
GAGTGGTGTCAAACAGAGAGATAGAGTGCAGGTACATTGGTCCTTGAAAATGGCGTCACAGGTAGACAGGGTGATGAAAAAGACATTTGGCAAACGTGCCTTCATAGGTGCAGAGCATTGAGTCCAGAAGATGGTACGTCATCTTCTGGCTGTACAAGACATTGGTCTGGCCACATTTGGGGTACTGTATACAGTTCTGGTCACCCTGCTATAGGAAGGATGTTGTTAAACTGGAAAGGGTGCAAATAAGATTTATAAAGATGTCATCAAGACAGGAAGATTTGAGTTATAAAGAGAGGCAGGATTAGCTGGGAGTTTTTTGCCTGGAGCATAGGAGGCTGAGGGGTGACCTTATAGAGTCATAGAGTCCTACAGCACAGAGACAGGCCCTTTAGCCCAAACTAGTCCATGCTGACCAAAATGCTAGCCCCAATTCTCTGCACATATTCATGTATTTGTCTAAATGCCTTTTAAAAGTTGTTAATGTACCCTCCTCAACAACTTCCACATTCCATATGTGTACACCTATGTGTAAAAAAGTTGCCCCTCAGGTTCCCTTTTATTCTTTCCTCTCTAACCTTAAACTGATGTTCTCTAGTCCTCGATTCCCCAACCCTGGGAAAAAGACAGAGTGCATTCACCCTATCCATGATCTTATGTATCTCTCTAATGTCCCCCCGCTCCATCTCTTACTCTCTAAAGAAAAAAGTTCTGGCGATGAGGCATTCTGCTAAATGACTTTGACAGTCTGCCCAGGGAACTGCTCAACAGGATCCGTCCTCGCCTTTTCCCAAAGGGTCTCAAGGACTTTAAGTACTGACCACTTCCTGATGGACTTGTGGTCAAAGGTGCTTTCTTCACAAATTTCCCAATGAAGGACAGGTGATAAGGAATGGTCCAACTACTTGGAGCATTCTGTGGCAGCGAGGCCAGGCCCATCCTTGACAACACCGGTGATAGGTAGAACCTTAATACATACTGACACTAGGTGTTTGCGTCCTGGGGATCCATGCACAGCTTGATGAAGCCACACACAAAGGTGACCGTCAGGGTGAGGTTGGCATTGGGTGTGTTTTTTCCTCCATTGCCCAGATCTTTGTACGTAAGTGTCCCTTCAGACCCAGTGCATCTTTGATCTCCACATAAAGAGGAAGATGGCCCGGGTGACTGTGGCGGCACAGGTTCTGGGAATAGGCCAGACCTGTGCCACATATAGCAGCACTAAGCGTACCTCACACCTGATGACCAGATTTTTACCTGCAATGGAGAGTAATCGTTGCTCCAATCTGCCCAGTGTCTGCCTAACTTTACTGATACGCTCCTCCCAAGACTTGGCGCATGCCCCAGCCCCTCCAAACCAAATACCCAGTACCTTCAGGTGGTCTATCCTGACAGTGAAGGGGATAGAGGATTGGTCAGCCCAGTTCCCAAAGAACATGGTCTCACTCTTGCCTTGATTTACCTTAGCCTGTTCAAACTGATCGCAGATGCATATGAATCTGTGCACAAACAGTGGATCCAAGCAGAAAATGGTGACGTCAACCATGTACAGGGAGGACTTAACCTATAGGCCCCCACTGCCAGGAATAGTCACCTCTCTCAGGCTCGCATTCTTCCTGATGGACTCAGCAAATGGCTCTATGCAGCACACAAACAAGGCAGAGGGCAGCCCTGCCTGACTCCAGATCTGACTGGGAAGCTGTCTGATTCCCACCCATTGATTGAGACTGCACTTACAATGCTGGTGTAGAGCAGTCGGATCCAATTCCAGATTCCCTCCCCAAAGCCCATTTTGGAGAGAACATCTCTCATGTATGTGTGCGATATCCTGTCAAAGGCTTTCTCCTGGACCAGGCTGATGAGGCAGGTGTCCACCCTCCCGTCCTGTATGTAGGTGATCGTATCCCTGAGGAGTGCAAGACTCTCTGTGATCTTCCTGCCCGGTACAGTACAGGTTTGGTCAGGGTGAATCACCAATCCCAGAGCAGGCCTGACCTGGTTGGCGATGACCTTTGACAGGGTTTTGTAATCTACATTTAACAGTGAGATTGGTCACCAATTTCTAATTTTGCTCCCTCTTCCCTTTCTCCTTGTAGATGAGGGTGATGATGCCTTTCCTCATGGATTCACTCATAGTACCTTCCAGAAGCGTATTGACATACACCTCCACAGGTCCTGGCCAATCAAGTCCCAAAGAGCAGAATACAGCTCGACCAGTAAGCCGTCACTTCCGGGAGTTTTTTTTTTGATGGACCCTATAAATTCCTCTGGCTGCTCTTTCCATTTTCGAGGGCCATGGTCAGTTCATCCAGAGATCACGGCTGGTCCAGCCTCTCCCGTGTTCTGCCATCTAAGACCTCCGTGATAGAGGACATGAACGACTGGGAGGTCGCACTGTCAGTTGGCTTTGAGTCATACAGACTGGCATAGAAGGATTTGCTGATCCTCATGACGTCAGCCTGAGATGACATTATCAAGCCATCTTCTTCCTTCAGGCTGCTGAGTACAGAGCTCTCTTTGTTCACCTTCTGGAAGAGGAAACATGAGCACGTCTCATTCTGCTCTACAGAGCAGACCCTGCACCAAAAGATTATCTTGGAGCCCTCCAAGGCAAACAGCAAGGCTTGCTGGCCCTTCACCTCCTGGAGATCCTCCTTAGTGGAGGAAAGTAGAACTAAAACACTACAGCGTTTGGGCATTAAGAACTAATGCAAATCTTTACACTAACAACCAATCCCTGTTGTTACACTTTTACTCAGCGGGTATATTGCTGAGGTCCTCCTTTTGGTAGTGGTGACTGCGCTGATGCAAATCTTCATCCTGACAGCCAATCCATGTTGTCACAGTTTATAAAATCATGGTTAAAAATCACCCAACACCAGGTTATAGTCCAACAGGTTTAATTGGAAGCACATGAGCTTTCGGAGCGATGCTCCTTCATCAGGTGATAGTGGAGGGCTCAATCCTAACACACAGAATTTATAGCAAAAATTTACAGTGTGATGTAACTGAAATTATACATTAAAAAATTGATTGTCTGTTAAGCTTTTTATCTGTTAGAATACAGTGATAGCTTCACTTCTTTCATTTGTAAATCACAAAACCTTTTTTTTTAAAGTTGCATTCTTGGGTTAGCTGTTAACAATGGTGATAAGTAATTGGACTATAACCTGGTGTTGTGTGATTTTTAACTTTGTACACCCCAGTCCAACAGCGGCATCTCCAAATTATAAAATCATGATCAGCATAAATAAGATCTTTACTGCAGGATAGGAGAGTCAAAAACTAGGGCACTGGTTTAAGGCTAGAGGGCAAAGATATAACAGGACCTGAGGGGCAACTTTTTCACACAGAAGGTGGTAAATATATGGAACGAGCAGCCAGAGGAATTTATAGAGTCGAGTACAATTGCAACATTTAAAAGACATTTGGACAGGCACAATTGGATAGGAAAGGCTTAGAGGGATATGGGCCTAAAGTAGGAAAATTGGACTAGTTCAGTTTGGAAAGCCAGGTTGGCACGGATGAATTGGGCTGAAGGGTCTGTTTCCATGCTGTATAACTCTATGACTATTTAACAACAACATGCATTTGCATAGAAATTGTGCACATTAAAATTTCAAAGAGTGTTGTGCTGGAAAAGCATCTGAAAAGCATCTTAGGCAGCATCTGAGGAGCAGGACATTTGACATTTCGAGCATAAGCTCTTCAGCAAGAATATGGGCAGTAGCCCAAGAGGCTGAGGGATAAATGGGAAGGTGTGGGAAGGTAGCAGGGAATGCGATAGGTAGATGAAGGAGGGGGGGGTAGGGGTTGGTGAAGGTGATAGGTTGGAGAGGAGGGTGGAGTGGATAGGTGGGAAGGAAGATGGACAGGTAGGACAGTCCAAGAGGCCGGTACTGAGTTGGAAGTTTGGATCTAGGATAAGGTGGGGGGAAGGGAAATGGGGAAACTTGTGAAATCTATGTTGATCTCGTGTGGTTAGAGGGTCCCAAGGTGGAAGATGAGGCATTCTTCCTCCAGGTGTCGGTTGGCTAGAGTTTGGCAGTGGAGGCGGCCCAGTATTTGCATGTCCTTGGTAGAGTGGGTGGGGCAGTTAAACTGTTCAGCCACAGACCTGTCCATCACGACCCTCTTGAACTGTCCAACCTGTCCATCTTCCTTCCCACCTATCCACTCCACCCTCATGTAGGTATAAGAGGCGTTTGAGGCCTCGTGAATGGCTGTGCTCCTCACTGGCTAGATTGAGAATGCTCTCCTTATAGCAAGTGTGAAGCGTGATGTCTGCCAATATTGTCTCTTTGCAAAATAAATGGACCAAAGGTGATTATGAGACTCTGAATTCCAGATTTTTATTGAATTCAAATTCCATCATCTGCCATAACAAATTATTTGTCATTTAACCTTATTGAATTTCAGGGCGATAATTTAACATACTCTACACCTCTAACTCATGACCAGTTTGTACATCAGACTTTGTGGATTGTGCATGTTCTGTGGATGAATCATCATTTCTCATAGTATCAAGTAATCTGGCCAGATTAGGATCAGTTTTTCTTTTCACTTTGTTCTTTGACTAACTAGTAATTATTGTTATTTCTCTGGAGACATAGAGTAGATAGTGTCAGAATAAAAATAAACACTTCCTTCTTCCACAATTGCAATGGAAGAGTTCATCTGGCAAGGAAATAGTGTGGAAAACAATAGATTGCAAGTTCATCAATGAATGGAACAGAAATTAGCTGATCATTGCACCTATCAACCACCTTCTCAAAACCAAGTGGGGCGGCACAGTGGCTGGGATGGCACAGTGGCTCAGTAGTTAGCACTGCTGCCTCACAGCACCAGAGACCCCGGTTCAATTCCAATCTTGAGTGACTGTGTGGAGTTTACACATTCGCCCCGTGTCTGCGTGGGTTTCCTCTGGGTGCTCCAGTTTCCTCCCACAATCCAAAGATGCGCAGGTCAGGTGAATTGGCCATGCTAAATTGCCCATAGTGTTAGGTGTATTAGGCAGAAGTAATTATATGGTGTGGCAAGGGTCTGGGCGGGTTTGTCTTCAGAGGGTCAGTGTGGGCTTGTTGGGCCAAAGGGCCTGATTTCATATTGTAGAGAATCTAAATCTAATCCAAGTCAAGGTTAACATTGAACCCCACATTACAGGAACTAATATCTCTTTACCTAAATTAAATCTTTGGGTAGTCACTTGGAAAATTAATTCGCAATTTTTTTATAATGGAGCCCCTGTTACTGGCAGTGGGCAAGAGTTTCACGACAAACTGCATTGGACTAGATCAGCGATTCTTTTTTTAATAAAGAACCCCTTTTAAATGGATCTGTAGTCACAAACACCCCATTATAAATAAGTAACATCCTAGATGAACTTGCATTTTTGCATCCTTCTCTTGAGTTGAACCTTGTAGTACTATCAAAAATACATTGTACTCTAAATTATTTTGGAATTTGTACTTTAAAATAGTAGCATATAAAGTTAGTTACTTTTTGTAAATGCTTTGGAGATGGAGTAAACATTGAGGGCCATTAGTTTGTTTTTAGTTCAGCAGAGTCAATAATGATTTTAGTTTAGAAAACTTTAAAATTCAAGGTTTAGGGCAGTTTGGAGGAGACCTGACTGAGTCAGGAACAAATATAGTTCCTCTTATTTGAAAGGTTAAAGCAGTTCAGAGAAGGCACAGTTACCTCATTTAAAAGTTTATTTTCTGAAACTTCCAAACTTTGAATGTTTGGTTAGAAATCGTCAGATTGTTTAAAAGCTGAGAAAGTCTAAGCTCTCAGTTTTGAAAATATTAATGAAATACATTCTAGAAGGTAATTTCTCTGTGTTGAGAAGTAGACTGAAGTTTTGTTTCACTGGATGTTTCAATTTTTTTTCTAACTGTTCTATATCTTGATAACTTGGTATTTCATTTTGTTTTCACCTTTCAGGTAATAAACTTGTGTTCCATTGTCAAAGATACTCTGCAGCATTGTGTGACGATTCTTCAGTGAAGGTTATCACGTTAGCTAAAACCAATTATTTTGCCAGATTAAAATTTGCAATCTGATTTGTTCAATAGTAATATCAGCTCGAAACATAGCTATACTTAAATAGGTTATTTGGGGATTGTTATTATATACTGCAAAAGAATTCAATTTCTTCCTTTCATTCTCAATAAGATTCTTTTCTGTTGCATTAAGTTCTTGGCCACGTCCATATTTATAGTTCAGCCTTGTTCTTCAAACAAGTCTTGGTGTTGCAAGAAAAGGTTTTTGATTAACAACAAATGAGAGATATCAGATTTTATTTTTACAGAAGGTGTTTTCTGTCAGTTAAATGTTGTCAAACATAGAATTGTCAAACTTCTTCAGGGACTGAATAGAGATAATTATATCTTAAGGTGACAAAGTAAATAAGCAATACTGAGTTGATTGTCATTTGTATATTTCACCTTACCATCCTTTGAGTCCAATTGAGAAAAAAACTGGCAGATGCTTAATTCAATTTATAATGTGCACCAAAGTGAAAATGATCCCTAATGCACTGTTTGAAGTAATGAAGAATCTAAGATTCCAAAATCATTTTTTTTTAACCTTCCTCTTGTTCCTGAAAGATGTTGACACCTTCTTGGAATAGATTATCTCCTGGCTCTTTCATTAGATCAAAGAAACCTACAGGTGAGAGTTTATAGAGATATTGAGTAAGATGAATTCACCTCGACCAATGTTCAGAATGTATGGGCTCATGTAGATTAGATTAGATTCCCTACAGTGTGGAAACAGGCCCTTCAGCCCAACAAGTCCACACCAACTCTCCGAAGAGTAACCCACCCAGACCCATTTCCCTCTCACTGATGCACCTAACACTATGGGCAATTTAGCATGGCCAATTCACCTGAACTGCACATTTTGGACTGTGGGAGGAAACCCACGCAGACATGGCGAGAATGTGCAAACTCCACAGACAGTCGTCCAAGGCTGGAATTGAACCTGGGTCCCTGGCACTGTGAGGAAGCAGTGCTAACCACCGAGCCACCGTGCCACCCAGTTGGTTGGTGAAGAGGAAGTTGGGCAGGATTCCTGCTTCTGTATATTATCCAACATCCTTCTTGGAAGTGACTGTGTGAGGAGCCCAAGTAAAGACAAGACAGAGTTTGGTACAGTCTGTGAAATTCAAAGCTCATGTATGAAGGATAAAGGTTCCATCAAATAATGGAATTTTATGGTATAAGAAAGCTATTTTGCCCTAATATACTTGCAGTGCCTCACTAAAACCTCTGACCACTGATTTTAACTTGCTTGCTTTTTTGTTCATTCCTCACATTATTTATTCACTTCCTTTTGAAAACCTAGATAGATTCTGCTTCCACTACTATTTCAATTGGGAATTTCACAACATAAATAAAAACTACTCACCTTTCTGTCCATTTAGGAAATGATTTTAAATTCATGCAGAAACGAAATCAACTCATTGACCGGAGAACATTTTTACTGAGTTGATTTATCAAAATCTATCATAATTTTGAGCAGCTCGATTAGATCTACACTCACCTGGTTTAGACATTTACAGAACTGTGTGCAGGAAAGTGAAGTCAAAAGCCTGGATTTTGCTGCACTGCCTCACAACCCCATAGAAAAATGTGCCAATCTCTCAGGGAGTCCACCTATATTAAAAACACATTTTGATTTTGAGTCTCTGGGTGTTAAAACAGTTAAAATATAAAGTATTTAGTTACAAATGATGAAAATAGAGTTAGTATTGAATACTCATAGACTTTTCAAATGTGTGGAAATAATATAGTTTCAGCTTGAAAGGCAGGACATGATCCTTTAGCTGACAATGTCACAGCCAGAATAAAGATACATTTCAGTTGAGCCAGACAGGATTGACGAACCTGGAAATAATCTCGAGTGTACAAAATGCAACTCCGTTTTTCATTTTACTACTAATATGAAAAATTCAAAAACAAGATACAAGTGTCCTCTTGCTCTGAGATGTCATTGCATTTCTCTTTAATGTTTGATCTTTGCAGACCAACACACACTGTATTAAACAGGAAATGTGCAAATGCTTAAGCACAAAAACTGGGGTAAAACTTTAAGGTAATGCTGAGGAAGTACTACGTTGTACTGTTACTGTTAGATGGGATATTAAACTGAGACATCATCTGCCCTTTCAGGTAGACATAAAATATTTCATTACACTATCTGCCCGAAGAGCAGAGGAAGGCATCCTGGTCAACATTTATCCCTTAATTAGCATCATTAAAACATTGGTCATTGTCACATTGCTGTGCAACCTTGCTGTATGCAAAAAAGACCACTATTGATTCCACAATACAACAGTGACAATACTCCCCAAATATTTTTTGATTGCAGAACATTTTTGGATATCCTAAGATCCTTAAAGGTATCATGTAAATGTAATTTCTTTGTTAGTTTTGTACTGAAAGAAACCTCTGCTTTATTGCAATTTCCTGCATATATAGGCATTAACATGAGTTTGAATGCATACTTCTAGCTAAAGGTTTTGTCTGACTCAGGATCATTTTTTGGACTACTTTGTCCCTTATGTCTCTTTCCCAAGTTTAAATATCTTACAGTGGAGTTTATTTGGGTCAGTCAAGGGTAACCCTTTTTTAGTTTGAAATGTATTCAAACAAAGTCTGCCTCTTTTGTTTGCAATGGTAAAAGCGGTTCTGATCCAAGTACTACCAGAAGCCTAGCTTGCAGGAATTTCTCATCAGCAGGACATGCTTTTGTAACTGAAATGTCAGCCAATTCAGTGTTTTTCCTAAAACTAATTATTACCACAGTTTTACCTAATAACCTGTCAACTCAAAAGCGAAATGTCACATTAATGAGCACAGATATTCAGGTTTGTTTCATAAAAAAAGGCCCTTAATAAAAGGCGTGCTGATTGGCATACCCGCAGAAACGCTCTCTGTCTGATGGGCAGTCACCGAGCCGTAGCCAACAGCCCATGAAGGCGTCGTCCATCCCTATGTCTGACATTGCAAGGGCATTTTCAGTGAAAGACCATGCCTGTCCAAATTGTTCTCTGCGGGCAGATTTGTTAAATCGCGGAAATGGAGCAGTCAGTTTCGATTTGCTCAGCGGTATGAGGGTTGTTCACCTCACATGTGCCATGCCGCATGACTGCGCTTCTGCTGGTGAAAACAGTCGCCTGCCTGCGTGGAGCCAAGCAACGTTTTATTTTTGCAAGCGCCATGAAGACAATGTAAAAGAAGAAAAGCAATACAGGCGAGCATAACCCTGGTAATAAACAACGTGAAATAAGTCTTCAGGAGCTGTTCATAGATATCCTCCTATTTCCAGTAAACGTGCACTAAAAGAACAGAAAATTCAAATGCACTATTCAGAAATTGATGTAAATAATTTTTCTTGTAAAGAGACTGCCTGGATTTATTTTCCTGACAAAAAGTAAATCAGTAAAATAATTAATAAAATACATCCAATTTGAGTAAGGACATTTTTGGATAATTTTATCAACATAACCACGAATATTTTACAAAATCTCAAGCAAACATCGCTTTCGTGGAAAATGAAGTGAAATTGTAAAAATAGAAAGGATTTCTTTGAAGTGGCCTAAATACTTTTAGGAATATGGTTTCAATTTTTTAACAATTTCTAAGTCAGGTTAGTGAGTGAATAATTCTCTCCTGTTTTCTTTGATAGAACAAGTCAAGTTTCTAACAGGTTTCAATCTTCCATACTATTGAAATAGGCAGAACAAAAGTATCATTGCATCAGTTCTTAAAGTAGGTCACACTTTTCCACAAGTGTGAAGTTGTAGCGTGAGAGGAATGGTGTAGGAGGCACAAAAGCATCCAACAGTAAGTATCTCAAGAATCATATTGAACCATTGTCATCATAATTTAAAGTAAACTTTGACAGGCTTAAATGTGAGTCTGCCCTTTGATGCTCATTTCTCGTAATAAAGAAGAATAGGGAACGAGCGAGTGAGGGACGAGACATTATGAAGTGGATCACAAGGTCAACTAAAGTACTGATAGCTTGGCTGTTCCTTTGGAGATCAAGCAGGCGTAGCAAGCTATTGAGGGAGAAAACAAGTGATAGAAAGTCTAACAAGAAGGCAGGCTTTTGGGGAGCACAGCTGATGTGTTCTAATCAGATCTAATCATTGTGTGACGACAATGTTTCTTTTTTAATCCTAACAGATTCTGTCATTAAAAGTTACTGAGGCTTAGCCTTTCGATTTTGCTCTATCATTCATCCTTGACAAAGGCTTGAGCACATTTTATTTTCTGTCCATAAACAGCTCCTGTTCTTTTCCTTTTGCTTAAACCAACTAATTCTGGCAGACAGTGTTTTGTTTTCTCTCAGTTTGATTGCAATCCCATTACATGGGATATTCTTCTCACAATAGTTCCTCACTTCTGGAACCCCTTCTTGCCAGTCACTAGCAATAGCTCAGAATCTACCTTGGCACCGAATGATGATAATTTGCTTAAAAACAAATTGGCAATTGTCATTGTGAGCATCAGAGCTATGCAAATCACCATTTAGTTTCCCAGCTTATGTTGAATAAACAGGTCTGTCTGGGGATATTGGTGTCTCACTACCAGCTATTCTTGTGTTAAAACTTGATTATATTTCCTTAAAGTTTTTGTATTAAATCTTTCTTTGCAGTTCCAGAATATCTGCAGGTTAACAGAAAAGTAAGATTCACCTCACTGTTGACTGGTTAATTTGAAGGAAAATGCTTAAGGATCTTGTATGGTGCACAGTATCAAGCCACCAATGGATTTCTGAAAGTTACAAGACTCTCTCAAGCCCGCTTTCCAAAAGCGTCCTTTGCAGTAATTCAGACATACAAATTAGGAACAGAAGTAGGTTATTCAGCCCTTCCAGCCTGTTTTGTCATTAATAAGATTAGAGCTGCCCTGATTTTGTTCCAAATTCCACATTCCCATCTATCCCCATTGAGCTTTGTTTCTTTCTACTAACAAGGATCTATCTTCCTTCATCTTACAAAAACTCAATGATCTCGCTTCCACCACCTTTTCAAGCAGACTTCCAATGCTGCGCAACCCTCAGAGAGCAAAAAAAAATTCCTCATCTCTATCCTAAAAGGGCAACTCCTAACTTTTAAACAGTTTCTGCCAGTTCTGGACTCAACCACAAAAGATAAAATCCTTTCCATATTAAAATTATTTCCTTCTCAAAATCATTCAGGATCTTATAAAATTCAATTAAATTATAATCTAGTGAAAATTCCAGTGAAAGCAAGTTCAAGTTTATCCTATGTTTCCTCATAAAAGTATTCACTCATTCTGGGTAGTAATCTCGTAAACCTCCTCTGTTCTATCTCCAATACATTTATCCTTAAGCATTCTTCCTTAAGTAAGGGAGATAAAAACAGCACACATTATTGAAATCTCACTAATGCCATGTAAATCTAATGCTTATTTGTAAGAATAGCATTCCCTTAGCTTTCCTAATCACTTGCTGTCTACATATGAGCTTTTTGTGACTCTTGCACTAGAACATCGAGAACCCTCTACACCTCAAAATTCTGCAATCATCTTTTTTTAAATAATATCCGACTTTTTAATTCCTCCTGCCAAAGTGAACAATTTCACATCTTCCCACAACTCACTTTGAAAATTTCCGAATTTGTTTCTGAGAAACAATTGATTACGATGCTGATATTCTTTGCGTTAGTACTTTACTGCAAAAAACCCCTTACTGCAAAAAAGGTATTTAAACTAATTCTTAACATAAATAGATATTTTCAAGAGTGGGAATTATTGGGAGTTTTCAATGCTGTCAGTTCACCTGCTGTTAGAAACATAGAAGGATTGCCAAACAAAAAAGACTAAGGTTCACCTAATTCATGGGTAATCTATTCACTGCTGGTAATGTATGAATAACAGTAATGGAGAATTTTAAAGTAACTTACACCATAGCTTAACAGGACTTAACCAAATATCAGATGTAACTTGAAAACAAAAGTTGCTGGAGATCACAATGGATCAGGCAGCATCCAGCATCTCGACTCAAAACGTGAGCTTGCTCTCTCTCCATGGATGCTGCCTGACCTGCTGTGATCTCCAGCATTTTTTAATTTTCAGTTCAGATTCCAGCATTTGCAGTAATTTGCTCCTATCAGCAATAACCTGCTCACTGGTGCTCAGTTTGGGTTCCACGAGGCCACTCAGCTCCTGACTTCATTACAGCCTGCACTTAAACATGGACAAAAAAGCTGAATTCCAGAGGTGAGATGAGAGTGACTGCCCTTGACATCAAGGCCATATTTGACTGAGTGCAGCATTTAACAGCCCTAGCAAAACAGGAATCAATGGGAATCAAAAGAGAAAACATTTCACTGGTTGGAGTCATACCTAGCACAAAGCAAGCCGACTGTGGTTGCTGGACAGCAATTACCACTGTGCAGGGACATCATATAGAAGTTCTTCAGGATAGTATCCTAGGCCCAATTATCTTTGACTGCTTCATCAATGACCTTCTGTCCATCAGAAGATCAAACATACAGATGTTTATTGATGACTGCACAATGTTCAACATTATTCATGACTTCTCAGATACTGAAGCAGGCCATGTTCAAATGCATGAAGACCTGGACAGTATCCAAGTTTGGTTTGAGCTGGCAAGTGGCAAATAACATTTGCACCACAGAGGTCATCCCATGAATGAACATACTGGATTCATACACCGCACCACTGTTAGGGCTGTGAGGGCTCTGTGATAAATGTTGGCCCAATCTGCAATACTCAAATGCTATGAAAGAATAAATTTTAAAATCCTTGTTGTTACATACTGCTTTTATTAAGGGTGGACAAGACTAGCTTTACCAGGACCTGCAATGTCCAAATTCGTAAATCTGGCATCAAACTTGTGTGACATCAAGGCAGTATCAATTCAGTGTATTCAGGCACTCCCAGGGTGTGCCCATATTTCTGGAGAAAGCCATGGAGATAGTACATTTAGCAGACAATGACACAATGTGTCCCAGAATAAGTCATGAGAAATAGCTCTACACAGTTGAATGTCACTGCCTTTAGCTTTTTGTTCTGTCCCTGTTCTCCCCACCCCATTTTACCCTGTCGCCATATTTGTTTAAGCAGCTTTTATCTCTAACATCCTCTAGATCTGACAAAAGGTCATCGATCTGAAGCAATCCTTCTGTTTTCTTTCTCCATTCATCCTGTCTGACCTGCTGAGTATTTCCAGTATTTATTGTTTTTACTTCACTTCAAAAGCATGCCTGGGTTGTCTGAGGTTCAACTTTCATCAGGTTCATACACTCCCCCTTCTCCAATTCACAAGAACGTCTGTGAACATGACCAGCCGACATAGGCTGTAGTTGTAATGTATTTCAGATTTTCATGGAAGGGAAAAACAACTTGTCTCTATACAGCACCTTTAACATAGTAAAACATCTCAAGGCACATCATGGAATAGTTAGCCGAAAACAAAGGCACTTAGCCTCATAAGGAAATATTGGGTCGAACCTTCAGGTTGGCTGAGGCTTGGAACAGAGGTGAACCCAGCCCAAGAACTTCAGCACCAGCTTGCAGGCCAATTTCCCACTCCACTCCCATTGCTGGCAGTCTTAGAGAGGGCGTACAATTAGGTTCACTAAAAGTCACATTGAAGGCAGTTTTAAAAAGGCAAAATAGAAAGCAAAGACTCATAGCAGGCCTGGTGGTGTACATTCAATGGCAGATAAGGGTTTCAGCACCTCAAGGAGGTCCACTGTCTGCCGGTGGAGCAAAAGGCCACTCTGGAGAAGAACTGCACACTGTGGTAGTCTAGCTCTTCTATTTTTCAGTTGAATTGTTTAACAGGTTGATGCTAAGGTACTCTAAAGTGCCTCTCAGTAACTCTAAAGTGCCTCTAAGTGCTGCTCTTCTATTAAACTAGGCCTCTAATTGGCCCTAGAAGCCCGCCAGCTTTTTATAGCCTGCCTGCCACCCTTAATTAAATAGGGAAGTTGTTGTTGTGCCATTTATACAGACATCCCAGAGAAAATCTTAAAGAAAGATTGCTTTCCTCAAAAGTATTTTTGAGACCTACAGATGGTCTCAGCTATTGTTTCTTGCTGCCAAAGTAGAAATTCAGCATTTCAGAGTTGATGAACAAAGCTTGGTCAAACATGTAAGTTTGAGCTACATCTCCACTGAGAGGGTGGTGAATCTTTGGAATGCTGTATCCCAGAGGGCTCTGGAAGCTCAATCATTGAGCATGTTCGAGACTGAAATTGATAGATGTCTGGATACTAATGGCATCACTGGAACGATACAGGAAAATGGCATTGAGGGAGTTGATCAGCCATGATCTTTTGCAATGGTGGAGCAGGCTCAACAGGCCGCATGGCCTATTCCTGTTGCTGATACCGACAGCCTTATGTTAATTATCAAAAGGTGAAATCTGCAATTGCATTCTACAGTTCCTGATCTGTGGGGGGGAATTTGGCATTGTGGTAATGTCACTAGACTAATATCTTGCACCCCAGGCAAAAACTCTGCTGTTCAAAATCTCATCATAGCAGCTGGAAAAATTAAATCTATTTAATAAATTTGCAACGTAATTTCAGTACTGGTATTGGAGACCATGTCAATTGTTATTGATTATTGTAGAAACCCATATCCTTTAGGAAAGAAAATCTATTATCCTCTCCAGATTTTGCTTACTTGTGATTGAAAACCCACAGTAATGGCGTTGACTCCTAACTGCCCTCTGAAATGGTCTCGCAAGTCATTCTGTTGAAGATAATTATGTATTCGCAATAAATGCTGGCCTTGCCAATAACATGGATATATCCTGTAAAAGAACAAAGAAAAAAGCTTGAAGATGATAGACAACACAATGAAAATTTGAAGTGAGCTTGAGATAAATTCTACTACTTTTAAACTAGGAAGAGAAGACACATATGTCATAACATGATATTTATAGCTTGCATACTTAGAATCAGGAAGCAATCATTTTTTTTTAACCTTCAATCTATTTTTGATCAAAGGTGTGGAGAGCTAGATGTTTGACATTCCTCGAAGCATTCTCTGATTATTACATCACTGATCATTTTACTCGCATTGTTCTGGCATATGAGATTGATAGAAAAGGGAATCAGCCAATAAACTAAGGTAGAGGCAATGCTCTAGATAATGCTAAAATCATCATCGTCTTACCGGATGACAGGACAGCTCTCTTACTAGAGAGAGGCAATGGGTGGTAGTTTAACCTGAGGGTCACTGTGTCTCAGGCAGGAGGAGAGGATGAGAAGGAGAGTTCTTCCTGGTAAACTCAGATGGTGTAGGAATTGAATGCATGCCGTTGGCATCACTCTCCATTGCAAACCAACCATCCAGCCAACTGAGCTGGCCTAATTGTATTTAGCACTCGACTATTGAGCGAACAACCCATGTTACATTCCAGAGACAAGGGTTTGAATCTCAACACAGCAGATTTGAATTCAATATTTTTTTTAAATTATGGAATTGAAGAGTCTATTGATGTTGATTGTCAGGGAAACCCATCTTGTTCACTAATGTCCTGTTTGAGAAGGAAATTTCCTATCCTTACCTAGTCTGGCTCCATAATCACAGTAATTTGGTTGACTCTGAACTGCCATCAGGGAAATTAGGGATGGACAATAAATGTTGGCCTAGCCAGCAATGTCCACATCTGTGAAAAAATGAAATACAATATCATAGAATGGCATGGGACAGAAGGAAACCATTCAGTTAATTGTACCTCTGCTGGCTATTTTGTCTTTAATTAAAGCCCCACAATTTTTTTCCCTTCAAGTATTTATCCAGCTTTCTTTAAAAGTTATTACTGAATCTGCTTTCACCATTCTTTCAAGTAGCACACTCCAAATCACAATCACTACCAACACTATGTTTTCCACATGTCATTTCTGGTTATAGAGTCACAGAGATGTACAGCATGGAAACAGACCCTTCCTATTCATATACCCATCCAAATGCCTGCAATTGGAACAGCCTCCACCACTTCCTCTGGCAGCTCATTCCATACATGTATCACCCTCTGCGTGAAAACGTTGCCCCTTAGGTCTCTTTTGTATCTTTCCCATCTCATCCTAAATGTATGCCCTCTAGTTCTGGACTCCTCCACCTCAGGGAAAAGACTTGGTCTACTTATCCTATCCATGCCCCTCATGATTTTAAAACCCTCTATAAAGGTTACCCCCTCAGCCCTAGCCTATTCAACCTCTCCTGAAAGTTCAAATCCTCCAACCCTGGCAACACCCTTGTAAATCTTTTCTGAACCCTTGCAGGTTTCACAACATCTTTCCGACAGGAAGGACACCAGAATTGCAAACAACATTCCAACAATGGCCTAACCAATGTCCTGTACAGCGCAACACGATTTCCGAACTCCTGTACTCAATACTCTGACCAATAAAGGAAAGCATACCAAACGCCTTCTTCACTATCCTATCTCCCTGCGACTCCACTTTCAAGGAGCTATGAACCTGTACTCCAGTCTCTTTGTTCAACAGCATTTCCGAGGACCATACTATTAAGTGTAGAAGTCCGGCTGAGATTTGCTTTCCTAAAATGCAGCACCTCGCATTTATCTAAATTAAACTCCATCTGCCACATCTGAGGTAATCTGAGGTAACCTTCTTCGCTGTCCACTACACCTCCAATTTTGGTGTCATTTGCAAACTTACTAACTATACCTCATGCTCACATCAGAATCATTTATATAAATGATGAAAAGCAGTGGAGCCAGCACCAATCCTTGTGGTACTCCAATGGTCACAGGCCTCCAGTCTGAAAAACAACCCCGCACCATCATCCTCTGTCTTCTACCTTTGCACCAGTTCTGTATCCAAATGGCTAGCTCACCCTGTACTCCATTAGATCTAACCTTGCTAACCAGTCTCCAATGGAGAATCTTGTCGAACGCCTTACTTAAGACTGTATAGATCACATCTACTGCTCTGCCTCATCAATCTTCTTTGTTATTTCTTCAAAAAAACTCAATCAAGTTTGTGAGACATGATTTCCCACGCACAAAGCCATGTTGACTATCCCTAATCAGTCCTTGCCTTTCCAAATGCATGTACATCCTGTCCCTCAGGATTCCCTCTAACAACTTGCCCACCACTGGCATCAGGCTCACTGGTCTATAGTTCCCTGGCTTGTCCTTACTGCCCTTCTTAAACAGTGGCACCACGTTTGCCAACCTCCAGTCTTCCAGCACCTCACCTGTGACTATTGATGATACAACTATCTCAGCAAGGGGCCCAGCAATCACTTCCCAAGCTTTTCATAGAGTTCTAGGGTACACCAAATCCTGGGGATTTTTCCACTTTTATCCGTTTCAAGACATCCAGCACTTCCTCCTCTGTAATATGGACATTTTTCAAGATGTCACCATCTATTTCCCTATATTCTATATCTTCCATGTCCTTCTCCACAGTAAATACTGATGCAAAATACTCGTTTAATATCTCCCCCCATCTCCTGCTGCTCCACACAAAGGCAGTCTTGCTGATCTTTGAGGGGCCCTATCCTCAGCCTAGTTATCCTTTAGTCCTTAATGTATTTGTAAAAACCCTTTGGATTCTCCTTAACTCTATTTGCAAAAGCTATCTCATATCACCTTTTTTCCCTCCTGATTTCCCTCTTAAATATACTTCTACAGCCTTTATATTCTTATAAGGATTCACTCAATCGATCCTGTCTATACCTGACATATGCTTCCTTCTTTTTCTTAATCAAACCCTTAATTTCTTTAGTCATTCAGCGTTCTCTATACCTACCAGCCTTCCCTTTCACCCTAACAGGAATATACTGTCTCTGGACCCTCGGTATCTCATTTCTGAAAGCTTCCCATTTTCCAGCCGCACCTTTCCCTGCAAACATCTGCCTTCTATCAGCTTTTGAAAGTTATTGCCTAATACCAATAAAATTGGCCTTTCTCCAATTTAGAACTTCAACTTTTAGATCTGGCCTATCTTTTTCCATCACTATTTTAGAATAGAATTATGGTCACTGGCCCCAAAGTGCTCCCCCACTGACACCTTAGTCACCTGCCCTGCCTTATTTCCCAAGAGTGGGTCAAGTTTTGCACTTTCTCTAGTAGGTACATCCACATACTGACTCAGAAAATTTTCTTGTACACACTTAACAAATTCCTCTCCATCTAAACCCTTAACACTATGGCAGTCCCAGTCTATGTTTGGAAAGTTAAAATCCCCTACCATAACTACCCTATTATTCTTACAGATAACTGAGATCTCCTTACAAATTTGTTTCTCAATTTCTCTCTGACTATTAGGGGGTCTAAAATACAATCCCAATAAGGTGATCATCCCTTTCTTATTTCTCAGTTCCACCCAAATAACTTCCCTGGATGTATTTCTGGGAATATTCTCCCTCAGTTTAGCTGTAATGGTATCCCTTATCAAAAACGCTACTCCCCATCCTCTCTCGCCTCCCCTTCTGTCCTTCCTGTAGCATTTTTACGCTGGAACAATAAGCTGCCAGTCCCGTCCATCCCTGAGCCATGTTTCTGTAATCATTGCTATGATATCCCATTCCCATGTTCCTGACAATACCTGGAGTTCATCTGTCTTCCCTGTTAGGCCCCTTGCAGTTTAATTTATTAGTCCTACCTTGTTATCTGTTTTGTCCCTGCCTGCCCTGACTGTTTAACTTGCTTCTGTTCGCAACTGTACCAGTCTCAGATTGATTTCTTTCCTCACTATCTCCCTGGGCCCCATTCCCCCACCACCTCCACCACCCCCACCTTACTAGTTTAAATCCTCCTGAGCAGCTCTACCAAATCTCCTTGCCGGTATATTAGTCCCCTTCCAATTTAGGTGCAATCTGTCCTTCTTGGACAGGTCACTTCTACCCCAAAAGAGATTCCAGTGATTCAAAACTGTGAATCCTTCTCCCATACACCAGCTCCTCAGCCTTGCATTCATCTGCTCTATCCTCCTATTCCTGCCCCCACCAGCTCGTAGCACTGGGAGTAATCCAGATATTACTACTCTCAAGGACCTCCTTTTTAAATTCCTGCCTAACTCTCTGTAATCTCCCTACAGAATCTCAACCTTTTTCCTTCCTATGTCATTGGTTCCAATGTGTACAATGACCTCCTGCTGGTCCCTCTCCCCCTTGAGAACATTCTGCACCCTCTCTGAGACATCCTTGATCCTGGCACCAGGGTAGCAACACACCATTCTGATTTTTCACTGACGGCCACAGAAATGTCTGTCTGTACCTTGGACTAGAGAGTCCCCAACACAATCGATCTCTAGGAACCCAATGTCCCCTCATTGCATTACAGCCAGTCTCAATACCAGAAACTTGGCTGTTCTTGCTATGTTCCCCTGAGAATCCATCACCACCTACATTTTCCAAAACAGCAACTTGTTTGAAATGGGGATAACCACAGAAAACTCCTGCATACCTGCCTACCTTTCTTACTTTTCCTGGAGTTAACACATTTATGTGACTGTAACTGCAACTTTTCCCCCTTCCTATAACTGCCATCCATCACATCCTGTTGCTCTTGTAAATTCCTCATTGCCTCTAACTGTCTCTCCAACAGATCCATTCGATCTGATAGGACTCGCAACCAACAGCATTTATTGCAGATATAATCCTCAGTAACCCGTAAACTCTCTCAGAACTCCCCCATCCAACAAGAAGAGCATATCACTCTACTAAGGGTCCTTCAGTTATCTATCCCACTGTCACTGAAAAATAATTACCCTAGCTTATTCTATCAACATTGGTCATGATGAAAGAGAGGGGTCCATGGGTAAAGAGTACAATAAATGGGCTGTGGAGGAGATGGTAGAATTACAAGAATGAATCATTTTATTTGCTTCTTTCAATCTACAGACCCAGAAAATAACACTGTCTTATTCCTCTACAAACACTGCTCCAGGCTAACTTAATACTTATGGCTTTTACTTTTAAGTTTAATCAAGAGACATATCTCAGTATAACATATAATCAAGAAAGAACCCATTCTACTCACTACTGCAAACTTACTGTAAGGCCACGCTTAAAATATTCACTTATCTGTTTCTGTGCTGTGACCTCTCCCAAACAGATTCCTCCAAGACTAGTTGTGAATTTCACTGTTTATTAATTTTCCCAGAAGCACTCCGATGTCCAGCGATACATGAATTCAAACAACAAAGGCAGTAACTGTGCAGGTTCACGGCTGCATCAGTTAGCAGCATGGGCTTCTTTTACAAACTACCTCAGATTAGTGTCCTTCAGTTATCTATCCCACTGTCACTGAAAAATAATTACCCTAGCTTATTCTATCAACATTGGTCATGATGAAAGAGAGGGGTCTATGGGTAAAGAGTACAATAAATGGGCTGTGGAGGAGGTGGTAGAATTACAAGAATGAATCATTTTATTGTCACATATGTTTTACAGTGAGAAAAACAGTAAAATACAATGAAAAGTTTTTCCACATTTCCAGGATCAGGCACCATTTTGAATAGTTTTAAGAATAGGAAAGAAAAAAAGATATAGCTTAATGAGAGGCCATCAGTCCTAAGCCAGCTCATCATCAATGGTGCCTCGCTGCAGTCTACACCAGATCCAACCAACATTGAAGTCACCACTGTTCAGGGACCACGTTTTGCCATTGGGCTGCCATTGTCCTCTGTCAAAACCTCACCACCACCTGCACCAGATTGCCAGTGTCAGAATCACATCTCTCACTGCTTGGGCCCACCTTGATGTTGCTGTAGTGCCCTTCCACCACCACTTCACCACCACCAACATCGGACGTAACCAACGACAAAGTCGCCAATCCTCAGGCACCATCTTTTGCCACTGGGCCAACCTCACCTCTGCTGATGAAGCAGCCACCAATTCCAATGCCAGGTCCTGTACCAGAAAAGTGAGTAGGGGTTCTCTCGCTGCCATCAAGAGATCCGCATTGGGCCCACTTGACACGGTGCTGGGCCTACTCAGGTCTACACTGAGGCTTGTCACCATCCAGGACGAGAGATAAGTAGGAAGAAAAAGACAAAAAATAAAAATGGTATGGGCAGATGGAGAATGCAAGAGAAACATGGAAAAACTGGCAAACTGAGAAGACATTGGGAGGGCATTGGATCACCAGAGAGATTAATAGGATTATTTGTTGGACTGGGGAAAACATTTCTGACACACAAGCAGTGCTGTAAAAGCACTTGTTCCTCCAGGAATCTTTGACACCTTCAGCCACTACATTTTGAGATGCCTGGGAAATTCAACTGGCCAATACTGAACATAAATAGAAGGTGAGGCATGTGGCTTCATTATAAAATTTAAATAAGAATCTTGTTGCATGGCCTTGGGTTCCCCAATTACCTTCTGTTCCTCCTTCTATTAAAAGCATATAAAGCAAGTCAGGTTTGAAGTTGATTATTTTTATGTTGTGGTTCTGTTCGCCAAGCTGGGAATTTGTCTTGCAAACGTTTCGTCCCCTGTCTAGGTGACATCCTCAGTGCTTGGGAGCCTCCTGTGAAGCGCTTCTGTGCTGTTTCCTCCGGCATTTATAGTGGCCTGTCTCTGCCGTTTCCGGTTGTCAGTTCGAGCTGTCCACTGTAATGGCCGGTATATTGGGTCCAGGTCGATGTGTTTGTTGATAGAGTCTGTGGATGAGTGCCATGCCTCTAGGAATTCCCTGGCTGTTCTCTGTTTGGCTTGCCCTATAATGGTAGTGTTGTCCCAGTCGAATTCATGTTGCTTGTCGTCTGTGTGTGTGGCTACTAAGGATAGCTGGTCGTGTCGTTTCGTGGCTAGTTGGTGTTCGTGTATACGGATCGTTAACTGTCTTCCTGTTTGTCCGATGTAGTGTTTTCTGCAGTCCTTGCATGGGATTTTGTACACTACATTAGTTTTGCTCATGTTGGGTATCGGGTCCTTTGTTCTGGTGAGTTGTCTGAGCGTGGCTGTTGGTTTGTGTGCTGTTATGAGTCCTAGTGGTTGCAGTAGTCTGGCTGTCAGTTCAGAAATGCTCCTGATGTATGGTAGTGTGGCTAGTCCTTTGGGTTGTGGCATGTCCTCGTTCCGTTGTCTCTCCCTTAGGCATCTGTTGATGAAATTGCGAGGGTATCCGTTTTTGGCGAATACTTTGTATAAGTGTTCCTCTTCCTCTTTTTGTAGTTCTGGTGTGCTGCAGTGTGTTGTGGCCCTTTTGAATAGTGTCCTGATGCAACTTCATTTGTGTGTGTTGGGGTGGTTGCTTTCATAGTTTAGGACTTGGTCTGTGTGTGTGGCTTTCCTGTAAACCTTTGTGGTGAATTCTCCGTTCGGTGTTCTCTGTACCATCACATCTAGGAATGGGAGTTGGTTGTCCTTTTCTTCCTCTCTAGTGAATCGGATTCCTGTGAGTGTGGTGTTGATGATCCGGTGTGTGTTCTCTATTTCTATGTTTTTAATTATTACAAAGGTGTCATCCACGTATCTGACCCAGAGTTTGGATTGAAGTTGTGGTAAGACTGTTTGTTCTAACCTTTGCATTACTGCTTCTGCTATGAGTCCAGAGATCGGACTCTATCAACAGACTCTATCATCCACAGACTCTATCAACAAACACATCGACCTGGACCCAATATACCGGCCACTACAGTGGACAGCTGGAACTGACAACCGGAAGCAGCAGAGACAGGCCACTATAAATGCCGGAGGAAACAGCACAGAAGCGCTTCACAGGAGGCTCCCAAGCACTGAGGATGTCACCTAGACAGGGGACAAAACGTTTGCAAGACAAATTCCCAGCTCGGCGAACAGAACCACAACAACGAGCACCCGAGCTACAAATCTTCTACCAAACTTTGAACACCTACGGGCGAGAGACGCTAAGACAAGCCAGGAAATGGGAATCCTATGCCAACCGCCTAAGCGCCACATACGAACAACTCTGGTTCCTGCATGAATGCCGAAAGAATCGAATCCTTCCACCATGTGTCAGAGACAGACCACCAGTCAACAATCCACAAGCCAGGGACACAGCCAGACAGAACGGATTCAGGATGATCCAGGTAATGATTACAGACGCTCA
Organism: Chiloscyllium punctatum; assembly: GCF_047496795.1. Lineage (NCBI taxonomy): Eukaryota > Metazoa > Chordata > Chondrichthyes > Orectolobiformes > Hemiscylliidae > Chiloscyllium > Chiloscyllium punctatum. The sequence continues at coordinate 34,613,401 of NC_092741.1, forward strand.
CAACAGACTTCACAAATACAGACAAGAAATTGCGCGCCAAAATCGTTAATTTCAAAAACCACCAATCAGGAATGGACCCGGACCATAGAACAGGCCGTCACCATAGGACAGAACAGGACCACACACCGCAAAAAAACGGCACTAAAAGAAAAAATGACCAAACTAACACACAAAGAAGAGGACACCACAACACATACCTGGGTTAAAAACCTCTCCCACAGACAGCTCACAGACATGGAAAGAACAATAATGGCCAAGGGACTCAACTACAATCACAGGGACGCCAAGACAGCAGACTTCCTAGCAACACTAGAATGCACACTCAGGAACAATGGACTGACAGAAGTGACACAACAAACTGTGAGACAAAGTATCGTACCGCTGATAACAAGAAAAAAACAAACACATAACCTCAACACCAAGGAGAGGGAAGCACTAAAATCACTAAGAAACGATAAGAACATAATTATACTACCAGCAGACAAAGGCAGAATGACGGTCATTCCGGACAAAGCAGAGTACATGCAAAAAGTACAACAACTACTTGCAGATACCAACACCTACCAAAAGAGGGAGTTTGACCCCACCCCACAGCTCACCAATAGAATAAACAACACACTGAGGAATCTACAAAAAAACGGACAGATAACCAGGTCTGACCTACAAAGAATGAAACCTGAAAGCAACAACACCCCCAGATTCTATGGACTACCCAAAGTGCACAAACCAGACATCCCACTCAGACCCATAGTATCACTACCAGGGACACCATCACACAAACTGGCCAAAGAACTACAGCAGAAACTGAAACACCTGATCAGCGGATCCAGACAATCTATACAATCGACACAGGAATTCTTGGACATCATCAGAAATATACACATAGACAAGGAAGAAACTATGGTCTAATTCGATGTAACGGCACTGTTCACCTCCATCGGCAAAACACTAGCCAAAGAAACAATAGCCAACCTGCTGGACAGACATAACAGACAACAGGACGTTGAACCTATCAACAAAGACGGCATACTTAAACTACTGGACTTGTGCCTCACAACACACTTCACATTCAATAACCAAATATACAAACAAATCATCGGAACACCCATGGGCTCACCGATCTCTGGACTCATAGCAGAAGCAGTAATGCAAAGGTTAGAACAAACAGTCTTACCACAACTTCAACCCAAACTCTGGGTCAGATACGTGGATGACACCTTTGTAATAATTAAAAACACAGAAATAGAGAACACACACCAGATCATCAACGCCACACTCACAGGAATCCGATTCACTAGAGAGGAAGAAAAGGACAACCAACTCCCATTCCTAGACGTGATGGTACAGAGAACACCGAACGGAGAATTCACCACAAAGGTTTACAGGAAAGCCACACACACAGACCAAGTCCTAAACTATGAAAGCAACCACCCCAACACACACAAACAAAGTTGCATCAGGACACTATTCAAAAGGGCCACAACACACTGCAGTACACCAGAACTACAAAAAGAGGAAGAGGAACACCTATACAAAGTATTCGCCAAAAACGGATACCCTCGCAATTTCATCAACAGATGCCTAAGGGAGAGACAACGGAACGAGGACATGCCACAACCCAAAGGACTAGCCACACTACCATACATCAGGAGCATTTCTGAACTGACAGCCAGACTACTGCAACCACTAGGACTCATAACAGCACACAAACCAACAGCCACGCTCAGACAACTCACCAGAACAAAGGACCCGATACCCAACATGAGCAAAACTAATGTAGTGTACAAAATCCCATGCAAGGACTGCACAAAACACTACATCGGACAAACAGGAAGACAGTTAATGATCCATATACACGAACACCAACTAGCCACGAAACGACACGACCAGCTATCCTTAGTAGCCACACACACAGATGACAAGCAACATGAATTCGACTGGGACAACACTACCATTATAGGACAAGCCAAACAGAGAACAGCCAGGGAATTCCTAGAGGCATGGCACTCATCCACAGACTCTATCAACAAATACATCGACCTGGACCCAATATACCGGCCACTACAGTGGACAGCTCGAACTGACAACCGGAAGCGGCAGAGACAGGCCACTATAAATGCCGGAGGAAACAGCACAGAAGCGCTTCACAGGAGGCTCCCAAGCACTGAGGATGTCACCTAGACAGGGGACTAAACGTTTGCAAGACAAATTCCCAGCTCGGCGAACAGAACCACAACAACGAGCACCCAAGCTACAAATCTTCTACCAAACTTTGATTATTTTTATATTTTAAGTCTTCATCAAATCCAACCACATTGTTTTTGGGATTTTAAAAATATTTCTTTGACATTACCGGTAAGTCAAGGATTCTTTTTAAGGTTTTCTTAATTTGTCCTCCAAACTTTAAAAGAATTACATACATGAACCTGCTGCTATCCTTGTTTCTGCTGTTTTCAGAATTGTACTAAAACGAAAAGCAAAACTGCAGATGATGGAAATCTGAAAGAAAAACAGAAAATGCTGGAGAAATTCAGCAGGTCTGGAAGCATCTGTGGATGGAGAAACAGAGTGAACTTTGGTATTCTGAGACTGGGTAGGTGATGCAGGCCTGGCTTTTTGGTAAGGGGATGTTTATGTCAATGAAAACTCTTTCAGGGTGACATTAAGGGTGGGTGTCACTATGTATGTGATTGAAGAAACACTGTTTACTTTCTGCAGCAGTGTAATCAAATAACCCAGGAGGCAAAGCACATAAAGAAATGACATAAGCAATCCTGCAACCCAAGCAATATCAGATAGTGGAGAATTTCTCTGTACTCCACAATCAAGAAGCTTCCATTGAGCATCATATAGTTTGAGCTGAATCTTCTTCAAATGGCAGAAAGACTCAATTTAGTTAATTCAGGAAACCACCAAAGAATAGCCGATTATTAAACAACTTGTCAAGGAACAGACAGACAGTTCGGGAATAATAGTCAAAGAAATCTTGGTTATTGAAAATCTTATCAAGAGAGAAAAAAACAGATAGAATATTTCATAAGATTTCCTAGACTTGTGACAGAACCTAAATAGAAGGCAGAATCCATTAAGATTAACTATGCTGGTAAATTAAGGGCTTTTGCCCGAAACGTTGATTTCGCTGCTCATTGGATGCTGCCTGAACTGCTGTGCTCTTCCAGCACCACTAATCCAGTATGCTGGTAAATTGTCAATTCCATTCCTATAGCAATTTCGAACAAGTCCAGCTATTGAATTCAAATAGATTGAAGTTGTTCCTCATCTCAGGAAAACGCCGGGAATCTTCAGATAGAATGACAACCAAACCGTCTTCAGAAAGTTCCTTCCAGGAATTCTTTTAATATTGAAAGCTATTCTGCAGCAATTGTTGATGGCTGTAGAAACTCCTTCATTTCGATCAATAATATGCCCTGGAGCACTGCTTAAAGTAAGACATTACATTGAATCAAAGAGAGGCTTAAGATATCCTTCAAATGAAACGGCCTTTCTGTCTACAAATGCAAACTATTCCAGTGCAAAGTTAAAAATCACACAACATCAGGTTATAGTCCAACAGGTTTAATTGGAATCGCTAGCTTTCTGTGCATTGCTCCTTCATGCATTTTATATCATGCTTTCCTTCATACACACCTTGGAAGAAGTTGCTTCCAGTCACCATCTAAACAGTATAACATGATAACTATAATGGGATATGAAATTGAACAAAGTTCCCTTTGCCCTCAAGCAGATGCAAAAGAAGTTAGGTCATTAGTTCGCCCATGTCCTGAACATCGTTTATCCCTGAATTCCGTGCCTAGGTATCTTTCTGCCTAAGATGGCACCATAAGTGGTGACTTGTTAGCTTCTCGCTGTATTAATTGCGTACTTGACATTAAACTTAATGCAATTTAATTAAACCAGATAATCTGAACATTCACTTCCTTGCTGTTCTTTGAACTATGTTGTGTGTAAATTGGCTGCTGAATTTCCCACATAGTAATACTGACACACTTCAAAAGTACATTTTGGCTGTAAAATTCTCATGTATGCCCTGAGGTCATGAAAGACAGTGTACAAAATGCATGACTTAGTTTCAGTTCAAAATATTTAGGTTAGCTGGGTCATAATCGATGGCACATTGCCTGTTTACTGTTTGATAATTGTGTCTTTTAGTAGTCTACTTCAGATTGAAATGCATACTGGGCAGTTGAATCAAATGATCAAAGACCCAAGAGAAACTGTGAGCAGTTGAGTTAGATGCCAGCTTGTCACCCCTGCACTGGATCAAACTATCCTAGACATTATCAGACATTAGTCATGAGATTTTCTGGCTCAGATAGTTAATAGATACCAGGGAAATTCCAGAATTAGTCTTTATTCTGAGAAACATTTGCAAAGTTTGGGAAACAAACACCAACAAGACTAAATAAAGGCAAAATACTGCAGATGCTGGAAATCTGAAACACACACAGACTGCTGGAGAAACAGAGAAAATATTTCCAAATCCAATATGACTCTTCTTCACCCATTGACCTTTACTTGCACGTAATCTCTTCATTGTTAAAGAGACATTGTCCACCTTAATTTCTCTGGTTCTCTAACCTGTCTCCCTCTGAACTTTATTTCCCTCAGGTCCAATCCCAATGTAGTTATCATACTTGCTGATAAGGAGGATTCTGTGGTCATCTGGAAATGATGTCTACCTGGCAGAGGCTAAGCACGAACTCTCAGATACTTTGTCTCAGCTTCCCTAGATCATGAGACCATTGTTGAACTTCAGGCTGAATTTTGAGAATTGTCATAGATCTCATCACATCTAGAGACCTCTTTTCCACAGCCTCCGACCCTGAAAGTCCAACAACAACATACAACTCACTTCTACCTTCTTTCCAAAATCCACAAACAGGACCGGCCTGGCAGATCCTTCATTTCAATCCATTCCTGCTCTGCTGGACTCATTTCTTCCTCTTGAGTCTATTTTCTCCCCTCTTGATCAGTCTCTTGCCAATGATTCCTCTGACACTTCACATCAGTTCCATAATTTCCAGTTTATGGTCTTAGCTTCTTCCTCCTCACTGTGGATGTGCAATCACGTTACATGTCCACTTTCTATCAGGATGGTCGAAAGGCTCTTCACTACTTCCTTAAAAAAAGAGGCCTGGAAAGAGTCTTTGGTTCACGACCCGCTCTATCACCTAACTGAAGCTGTTCTCACTTTGAACAATTTCTCCTTTAACTCATCTTATTTTTTCCAAGTCAAATATGTGACCATGGGTACCTGTATGGGTTGCAACTATGCCTGAGTCTTTGTGGGGTATGTGGAATATTCCTTGTTCCAGTCTTATTCAAGCCTCCACCCATAACTCTCTCTCTGGTGCATTGATGGTGTCATCAGTGCTGCTTCCGAATTGGAAAGATTCATCAGTTTTGCTCCCAATTTCCATCCTTTTGCCATCTTCACCTGGGCATTCTCTGGCTCTTCTTTTCATTTCCTTGACTTCACAGCAATTAGAATTCCGACTTTATATTGCAGTACTGGTGCAGAGCTGCTTTGTTAGAAGTCCCATCCATTGGTGCCTCTGATTTCCTTGCACTATGTGGCGTCTGTCTGCTGTGAGACAGTCCCTTTGAGATTGACTTGTGCCCACACATTTACATAACTGAAACAGGTCCCATTCTTGATCACTGTTTCCATTTCTGAGGATAGGCTATCCACCAGCATCCATGACATAGCTACCAACTCGACAGTTACCTTGGTGACACCTGCTCACACCATTTGACCTGGAAAGATTCCATTCCATTTTCCCAGTTTCTCCATCTCCAGGTGTCTGCTGTGTTGGGGCCACCTGCAATATGATCTCCTTTTTTCTCAACCAAAGTTTCCATCCCATTGTAATTGATAGGGCCTTTAGCCATGTCTGAACCATCTCCCATCATTCTGCACACACCCTTACCCCTCGTTCCCAGAAAAATGATAGGGTTTTGCTTGTCTTTACTTTCCACCCCACCAGTCACCACATTCAAAGATCAACCTAGGTAATTTGTACCACATTCAGCAGGTTACCACCACCTGATGCAACTTCCCTTCTGTTCCACTATCAGCATTCCATACAGACCATTCCCTCCACAACAAGGGCTTATGCCCGAAACGTCGATTCTCCTGCTCCTTGGATGCTGCCTGACCTGCTGCGCTTTTCCAGCAACACATTTTCAGCTCATTCCCTCCACAACACTCAGGAAGTTTAAAATCAGAAAATGTTGCCAAACAGAAATAAACATAAGCAGGAAGCACAGAGATAACAGAACAGTGGGAGTTATTTTGTGTTTGTACACGGTAGCAAAGTTTAAAATGGCTTTAAATTTAGGAAGGGTAGAACTTGTGACGTCAGTGTAAGACAGCGCCAGCATTTCCTGCAATTGTGCAGTGTGTGGCTGCACTGTAGTCTGGGATTTACAACCATCAGAACAGATGCCTGGAGATGGAGAAACTGGGAGAACAGAATGGAATCTTTGCAGATCAAAGAGTGTGAGCAGGTGTCACCAAGGTAACTGTTAAGTTGGTGGCTATGTCATGGATGTTGGTGGATAGCCTATCCTCAGAAATGGAAACAGTGGTCAAGATTGAAATCTGTTCAGTTGTGTAAATTTGTGGGCACAAGTCAATCTCAAAGGGACTGTCTCACAGCAGACAGTCACCACATAGTGTAACAAAATCAGAGGGAGCATTGGAGGGACCTTCTAACAAAGCAGCTCTGCACCAGTATTGCAATATAAAACAGAAATTCTGATTGCTGTATTGTATGAGAACTTATCATGTTCATCCTTAAAATCCATTGCACGTTTTAGCACAAAATATTAACTCATTTAGTGTGCTTTAAGAGGGTTACTGTTGTATTGAAAACAAATCTGTGCCTATCAGCTGAACATGTGGCTACAAGGATGGTGCAGGAGAGAGGTTTTCAGGTACTTAGATAATTGGGGCTCATTTTAGGGAAGGTGGGACGCCTACAAACAGGATGGTCTTCACTTGAACCAGAGGGGTACTAATATCCTGGGTGGGAAATTTTCTGGTGTTATGCGGGTGGGTTTAAACTAGCTCAGCAGGGGGATGGGAACCTGAGGTGTAGTTGCAGTGCACAGGGGAATGAGAGTAGGGAGGACAGGGACAGGATTCCAGGTTCACAGGAATGTGCTGGCAGACAGCAAGTTGGTTTGAAGTGTGTCTACTTCAACATGAGAAGTATCCGAAACAAGGTAGGCGAGCTTGCAGCATGGGTAGGTATCTGGGACTTCGATGTAGTGGCCATTTCGGAGACATGGATAGAGCAGGGTAAGAAATGGATGTTGTAGGTTCCAGGATTTAGATCTTTCATTAAGAACAGGCAAGGTGGTAAAAGAGGGGGAGGTGTGGCCTTGTTAGTCAAGGATAATACAACAGTGGCTAAAAGAACTTTTGACGAGAACTCATCTACTGAGATAGTGTGGGCTGAGGTTAGAAACAGGACAGGAGAGGTCACACTGCTTGGAGTTTTTTTATAGCCCTCCGCAGAGTTTCAGGGAGGTGGAAGAGAGGATTCGCAAAATTATTCTGGACAAGAATGAAAGGAACAGGATGGTCATTACAGGGGACTTTAATTTCCCCAACACTGACTGGAAATGCTATAACTCTAGTCTGTCAGATGGATCAGTCTTCGTCCAATGGGTACAGGAGGGTTTTCTGACACAGTATATCAAAGGGCCGACAAGAGGGGAGGTCACACTGGATCTGGTGCTTGGTAATGAAGTAGGCCAGGTGTTTGATTTAGTTGTAGGTGAGCACTTTGGAGAGAGTGACCATAATTCAGTTACGTTTAGTTTAGTGATGGAAACATGCCACAGGTCAAGAGTTACAGATGGGGCAAGGGCAATTATAATACGGTTAGGCAAGAATTAGGATGCATAGAATGGGGTAGCAAAATGCAGGGATGCAGACAATGGAAATGTGGAGCTGGTTTAAGGAACAGATATTGCGTGTTCTTGATAGGTATGTCCCTGTCAGACAGGGAGGAAGTGATAAGGTAAGGGAACCGTGGTTTACTACAGAAATTGCATCTCTTGTTAAGCAGAAGAAGGAGGCTTATGTGTTGATGAGGCAAGATGGTTCAGATGAGGCGATGGAGAGTTACAGATCAGCAAGGGAAGGATTTAAAGAGAGAGTTAAGAACAAAGAGAGGACACAAGCAGTCTTTAGCAAATAGAATAAAGGATAACCCTAAAGCTTTCTATAGATATGTGAGGAATAAGAGGATGACTAGGGTAGGAATAGGGTCAGTCAAAGACAGAAGTAGGAAGTTGAGTGTGGGCCCTGTGGAGATCAGAGAGGTGCTAAACAAACATTTCTCATCAGTTTTCACTCAGGAAAAGGAGAATATTGTTGAAGAGAAGAATGGGGTACGAGATATTAGACTAGAAAGGATCGAGGTGAGTTACAAACAGGTGTTATCAATTCTAGAAGGACTGAAAGAAGACAATTCCCCTGGGCCGGATGGGGTTTATCTGAGGATTCTCTGGAAAGGTTGGGAGGAAATGGCGGAGCCTTTGGCTTTGATATTTGAGTCATCATTGTCTACAGGTTTAATACCAGAGGACTGGAGGATTGGAAATGTTGTGCCCTTGTTCAAGAAGGGCAGCAGAGATGACCTAGGTAATTATAGACCAGTGAGCCTTACCTCTGTTGTAGGAAAGGTTTTGGAAAGGATTATAAGAGATGAGATTTATAATCATCTAGCAAGCAACAATTTGATTTCAGATAGTCAACATGGTTTCGTCAAGGGCAGGTCGTGTCTCACAAACCTCATTGAGTTTTTTGAGAAGGTGACCAAGCATGTGGATGAAGGTAGGGCAGTTAACATGGTATACATGGACTTCAGTAAAGCCTTTAATAATGTCCCACATGGTAGGCTGTTGGAGAAAATGCAGAGGCATGGGATTGAAGGTAATTTAGCAGTTTGGATTAGAAACTGGTTTTCTGAAAGAAAGCAGCGAGTGGTGGTTGATGGAAAATATTCAGCCTGGAATCCGGTTACTAGTGGTATGGCACAAGGATCTGTTTTGGGACCACTACTGTTTGTCATTTTTATAAATGACTTAGACGCAGGCATAGATGGATGGATTAGTAAATTTGCAGATGACACCAAAGTCGGTGGAGTGGTGGACAGTTTATAAGAATGTTACAGGTTGCAGGGGGACTTGGATAAACTGCAGAACTGGGCTGAGAAGTGGCAAATGGAGTTCAATGCAGATAAATGTGAGGTGATGCACTTTGGGAAGAATAACAGGAAGGCAGAATACTGGGTCAATGGAAAGATTCTTGGGTGTGTGGATGTGCAGAAGGATCTTGGAGTCCATGTACATAGATCCCTGAAAGTTACCACCCAGGTTGATAGTGCTGTTAAGAAGGCATACGATGTGTTAGGTTTCATTGTTAGAAGGATTGAGTTCCAGAGCCACAATATTATGCTGCAACTATACAAAACGTTAGTGCTGCCGCACTTGGAATATTGTGCACAATTCTGGTCGCCATATTTCGGGAAGGATGTGGAAGCATTGGAAAAGGTGCAGAGGAGATTTACGATGATGTTGCCTGGTCTGGAGGGAAGGTCTTATGAGGAAAGGCTGAGAGACTTGGGTCTGTTCTCATTGCAAAGATGAAGGCTAAGAGGGGATTTGATAGAGACATACAAGATGATCAGAGGATTAGATAGGGTAGACAGTGAAAGTCTTTTTCCTAGGATGATGAAGTCAACTTGTACAAGGGGGCACAAGTACAAATTGAGGGGTGATAGATTTAAGACAGATGTCAGAGGTAGGGTCTTTACTCAGAGAGTGGTAAGGGTGTGGAATGCCCTACCTGCTAATGTAGTTAACTCAGCCACATTAGGGAGATTTAAACAATCCTTGGATGAGCACATGGATGATGATGGGATAGTGTAGGAGGACGAGCTGAGAATAGTTCACGGGTCGGCGCAACATCGAGTGCTGAAGGGCCTGTTCTGCGCTATATTATTCTATGTTCTATTGCAGGTACAGCTTTGTTACTCTTACATGAAAAAGCCCTCAATCCCAGGGAAGAAAAGACTTAATTCAAGGGTGTAAACCTTTATTCAAGAAAAAGAACTACCAATTACAATATTTATCTTCTTTCTTAACCATAATCCATCCTACATCTGTGATAATATTAAATTAAACAGTGAAATAATGTATTGATGTTTATGAATATTCATCTTGCTGATTTCATTCAGGTGACATGAACTGTTGCAGCATTTAGTGAGACAATAGGGCTGAATCTTACATTTTCTAGGGTAAATACAAGTTGAACAAAGTATTTTGGAGGGATTTATGCCACAGGTCCGAGGGAGATTGGTTGCTATATTTTACCAAACCTGTCTCAGTAACTACTCCCCTCCTATAGTGTCCCTCATGTCGGATTCTAACCCCATTTTATCACCGTGAGCTGTTTCCAGAACAACTTGCCAGTACCGGGATATCTTGGAATTATCCAGCAGCCCTGACACTGGCAACATCTTTAAAAGATGGTTTATGCACCTGGACAAGTCCTGAAGAAGGGACCTGCCTGAAATGTTGACTTTCTTGCTTCTCAGATGCTGCCTGACCAGATGTGCTTTTTCCAGCACCACGCTTAATCACATCTGGACAAGCATGGTCAGTCTGGAGCTGCTCTGTATGGACACTGACATTTGGGTAGGGTCCTGGGGTTCTGCTAGATGGGATGGTGCACAAGTTGGATACCCTCTTCTTGCAGAACCAGTTAGCTGGATAGTTGATTTGCAAAGTAGAGTAATATCAATGTCATGGTCTACTATGTTAGTTACAAATGAGCCATTTGGCAAAGAAGTCAATTATGTTGATGTCTTTTTCCGTTTCTTGTTCTCCCAGAAGTTTGGACTTCTCTCACCTTTAGAAGGAGCCATTGTGTTATCCAAGTGTTAATTGCATTCTAAGTGTCATCATTTGAGATAAATGCTGTGATAACTCAGTGCTATAGACGTTAAAACAGCCCAATACAACATCTGCTGTAGCTACCATCTTGAAAGAATTTTTCGAAACTTAGTTTCCTTTTAACTAAGATGTAGATTTTAAAGCAGAAGTATTCATTTAACAGTCCTTAATAAATCTGTGATTTCAGAGCTGCACAGTGTGATAAAGATTTATAAAATATTATTTTTACTTGGCAATTTGGATTCTAAAGTAGAAGTAAATGGATTTCTGGCTTTCAGTTCTGTGATGGTGAAGCTTCTTCTAAATCTAAAGGTCCAAAATTCATTTTTTAAGAAAGTTAGTTTGAGCAGCATTTCTAAGAAAACAAACATTTCCAAGAAGTTAGATGACTAGACAAGCAATCTTCTGAGATAACGGCTGAAATTTTTCCTAATTTGAGATTTATGACCCAAAGAGAACACCAACAGTCCAAGTCAGAAGAAAAGAAGCTTGGCACACTTTATTACTCAGGCCTTTGCGTATTGGAGTTGGGAAGTCATGTTGAGTTTGTACAGGATATTGGTGAGACCTCTTCTGGAATAATGCCCGGTAGCGGGCAGCGGTGTTTTTTTTTTCACTCTCTCTTCACAGAAAGAGCGGGAGCAGCAGGGGGAAGTGACAACGACCAGAGAGGCAGCCGAGACCCGGAAGCAGGTAGAGCGTAAGCTTACCTGGGTAGGTTTGTTTCCCCTTTAAAAGCGCGCAGCTGAAGAACCCGAGGCACTACGGAGGTAGTGCCTCCCACCCACCCTCCTCCTCTAACCTAATAATAAGATCCGTTGTGGTAAGTAGGTAAGTGCCGAATTTTGCTTGTTGTATTCTTTAGACCCAGTTTTGTTTTAAAATAAAGGTTAGCTTTAGAGGGATGGCAGTGAAGGCAGTGCAATGTTCCTCCTGCAACATGTATGAGGTGAGGGATGCCATGGTCGCCCCTGCTGATTACACTTGCAGGAAGTGCACCCATGTCCAGCTCCACCAAGACCGTGTTAGGGAACTGGAGCTGGAGTTGGATGAACTTCGGATCATTCGGGAGGCAGAGGGGGTCATAGATCGGAGCTATAGGGAAGTAGTAACTCCAAAGATGGCAGATAGATGGGTGACAGTGAGGGGGTCTGGGAGGAAGCAGCCAGTGCAGGGACCCCCTGTGGCCGTTCCCCTCAAGAACAAGTATACCATTTTGGATACTTGTGGGGGGGACGACTTACCAGGGGTAAGTGACAGGGCTCAGGCCTCTGGCACGGAGCCTGTCCCCGCTACTCAGAAGGGAAGGGTGGAGAAGAGCAGAGCAATAATAATTGGGGACTCGATAGTTCGGGGCACAGATAGGCGGTTTTCTGGGAACGAGAGAGACTCACGTTTGGTATGTTGCCTCCCAGGTGCAAGGGTACGTGATGTCTCTGATCATGTTTTCCGGGTCCTTAAGGGGGAGGGGGAGCAGCCTGAAGTCGTGGTCCATATTGGCACCAATGACAGAGGTAGGAGGAGTGCTGAGGATGTTAGACAGGCTTTTAGGGAGCTAGGCTGGAAGTTCAGAGTTAGAACGAACAGAGTTGTTGTCTCTGGTTTGTTACCCGTGCCACGTGATAGAGAGTCGAAGAATAGGGAGAGAGAACAGTTAAATGCGTGGCTACAGGGATGGTGCAGGAGGGAGGGATTCCGGTATCTGGATAACTGGGGTTCTTTCTGGGGAAGGTGGGACCTCTATAAACAGGATGGTCTGCACCTGAACCTGAGGGGCACCAGTATCCTTGGGGGGAGGTTTGCTAGTGCTCTTGGGGGGGGGTTAAACTAACTCTGCAGGGGCATGGGAACCCAGACTGTAGCTTTAGGGTGCAGGACCTGGAGTGTAGGGAGGTTAGGAATATGGCATCAATCTTAAAGGAGGGTGCCTGTAAACAGAAGAGTGGCTTGAAGTGTGTATACTTTAATGCCAGAAGTATACGAAATAAGGTAGGTGAACTCGCAGCGTGGGTTGGTACCTGGGGCTTCGATGTTGTGGCTATTACGGAGACATGGCTAGATCAGGGACAGGATTGGCTGTTGCAGGTTCCAGGGTTTAAATGTTTTAGTAGGGTCAGAGGTGGGGGTAAAAGAGAGGGGGTGTGGCTTTGCTTGTCAAAGATAGTATTACAGCGGTGGAAACGAAGATGGACGAAGATTTGCCATCTGAGGTAATTTGGGTTGAGGTTAGGAATAGGAGAGGTGAGGTCACCCTGTTAGGAGTCTTTTACAGGCCTCCTAATAGTCCTAGAATCGTTGAAGAAAGGATTGCGAAGATGATTCAGGAGAAGAGTGACAGTAATAGGGTGGTTGTTATGGGGGACTTTAACTTTCCTGATATTGATTGGGAAAGCTATAGCTCAAGTTCGTTAGATGGGTCAGTGTTTGTCCAATGTGTGCAGGAGAGTTTCCTGACACAATATGTAGACAGGCCAACAAGAGGTGAGGCCATACTGGATTTGGTCTGGGTAACGAACCAGGCCAGGTATTAGAACTAGAGGTAGGTGAGCACTTTGGGGACAGTGACCACAATTCAGTGATTTTTACTCTAGTGATGGAGAGGGATAAGTGTGTACTACAGGGCAAGAGTTATAGCTGGGGGCAGGGAAATTATGATGCAGTGAGGCATGACTTAGGATGTGTGGATTGGAAAAGTAGATTCCAAGGCAAGAGCGTAATTGATATGTGGAACTTGTTCAAGGAGCAACTATTGAGTGTCCTTGATAAGTACGTACCTATCAGGCAGGGAGGAAAGGGTCGTGTGAGGGAGCCGTGGTTTAATAAGGAATTGGAATCCCTTGTTAAATGGAAGAGGGCGGCCTTTGTAAAGATGAGGCGTGAAGGTTCAATAGGGGCGATTGAGAGTTATAAGGTAGCCCGGAAGGACCTGAAGAGAGAGCTAAGAGCAGCAAGGAGGGGACATGAAAGGTCCTTAGTTGGTAGGATTAGGGAAAACCCTAAGGCTTTCTATAGGTATGTTTGGAATAAAAGAATGACTAGGGTAGGAATAGGTCCAATCAAGGATAGTAATGGGAAGTTGCGTGTGGAGGCTGAAGAGATTGGGGAGGCACTGAATGAATACTTTTCGTCAGTATTCACTCAGGAACAGGACATTGTTGTCGATATGAATACTGAGGCACGAATAAGTAGAATGGATGGCTTTGAGATATGTAGAGGTGTTGGAAATTCTGGCAAGGGTGAAAATAGATAAGTCCCCTGGGCCTGATGGCATTTATCCTAGGATTCTCTGGGAAGCAAGGGAGGAGATTGCAGAGCCATTGGCCTTGATTTTTGTGTCCTCTTTGTCTACAGGAGTAGTGCCAGAGGACTGGAGGCTAGCAAATGTGGTTCCCTTGTTCAAGAAGGGGAGTAGGGATAATCCTAGTAACTATAGGCCAGTGAGTCTCACTTCTGTTGTGGTACTAGTGTTACTAGTGTTACGTTCAAGACCAAATCCCCTCAGTATATTCAGTGTTTGACATGTAATTGCAACCAAATTAAAAAATAAAGCTCAGACCTATCAAGCCACATTTTGTTCTGGGATCTTTCATGCTTCAATACCACAATGAGCTGTGATTAGAACATACTGGGTGCCCATCTGGGAGAGAAAATAATTGAATTTACCAGGGATATGTGAATCTTTGAAGAAGTGTGGAGGTACTAGTGTTACGTTCAAGACCAAATCCCCTCAGAATATTCAGAAGATAGTCTAAGCCTTAACTTTTTCTTATTTTAAAGGTAAATGTAAGATGTTGCATTCCAGATGCAATTCAATTGGTCAAACTACTGGATTTAAAGTAAAACACACATTATTCATCCACTAAAGTTAAAATACAACAAAAGAAGGAAGGAATTAGAATAACTTAACTCTTTTGGGTAAACTTAACCAAAAATCGACCAACTAATTAACTGTTTGAATTGAATGCATCCTCTCAACACACCCTTGGCAAAAGGCAAATTCAGAAAACAGATTGTCTCACAGGCAACTCCCAAAGCAGGCAAAGAGCCCACAGTTTTTGGCTGAAAACAACAGAGGGAAAAATAGCTTACACCCATTCAAGACCCCATAGCAATTCTGAAAGCTAAACTAAAGATCCTGGTTCTGTGGGATTTTGACCACACACATTCAGGCTGTTTCTATTGCTCCACCTTAAAAAAAGTGCCCAAGGCCTCACAAGCTATTTATCGTAGTGGTTATGGTAAACTGCTCGGGACCTCTGCCGTAAAGCCTCTCTTCAAAGAGAAAGAGGACAAAATAATCACTTAAACCCATTGCATCGTTACACTAGATAAGGCTCTCTACCTTTATTCCTGATGAAGGGCTTTTGCCCGAAACTTCGATTTCGCTGCTCCTTGGATGCTGCCTGAACTGCTGTGTTCTTCCAGCACCACTAATCCAGAATCCATAAAAGCAAGAGATATGTTGTAATGTATATTACAAATATTAAAATATCAAATGTTGCAAAGATTCCTGAGAGTAGAAAATACTGTAGTGAATTACTTGAAGCATGTCCTTGACCAAATATCAGATGTTATAACATGGGGTGGACTTTATTGATATAAAATCAGCCTATTTTGAATGAAAAATGCACCAGCAACCTTTCAACAATTAACCAAGGTCATTGAAGGATTATGCAACAGTGTTAAGTCAAATCTGAGAGGAGTATTTCAAATATTTGAATTAATCGCTTGACCTATTACAAAGAGCCAATTTGATAAGAAATTTAGCTAAAGGTAAATTGGCAAAACCAAAGTACGTTATGTGGGCTACACTAAGACAAAACCAGGTTGCACATAGACAACCAAACATTTAAGCTATCTTGGAATTTCCTGTGCCTAAAGCAAACACAACCTCTTGCAAAATATTGATCGTTGTGAAATTTTATCAGAGCTTTGTTCTAAAATTCAATGCTCTGTTAGCTCCTTTAACAGTATTTTTAAGGAAAGACAAAAAGTTTGAATTGACAGAAGAACGTCAGATTGCCTTTGACAACTTGAAAGTTGTACTGACCTCCACTGATTTTCACATGCTAAGCAATTTAAGCCGACTGCCGATGCCAGTTTCAATGAAGTTGGTGCTGTGTTGTTCAGTAAAATAAGATGGGGAATCAACAACCAGTTTTAGACAGCTGAGCTTAGGCTAACAGAAGCTCCAATAGCGGAGAAAGGCACCCTAAGCCTGATGTTGACTCTACAATATTTTGATATCTACTCTGCAAAGATTGTTTTTCCACAATCATGCTTTTCTCACTTTCCTGAAATGTTCCATTGAAAATGTTTCAGGTTGTTTCATTGGAAATTAATGCTACAACCAAATAGTTTGAAATCATTCCTGTGGCATGAAGAAACAATATTAGAGTCTGCGAGTCAAGCAGCAATGAATTAGGCCTTTTGGCCTGCCTTGTCTGTGCCAACAAACAAACACCAAACTATATTCCCATTCACTTCCACTTGTCCAAAGCCTATTATGCCAGCGCATTTTAAGTGCTCGTCCAGATATTGTGAAAGTACTTGCCTCTATCATATTCTCAGGCAGCACTTTCTATACTTAAACAATCCTGTTTGAAAGAATTTCTTTCTCAAATCTCTGTGTTATAGTCAAGGGCAAATATGGAGAAAAACAAATGTTGTGAGCCAAATTGGTTTGTGTAAAACGTAATTGCTATGAAATTCTTGCATGCTTAATATGAAAATTTTAAAGTAGAAACAGCAATAAAAGGAAGTCTTGGTAGAAAATGAAAATACCTCTTCAAGATACCTTCCCATTTTTATTGGCAGCAAGGTGTGGAGAAAGTTTATATTATTATTTGAGTACTTGTGCTCTACAATACAGGTAAATGAGCTCATGGATTTCAGAAACACAGAATTGTTATGGTGCGAAGGAAGCCATTCAGCCCATCATGTCTGCACTGAGCATTTGAACTGAGTGCCAATCCTCTGGCTTTTCCCCCAAACCTTGCATATTTCATATTTAAATAATCATCCAATGCTGTCTTGAATGCATCCAATAAACCTACTGCACCTTTAAGTATGGCATTCCAGATCCTAACTACTCACTGTGTGAATATGGTTTTTGCTTCTTCTGAATTATTTTTTTGAAATCTGTCCTGATCAATTTAGAGCAGGAACAGTTTCAACCTACCTATCCTGTCCATACCACTCATGATTTTGAAAACTTCTATGAAATCTCTACTTAGCCTTGACCTCACCAAGAAAAGCAGTCCAGACTTCTCCAATCTTTCTGCATCATCACTGCAACCAATGGAGTTAGGCCACAGATTAACCATGATCCCATTGAATGATGGAACAGTCTCAATGAGCTGAACAGCCTACTCCTGGTTCTATTTTCCTATGCTCCTCAACGTCAACTGCACTCTCTCAAATGCCTTCAAATCCTTCCTATAATGTAGCACCCAGAAGTGTACACAATTCTCCAGCTGAGATCTAACCAATATCTTATATAAAAGTTCATTATAACTTCCCTGATCTTGTAGGCAGAAGTGGGTACTGCAGATGCTGGAGATGAGAGTCAAGCTTAGAGTGGTGCTGGAAAAAACACAGCAGGTCAGGCAGCATCTGAGGAGCAGGAAAATCAATGTTTCGGGCAAAAGCCCTTCAACAGGAATCATCTCATTCCTGATGAAGGACTTTTGCCCAAAACATCAATTTTCCTGATCCTTGGATGCTGCCTGACCTGCTGTGCTTTCCCAGCACCACTCTAATCTTGACTTTTCCCTGCTCTTGTACTCTATGCCCTTATTTATGAAACCTAGATTATTGCATGTTTTATTAACAGCTCTATCAGCTTGTCCTTTTATCTTTAATGACTTAAATGCAGGGACACCCAGATCTTTCTGCTCTTGCACACCCTATAGAATATCAGGAGAACAAGATGGTGGCACTGGCATAGTAGGGAGCATTAGGGGTCCAGAACCCACATGCTGCACACTAGCCATGTTCTTCTCTCTCTCTCTCTCTCTCTCCTTTTCCTTTATCTTTTTCTTTGTCTTTTCTTTCATCTTCTGATGCAATGGGAAGCCGGAGCTGTGTTGGAGAATCAAAGTCAGCAGCAGTGGCAGTGCCCAAATCAAGGACTCTTGGCTTTGGTAGGCCCAAAGCCTGGACTCAGGGACTCAGTGAGCCACTGGCTATGGCAAAGCATGGTGCCTGAAGCAAGGTACAGTGGGCCCACAGCGGTAGTATTTAACGCCCAGCACATTGTCTGTGATGGAGTCTGGTGCCCGGATTAGGGCTGAATCCTTTGTGCAGTATAAGGTTGAGTTTAGCATGAACTGGAGGTGAGGTCCCACCACAGACTGGAGGTGAGGCCTGGCGTGGTCTGCTTGAAGGACTGTGACGCTTAGCTTTTTATTTCTTTTATTTTTCTAAGTTATTTCTAAGACTTTGCACCTAGATACCTTACACCTAAGATGACCCGAAGGACTGCAATACAGACATTTTTATTTCTTTATTTCTGTAATTTACTCCGAAGAAACTATACCTAGGTACCTTTCTACCCGATGGCACTGTAAATGGTGATTTTCTAAACTTTTCACTACATTCAAGTGAGTACATGTGACAATAAATCTAATTAATTCTAATTCCGATTCTAAAAGCAAGAAACCAATGCAATACTGGGGTGCACCACTTTAAACTTTCTTCCACTGTGAAAAATACTATCCCACAACCAATTTTGTACCCATGTTGCTACTGTCCCTTTTATTCCACAATTTATAACTTTGATCGAATCTGCTGTATGGCACTGTATCTAATGCCTTTAGGATATCCATGCAAACCGTATCAACAGTCTTCCTCTCTTTCCCCATTACCTCTTCAAAATCTCCAGCAAGTTAAGTAGATGCAATTTTCCCTTTTTGCCTCTTCCTAATCAATCCACATTTTTCCAGCTTCTCATTAATTATATCCTGAATAATTTGAGTATTCTTGTGGCGAAATGGCCATGTCCCTAACCATGGACCAAGAGACCCAGGTTCAAGGCTCACCAACTCCAGAGCTGTGCAAATAACATCTCTGAACAGGTTGATTAGATAAATAGGTTAAAGCTGAGAAAACATGAGGAGTTGTATCTCATATAAGAACTGAAAAGGTTCTCTTGTGGTGTAGTGGTAGTGTCTTTACCACTGGACCAAGGAGACACAGATTCATGTCCCACCTCTTCCAAATATATAAATGATATCCCTGATCACATTGATTAGAGGGGAAAAATTCTGAATAATTTCTTCTTGTTGCTTCCCCATCACCAAAGTTAATCTGTCTAGTTTCTAATTGTTGGGACAATACTCACAACCTTTTCTGAGCAAGGGTGTAATGTTTGATGCTCTCCAATCATTTGACACTGTTAGGGCTGCCCATATTTGAAAGATAATGGCTGACAAGGGGGTAAACCAAATTAAAAACCTGCTCCAGCATTTAAACACAAATGGTGGGGAAGGGGAGAGGGGGATGGGGAAGGGGAGAGGGGGGATGGGGATGGGGATGGGGATGGGGGTGGGGGTGGGGAAGGGGGGAGAGAGAGGGGGTGGGGTCGGGAGAAAAGGGGGGAGGGGGAGAGAGGGGGGTGGGGTGGGGAGAAAAGGGGGGAGGGGGCGTGTGGAGGGGGAGAGGGGGAGAGGGGGAGAGGGGGCGTGGGGAGGATGGTGAGGGGGGGACAGGGAGTGGGGAGGGTTGGAGTGGGGAGGGGGGAGGGTTGGAGTGGGGAGGGGGGAGAGTTGGGGTGGGGAGGAGTGAGGGTTGGGGTGGGGAGGGGGGAGGGTTGGGGTGGGGAGGGGGGAGGGTTGGGGTGGGGAGGGGGAGTGGGGAGGGTTGGGGAGAGGGGGAGAGGGGGGTGGGGCGAAGGGGAGAGGGGGGTGGGGAGAGGGAGAGAGGGGGGAGAGGGAGAGGGGAGAGAGGGGGGTGGGGAGAGGGGGGAGGGGAGAGGGGGGACATGGGGGGAGGGGGGGAGAGGGGGTGGGGAGAGGGGGGAAGGGGGGTGGGGGAGGGGGGAGAGAGGGGGGTGGGAGATGGAGAGGGAGAGGAGGGGGTGGGGAGGGAGGAGAGGGGGGGTGGGGGAGGGGGGAGAGAGGGGGTGGGGGAGAGAAGGGGGTGGGGAAGGGGAAGAAGGGTTGGGGAGGGGGGAGAGAGGGGGTATGGGAGGGGAGAGAAGGGGGTGGGGGAAGAGAGGTGGGAGAGGGGTGGTGGCAAGGTGTGAGGGGGGGCAGAGAGGGGAGGGGGGTGAGAGAGGGGATGGGGGGGAGAGAGGGGGGTGGGGGAGGGGGAGAAGGGGGGTGGGGGTGGGGGTGGGGGTGGGGGGAGGAGGGAGAGAGGGGGTGGGGGTGGGGGGAGAGAGGGGGGCTGGGGGAGGAGGGAGAGGGGGTGGGGAGAGGGGGGAGAGGGGGTTGGGAAGAGGGGGGAGGGAAGAGGTGGGGGATTGGAGAGGAGGGAGAGAGGGGGGTGGGGGAGGGGGGAGGAGGGAGAGAGGGGGTGGGGGAGGAGGGAGAGAGGGAGTGGGGGAGAGAGGGGGTGGGGGAGAGAAGGGGGTGGGGAAGGGGAAGAAGGGGGGTTGGGGAGGGGGGAGAGAGGGGGTATGGGAGGGGAGAGAAGGGGGTGGGGGGAGAGAGGTGGGAGAGGGGTGGTGGCAAGGTGTGAGGGGGGGAAGAGAGGGGAGGGGAGGGGAGGGGGGTGAGAGGGGGTGGGGGGAGAGAGGGGGTGGGGGAGGTGTGGGGGTGTGGGAGAGAGGGGGGTGGTGGAGGGGAAGAAGGGGGGTGGGGGAAAGGGGAGGAGGGAGAGAGGGGGTGGGGGAGGAGGGAGAGAGGGGGTGGGGGAGGGGGGAGAGAGGGGGGTGCGGGAGAGGGGAGAGAGGGGATGGGAGAGGGTGGAGAGAAGGGGGTGGGGAAGGGGAAGAAGTGGGGTGGGGGAGGGGAGAGAAGGGGGGTGGGGGGGAGAGAGGGGGTTGGGAGAGGAGGGAGAGAGGGGGTAGGGGGTGGGGGGGTGGTGGGGAGGTGTGAGGGAGGGGGTAGAGGTGGAGAGAGGGGGTGGGGGAGGGGGAGAGAGAGGAGGGTGGGGGAGGGGAAGAGAGAGGGGGGTGGGGGAGGGGGGAGAAGGGGGTGGGGTAGGGTGGTGAAGGGAGTTTGGGGAGGGGGGAGAGAGGGGGGTGGGGGAGGGGAGAGAAGGGGGGTGGAGGTGGGGCTGTTGGGAGAGAGGTGGGAGGGGGTGGTGGCAAGGTGTGAGAGAGGGGAGAGGGGAGGGGGGAGAGAGAGGGTGGGGGGAGAGGGGGGTGGGGGAGGGGGAGAGAGAGGGGGGTGTGGGAGGGGGGAGAAGGGGGGTGGGGGAGGGCAGTGAAGGGGGTTTGGGGAGGGGGGAGAGGGGGTGGGGAGGGGTGAGAGAGCGGGAGGGGGATGAGGGGTGGGGAGTGGGGAGAGCGGGGGTGGGGGTGGGGGAGGGGGAGGGGTTGAGGAACGGGGAGAGAGGAGGGAGGGGGGAGTGGGGGTGGGGAGGTGTGAGAGAGGGGGAGAGGGGTGGGGAGGGGTGGGGAGGTGTGAGAGTGGAGAGAGGGGGAGAGAGGGGGTGGGGGAGAGGGGGGAGGGGGAGAGTGGGTGGGGGAGGGGGGAGAGGGGGAGTGGGGATGGGTGAGAGAGGCGAGAGGGGAGAGGGGGGAGTGGGGGGGAGGGGCGGTGGGGAGAGTGGAGGGGTGGGGTGGGGTGGGGAGGGATGGGGGAGTGGGGGGGCAAGTGGGGGGAGTGGGTGGGTTGGGGGAGAGTGGGGGGAATTGGGGGTGTGGAGGGGAGAGTGGGGGGAATGGGGGGAGAGTGGGGAGAGTGGGGGGTGGGGGGAGAGTGGGGTGGGGGTGAGGGGGGAAGAGTGGGGGGAGAGTGGGGGGAGTGGGGGGAGTGGGGGGGAGGTTGGGGTGGAGTGGGAGGGAGTGGGGGCGTGGGGGGCGAGAGTGGGGGGGTAGAGTTGGGGTGGGGTAGGGGGAGAGTGGGGGGTGGAGGGGAGGTGTGAGAGAGGGGGATGGGGGGAGAGAGGGGAGTAGGGGAGGGGGAGAGAGGGGGGTGGAGGGAGAGTGGGTTTTGGGGGGTGTGGGGGGAGTGGCGGGTGTGGGGGACGTGGGGGTGGGGGTGGGAGGGTGTGGGGTGGGAGGGGTTTTTGGGGGGTGGGGGGTGGTGTGGGGTGTGGGGTGGGGGGTGTGAGGTGTGGGGGTGTGTGGGGTGGGGGGTGTGGTGTGGGGGGTGTGGGGGGCTGTGATGTGTGGAGGGAGTGGTGGGGTGGGGGAGTGGGGTTAGGGGAGTGGAGGGTGTGGGTGTGGGGGGTTGGGGGGAGTGGGGATAGGAGGGAGTGGGGGGTGTGGGGGGTTTGACGGTGTGGGAGGTATGGGGTGGGGGGTGTAGGGGTCGGGGGGAGTAGGGAAGGATGGGGGGAGTAGGGGTATGGGGAGTGGGGGGTGGGGGGATGGGTGGTGGGAGGGTGGGGGAGTGGGGGTTGGGGGAGGTGGGGGGTGTGGGGGTGGAGAGGGTGGGGGGAATGTGGGGTGGAGAGGGTGGGCGGAAGGTGGGGGGGAGTGGGGTGTTGTGGGGGGGTATGGGGGGTAGGGGGTTGTGGCGGTGGTGGGGGTGTGGGGGGGTGGGGGCTGGGCTGTTGACGTGTGGAGGGAGTTCGGGTGTTTGGGGGTGGGTGCGTGGGGGTTGGGGTTGGGGGATGTGGGGTTGTGTGTGGGGGGAGTGGGGGGTGTGGGGTGTGGGGGGAGTGGGGGTTGGGGTTTTCGGGATGTGTGGGGGGTGGGGGGAGTGGGGTGGGTGGAATGGGGTGGGGGGAAATGGGGTTGTGGAGTGGTGGGGTGAGTGGGGTGGGGGGTAGTGGGGGTGAGGGGAGGGGGTTGGGGGGTTAAGGGAGAGGAATGGGGGGTGGTGGGGCTGGGGGGAGGAGATGGTGGGGGTGTGGGCAGTGGGGTGGGGGGTGGTGGGGAGAGCGGGGGGAGTGGGGGGTGGGGAGAGCGGGGGGAGTAGGGGGTGGGGAGAGCGGGGGAAGTGGAGAGTCGGGTTGGGGGGGGGGGGGGGTCTTTGGCCCTCTCCCTGAATGCTCCAGTGACTGCTTGAATAAGAACAAAGACTTCCACGTTCCTGAATTTTGCCTGCTCCTGAGTCTTTGTCCCCGGTAATGGGCATTTACTCCTACAAACACCAATCCTCCAAATCCAAGGAGAATTGAAAGATTTTCAGTACTATGAAGGTGACTTGTTCCCTTAATTTAAATATAGTGGTTTTAAAAGCAAGTCAGATCCTGGGAACTCTGTATTAATCAATTCCCCTCTGGATCCTCCTAAACCTGCGCCCCATCTCCAAACCATAAGGCAGCAGTCTAATTGTTTACTCTCTGTTGGTCCAGATGGAAGCAACTCCAACACTCAAAAAGCCTGATATCATTCAGAACAAAGTAGCTCACTTGACCAACAACCCATCCGTAACATAAGCATCCACTACCTCCAAAATCAGTGTATAATGACAACATTGTACATTATCTATAATATACACTGCAGTAACCTGCCCCATGGTCCCTTCAAAACAACCGTCCAAATTTATAACCTCTACCAACTAGAAGAACGAGGGCAACAGATACGTAGGAATGTCACATTTATAAGTTTCCCTCAGAACTACACATCATTTTGAATTGAAACTCTATCACCATTCCACATTGACATTGGGAATCATGGAACACCCTGCCTAATGGTATCATGTTTGACACTGACACTATATGGAGTACAGCCGAAGAACAAATTATAATAAAAATAAACAACTCTAAGCCCTTAATCTGACTACTACCTGAGGCTGACAATACTGGTTGCAAACTTGGTGTTGCGTTTGGCCCCAAGATATGCTTCTAACCATATAGGTTCATTCACCATCCCTGCACACACTTCATCCAAAGTCCTGTTAATCGATAAGTTAAATAAAAACTGCTAATGCTGAAGAAACTCAGCAGGTGTAACAGCATCTTTGAAGAACAGAAACAGGGTTAACATTTCAAAAATGATTCGGATGTGAGCGTAAGAAGTGTAGTTAGTAAGTTTGCAGATGACACCAAAATTGGAGGCGTAGTGGACAGCGAAGAAGGTTACCTCAGATTACAACGAGATCTTGACTAAATGGGCCAATGGTCTGAGAAATGACAGATGGAGTTTAATTTAGATAAATGTGAGGTGCTGCATTTTGGGAAAGCAAATCTTAGCAGGACTTATACACATAATGGTAAGGTCCTAGGGAGTGTTGCTGAACAAAGAGACCTTGGAGTGCAGGTTCAAGGGAAAGTGGTGTCATAGGTAGATAGGATAATGAAGAAGGCATTTGGTATGCTTTCCTTTACTGGTCAGAGTATTGACTACAGGAGTTGGGAGGTAAAAACAATGACTGCAGATGCTGGAAACCAGATTCTGGATTAGTGGTGCTGGAAGAGCACAGCAGTTCAGGCAGCATCCAAGTAGCTTCGAAATCGACGTTTCGGGCAAAAGCCCTTCATCAGGAAGAAAGGCAGTGAGCCTGAAGCGTGGAGAGATAAGCTAGAGGAGGGTGGGGGTGGGGAGAAAGTAGCATAGAGTACAATGGGTGAGTGGGGGAGGGGATGAAGGTGATAGGTCAAGGAGGAGAGGGTGGAGTGGATAGGTGGAAAAGGAGATAGGCAGGTAGGACAAGTTTGGACAAGTCATGGGGACAGTTACTGAGCTGGAAGTTTAGAACTAGGGTGAGGTGGGGGAAGGGGGAAATGAGGAAACTGTTGAAGTCCACATTGATGCCCTGGGGTTGAAGTGTTCCGAGGCGGAAGATGAGGCGTTCTTCCTCCAGGCGTCGGGTGGTGAGAGAGCGGCTGTGAAGGAGGCCCAGGACCTCCATGTCCTCGGCAGAGTGGGAGGGGGAGTTGAAATGTTGAGCCACGGGGCGGTGTGGTTGATTGGTACGGGTGTCCCGGAGATGTTCCCTAAAGCGCTCTGCTAGGAGGCGCCCAGTCTCCCCAATGTAGAGGAGACCGCATCGGGAGCAACGGATAAAATAAATTATATTAGTGGATGTGCAAGTAAAACTTTGGTGGATGTGGAAGGCTCCTTTAGGGCCTTGGATAGAGGTGAGGGAGGAGGTGTAGGCGCAGGTTTTACAGTTCCTGCGGTGGCAGGGGAAAGTGCCAGGATGGGAGGGTGGGTTGTTTGGGGGCGTGGACCTGACCAGGTAGTCGCGGAGGGAACGGTCTTTGCGGAAGGCGGAAAGGGGTGGGGAGGGAAATATATCCCTGGTAGTGGGGTCTGTTTGGAGGTGGCGGAAATGTCGGCAGATGATTTGGTTTATGCAAAGGTTGGTAGGGTGGAAGGTGAGCACCAGGGGCGTTCTGTCCTTGTTACGGTTGGAGGGGTGGGGTCTGAGGGCGGAGGTGCGGGATGTAGACGAGATGCATTGGAGGGCATCTTTAACCACGTGGGAAGGGAAATTGCGGTCTCTAAAGAAGGAGGCCATCTGGTGTGTTCTGTGGTGGAACTGGTCCTCCTGGGAGCAGATCCGGCGGAGGCGGAGGAATTGGGAATACGGGATGGCATTTTTTGCAAGAGGTAGGGTGGGAAGAGGTGTAATCCAGGTAGCTGTGGGAGTCGGTGGGTTTGTAAAAAATGTCAGTGTCAAGTCGGTCGTCATTAATGGAGATGGAGAGGTCCAGGAAGGGGAGGGAGGTGTCAGAGATGGTCCAGGTAAATTTAAGGTCAGGGTGGAATGTGTTGGTGAAGTTGATGAATTGCTCAACCTCCTCACGGGAGCACGAGGTGGCACCAATGCAGTCATCAATGTAGCGGAGGAAGAGGTGGGGAGTGGTGCCGGTGTAATTATGGAAGATCAACTGCTCTACGTAGCCAACAAAGAGACAGGCATAGCTGGGGCCCATACGTGTGCCCATGGCTACCCCTTTGGTCTGGAGGAAGTGGGAGGATTCAAAGGAGAAATTGTTAAGGATGAGGACCAGTTCGGCCAAACGAATGAGAGTGTTGGTGGAAGGGTACTGTTGGGGACGTCTGGAGAGGAAAAAATGTTGTGGCTGTACAGAACATTCATTAGGCCAGTGTTGGAATACTGCCTGCAGTTCTGGTCTCCTTCCTATTGGGACGATGTTGTGAAACTTGAAAGGGTTCAAAAAAGATTTACAAGGATGTTGCCAGGGTTAGAGGATTTGAGTTATCGGGAGAGGTTGAATAGGCTGGGGCTGTTTTCCCTGGTGCATCGGAGGCTGAGGGGTGACCTCATAGAGGTTTATAAAATCATGAGGGGCATGGATAGGGTAAATAGACAGAGTCTATTCCCTGGGGTGTGGGAGTCCAGAACTAGAGGGCATAGGTTTAGGGAAAGGGGAAAGATATAAAAGAGACCTAAGGGACAACTTTTTCAAACAGAGGGTGGTACATGTATGGAATGAGCTGCCAGAGGAAGTGGTGGAGGCTAATATAATTGCAACATTTAAAAAGTATCTGGATGGGTACATGAATAAGTAGGGTTTGGAGGGATATGGGCCGGGTACTGGCAGGTGGGACTAGATTGGGTTGGGATATCTGGTCGGCATGGACAAGTTGGACCGAAGGGTCTGTTTCTGTGTTGTACATCTCTATGACCAGTATGTCTCAGCTTTGAAAGCAATTACTTAATTTTAAATTCCCTTCCTTGCTTCTGAATGTTTCCATGACCTCACCCCCTTTCAATCCCTATGGCCTTCCCTAATCCGTAAATGGCTGATATATCTGTCCTCCTCCAATTCTGGTATCTTGCAAATCCTTGACTTTAATTTCCAACTTTGACAACTGAAAACCTAAGATCTAAAATTCATTCTCTTACCATTTCCAACTCTCCAACCCACCTTCCTCCTTTAAGACAGACAATAAAGCATAACTTTTTTACCCAGCTATGTATTATCTGTCATGTTATATCCTTATATCCTCAGAGTCAAATTTTATTTGATAATATTTCTGTGATGTGCCAAGGGATATTTCACTGCACTAATGGAGGTGAATGCAACTGGTAAATCTATTTCATCTGGATAGGGGAGTGAGTCTGCTTAAAGATGGTGAAGGATGGGTAAATTGGAATTAAATTAGGTAATTTGATGTGGCAAAACTTGAATAATCTGGAGGGCAGAGAGCAGATAAAAAAGGATATGTAGAAGTGATGTGTATAGATGATGGAAACATTGGTAAATATCAGAAGCAATGAGTTGGTAGACATAGAGAAGAAAGATTTTGATGACAAAAGTATCTTTTCGTTGTGATTGATAATAAATGGGTTTGAAGTTCAGCTCAGAATTGAACCAAATGTGGAGAATAATGTAGAGCTTCATTCAA
This sequence comes from Chiloscyllium punctatum, assembly GCF_047496795.1. Lineage (NCBI taxonomy): Eukaryota > Metazoa > Chordata > Chondrichthyes > Orectolobiformes > Hemiscylliidae > Chiloscyllium > Chiloscyllium punctatum. The sequence continues at coordinate 34,640,783 of NC_092741.1, forward strand.
TCTGAATCAGGGAGAGGAATGGAGAGTGCCAAGTTAAAGACCACAGTTTTCATCTTCTCAATGCTTAATTTCAGGAAGCTTCGGTATTTCCATGACTACTACTAGACCAGAAGTCTGATAACATGAACCATCACTGGATTGAGGGAAATCGTAGCAAGGTGAGTTAGGTGACCTCTGTGTATTTATGGATGTTAATGCCATGCCTGCAGACAATGCCTCTGAGGGGAACATGTAAATGAGGAGAGGTGTGGGTGTTGCAGAAGAGAAATGGCAGGATATACTTGGGAGCATGAAAGATACAAGTGAAAGACCTATCCTCGTGGCTGCATTGGGACTTTTAGGAATTTCAGCTTTGAAAGCCACTTCCAGAGATTGATCACGAAGAAGATGCAGTTGGAGAGAATGATGTGACTGGACATATTGAAAGTTGCAGATAGGTTTAGGACATGGCAGTATATTGGTAATGTCATTCACCTCAAAACCCCAAGGTCCAGACTAATGCTCTGAGAACACAAATTCAAATCCCACTGTGGTGGCTGGTGGAATTTAGATGAATAATTCTGGATGTGAAAACAGCTGTCATCAATGAAGTCATCATTGATTCTTATAAAAATCTATCTGGTTCCTTAGTGCCGTTTGGAGAAGGATATTTACAAGCCTTAATCTGATCTGGTCCACGTGAGACTTCAGATCCACAATAATTTGGTTAACTCTTTGACTGCCCCATCATGCAATTCAAGGGCAATTAGGGGTGGGTAACAAATGATGGTAATGTTGAGATCCCATGGAAGAACACAATCAAAGGGAACTCGATGGTCCCAAGCATAAAGAATGTCATTGGTTTTGGTAGGCCACAAACTGGACTGATGGAAGAAGAAATGAGAAAACTGAATGAAAAATCTAAACTTGTTCCTTCTGTTGTGTTTACTAATCCCTATAGACCCCTCAATAACTCAGCTGCTGATCACCTCCTGTATCAATTTGCTGATTTTTGTTTTCTCTCTAGGCTGTAAAATTATGGTTCTTGAATAAGATTTGATTTTATGATCAAGATACGCATCTCGGCGCAGGGTGAATGAGTGCTTCAATGTTGGAGCTTTCATTTTTTGGAGGAAACAATGAGTGGAGACCTGGAACCCATTCCAGATGGACTTGACACGAGTCAAGAAAGTAGGGGTGCTCCCCCAGTCTCCTGTCAACATTTCTCACTCAATCAAGAACACTATTAAGGCGACAAGTAGTTATAAGTTATTGCATTATTTCACTGTTGTTGTGGGAAGCTGTCACATTTGCTTATATAAAAATGCTCTAGAAAGGAACTATTGTGCAAAATGCTTCAAAACATTTTAATGACCTGACAAAGTATTCTGAGTTTTAGTACAGGAATGGTATAAATTGCTGCAAATGCAGTCAAGAGAACAACTTCCTTAACAATATCCATAAGTACCACAAAATAATACAGTTCTCACATGTGTCAGTTATAAAACAGAAGGAAAAATAAAGTCAAATTGCAGTGATTTATGAATGTTCGGCAGGAAGGAACATTGCTTTAAGCAATAGCATATCTAAGCAATCTGTTCCTCAGAAGCAGGAAATGGTCCTTAATATGCAATTACCTGGATTACTTCATAAACTTGTCCAGTCTGCGTGCTGTGAAGGGCAAAGCAAACTAGTATATGTGGAAACAAAGTCCCAGCCTCAACCCAAGTGGCTAACACATTATTAAGTGATCAGCTTTGTAGCTCCTAGTTCATTACAAGAAAAGGAGATACTCAGGTTTCAGCATATTAATTTTCTGTACCACCAGCTTATTATGTCTCTATTCACTGTGTTGTTGTGAAATGTAAACACTATCAGGGTGATTTACATAGTGGCTTCAAACGAGGGGAGGTAAATTTGTTTCTTGCAAAGATTTCTAAAATGGTTTCTGAAAGACTTTAGCCATATTACTCAGGAGATTTTATAAACTTCTTACTCTTCCTATGTGACTAACCATAGCAGGAGCAAGTCAATCAGTTGGAATTTATAAATCAGTTTAATCCCTCTAATAAAAGTAAAGTACAGCAGATGCTGGGAATCTGAAATAAAAACAGAGAAGGCTGGAGAAACTAACAGGTCTGGCAGCAAATGGGAAACAGAGTCCAGTACAACCCTTCTGGGTTTTGAAATCAAGTTCAATCCCTGGTCTGTGTTGAGCTGGCTAATCTTAGGCAAGGTGGTGGGCGATGTGGAAAGATTTGTTTCAACATAGAATGACATAGCACAAACAGATTTCATTCAGCCCCTGCCAAGCCTTTACTAAATTAGTGAAGGTTTCAGCTCCAAAGAACTATCTAGTGCATTCTGCTTAAACTTGCATGAAATCTGAATTTCCTTCAAGTCATTGCTAAGTGATTATGAAAAAAGTAGAAATCCTGCTCAGAGGTGAAAGTAATATTATTGTCTGTCACTTTAAGACTCAGGTCCGAAAAGTCAAGCACAGTGACAATGGGAATGAAATTTTAAAGGAGTAATGGTTTCTTGGGGGCCTTTCTCAGGAAGCAGAGGAGCTGGAGACCTGAAGGGTCATTGCTGGGGTCTTTTGACATTCAAGCAGCTAGTGCCATCTTTAAATCCCAGCTTTAAAACCAAATTTAAAGAATCAGAGCAAATGAACTTGAGTGTCTCTCTGATATGATGCTTAAAAAGTGAGCCCTTATCTGCCTACAAAGGCAGATGCAAAAAATCCGGTGACACTATTTGAAGAAGAGGAGGATATTATCGATGGTCCTAGCCAACTTTTATCCTTCAGTCAACATTTCAAATATCTGCCACTATTACATTGTTATGAGAATTTGCTGAGTTTTCTACATTACATTGAGTAATGACACTCAGTGTTTCCCTCTAAGCTATGTAGGTACACAGCCACCCAGTGGGGTTCTCATATGGGGATCAGCATGCTGACACATTCACTTCCAGTTCAAAAAGCTCTTACCGTACACCTCAGAAGTCCACACAACTGGAGAAATTAGAGGGAACTTGGATGACATGTACCTTATTGGCCATTAAGTGCTTTGAGATATCAGATGGTCATGAGAAGCAACGTATAAATGCAATCCTTCCTCCATTTATCTTCATTTTTCTAGAACACTCAACACTGCTGAATTTCACATAACGCTTTACTGGGCCTCCATTTATTCTGCTCAGAGGATAGAAGAACATCTGATGAGGGCAAGAGCTTGTCAATCTGCACTTTCATTGCTAAACACATTTTTTGCCTATAAGAATTACAGTGATGCAATGGGATTAATCATGCATCAACGCAGTGAAGAGAAAAGAAGGTTAGGGAGAATGGACACAGAATTTCATAGGGCGTTGGATGGAGAGCTTCCAACAGTCACAAATGATATCCTGTGTGACTTTCACAGTGAGACTATCCCTCCTCATTCTTCATGTCTGCAACTTTTGACATGTGCAACCACACTATCTGCCTTGGTCACTTCTTCACTGTCAGTCAGTAAGCTGTGACTGTTCTCACCTTGGTCCATTCTGATCTATCCAATCAGAGCCCATGTATCTCTTGCCACAGGGTTTCTTTCCCTCTTCCCACTCCCAGACCAGCACCTCGGAATACTTCCCAAGATCTATTCTCGCCCTCTTTTTTTAAATTCTTAGTTACATGGTGCCACTCAGCAACTTCATCCAAAAGCAAATCATTCATTTTCAAAGATATGCTGATGACTCCCAGCTCTACCTCAGCATCACTTCTCTCAATTCCCACGTAGCTGCAAAACTATTCGACTGTTCAAGTGGTATCCAATGTTACATGAGCAAAATATTCTTCATTTACACATTGGGAGAACTGAAGTTATTGTTTCCAGTTCCTGCTCCCAACCCCATTCCCTAACCCTCAACAAGCTCCTACCGTCTACAGGCTCCAGATTCTCCAAAACTCATCTATCTGTGTGCTAACTCTCACCTGGATCTTTTCATCCATCAGCTTTGCACTTAGAGTCATAGAGATGTACAGCATGGAAACAGATCCTTCTGTCCAACCTGTCTATGCCGATCAGATATCCCAACCCAATCTAGTCCCACCTGCCAGCACCCGGCCCATACCCCTCCAAACCCTTCCTATTCAGATACCCATCCAAATGCCTTCGTAGATATTTTCCAAACAAACCTGTTGAGAGATGTTATAACACACTTTTGGAGCAGGTAGGATTTTGAATCCAGGAGTCCTGGTGCAGAAATGGGGCCATCACCATGGGACCACCCTTAGCTTTGTATCTGTATACTTGCATTGGCTTCCTGTCAAGCAAAGTCTTGACTTTCATATTCTCACTTTTCATTCCTCCAAACCCTTCCAGGGTATTATGCCTCTAATTCTGCGAGATTTCCTCCAACCCCACAATCCTCTGAGTTTTCACACTCTCGGCTTATTTCTCGTCTCTTGTGCATCTATAATTCGAACCATTTTACTGAAATTGCAAGTGCATAAACTCTGGAACATTCTCCCCATGTCGGTCCATGGAATTTTGACCGAATACCTTATGTGGGTCAGTGTCATTTCACAACTGCTCCTATGGACTAATGTAACTTTTAGGTGTCGTGTCGAGGAAGCAGATCGGGAGACTCAGCTGATTTCTACTTGACCTTCATGTAACTGAAATGATCATGTTAAGCTGAACGAGGGAGTCAGAAAGGGACGAAATGTTGTTGAATAGGCTGGCGCTGACGGCTAAGGGAAGTCAAAATGGAGTGAGACATAGCCAAAGCTCACCGTGTACCAGGTGAATTACTCACTGCTCTAAACTTCCTGTTTTCCAGCTGTTTACCATGTCTGGGACAAATTATGTGGTATTATACAGTTACATAACAGGAATCTGAACCCGTGGGAGATCCATGACAGAACAGGGATCTGAAACTGTAGGAGTCTGTGAACAAAAAGTCTGCAGTATTTGACTGATGACGGACTCTGTTAACTGCCTGTAGCTGTGGGTGAGGATTTGCCTATTAACATTCGCTCAATAAGTGAAGTGCTTTCAGATGTCGTGCGGCCGTGTTATAAATCACAGTTTGATTTATTACGTCTCTCGGTAATTTATTTCTCCCTCTCAACATCGCTGTTTTCAGCATCAAAAACGGGACGGCGCTAGTCAAGAGTATTTTGTGTCACTGGTTAGCACCAAGTACCGCTCCCTCAATGTCTAAAACATTGAGCTTTTTCACCCTGCCTTGCAGGGGGGTGTCTGTAATGCTCTGGGCTGAGGGATTATCCGGTATGTAGTACTCACGAAGGGGGACCCTAGCTGTCAAAACAAAACAAAGAAAAAGCTATAACTGGAAGAGCTTCAGGAAGACTAATGTCCTCAAAAGAATGCCTGCCTTTATGGAATTTGGTGGGAAATTTCTTCACCAGTTTGCATATCAATACTTTAAAGGAATTTTTGTCCCTTGCAAGGAGAGTTGTCTGGTAACGTCCACGCAGTCTCCAAGTGTTGTATGTGGTTGCTCGGGTGAATTGAACAGAGTCAGTGAGATTCAATGAGGCTCCTGAAAATCACGTGATCGGTCCCTCCTAATGGTAACTAACTCCAGCACCTTCCCCAATAATGTCCTCCCCCGAAACAAGGGGAGCTGAAATACCAACCACGGGAACTTGTCAACGTTTCTGAAATGATCTGGGCTCACATTAAACGAACATCTGGGGATAATGTGTTCTTCCTCCCTGGGTACCAACCCGCCCAATTAAAGCACTGCGGCTCATCTTCCACAAGCTGCTGTGACTACCAGCGACACACCAAGATAAAATGAGCTCGACCCAATGGGGTTCTCAACACTTTTACAGCTTTTCACTTTCATAGCAGCGGCATTTAATTCAAGCCTCCTCTCAGTTTAAAGAGCCTCCCCGCGTCGAAAACTCCTTTATTTGACCCAGCATGAGTGTGTGGGTGCAGTATGGATGATGTAAATTGCATAAAGACGTTGGGTACAATGACTCTCCTTGATTCGTTTCTTTTTTAAAGATTGAATTGTTCCTGTCTGATGATCACAGCAAGGATGTGCTCTTCAGTACCTCAAACCCGCTTCATCATTCACTTTATTTCAACCCCATTTCCTTACATTAGCTTCATTTCTCCTTATAAGTGCATTTGCCAAATATAACTTTGAAGTCAGCAAATCTTTAAATTTAAAAAGAAACATTGGAAATACTCAAAAGATCTGACAGCATATATGGAGAAAGAATGTTAATGTTTCAGATCAATGGTCTTTATCAGGACGGGATAAAAGGTAAAAACCTAATGGAGCTACATAGTCCAAATTAGGTTAAAGAACAGAGGGGAATGTCTGTGATAGATCGATAGGCAGAAAAAAGTCTTGATCTTTCTACCATCAAAGGATTAATACAATATATTTGCGCCAATCTGCTAGGTCACTTACCCACCTATTCAAGCATTGTAGATGCTGCCTTTTTTATCTCCCAGTTGCCTTATTGTTACAACTCCCTTGGAAACTGTGCTGACACTTGAGCCCTAAGTTGTCATAAAATCCCCGTCGAAGTACTGACCACCCTTAATCAGCTACAATGGGCTGGCCATGTTGTCTGCATGAACAACACGAGATTCCCCAAGCAGGTGCTTTACTCCCAGTTTCAAAATGGCAGGTCATCCCCAGGTGGAGGGAGGAAGCCCTTCAACGATATCCTAAGGCCTCACTGGCAAAGTGGGGCATTCCCATAGACACCTGGGAATCACTGGCCCAAGAGCCATCCAAAGTGGAGGAGGAGCACCCTAGAAGGCAGCGAGCACCTCGAGACCTGCCATCAGGGAAAAGCAAAAGCCAGGCAAAAATAGCAGAAGTAGCACACTGCCACACTGGTGCCCCACCCTTTCCCGTATCAGAGCCTGTGGTGGCTTCATTGGTCTGTACAGCTATCTGCAGGCTCACCCTGAGAGCACAAGTAGTCATCTGTGAGGGACCACCAATGAATGAATGTCACAAAATTTAAAGATTTAATCAAAATACACATAGACCCTAATGTACCTATCTGATGGACTCAGGTTAATAGGAAACACTGACCAGTTTTCTATACTCAATGTGAACTATTATTTATTACAAATAAGTATATTCTAACCACAAGTTAACAGCAATAAATGATCAACTATCCATTAGTTAAAAATCCAAATGCTCTTTTAAAACCCTACTCACATATACAGATAGACAAAAATTGTTATGGTTGGAGGATAGAACTACTGGGGAATTACAGTTCATAGCACATATTTCTGTTATCTAACCAACAACTTCTGTTCTCCGAAATTCTTCCTTCCTGATTCACAGTTCGTTTCCAAAGACATTACACATTACTTGTTCGGTTTCATAGTCACTTTTTCAGTAAACTGCTCACAGCTATGATGGGAGAGAAGAATCAATTGTCTCCAAGGTTGAGTTTCTTTGCTACAGAGAGATTACAGACATATACCATACTTCTTCCAGTCTGGAAAACTTTCTGACCCACCAATGCTCACATACACAAGCTGTTAAGCTGCACAGGAACCAGTCAGAAAGTCGGTGACCTTTGCCTTTCACAACTGGGTACAATTGCACAACCAACCAGCTATACATTACTGGCTGCATCTCACTTTGTACACACTTCCCCTACTACTAATAAAGCATTAAAGTAAATATAACTCACCATCAGTCAGCTGTGAGGCTACATTGAAGAAGTTGGGACTGTTTTTCTCTAAAGGAGACCCAATTAACATTTTCAAAATCACGAGTGGCTGAAAAGTGCAGAAAGAGAGGTTTATTCTGTTTGTAAAAGAAACAAGAATAAAGGGACATAAATTTAAATTGAGGAGAAATGATGCCAAGATGATGTGAAATAAAACTCTTTTAGTTGTTAGGGTATGGAATGCACTACCTGGAAATGTGATGGAGGTAAGTTCAAATGAGCCATTCAAGAGGACATTGGCTGTTTTCTTTTGGACAATAATGGTGTGCAGGTATAGAGAAGGAGCAGGAAAAGGCCATACCTTCAAATATCGTAATGCAGCAGGCAAGAACATTATGCACTCAGGAACCCACACAAGCTCATGGACCAGGCCAAACTGAATCTCTGGGCTCTCCACTTGCTGTCACAGTGCTCACACATTCTGAGTTAACCTTGTTTGCAGCATTCCTGTCTTGTGCTGCCTTGCTTTGAATGTTTGCACATTTCCCTCAGCCAGAGACTTCAAACTAATATTACTTTGTGTTGCTCTGCCATTCAGCACAGGTACAAGGCCAGGAAGCTTGTCATAATCATCGTGAGGAATCAGTCTGTTCGAGGGGGATAACCTTCACTCAGGGATCCTGGCACAGTAAGTTTGGGCAGCTTCTGATACCAATCCAGGACCTGCTCCAAGTGATTAGAATCAGGATTCTCTCCTCAGAACTGACATAGAGATGAATGACAGGGAGTACACCACTCATTTTGACTCTGTCTTATTGTGGGCTGTTTTGTTCCTGGAATGAGTGAGAGACAGGTACTACAGAAGGTGCCAGTTGGTAGCATGGTTACTATTTCTGTTGGTGCTTTTCCAAGCAATTGAGTCGACAGCACCAAGGGCATGCAGGAGACAGTAAATGGTGCCATAGGTTGTGATAGATGAGAACAAACGTGGAAGGTGCACACTTAGTTAGAGTGGTAGAGCATGAACCTTTTGAAGATGGTATAGTGGCAGAGATAGTATGAAGTATCAGAGTGAAGATGGTGGCACTTACACTGGCACAGTGAAAAGGATTTGGAGATGCTGGTGTTGGTCTGGGGTGTACATAGTTACAAATCACACAACACCAGGTTATAGTCCAACAGGCTTAATTGGAAGCACTAGCTTTCAGAGCACCGCTCCTTCATCAGGTGGTTGTGGAGGACACAGTTGTAAGACACAGAATTTATAGCAAAAGTTTACAGTGTGATGTAACTGAAATTATACATTGAAAAATACTTTGATTGTTTGTTAAGTCTCTCATCTGTTAGAATGACCATGATCGTTTCACTTCTTTCATATGTAAATCACAAAACTTTTCAAAAAAAGTAATGTAAGACCCTGTTAACTCACTTTTTAGATTAGAATCAGTCTAAACATCATGGCACAGACAGGGAACACAGGGGGGCTAACACCTTCAATATCTCAACATCTTATCTGCGCTGACACCAATTGTTACAGTTATCCTGAGAATGTAACTTTTAAAAAAAGTTTTGATTATTAGAAGTGGCATTGAGTACAAGGATAAGCAAGTTATGCTGCAGCTTTATAGAACGATAGTTAGGCCACACTTGGAATATTGCATACACTTCTGGTCACCACACTACCTGAAGGGTGTGGATGCTTTGGAGAGGGTACAGAAAAGGTTTACAGGATGTTGCCTGGTATGGGGGAATTTTACCAATGAAGAAAGGTTTGCCAGGCTCGGTTTGTTTTCACTGGAATGCAGGAGGTTGAGGGGTGAGGGGATAGAAGTTTATAAGATTGTGAATGGCGTGGATGCAGTGGAAAGTATGAGGCTTTTTTCCGAGGGTGGAGGGGGCAATTACTAGGGGACACAGGTTCAAGGTGCAAGGAGGGAAGGTTAAAAAAGATGTGCGAGGCAGGTTTTTCATACAAAGGGTGGTGAGTGCCTGGAACACATTGCCAGAGGTGGTGGTGGAAGCAGACACAATAGCAGCATTCAAGAAGCACCTGGATGAACACATGAATACGAAGGAAATAAAGGGGTATGGATCCTGTAAGTGAAGACAGTTTTAGTATGGAAGGGCAAAATGTGGCAGCGCAGCCTTGGAGGGCTGAAGGGCCTGTTCCTGTGCCGTACTGTTCTTTGTTCTTTGAGAGAGTGGAATTGAAGGAAATCAGTCTCAATAGGAAAAAGCTGCTGGGGAAATCAATGGAGTGAAAGGCTAACAAATCATCAGAATTTGCAGTGCTTGGGTCAGGGTGAGGGAATCATGTGCTGACAACTCAAAACGGGGCAGGATTGTGAATTGCGAGGAGGAGGGAAGAAGACTACAGGGCGATTGAGACTGAGAAGTGTTAACAAATAGAAAGATCTGGGGATGCAGGTACATAGTTCCTTGAAACTGGTGTCACAGGTAGACTGGGTGGTGAAGAAGGCATTTGGCATGCTTGCCTTCATTAATCAGGATGTGGAGGTGCTGGTGTTGGACTGGGGTGGACAAAGTTAAAAATCACACAATACCAGGTTGTAGTCCAACAGGTTTATTTGGGAGTACAAGCTTTTGGAGTGCTGCTCCTTTGTCAGGTAGCTACTGGGGTAGGATCCTGCCCCACTGGCTAGCTGATGAAGAAGCAGCACTCCAAAAGCTTGTATTTCCAAATAAAATTGTTGGACTATAACCTGGTGTTGTGCAATTTTTAACTTCATTAGTCAGAGCGCTGAGTGCAGGAATTGGGATGTCATGTTACGGCTATACAAGATAATGGTAAGGCCACGTTTAGAGTACTGCATACAATTCTGGTCTCCCTGCTATAGGAAAGATGTTATTAAAGTGAAAAGGGTGCAACAAGATGTACAAGCATGTTACCGAAACTGGAAGGCTCCACTTATAAGGAGAGGTTGGATAGACTGGGACTTTTCCCCCTGGAGCAGAGGAGGCTGAGGGGTGACCTTATAGAAGTTTATAAAGTCATGAGGGACATGGATAACAAAGGTCCTTTTCCCAGAATAGGGGAGTCTAAAACTAGAGGACAAAGGTTTAATGTGAGAGGGGAAAGATTTAAAAGGGATATGAGGTGTAACATTTCCACAGAGTCGGTGGTCCACGTATGGAACAAACTGCCAAAGGAAGTGGTAGAAGTGAGTACATTTTCAACATTTAAAAGGCATTTGGACAGGAACATGAATAGGAAAGGTTTTGAGGGATATGGATCAAGTGTAGACTAATGAGATTGGTTTAGTTTGGGAAACCTGGTCAGCATGAACAAGTTGGGTTAAAGGGCCTGTTTCCGTGCTCCATGAAAGACTCTATTGGCAGCTTTTACAGTGCAGCACAGCAAGGAGATGGAGCACAGGAACCAGAGAAATCAAACCATGTCCTCTGCCAAGTTACAGCGAGATTTACTTATGATCTCTGTTCAAGAAAGTGGCTCTCCATCATTTTCTCAAAGGCAGTTAGAAGTGAGGGGAAGGGCAACAAATGATGGTCTAGTCCTTGATGCTCACATTCCATGAAAGAACTTTTTAAAAAGGAATGACAAGAAGCATACAGTGGGTCTATGCATGTCAGCGTCCATGCCCATTCAGTATTCTTCTGTTGCTGTTCCTTCTAGATCTTCATCTGAATGTGTTCAGCTAGGTTTGACCAGCCATCTCACCCTTTTCCACTTTTACCCAGCCAGGATGACTCACCAGGTGCTGACTTCAGCTTCATATGAGCCTTCATCATGTGCACGGTGCCAGTATCTGAACTACGGTCAGATCAAGTGGTGAAACCTCATTAATGGTGCTGAGCTTTTGCTTTCTCTGTCTTCTTCCTCCTGGGGCTCTCATAACTGGGAAGATGACAGCCCTTGGAAGTCTGAAAATAGGAATTCAGAAAGAGAAGGTTGGTGACAGGGAATTGGCTAGAAGAGGAAGGCTGGGATTCATGACACTACACCTCAGGAAAACAATGAGGAGGAAGTCGAAATAAAACATAAAGCTATCATCCTGCACACTGGGAATTACACACACACACACAAAATCCATGCCCCTCATGATTTTATCAACCTCCTTAAGGTCACCCCTCAGACTTCAATGCTCCAGGCCAATAGCCTTGGCCTATTCAGTCTCTCTAGCTCCAGCACTATAACCCTGGCAACATCCTTGTGGATCTTTTCTAAACTGTTTCAAATTTAACAAAGCCTTTCCTGTAGCTGGGAGACCAGAGTTGAACACAGTATTCCAAAAGTGGCCTCACCAATGTTCTGTATAGCCACAACATGGCATCCTACCTCCTATACTCAATGCACTGACCAATAAAGGCGAGTGTACCAAACGCCTTCTTCACTACATTGTCTGCTTGCAACTCCACTTTCAAGGAACTATGAACCTGTACCCCTAGGTTTCTTTGTTGGATAACACTCCCCAGGACCCTACCATTAATTGCATTAGTCCTGCCCTGTTTTGCCTTAGCAAAGTGCAACGTTTATCTAAATTAAACTCCGTCTGCCTTTCCTTGGCCTATCAGCCCATCTGATCAAGGTCTCATTGTCTCTGAGATGACCTTCTTCACTATTCAATTTTAGTGTCATGTGCAAAGTTACAAACCATTCCTCCTACATTCACATCCAAATCATTTCTATAAATGACAAAAAGCAGTGGACCAACCACCAAGCATTGGGAAACATGGCTGGTCGCAGACCTCCAGTCTGAAAAACAACCCTCCTCTGTCTCCTACCTTCAAGCCAATTTTGTATCCAAATGGCTAGCTATTCCTGGATTCCATGTGATCTAACCTTGCTTACCAGTTTATCATGCAGAACATTGTCAAATGTCTTGTTGAAGCCATAAAGACAACATCCACCACTCTGCCTTCAACAATCTTCTTTGCTGCAAGAGAGAGAGAGAGAGCGAGGATTGAGTTCCACTGATAGAAATAGAAATGTCTCCAAATACTCAGCTGGAAAGTATATCAAGGATTGTGTGGCACTGTACTTGGATATAGTGCCTGCCATTGCTGAGTAGCTGGACTTGTATGGCGGCAGGGAGAAATTGGTTTGATGTTTGCAAAAGACTGACGTGGATGTGGTAATTTGTGTGAAAGTTAGGTATGACTCTTGAGTGCCATGAAGTGCTGTTGGGTTATTCTATTGCACTGAGTAGAGTGAGATGTGTTGTTTGTAAAATAGGTGTGAAATATGTTGTGAGGATGCATTCACTCACCTTGATTGTTAGGTGTCATTATATTTTCCTGCTGCCTCATCTACGATGCCAGATTTCATGCATTCAGATCCTGGGTGACGTGTTCCCAGTTGCTCTTCAGGTCTTATCTAAGGGCTTCTTTCCAACTCCCTTCTGGAGTCAATGTTGGTGACCAAAGCCTGTGATGCAGTAATACTAAAGCAGGAATTGAGCTCCCTACTCTGTTGACACAATTTCCAGGCAAGTGTTTCTCTGTGCATATCCTTGCTTTCACAGTCAAATAGCTTTTAAGATGATCAGGCTGTCTGGATTACAAGATTGATAAGCAATGCTACCAAGGCCTCTTGCTGTTCACAGAGACTACAAACAGCTTGAAAGACTGAGAATCAGGACCTGAACTGCTCGGCAGATGATGTTACTCAGAAATTGCATGGAACCTATGTCAATCTGCACAAGTGTGATATGTCCCAAGTTGCAATCCCTGCACCAAAATCAGCTTCAAACTACAAAACAGCTTGAATCATTGAGGCACGTTGTTTGATCTTCAGTGTTCACATTGTTCCAAATCAGAAGTGTCTTTTGGGTTTCAATGTCAAAGCTTGAAGATGATCTGAATTAGAAATGACAAACACATTTACACATAATATTCATAACTACAAAATTGGTTCAAAATCAGTAAAATGCACAGATTAGTGCATAATGGATGAACAATGAATGGAATAAATTAAACTTTTTGAAGAGCCTTTCCAGAGTCTGAGCCTCATTAATTACCCATGAGACTGAAAGGTGAAAAAGTGAAACTGTTCCTTTCAATAATACTGGCATCCTAAGAAACAGAGGCAAAATTGAAGTCAATCAATCAAATAATTGGTTAATTCAAAAACAAAATGAAAATCTTTGAAAATCAAACAAAAGAAAAAGATTTATGAAATAAGAATAGAATGCATTTAAATTATAATATTTTAATATATCTTCATAATCTAGGTAGAAAAAATGTACTGGGGTCTGGAAATTCTGCATGAATATCTCTAGCTCAGTTTCAGTGTAATTCTGTCAGGATTTAGAATGTGGACACATCTGTTCTCATAGCCAGGGTTTCCTGTAAAGAGTGATGTTATCGAACAGAACATTTGATATGTATTTTCTTTTGCAGATTGATTTTTTGCACTTAGAACAAGCTTTCCACATAAATCTATAATTCCCAATTGATCTTCAATAGGCTGGATCCAAAAGAACTTTTCATCAATTGAGTACTTTCTGAAATGTGGTCACTGCTGTAATGTAGAAAAATAATCAATGGCTTATCTCTATTAAGTTGTGACTTATAAGGTACTGATAAATGAATCTAACAGTAAATAGCTATATAAGAAAAACATCCTGCATTATCCATTGTTATGGAAGTCTTGAGTTTGACTCAAACTAAAGCATTGACCTCCTTTGAGTGAATGTTTAATGTTCATGTTGAATCTTTATATATTTATGGGATATTGCTAGCGAGGTCAGTATTTGTTGTCCATCCCTGGTAGCCCTTGAACCGAGTGGCTTGCTAGGCCATTTCACAGGGTAGTTAAGTGCTGTGGATTTAGATACTGGATTAGTGGTGCTGGAAGAGCACAGCAGTTCAGGCAGCATCCAACGAGCAGCGAAATCGACGTTTCGGGCAAAAGCCCTTCATCAGGAACAAAGGCAGTGAGCCTGAAGCATGGAGAGATAAGCTAGAGGAGGGTGGGGGTGGGGAGAGAGTAGCATAGAGTACAATGGGTGAGTGGGGGAGGAGATGAAGGTGATAGGTCAAGGAGGAGAGGGTGGAGTGGATAGGTGGAAAAGAAGATAGGCAGGTCGGACAAGTCAAGGAGACAGTAACTGAGCTGGAAGTTTGAAACTAGGATGAGGTGGGGGAAGGGGAAATGAGGAAGCTGTTGAAGTCCACATTGATGCCCTGGGCTTGAAGTGTTCCGAGGTGGAAGATGAGGCGTTCTTCCTCCAGGCGTCTGGTGGTGAGGGAGCGGCGGTGAAGGAGGCCCAGGACCTCCATGTCCTCGGCAGAGTGGGAGGGGGAGTTGAAATGTTGGGCCACGGGGCGGTTTGGTTGATTGGTGCAGGTGTCTCGGAGATGTTCCCTAAAGCGCTCTGCTAGGAGGCGCCCAGTCTCCCCAATGTAGAGGAGACCACATCGGGAGCAACGGATACAATAAATGATATTGGTGGATGTGCAGGTGAAACTTTGATGGATGTGGAAGGCTCCTTTAGGGCCATGGATAGAGGTGAGGGAGGAGGTGTGGGCACAGGTTTTACAGTTCCTGCGGTGGCAGGGGAAAGTGCCAGAATGGGAGGGTGGGTCGTAGGGGGGTGTGGACCTGACCAGGTAGTCACGGAGGGAACGGTCTTTGCGGAAGGCGGAAAGGGGTGGGGAGGGAAATATATCCCTGGTGGTGGGGTCTTTTTGGAGGTGGCGGAAATGTCGGTGGATGATTTGGTTGATGCGAAGGTTTGTAGGGTGGAAGGTGAGCACCAGGGGCGTTCTGTCCTTGTTACGGTTGGAGGGGTGGGGTCTGAGGGCGGAGGTGCGGGATGTGGACGAGATGCGTTGGAGGGCATCTTTAACCACGTGGGAAGGGAAATTGCGGTCTCTAAAGAAGGAGGCCATCTGGTGTGTCCTATGGTGGAACTGGTCCTCCTGAGAGCAGATACGGCGGAGGCGGAGAAATTGGGAACACGGGATGGCATTTTTGCAAGAGATAGGGTGGGAAGAAGTGTAATCCAGGTAGCTATGGGAGTCGGTGGGAGCCTTCCACATCCATCAAAGTTTCACCTGCACATCCACCAATATCATTTATCCTTGACCTATCACCTTCATCTCCTCCCCCACTCACCCATTGTACTCTATGCTACTCTCTCCCCACCCCCACCCTCCTCTAGCTTATCTCTCCATGCTTCAGGCTCACTGCCTTTATTCCTGATGAAGGGCTTTTGCCCGAAACGTCGATTTCGCTGCTCGTTGGATGCTGCCTGAACTGCTGTGCTCTTCCAGCACCACTAATCCAGTATTTGGTTTTCAGCATCTGCAGTCATTGTTTTTACGCTGTGGATTTAGAGTCATGTTTCAGCCAGAACAAGTAAGTATGTCAGATCTCATTCCCTAAAGGGCGTTAGATTTAGATTTAGGTTTTATTATCACATGTACTCAAGTACAAGGACTAGAGTACAATGAAAAGTGTACAGTTTTGACACACACCTTAGATATAAATTACCTCGGTGCAAAATCTTAGTTTTTTTATTCCTCTACGTACCTCGGTCATGGAAGCAGCAGCTGGGGAACTTTGATGGTCGGCCACGAGGTGACTGGTCGCAGTTGGCAGCATCGCTGTTTCATCGATGTCTAGAGTGATAGCAGAGTGGGTCTCTGCAACGAGGCGGCTACTGTGGCAATGGAGTGTGGCAGCAGCAGCATAAGTTTGGACAATTGATTATAGTTTCATGGTTACTATTGCTGAATCAAGCTTTTGATTGCACATTTTATGAACTGAATTCACATTGCACTATCAGCTGTAACGGGTTTTGAACTTGTCTTTCAGAGCGTTAACCTAGGCCTTTGATTTAGTAAGCCAGTGATTATTACCACCGAATTAGCACTGTACCATCTTGCCCACATTTCTTTCACAAGTATTGTCATGTTTGCTTCTCTGAGAATTCCTTGGTACCTCAAAAGAATTATTTTATGCATAAAATTAATTAATTTGTTTGTAATGAGCATATGCCAAATCTGAAAGTAGCTTTTGTCAATAACTGGTTAGTTGTGGTTTGTGCAAGGGAAGAGTTAGAATGATGAGCATAGTCATTCACAGAACAAATAAGTCGCAATTATCTTCTTTAAACATTCGTTCAGTAAAACGTCTCATAAAGAATTCTCACAACTTTTTTAACTAACTTCAGAAATCCTAAAATATTTGGAATTAGAGCTAATTAAATAAAACTAAACTGAATTCACATTGACTATCATAACATTAAAATATTATTGCAAATTATTTGAAATTTAAGAAGCATTATTTAATTAAAAATGGGAAGGAGAGACCAGGTAATGACATTCCTGCCAGTTTAATATAAATTGTCAGGGAATTACTGGAATCTATCATCAGAGACAGAGAGCAGAATTATAACTTGGCAGGTGAGGGCGATGTGGTGGTTGGTGTTTGTATGCATCATGAGGTGGGGGAGAGTTTTAAACAGCAGAGGATGCCTACATATTGGAAATTCACAATGGCTTCGCTCACCTCTACATGGGAAAGCTGGGTTTTTAAATTGTAAAGGTCCCCAAGCAGGGATGGCAAGTCTTTAAATTAAATGTACAAAAGGTAATTGCTAACAATTTTAATCCTACTTTCTGGCAACACGTGGTTTCCCAAAATCTCTGAAATCTGCCAGAGTGAACAAGTCAAAATTAACAGTGCTGTAAAACTGGAATGCTGCAATGTGCCTAAATACTGAAACATGATCACTGATTCCTGACTAAATGAAAATCTTTGTTCACGTGACATTTTCTGGTAGTGTGCTTTCACATCTGAGTGATAATATCCTATATTTTGGAGATAATTTCAGTGATCTACTAATTCTTTTGAATTTGATCGTCATAGCTTTCTTTTGCTTCAACTTCAGTTATTTCAGCATCATCAACTCATAGCCATATTTTGTCTACGTTTATCTGGATGGCACAAGCTAAATCAGGAAAGAGCTGCTGAACTGATAGTCCCGACAATGAACATTTTCAATGGAAAGAATCTAAAAATGAGTTTGGAAATTTCAGTTGAGGGGATTCACTATGCAGCTCTACTTTGGACCTATGATGAGGAACACAAGGAGCAGACACTAACACAGCAGTCAACTTCTCCTTAGGCATCTACCGCTCCACAACATTGAGGGGAAGTAGGTAGAGATCCAGTTCAAAGGAGGCAATACCCATTGGGGATGGCCATACACATCCAGCCAGCAACAGTATTGTGTGCCATCTACAAAATGCACTGCAGAAGTTCACCAAGACTCCTAAGACAGCACCTTCCAAACTCACAATCAGTACTATCGAGAAGGATAAAGGCAATAAATATATGAGAACCACCACCACCTGCAAGTTCCCCTCCAAGACACTCACCATCCTGATTTGGAAATATGTCGTCATTCCTTCACCGCTGCTGGGTCAAAATCCTGAAACTTATTCTTAACAGCATTGTGGATATACTTGCATTAAATAGACTGCAGAAGTTTGGGAAGGCAGTTCACTGCCACCTTCTCAAGTGATAGGTGATAAATGCTAATTTGCCAGCAAAGTCCACATTTCCTGAATGAATTTGAAGAAAGAGAATCAGCTTTCTCAACCTATCGGAGCCTCCGGAGACTCAAATGTTCACAGTAGGTTATTGCTAACATTTGCAATTTCCTGGAACAAGACTTCCGTCCAAGAAGACCAGGTGGTCATATATTTCAAGTGAGTTTCATGATTGTCACAGTGGAATTATTTTGCCTCCTTCCAGGGATCTGCAGGTCTTCACAACTGACTGGGCAGAAGTACATCGCTTAAATGACTTATGATATGTTGGCCAATGCCGCTAATTAGGTCCACATTGCAATTGGTAAGGCTGGTTAGATGCAGGAGTGTTCTCAGATTTGCTGCAATCACTGATTCCCAAATCTATGAAAAGGTTTTGTTGACACAAATATGGCAACCAAAATTCCCAAAGATCATCAGATTATGAATCAATCGAAATAGATTCAACACAATTACAGGAGAGAACACAGCAATTATTCTCCAGGTTTGTAATTCTTCATTGATTGCATTAGACTACTCATTTATGTTCAGCCGGCATGTGATGACTTGAAGAGTTTTGTACATGTTTGTGCAAGTTATCCTGGAAATTGTTGTGATACCTTCATGATGCTTATTACCTCTCCCACAAATCTTCGCTCTTCCAAAGTTGTTTGGTGGTTTTTTTTGAAGACAAGAGCTTCCCTCTCAGGATTTGGCTCAGTACCCTTGAAAGAGGTCGACTACTAGTGCAGAGGAAATGTATAATCTGAACCACAAGATCATAGGGCAAACCGTTAGGTTGCTGAAGATGCGATTTCAGTGCCTGGGCATATCTGGGAGCAAAGATATCCAGAATACTGGGGTTTTTTTTATCAGTCTTTATGAGATGCAAGCATTTTGGTTCAGACAGTATTTATTGCCATCCCTAATTGCCCAGAGGGCATACAAGAGTCAACTGCTGTATGGATTGTTGTGGATCTATGTGAGCCAGACCACGTAGAGATGGCATATTATCTTTCCTAAAGGACACTAGTGAACCAGATGGATTTTTATGACAACAACAGAGGTTCATGGTTGCCATTAGGCTAGCTTTTTACTTCCAGGTTTTATTGAATTCAAATTTCATTATCTGACATGACAAACCATGCTAGGATTTAAATCCATGTCTCCAGAGCTTTAACTTGGGATTCCAAATTAATAGTCGAATGATATTACATGACAGCCTCCCCACTGGCTTTTACATCAAAGGAGATGGAGTATAAACATAGGTAAGTCTTGCTAAAACTATGAAAGGCACTAATTAGGCAACACCTAGAAGACTGAACAGTTTTGGTCCCCTTATCTAAGGAAGGATATAATGACATTGGAACATTCTATGTTGGCTCTAGGTTCACTTGGTTAATTCCCAGAATAGGGTGATTTTATTGAAGAGAGGTTGAGTAGGTTGGGCATGTACTCATTGGAATTTAGAAGATTGAAAGGTGACCTCATTGAAACATATAAGATTCTTAGAGTCTTGCCAGGCTCGAAACAAGAAATTGTTTCCCCTTCTGAGAGAGATTAGGACTACATGGGAGAATCTCAAAGAATGGGTTGCCCATTTCAGACAGCTGGTTGTGAATCTGTGGAATTTCTTAAGCACAGAGGGCTGAAGAGGCTGGCTCATTATATATATATTCAATGCTGAGATAGAGTTTTAAGCTATAACAGAATCAACGCTTACAAAAAAAAGGCAGGAAAGTGGAGTTGAGGATTATCAGATCAGCCACAGTTTCTTTAAAAGGAAGAACAGACTCAGTGGGCTGAGTAGCCTGCTTTTATTCTCCTGCATTCTATGGCCTTACATTCCAGGACACATCATCTTTGCAGAATCCAGTACCTTCAGTTGTTTCTTGAAATCACACAAAATAAATTGAATTGACTGAAGACTAGCATCTGTATTACTAGGGACTTCACAATGAGCCTGATTTGGATTGTCTACTCAACACTTCTGGTTGAAGATGTTTTAAAATGTTTCAGCTTTAGATTTTATAATTAGATCTACTCTCTTTCTTCTTAATTCCAATGAATATAAGCACAACCATCCTAACGTCTCCTCACACAAAGATCCCTCCATACCTGATATCAGCCTAGTGAGTCTTCTCTGAACTGTCTTCAATGTCACTACATGTTTCCTTACATATGGGGATGAGGAACCATTCGCAGTATTCCAGAAGATATTCAGCAGATTTGGCAGCATCTGTGGCAAGAAAGCAAAGTTAACATTTCAAGCCCTTTCTTGAGAACACAGAAGAATCACCAGAATCAAAATATTACCCTGCTTTCTCTCCACAGCTGCTGCCAGACCTGCTGAGTTTCTTCAGCAATTTCTATTCTTGTTACAGATCTTTGCGTCCATAATGCTTTGTTTTAGATTATCACAGTATTCCAAGTTTGATCTAAGTAGTGTCTTGTATATTTTTCACAAGACATTCCTATTTTTATACTCAATTCCTCTGAAATAAAAGCCAATATTCAATTTGCCTTCCCTATTACCTATTGAATTTATAAGCTAACCTTTTTTGATCCATGCGTGAGGAATCTCAAATCTGTCTATGCTGTAGCTTTGTGCAATCTTTCCCATTTGAAAAATATTTGGCTCTTCTTGCCTTCTTGTCAAAATGAGTGACCTCACCTTTCCGATATTAGACTCTTAATTCCAGATTTTTTTATCATTGAATTCCAATTCCACTGTCTCACCATAGTGAGATTCAAAGCCTGATAACTAGAACATTACCTGAGTCACTAGGTTAATAAACTAGCATAAACACCCCTACACAGACTATCACCTCCACACTCAGATCCAGTCTCTTATAAGTTCTGACTTTAAGTAACCACAGTTTCATCATGTCCACTAGCCTCAATTATAATATTATTAAATTATTATATTGTTATACTTTTGTATATATCCATCTTCCACCAAGTCTTGACTGTGTTCAGGTGGTGTGAGGCAATTTTAATAAATTTAGATTTAGATGCGTACACTGACATTGCCCATCACGACATATACTCTGGAGTGGTGTAAAGGGTGTAGCTGCCACTTCTTTGTTTACACCTCGTCTCAAACTTTGTTACTATAGACTCTCTTCAATTTTGATATCATTGACAAAACCATTTGGCAGTTGTCTTTAAACTATAACAAATCTGACAAGGACTCCAGTAATTTTTTTAAAAATTTACTCACCGGGTATGGAAATTGCTGACTAAGTCAGCATTTATTGCCCATTCCTAATTAATCTGAGGGCAGTGAAGAGTCAGTGGCACAAGGCTCTGGGTCTCTTGGACCAAACCAAGTCAGGTCAGTAGTTTCTTTCCCTGAAAAATATTAGTGAACCAGATGCCTTTTTTTCTAGCCCCAACAATGGTTTCATCATTTTTTGCAGTTTTTTTTTTATTTGAATTCAAATTCCACCATCTACCACAGCAGGATTTGAACCTGGACCCCATAACATCATCTGGATCACTGAATTAATGGTCTGGCAATAACACCAGGCCATTACCTCCCTATCAGGATATGGCCCGTTAAGAATTCTGACTTTAAGTTGCCATAAATGCATCATAAACACTAGCCAGTTGTGATCATTAAGAACATCACCCATGGATTAACCTGAATGCAGCACTGTTTTATCAAATCCTGTCCTTTCAAGAATTTTACAAGTTCTACAGTTGAAATAGTCATCAAATGCTTTTAACATATCTTCAAATGTGGCTGATATATCATTTATCGCTTGCTGAGCAATAACATCAACTACAATATTCCGAACAGTGTATGAAAGTGTCCTCTATTAGAGGAACAAGAAATGGGAAAATCTCTCTGAAAGCCATGAATGATGGATAAAACTCCTCTAGAGCTGAAAATGGTGAGAAACCCAAAAGTGTTTCATTTTGTCTTAATACGTCAATTTGGAAGCTATTCTTCACCTTAAGGATTGTCTTCTCCAGGTGACCACTTTGTGTTCTATTGAATCTTTCTCGCAACACCATTTCTGATATCTTAGCTTCCTAATGTGATTAGCTATTTTACCTACTTTAAAGATTTTTAAATGATGGCACTGCTGTGTTTTGTTGCATTACTGGAGGATGTTACCACTGTTTGCTGCTAGAGTGGAGGTTTTCCCACCGTTCATAGTGAAAAAAATGTTTTCCCAACTATTTACAGCTCACGATAGAAGCTTTCTTACACATTGCTCCTGCAATAGAGGTGTTCCTACTTCTTATTTGGTTTGTAACAGAGCTTTTCTGCTATTCACAGCTGTAATGGTGATTTTATTTTCCTGCCACTCAAGGCTATAAGGGAGGTTTTCCCAAATTTTGTTCCTGTAATAGAGATTTTCATGGTCATAATGAAGACTTTCCCACTACTTATGGCTATAATGATGGTTTTCCCACGTTTTGTTCCTGTAATGAAGGCTTTCTCATCATTTGCGGCTGTTACGGTGGTTTTACTGAAATTTGCTGCAGTGGAGTTTTGCTGTGCATCAGAGTTTCTCTGTGACACCTTACGCTCGCCTTATATCTCAAAGATTTTCCATGTTATACCAGAATCTTGTACTTATTTACATTACCTAGTGCCTACCTGCTTCAAGACACTTGCTTAGCAATTTTTCTGGTTCTCCATGACTGAAAATTACAAGTTTTCTTTCACAACCCTCTTAGTTTCGCTTTTCTAGACCTGTCTCATATCTGTACACTATGGCATTGTGCCCAATTGAGGCTGCAATCTTTTAAAAATTACGCCCCTTTTGGTCTGAACTGCTGTGTTGTTTGTCAGACTTCTATCAAGTCTGAAATACTTTGTCTGTAACATGAAATAAAATGTGTCATTCTCATAAGTATTCTTCTGTGATGAATGTTGCAGTATGTGGATGTACCTACGAGAGAAAGTGCAAAACCTGACCTACTCTTGGGAAATAAGGCGGGGCAGGTGACTGAGGTGTCAGTGGGGGACTCTCTCAGGCCAGCGACCATAATTCTATTCGTTTTAAAATAGTGATGGAAAAGGATCGGCCAGATTTAAGAGTTGAAATTGGAGGAAAGGCTAATTTTGACAGTATTAGGCAAGAACTTTCAAAAGCTGATTGGGGGCAGATGTTCATAGGTAAAGGGACAGCTGGAAAATGTGAAGCCTTCAGAAATGAGATAACGAGAGTTCAGAGACAGTATATTCCTGTTAGGGTAAAAGGGAAGGCTGGTAGGTGTAGGGGTGACTAAAGAAATTGAGGGTTTGGTTAAGAAAAAAGAAGGAAGCATATGTCAGGTATAGACAGGATCGATCAAGTGAATCCTTAGAAGAGTATAAAGGAAGTAGGAGTATACTTAAGAGGGAAATCAGGAGGGCAAAATGGGGACATGAGATAGTGTTGGCAAATAGAGTTAAGAAGAATCCAAATGATATTTACAAGGACACAAGGGTAACTAGGGAGAGAATAGGGCACCCCAATTATCAGCAAGGCGGCCTTTGTGTGAAGCTGGAGGAGATGGGGGAGATACTAAATGGGTATTTTGCATCAGTATTTACTGTGGAGGAGGACATGGAAGATATAGAATGTAGGGAAATAAATGGTGACATCTTGAAAAATGTCCATATTACAGAGGAGGAAGTGCTGGATGTCTTGAGATGCATAAAGGTGGATAAATCCCCAGGGCCTGATCAGGTGTACCCTAAAACGCTGTGAGAAGCTCGGGAAGTGATTGCTGGGCCCCTTGCTAAGATAGTTGTATCATCGATGGCCACAGATGAGGTGCCAGAAGACTGGAGGTTGGCTAATGTAGTGCCGCTGTTTAGGAGAGGTGGTAAGGACAAGCCAGGGAACTATTGACTGA
The DNA here is from genome assembly GCF_047496795.1 of Chiloscyllium punctatum. NCBI lineage: Eukaryota > Metazoa > Chordata > Chondrichthyes > Orectolobiformes > Hemiscylliidae > Chiloscyllium > Chiloscyllium punctatum. The sequence goes on from NC_092741.1 coordinate 34,664,823, forward strand.
TGAGTCTGACGTCGATGGTGGACAGGTTATTGGAGGGACTGGATTTACATGTATTTGGAAAGGCAAGGACTGATTAGGGATAGTCAACATGGCTTTGTGCGAGGGAAATCATGTCTCACAAACTTGATTGAGTTTTTTGAAAAAGTAACAAAGAGGATTGATGAGGGCAGAGTAAATGTGATCTATAAGGACTTCAGTAAGGCATTTGACAAGGTTCCTATTGGGAGACTGGTTAACAAGGTTAGATCTCATGGAATACAGTGAGAACTAACCATTTGGATACAGAACTGGCTCAAAGGTAGAAGAAAGAGGGTGGTGGTGGATGGTTGCTTTTCAGACTGGAGGTCTATGACCAATGAAGTGCCACAAGGATCTGTGCTGGGTCCACTACTTTTCATCATTTATATAAATGATTTTGATGTACACATAAGAGGTATTGTTAGTAAGTTTGCAGATGACACCAAAATTGCAAGTGCAGTTGATAGCAAAGAAGGTTACCTCAGATTACAACAGGATCTTGATCAGATGGGCCAATCAGCTGAGAAGTGGCAGATGGAAATAATTTAGATAAATGTGAGGTGCTGCATTTTGGGAAAGCAAATCTTAGCAGGACTTTTACATGTAATGGTAAGGTCCTTGGGAATGTTTCTGAACAAAGAGACTTTGCAGTGCAGGTTTATAGCTCCTTGCAAAGTAGAGTCACAGGTAGATAAGATAGTGAAGAAGGTGTTTGGTATGCTTTCCTTTATTGGTCAGCGTATTGAGTACAAGAGCTGGGAGGTCATCTTGTGGCTGTACAGGACATTGGTTAGGCCACTGTTGGAATATTGCATGCAGTTTTGGTCCCCTTCTATGTTATGAAACTTGAAAGGATTTAGAAAAGATTTACAAGGAGGTTGCCAAGGTTGGAGGATTTGAGCTACAGAGACAGGTGGGATAGGCTGGGACATGGAGCATCAATGTATCCGTGGAGCATCAGAGGCTGCAAGGTGACCTCATACAGGTTTAAAAAATTATGAGGGGCATGGATAGGATAAATAGACAAAGTCTTTTCCCTGGGGTGGGGGTGTCCAGAACTAGAGGGCATAGGTGTAGGGTGAGAGGGGGGAAGATATAAAAGAGGCCTAAGCGCAACTTTTTCATAAGAGGGGTGGTACATGTATGGAATGAGCTGCCAAAGGAAGTGGTGGAGGCTAGTACAATTGCAACATTTAAAAGGCGTATGGATGGGTAAATGAATGGGAAGGGTTTAGAGTGATATGGGCTGGGTGCTGACAGATGGGATTAGATTGGTTTGGATTATCTGGTTGGCATGGACGAGTTGGACCGAAGGGTCTGTTTCCGTGCTATACATCTCTATAACTCTACGACTCTATCGTTTGTTTCTTGATTTCCTGCTGACTATTGGGGGAATATAGTACAACCCCAATAAGATGATCATCCCTTTCTTATTTCTCAGTTCTACCCAAATAACTTCCCTGTACGTACTCCCAGGAATTTACTCCCTAAGCACAGCTGTAATGTTATCCCTTATCAAAAATGCCATTCTCCCTCCTCTCTTGACCCCCTTTTTGTCCTTCTTACACCATTTGTATCCTGAAACAATAAGCTGCCAATCCTATCCATCCCTGAGCCACTTCCCTGTACTGCTAGGATATCCCACTCTCATGTTGCTAACCATGGCCTGAGTTCCTCTGCCTTCCCTGTTAGCTATCTTGCATTGAAATAAATGCAGTTTACTTTATCAGTCCTACCTTGTTAGAGTCAGGGAGTCATAGAGATGTACAGCACGGAAACAGACTTTTCAGTCCAACTATCCATGCTGACCAGATACCCCAACCTAATCTAGTCCCATTTGTCAGCACTTGGCCAATATCTCTCTAAACACTTCCCATTCATATACCCATCCAGATGTCTTTTAAATTGTACTAGACTCCATCACTTCCTCTAGCAGCTCATTCCGTACATGCACCACCCTCTGTGTGAAAAGTTGCCCCTTAGGTTCCTTTTATATCTTTCCTCTCTCACCCTAAACCTATGTCCCCCCACCCTAGGGAAAAGGGTCTATTTATCCTATCCATGCACCTCATGACTTTATAAACCTGTATGAGGTCACCCCTCAGCCTTCAACGCTCCAGGGAAAACAGTCCCAGCCTATTCAGCCTGTCCCTGTAGCTCAAATCCTCCAAAGCTGGCAACATCCTTGTAAATCTTTTCTGAATTCTTTCAAGTTTCACAACATCTTTCTGATAAGAAGGAGACCAGAATTGCATGCAATATTCCAAAAGTGGCCTAACCAACATCCTGTACAGCTGAAACATGACCTCCCAACTCCTGTACTCAATGCTCTGACCAATAAAGGAAAGCATACCAAACGCCTTCTTCACTATCCTATCTATCTGTGACTCCATTTTCAAGGAGCTATGAACCTGCACTCCAAGGTCACTTTGTTCAACAACACTCCCTAGGACCTTACCATTAAGTATATACGTCCTGTTAAGATTTTCTTACCCAAAACACAGCACCTCGCATTTACCTAAATTAACTCCATCTGCCACTTCTCAGCCGATTGGCCCATCTGATCAAGATTCCGTGGTAATTTGAGGTAACCTACTTTGCTGTCCACTACACCTCCAATTTTGCTGTCATCTGCAAACTTACTAACTATACTTCTTATGCTGACATCCAAATCATTTATATAAATGATGGAAAGTATTGGACTCAACACCGACCCTTGTGGCATTTCACTGGTCACAGGTTTCCAGTGTGAGAAAACCCTCTACCATCACCCTTTGTCTTCTACCTTTGAGCCAGTTCTGTATCCCTGTATTCCATGAGATCTATCCTTGCTAACCAGTCTCCCATGGGGAACCTTGTCAAACGCCTTACTGAAGTCCATATAGATCACGACCACCGCTCAGCCCTCATAAATCCACTTTGTCACTTTTTCAAAAAACTCAATCAACTTCGTAAGACATGATTTCCCAGCACAAAGCCATGTTGACTATCTCTAATCAGTCCTTACATTTCCAAATACATGTAAATCCTGTCCCTCAGGAGTCCCACCAAAACCTGCCCATGACCGACGTCAGGCTCACTGGTCTATAGTTCCCTGGCTTGTCCTTACCACCTTTCTTAAATAATGGTACCACGTTAGCCAACCTCCAGCCTTCTGGCACTTCACCTGTGACCACTGATGATACAAATATCTCAGCAAAGGGCCCAGCAATCACTTCCCTAGTTTCCCACAGAGTTCTAGGCTACATCTGATCAGGTCCTGGGGATTTATCCACCTTTGTGCATTTCAGGACATCCAGCACTTCCTCCTCTGTAATATGGACATATTTCAAGATGTCACCATCCATTTCCCACATTCTATATCTTCCATGTCCTTCTCCACAGTAAACACTGATGCAAAATACTCATTTAGTATTGCCCACATCTCCTGCAGATCCACACAAAAGCTGCCTTGCTGATCTTTGAGGGGCCCTATTCTCTCCCTAGTTACCCTTTTGTCCTTAATATATTTGCAAAAACGCTCTGGATTCTCCTTAACCCTATTTGCCAAAGCTATCTCATGTGTCCTTTTTGTCCTCCTGATTTCTTTGCTTGGTTCCTGTCTGCCCTGACTGTTTGACTCCCTACATTTCTCAACTGGACCAGTCTCAGACTGTTCTCTTTCCTCACTATCTCCCTTGGCTCCACCACCCCAACCCCTCCCCCCAAACTTACTTTTTTTAATCCTCCCAAGCAGGTCAAGCAAATCTACCTGCCAGTATATTGGACCCTTTCCAATTCAGATCACTTCTACCCCAGAAGAGATTCCAATGATCCAAAAATGTGAACCCTTCTCCCTTACACCAGCTCCTCAGCCATGTATTCATCTACTCTATCCTCTGATTCCTACCCTCACTAGCTCATAGCACCGGGAGTAATCCAGATATTACTACCCCCCGAGGACCTCCTGTTTAAACTCCTGCCTAACTTTCTATATTCTCCCTTCAGAATCTCATCCTTTTCTCTTCCTATATCGTTAGTTCCAATATGTGCAACGACCTCCTGCAGGTCCCCCTCCCCTTTGAGAATAATCTGCACTTTCTCTGAGATAAGCTCGATCCTGGCACCAGGGAGACAACACACCATTCTGATTTCTTGCCGTCAGCCACAGAAATGATGCTAGCTCTTTTATTGGTATAATTGCAATGGTTTATAAAATAGGTGTGGATCAGGTGAGCATTAAAGCTACTGCTTCGGGTGAAAGACCTCGACTATTTCTTTCGTTTCTTCAAAGTCAGGAGCAGGGACCTCAAAGCAAAGGTTCAGACAAGTTGTCTCAGTAAACATCCAATTATGGAAAACCCATGAAACACCTTAGGAATAGCTGACAAATCAACGACAGCATTAACGTTTCCCAAGACTAGATAAATGACTTAAATGTTCCAATTAGCCAAATTTCACAATAGCTCCGTTTCAAATTTGCGTAATTAGTGTATCCTTCAACAAGTCCTTTTCCGTAACATAGAATTATTGAGCTTATTACCTTCTTGCACAATGACTGCACCTTGCTCCCAGGCTGAAAATGATCAACTTAATTACACATCGGGACACTGTTGGCAGCAACAATTGAACACACATTCTAAGCAACATCAACCCAAAGCATGACCCAACTCCACCACAAATAAGTGCACACCAAATATCAAGATGAGCATTTTAACCATGTTGGAGAGGAAAAGTATTGGCATTTGAAGAGTTGATTTAGAAGCAAAAATAATTGTTGTGGTAAACCTGATCACTCTTCAAATATCAATAGATGCTAGTACAGCTCATCTTGTTGAATATAACATGAAAACAAAATCAATAAAGGGAAAGTAGAACATAGAACATAGAACAATACAGCACAGAACAGGCCCTTCAGCCCTCGATGTTGCACCGATCTGTGAACTATTCTCAGCTCGTGCCCCTACACTATCCCAAAATCATCTACGTGCTTATCCAAGGATTGTTTAAATCTCCCTAATGTGGCTGAGTTGACTATATTAGTCAACTCTGTGTAAAGAACCTGCCTCTGACATCTGTCTTAAATCTATCACCCCTCAATTTGTAGTATGCCCCCTCGTACAAGCTGATGTCATCATCCTAGGAAAAAGACTTTCACTGTCTACCCTATCTAATCCTCTGATCATCTTGTATGTCTATATCAAATCCCCTCTTAGCCTTCATCTTTCCAATGAGAACAGACCCAAGTCTCTCAGCCTTTCCTCATAAGACCTTCCCTCCAGACCAGACAACATCCTGGTAAATCTCCTCCGCACCTTTTCCAATGCTTCCACATCCTTCCCGAAATATGGGAACCAGAACTATACACAATATTCCATGTGTGGCCGTACCAGTGTTTTGTATAGTTGCAGTATGATATTGCGGCTCTGGAACTCAATCCCTCTATGAATGAAACCTAACCCACCGTATGCCTTCTTAACAGCACTATCAACCTGGGTGGCAAGTATTTTTATAAACTCCACTGAAGAAAGGTAACCTACTCCTAAGAATGAAAATTTTTCTACTTTATTTTGGATCCAGAAATCATTTGAATTTCATGTCATTCTATGACTAAATAAAGCCTGGGATCATGTCTCCCTCCTTCTGGGAATCACTTCCCTGCATGGAAAATAAATATTGGCATACTTGCTTCTTTTTCCTGAACTACTTTGTGAATGAAATGATCCCTTGTTGAATTGTAAAACATGAGCGAGGCAGTTTGGTACATTGAGAGTTAACAGTTTGTTATTAAAGTTTTCAGAATGTGAGAGGAAGGTATTTTACTCTTGCTTCCCACAAGCAGATTGTTTCTGCATTCACCAGAATGTTGAATGTTACAACTCTCAGAATCATTTGCCTGGAGATATAACCATGAGTCAAAATGATTCACTCATAACTGGAATGCAGCAGATACATTGCAAGTCTTTCAAATTCTCCTGCATTCTGACATTAGAAAGGTACTGAGAAAGACATTTATTCATTCTTCTATGCAATGCTTCAAACCTGGCATCGAGTACATATCCCATTTGCATCGCTCCACCACTAGCCATTGTGCTTTCAGCCACTATGCCCTAAATTCTGGAATTGCCATCCTAAAATCTTCTACCTTTAAGCACTCTTTGAATCCAATTCTTTGACTGATTCTTTGCTCACCAGTCCTAATATCTCTTTAAAAGGGTTTGTGTCAAATTTTGTTTGCTGACTCTCCTGTAAAATGCCATGGGACATTTTTTCAACATTGCAGGTATTACATAAATGCAAATGTTTGGAAAGAACGCTGTGGATTTACAGTGCTGTGTTCTGCTGATTCTGTGTTATTGCTATCCATTGCTAGTGACACAGGAAAGTCTCCTTTGAGCAAACTCCAAAAGACGTACGTGGTCAATGTGAAACTTAAAGGAACAGTGCAATTGGTGATCAATATTCATGCTAATTATCCAATCCTGCATTATTTCAATGAACAAATTCCTGATCCCTGACTAGCAGCAACACCTCTTTAAAGTGAGTAGAAAAGATAAACGTTCTCATCATTTCTCTTACGGAAGTTTGAGTTGGATAGTAAAGTTAGCCTGAGAGGGCTTTCTGTGTGGCAAGTTGTTGACATCCAGTAGTGGGAATGATTCCATATATATGGTGAAAACCCAACTCTGAAATAGCATTAGACAGAACATACAGCAGAAAGATAGGCAGATATACCTGGTCTAGATATTTTTAGTCAACTTGTTCAGCAATGTTGCAACAACATAACCCAATACTGGAGCAGGTAGAACTTGAACCCAAGTTTGCTAGCCCAGAAGCAGGGACACTACCACTGTTCCACAATAACCCTTTTACCTACTCCTCTCTGTTGTACTTATGCTTCACATGAACCTCCTCTGACCCTGTATTATCATCCTCTCAGCATAACACTCCAGTCCTTGCACTGGTTTACTTGTTTAGATTCCCTGATAACACTGACAGGTTAAAACACATTTAAAATTGAACTGGCATAATTTAAAATGTCAATTACTTTCCTAAACAGACATAGTACAGAGTTAAGAAGAGGTGAAATTAATTTTGAGGTCATTAACTACTACTTTAGTAATTATGACATATGAGACACTTCAGAAACTAGAGTCTGCAGGCTCCAGATCTCAAAACTGAATTATCTTCTCAAACGTTTCACTTCAAAAGGTAGGATATTAATCTTTTAACCTGACCTGCATCTGGAAACTGTTTTAAATTATTTTGCAAATAAGATGGCATTAGTCTGCAATAAATGTTGTTGTATACTGAGCACCATGCTACAGTGGTGCAAATAGTGCGCAGGGCAGTTTCAAGTAATCATGCAAGCATTCAGCAGAGGGAGCCTCATTCAAGAAAAAAAGTCCCATCTTTAATTTGGTTAGTTCAATAGTAGGGAGAAGGCCTTTTGTGGTGTAATGGTAGTGTTCCTCCCTCTGAGCCAGAAGACCTAGATTCTTATCCCACCAGCTGCAGAGGTGTGTCTTAAAATGTCTGATCAGTTTGATGAAAATAATACTTAACATTGGGTGATTGGATAGCTGGTTTGCAGTGTGGAATGACACCAACAGTATGGGTTGTAATTCCCACACTGTCTGAGGTTACCATGAAGGACCCTCAAGCAAGGGGAAGTGACCCTTAGGTTAAACTACTATCAGTCATCACTCTCTCTCTCGCTCTCTCTCTGTAATGAGAGAGTAGCCTATGGCCTGATAGGACTATGGTAACTTTATCTAACATTCTTTGATAAAAAATGTTTACAGAGTCTGCTGAGGTAAGGAACACATTAAATTTGTTTGAGATTCATTTTACTGTGCTTGAACTTGGCATGAAGCTGCAAGAGAGAGCAGGATAGAGTGATATTCCATGCCAAATAGGAGGCATAGAATTGAGATAAGGAAACAATTTCAGGACACAACCTGTAACTAGTGGAAGATTGACAGGTGGGACAGGTCACAAGGACGGTGCTGAGCTGGAAGGTTGGAACCAGGGAGGGGGGAAATGAGGAAACTGGTGAAGTCCACAATGATGCCATGGGGTTGAAGGGTCACGAGGTGGAAGAGGAGGCGTTCTTCCTCCAGGCATCGGGTGGTAAGGGAGTGGCGAAGGAAGAGGCCCAGGACCTGTATGTCCTCGGCAGAGTGGGTTGAGTGGTGTGGGTGTTCTGGAGATGTTCTCTGAAGCGCTCTGCGAGCAGACGTCCGGTCTCCCCAATGTAGAGGAGACCGTATCGGGAGCAACAGATGCAGTAAATGATAGATGTGGAAGTGCAGGTTAAACTTTGATGGATGTGGAAGGCTCCTTTCTGGCCTTAGACAGGGGTGAGGAGGGAGGTGTGGGCACAGGTTTTGTAATTCCTGCAGTGGCAGGGAAAGGTGCCAGGAGGGGAAAGTGAGTTGTTAGAGGGTGTGGACCTGACCAGGTAGTTGCGAAAGGAACGGTCTTTACAGAAAGTGGATAGTGGTGGGGAGGGAAATATATCTTTGGTGGTAGGGTCTATTTGTAGGTGGCAGAAATGGTGGAGGATGATGCAATGTATATGGAGGTCAATGAGGTGGAAGGTGAGGACCGGGGGGGGGGTTTTGTCCTTGTTACGGTTGGAGGGCGGGGTTCGAGGGCAGAGGTGCGGACCATGGATGAGATGCACCGGAGGGCATCATCAACCACGTGGGAGGGAAAATTGTGGTCTTTTAAAAAGTAGGCCATCTGGTGTGTTCTGTGGTGGAACTGGTTCTCCTGGGAGCATATGCAGCGGAGGCGGAGGAATGGGGAATAAGGGATAGCATTTTTGCAGGAGGCAGAGTGGGAGGCGATGTAATCCAGGTAGCTATGGGAGTGAACTAGTTGAACTGGCCCTCCCCCCCACCCCCAGTTCTCACCTTCCACCCCCACCAACCTCCGTATACAATGCATCATTCCACCTACAAACGGACCGCACCACCAGAGATATATTTCCCTCCCCACCCCTATCCACTTTCCGTAAATACCGTTCCCTCCATGACTATCAGGTCAGGTCCACACCCCCTAACAATTCACCCTCCTCTCCTGGCACCTTCCCCTGACACCGCAGGAATTACAAAAGCAGGAAGTATAGATGGAATCAATAGATGGAAGGCTGGTTTGTGTAAGAGACTGGGCTGTGTTCACAACTCTCTGTAGTTTCTTGGTTCCCTTGTGAGAGAGTTGAGGATCAGACAGCAACCTCTCCGAATAAGGGGTCACCCAGTTAATATAAAGAAGAGGAGGAATTTCTTCTCTCAGAGGATAGTGATTCTGTAGAACTATTCATTTGTTGGTAGTTAAATATATTCAAGGCTGAGATAGACAAAGTTTTAATTAATAAAGGATCAAGGGTTGTTGGGAAAAGGCAGGAAAGTCCAGTTGAGAATTAGCAGATCAGCCATAATCTCATTGACTGAGCAGATTCAGTGGGCCGAATGGTTAACCTCTGCTACTTCATGCTTTGGTCTCTTTGTTCAGACCTTGGCACAGAAGTATGGGACATCCACTGTAATAGAGTCATTGAGTCATATGAGGAGAAAGTGAGGACTGCAGATGCTGGAGATCAGAGCTGAAAATGTGTTGCTGGAAAAGCGCAGCAGGTCAGGCAGCATCAAAGGAACAGGAGAATCGACGTTTCGGGCATCAGGTTCCTTCGGATTCCTGAAAAAGGGCTGATGCCCGAAATGTCGATTCTCCTGTTTCTTTGATGCTGCCTGACCTGCTGCGCTTTTCCAGCAACACATTTTCAGCTCATTGAGTCATATAGCATGGAAACAGACCCTTCAGTCCAACCAGTCAGTACCGACTAAATTCCAAAGTAAACTAATCCCATCTGCCTGCATTTAAGACCATAAGAAATAGAGTGGAAGTAAGGCCATTCGGCCCATCGAGTCCACTCCATCATTCAATCATGGCTGACGGGCATTTCAACGCCACTTACTCGGACTCCGTATCCCTTAATTCCTTGCGAGATTAAGAATTTATCAATGTCTGCCTTGAAGACATTTAACGTCATGACCTCCAGTCCGCACCGTAGCAATGAATTCCACAAACCCACCACTCTCTGGCTGAAGAAATGTCTACTACCCATATCCGTCCTATATTGATACCCTCTAATTCCAAGGCTGTGTCCAAGGGTCCTAATATCCCTGCCTGACGGAAACAATGTCCCAGCGTCCACCCTTTCTAAGCCATGAATTATCTTGTAAGTTTCTATTAGATCTCCCCTCAATCTTCTAAATTCTAATGAATACAATCCCAGGATCCTCAGCCGATCATTGTATGTTAGGCCTACCATTCCAGGGATTATCCGTGTGAATCTCCACAGGACATGCTCCAGTGCCAGTATGTCCTTCCTGAGGTGTGGAGCCCAAAACTGGACACAGTATTCTAAATGGGGCCTAAGTCAGAGCTTTATAAAGTCTCAGTAGCACATCGCTGCTTTTACATTCCAACCCTCTTGAGATAAATGACAACATTACATTTGCTTTCTTAATGGTGGACTCACCCTGCAAGTCAACTTTTAGAGAATCCTGGAATAGCACTCCCAGATCCCTTTGTACTTTGGCTTTATGAATTTTCTCACCATTTAGAAAATAGTTCTTGCCTCTGTTCTTTTTTCCAAAGTGCAAGATCTCACATTTGCTCACATTGAATTTCATCAGCCATTTCTTGGACCATTCTCCTAAACTGTCTAAATCTTTCAGCAGGAGAAAGTGATGTCTGCAGATGCTGGAGATCAGAGCTGAAAAATATGTTGCTGGAAAAGCACAGCAGGTCAGGCAGCATCCAAGGAGCAGGAGAATCGACGTTTCGGGCATAAGCCCTTCTTCAGGAAAGGCTTATGCCCGAAACATTGATTCTCCTGCTCCTTGGATGCTGCATGACCTGCTAAATCTTTCTGCAGCCTCCCCACTTCCTCAGAACTACCTGCCTAACTTTATATCATCGGCAAACTTCGCCAGAATGCCCCCAGTCCCTTCATCCAGATCATTAAGATATAAAGTGAACAGCTGCAGCCCCAACACTGAACCCTGAGGGACACCACTTGTCACCGGCTGCCATTCCGAAAAAGAATCTTTTATCCCAACTCTCTGCTTTCTGTCAGACAGCCAATCCTCAATCCATGCCAGTAGCTCACCTCAAACACCACGGGCCCTCACTTTACTCAGCAGCCTCCTGTGAGGCACCTTATCAAAGGCCTTTTGAAAGTCTAGATAGATAACATCCACTGGCTTTCCCTGGTCTAACCTACTTGTTATCTCTTCAAAGAATTCTAACAGGTTTGTCAGGCACAACCCTCCCTTACGAAATCCATGCTGACTTGTCTAATCTGACCCTGCGCTTCCAAGAATTTAGAAATCTCATCCTTAATGATGGATTTTAGAATTTTACCTACAATTGAGGTTAGGCTAATCGGTCTATAATTTTCCATCTTTTGTCTTAACCTTTTTTTGAACAAGGCGATTACAACAGCAATTTTCCAGTCAGCTGGGATTTTCCCTGACTCCAATGATTTTTGAAAGATTACAACCAACACCTCCACTATTTTTTCAACCACCTCCCTCAGAACTCTAGGATATACCCCATCTGGGCCAGGAGATTTATCAATTTTTAGACCTTTTAGCTTTTCAAATATTTTCTCTTTTGTAGTGGCTACCATACTCAACTCTGCCCCTTGACTCTCCTTAATTGTTGGGATATTACTCATGTCTTCCACTGTGAAGACTGACACAAAGTATTTATTAAGTTCTTCAGCTATTTCCTTATCTCCCATCACTGGCCTTCCTGCATCAATTTGGAATGGCCAATCTCTAGTTTTGTCTCTCATTTGTTTCTTATGTGTTGAAAGAAACTTTTACTATCATTTCTAATATGATTGACTAGCTTACCTTCATATTTGATCCTCTTCTTCCTTATTTCTCTTTTTGTTATCCTCTGTTTGTTTTTGTCATCTTCCCAATCTTCTGATTTCCCAGTGCTCTTGGCCACTTTATAGGCTCTTTCTTTTTCTATGATACATTTCCTAACTTCCTTTGTCAGCTATGGCTGTCTATCCCCACCCCCTGGGTAATCTTTCTTTTCTTTGGAATGAACCTCTGTACGATGTCCTCAATAACACCCAGAAACTCCTGCCGTTGTTGCTCTACTGTCTTCCCCATTAGGTTCTGCTTCCAGTTGATTTTCGTCAGTTCCTTTCTCATGCTCCTGCCTTTATTTAACTGTAACACGATTACACCCGATTTTGCCTTCTATCTTTTAAACTGCAGACTGAACTCTACCATATTATGATCGCTGCCTCCTAAGTGCTCCCTGACTTTAAGATCTTTTGTAAAGTCTGGCTTGTTACATCGCATTAAGTCCAGAATAGCTGGCTGCTTTATGGGCTCCATCACAAGTTGTTCCAAAAAGCCATCCTGCAAGCATTCCATTAATTCGCTTTGTTTGGATCCACTGGCAACATTATTCACCCAGTTCATTTGCATATTGAAGTCCCCCGTGATCACCGTGACCTTACCTTTCTGACATGCCCTATTTCCTGGTACATATTGCGCCCCTGGTCCTGACCACTGCTGAGAGGTCTGTACATAACTCCCATTATTTTCTTTTGCCTTTGTGGTTCCTCAACTCCACCCACACAGACTCCACATCATCTGACCCTATGTCATTCAGTGCCATAGATTTAATTTCATTCTTAACTAACAAGGCAACCCCGCCCCCTCTGCCTACCTCCCTGTCTTTTCAATAAGTTGTAAATCCTTGGATGTTTAACTACCAGTCTTGAACCCTCTACAACCATGTCTTTGTGATGCCTCCCACATCTTAATACTTTACAACGATTTGTGCTGTTAATTCATCTACTTTGTTCAGAAAACTATGAGCATCCAAGTAAAGTACCTTAATGCTAATTTTCTTATCCTCATGATTTCCACCATCTTTAGTAATATGTCCTAAGTTATCCTGCCTTTTTGTTTCATTCCTAGTCTGCCTTGAACTCAAACCCTGCACACATGCTAACCTGCTGCTTATCTTTCTACTTGACTCCATACTCCCTGTTGGTTTCACTGTTCCTCCCTCCTGACTCACAAGTTTAAAGTCCTAGTAACCACCCTATTTATCCTTTTTGCCAGAACACTGGTTCCAGATTGGTTCAGGTGGAGACTGTCCCATATTCCTCCAAATGTTTCCTATTTGTGTACTTATCTAAATATTTTTAAAATCTTGTAACTGTAGCCTCATCCACCACTTCCTCTGAAAGATCATTCCACACATGAATCTCTCTCTGTCTAAAAAAAATTCTCGTGTATTTTTCGAATCTTTCTCCTCTCACCCTCAAATATGCCCATGGGTTTGAAATCCCCAACCCTACAGGAAAGACACGTGCCATCCACCTTAACTATACCGTTCATTGTTTTGTGAACTTCTATAGGGTAACCTCTGAACCTGCCATGCTCCAGTGAAAAAGCCGTAGCTTATCCAGCCTCTCCTTATAACTCAAACCCTCCATTCCTAGCAACACCCTGATAAATCTCTTCTTGAAGCCTTTCCAGCTTAATAATATCCTTCAGATAACAGGGAGACCAGACCTGGACACAGTACTCCAGTAGAAGAAGCCTCACCAATGTTCTGCACAACCTCAATATAACATCCCAACTCCTATATTCAAACTTCCGAGCAATGACGGCAAGCATGCTAAATGGCTTCTTAACCACCTTATCTATATGTGATGCAAACTTGAAAGAATTATGTACCTGAACCCCTAGGTCTCTCTGTTCTAGAACACTTCCCAAGGCCCTACTTTTAATTGTATAAACCTTTTCTTTGTTTTATCAAAATGCAATATCTCGCATTTGTCCAAACTAAACTCAATTTGCCACTCTTCTGCCAATTGACTGTTTATTTTTTTTTCCTGGAACATGCTTTGCGTTTATACCAAGCATCACCATTCTCAATTTGAATCACTGTACTCTTGAACACATTTTTGCTAACTTTTTAGAATAAAGAGTGTTGTTAAGGGTTTCATTTACAGGATGTAGATGTTGCTAACCCATACCTAACTGCATGTAAGCTGGACCAGCACATTTCTATTCCTAAAAGGCATTAATTGAACAAGATGGGTTTGTCATCATGGTCACTGCTACTGCAAACAGCTTTATGAACATAATTCAAATCTCACTAGCTGCCTTGGGGCAATTTGAAACCACCTCCCTAGTGTATTATCCTAAACTTCTCCGATTACTAATCTCATGACGTCACCACTGTACCACCAACTCCTTATCTAGTCTGTCCATATCTTAAAATGAAGACCAAAAACATAATCTGCAAATTTTCATAAGGCATATAGTCGCTAGTGCTAGAATCCCTAGCAAGACTGGAGTCAGTAGAGTCAATAGATACTCTCTGCTAGTTAGAGAAATACACAAAGGAAGATAGTTATGGTTATTGGGGGCCAGTCATCTCAGCTCCAGGGCATCTCTGCAGGAAGGGTAAGTGCAAGCCCATGTGGAGCATATGTGTTAGAATGGATTCATTTGGTTAATTGATTGGTTTATCAGCTGTAAATATTTTGTAGTACTTCATAATAAGCATTTCTTCTTAAAAGTACCAAATAAAGTTGGTAATTTTACATTCTAGAGTTTCAAGAGTTTTAAAAAATCATGCAAGAAGATTTTTGGTATTTTGAATCCACTGGAAAAATAGTTATTTGTTCTGTTTTCTGGAGGGTGTGCCTTGATCAGAAATGGAAATGATGGAATTTTTGAAGTACATGGAGAGGCCAGTGTGCCTGTGCGAGCACTCTGAAAGAGCTATCCGATAACCTCCATTCGACATCCTGTCTGAAATTCTCATCTGTTAAAGGTATTTATCCACTTCCTTTTTAAATATGCTGCTGCCACTGTTCTTTCTGCAGACATATTTCATATCATAATGTTTCTTGAGTTAAAAAATGAACATAACCCTTTGCAATATAGTTTTACTGATCTTAGATATGCACCTACCCTTCAACAATCGGTAGAATAGCTTTTACCTGTTTAGCTTATCAAACTCATCATTATCTATTTTTGTTTCCATTTACTGACAAGGAAAAAATGAATGATGGGCAGTTTCTAATGAAAAATATTTAGTATTTGTAGCTTAACGATATAATGTGAAAATTTATTAATGTTACTGTACTTATAGATAGAACAAAATCTCTGCAATTTACAGTCATGCTTGAAATCTAAAGAAATATTTAAATCTACTGTTTTTTATTTGTATAATCACAAGAAGAAATTTGCACACATTAGAATGATTCTCAAGAAATTTGAGTATTCATTTTATAAAACAGCACCAAACAGAAGTTCAGAATGACAGAAAAATCTTAAATTGATTGGGCTGACCTTTCAGTGCATGTGTTTTTCAAGGGAATAGACAGCACTACACTCTTGGTCTGTGTCACATGCCTGAAAACGTTGGAGTGACTGAGAAGAAAAAAAGAAAGAAGTAGCTCATAGGATGATTCTCAATCCACTGAAGATTTTGATAAATTAAAAACCTCTGCTTAATGCCTAAAATTACTAAGGTTGAAATCAATAAAGATTTCACTGATGTGAAATTTCACCTGGATATTTGATGTGACATAAGTGGACTAGAGGTTTCAGTAATAGGAAGATGCTGAATAGGTTGGGGCTTTTTTCCCTAGAGCATTAAGGCTGAGGGATGACTTTAAAGAGGGGCATGGATAGGGTGAATAGCCAAGGGTAGGGGTGTTCAAAATCAGAGGCCATAGGTTTAAGGTGAAAGGGGAAAGACTTAAAAGGACCTGAGGGGTAATATTTTTACGCAAAGGTGATGTGTGTATAGACTGAACTACAAGAGGAAGTGAGGGAGGCAGACACAATTACAACTTTAAAAGACTTCTGGATGAGTATATGAACAGGAAGGGTTCAGAGAGATTTGGGCCAAATGCTGGCAAAAGGGACTAGGTCAAATTGAGGTGTCTGGTCGGTGCAGATGAGTTGGACCAAATGGTCTGTTTCTGTGTTGTATGACTCGATGGCTCTATGACTGGATTTCCTGCTGGCCTAATTATAATGGACACTTTTGGAATAAGCTCCACTCAGCACAGAGATGGACAATCAGGATCATAAAAATGTTTGCCATGGGTAAGCCAGTAAGAGTCTTCTCTCTGAATCACAGGTGATTGATTTAAACCCCATTCTGATGATTGAATATGGCATCTAAGTTGAAATTCCAGAGCAGATGTAAGAAAGCACTGCACTCTCAGGGTGCCAATTTTTAAATGAGGCATTAAACCAAGGTCTTAATTATACCCTAAAAAAGTACCATGATGCAACTGTGAAGGACTTGTAACTTCTACAGTGTCCTGATAATAATGATTCTATAACCAACACCAGTATAAGAGATTATCTTGACTTTTTAACATTACTCTTTGAAGGCATTGCTGTGTGGAAATTGGCTACTGTATTTCCAACAATAAAGAATGACTACAATTCAGAAATTATTAAATTAACTACAAAGTATTTTGGAATGTGCTCTAGGCAGTGAAATGCACTGTATTATTTCAAATCTCTCTTTCTTTTAAAGGCAGTAGTTTCTTTAAAAAGGTACACTCAAAGACTTATGAGAGAGCCAGAAGGTCTTTGCTGAATTATATTGAACACAGCTCCTAGCAATAAACTTAAAACAATGAACTTATATGAGGTGGTAGCTGATGTATTCATGATCTGCCACTATCACACTGTAATACTTATGTTAATTTCCATAACATGAGTATTTGCTTAATGCCTCTGTTTCCGTCTCTAATTTCTTCGTTTAACAAATTGTGAAAGCTTTTAAAGTTTATTAAAAAAAATCTTTCTTGCCAGTTTACTCCACTTTCTCACTCTTAGGTAAGTAAAGAAACCAAATCGAAGAAAATTGGAAAACTCTAGTATCTTAGGGGAACAGGTGTTATATATTTTTTGTGCGGATGACATTACTTTATATAAGTGGATTCTTTCATTCTGAAGTGCAAGCTCTGTGGCAGGTAGGGAAGTGAATGTCACTTCCACCTGTTAGTTGTCGCTTGTATGATCATGAGGTTGACACCTGCAGCTAAAAATGCTGACCTTCCACTCTTCCTTGAACCCTATGCTTCCCTCACCCAAACAAACTTCCACATGTGGTCATTTCTTCATCCATACCCACAATGCTCCTGCAGCAGGCAGTACCTTTGCTGCATCTGGGAGTGAAAAACAAGGCAGTGGGGAACTTAATTTGGCGAAAGACCAAAAACTTCAGATTCACAAAGGAGGAATGAAATTTTGCAAATAGCTTCTTAGAACCTTAAGGCAGGTTGAGTTTCCTGTCAGCCATTGGAAGACAGATTCACCGGAATTGAGATCCCCTTCCTAACTAAGTACTATACAAGTAAGCAACACATGCTTCATATTCATAACTGCATAGAAATGGTGTACAACAAGTGAGGAGTCACCTTCCTTGAAGTTGGAATGAATACCAGTTGCTTTGTCTTCTTTGAGGAAAGTCCATCTATGACACACCATGATTAAGATTGGGTGGCAGTAGACTGTGCATGGGGCATGGAGAATGATTGAGTGAAATTGGTGGAGTGTAATGGATAAAGGCCAAGGAGGTTGATGAAAGGTGGCAGTCTGTCTGGAGAAAAGAGGCAGGGTGACTAGTAATGGGCAGACGAGCCAGAGGTTTAGCTGCAGGCCTCTACTATGATGGCCCAAGAGGTAAAAGGAATAAATGCTTTTCAGCTGTCCCTTAAAAATGACACCAGGAACTTTGACCACATAAGGTAACAGCACAGACAACAGCTTCTGGCCCATTCCAGCCACAAAATGTGCTGTGTTCCTCAAACATGCACATGTAATGAACTAATTACTGCATAATTACTGCATAATCTTGAATAAGAGGGCATAGATATAGAGTGGGAGGAGGTCGGTTCAAAACTGAGGTGAGGAGAAACTACTTCCCTCAGAGGGTTGTGAATCTGTGGGACTCACTGCCCCAGAGTGCAGTGGAGGCAGAATCAACCAACAGATTCATGAAAGAAATAGGTACATTTTTGATGGAAAAGCAGCATAAAGGGCTATGGGGAATAGGCTGGAAAGTGTGGTTGAGACCAGGTTCAGATCAATCATGATCATGTTAAATGGCAGAATGGGCTTGAAGAAGGGCTGAATTGTCTACTCCCACTCCTAATTCCTATGTTCCTATAACTGTGCCCCCAACACCCTGAGTGGAAGTGACATTCACTTCCACCTTGCTGCTGAACTTGTATTCCAGAATGCAATATTCTGCCTAGTGGCTTAAAATGCCTACACCATATTGTAGCTTTAGCTTACGAATCTCTGGACAGTTTATTTTTTCACTGAATCTACACCCAAGCTTAACTAATCATCAATAAACAGATATACATAATTTATCAGAGTTGGAAGCCTGGGTCAGAGGAAGCCCAGGTATATTTTTGTGCATCAAGAGAAACATTGCTGTTTGTGGCTCACAATTGCCTGTGTCTCCAGTGGCCAGGACCCTACTTGAGATTTGAGACTTTAAAGTCCTCAGTCAAACTCTCATTTAAAATGACATACGTCCTAATGACATTGCCAGACCATGACGTACCATCTAAGTTTGGACTGTTCTGTGTGAGGCCTGAGAAAATCAAACAAATTAACATGTCAATGAAGGAGTTTGTCGATTGTAGCACAAGTTTCTCTGCTCACATTGATCCATCCAAGCTGCATTGGGAAGTTAAAATCAAATTATATTGTTGCTTCTAGATGTGAACCAGGATAGTACTTTCACCTTATTTTATATGAGTGGCAATTGACAGCTAAACCACAAAAGTTCCCCATACTCCATTCCTAAATTTTAAAAAAAATCAACTCTGTTTCTAGCCTCAAATTGCTTGAATGTGTTGAAGAAGTAAGCAATAAATACCCAGTGACAATGAAAGGTTATTGCAAACTTAACTGACGTCCTTTGTGTTGTTTTGCCATTCCTGAGCCACCGTCTGATTTTATGTTTGAGATGTCCCTGCAATTACTGAGAAGGTTTGTCTCAAGTTTTACAATACTTTTTTTATTACATTGTCAATGGCCATAATTAAATTGCTTAACATTTAATCTGCTTTCAGACATTCATTACAGCAGGTATTCTGTGTCACTCTGTGAAGCAATGGGTGCACTTCGGTGGGTCGGTGTGGTCTTGTTGGGCCGAAGGGCTTGTTTCCACATTGTAAGTAATCTAATCTAATCTAATCTAAAAAAGAGAAAAAGATCATTCCTGCATTAAGAAAGTTCAGAAAGGGACAGGAGGGATGATACTCCTGGTACTCAAACCATTAGATTAAGAGATGAATTTCAGATGTGTTTTATTTGATTAAAGATTGAGTGGAAATATAATATACGTCTCAAAAACATCCAGAGGCATGCAGTAATATTGGTGCACACGGGCTCTTTAACTTGAATTGTGATCAGAGGGGAAACTCAATAAGCCTCACACAAGATGTTACCAGATGTGAGAAGTTATGTTCCCCACTGAACAAAAGGTGAAAGAAGCCACATCAGATATGATAATGCCTTGAGTTTAAAATTTTCTTTTTTTCAAATCTCTCTATATCTTATCCCTGGATCCTCCTCCAGTGCTACGTCTTCTGATTTCTGCATTCTTCTAAATTTGGACTTTTACTCATATCCAGTTTTAATCACACCAACATTGGATGCTATGGCTTCAGTTGCTTTGTCCCTAAGCTGTAGAGTCTGTCTAAACCTTCACACCCTCCCCCCCTCCACCCCAACCTCCCCTCCCCCCCACCCCTTTCCATCTTTAAATTATTCCTATAAACATACCTCTATGACCAAGTTTTTATTCATTGCGCTAATTTTCCTGACATGACTGTCAACATTTTTGATAATTGTTCCAAATTGCCTTGAGAGGTTTTGTTATATCAGTGAAAGTTATTGTAGTTGGTGAATGAATCAGATGGTCCTTTTTCATTTCATCAGTTAACATTATTGCTCAAAAAACCTTTATCAAACAATACCTCTTTCTCCTCAACCAATGGCTACATGTGAGGACAGTGTGATTGTCCTTAACATGAAGGGTGCTTTTGATTTAACAATGCATCAAGAATTACAAATAAAGTTGAAGTCAATGGGGGTCAGTGACAGAGACTCTCCAATGATTGAATTCCTAGGTCCATGGAAAATGGTTATGGTTGTTGGAGACCTATCAATGTGGCCATAAGGACATCACTGCAGCAGTTCTTCAACCACGTTCTTCAACCAATGACCTTCTCTCCATCAGAAGTTTGGTTTCATTTGCAACTCCTTAGACAACGAAACTGCTGGTGTCGGGATGCAGAAAGACAACATTGGCCAACATTTAGGATTGGGCTGATAAGTGGAACAGACCATTGACACAACATTAGTGCTAGGCAATGGCCATCTCCAAGAAAGAGAGAGAATCTAATTCCTTTCCTTGATGTCTTAATGATATTACCATAACTGAATATTCACTGTCATCCTGACTCACCAAAACATTTATACCTTAACAAGGCATTAGTCAGACGTATGGTGGAATACTCTCCACTTGCAAGGATAAGTGCATAAATTCAGAAAGTTCAACATCACACAGAATAATCTGGCTCTCTTAATAATCATTCCATCCATCACCAACTTAAACATTCACTCCCCTCCACATGTGATGCACAATAGCAGCAGTGTCAACCGTCTATAGAACTCACAGCAGCAACTCTCCAAGTCTCCTTTGACAACATCTTCAAAACACATGGCTTCTATCATCCAAACAAATGATGGTGGCAGATGCTTGGGGACACCACCACTTGCAAGTTTTCTTCCAAGTCACAAACCATTCTGACAGAAAATATTATATTATCTACCACCAATGGATCAAAATCATGGATCTTCCTTCTTGACAGTACTGTGACCTGTGGCAATTCACTTTCACATTTTGGAGAAGACTGCATCTCATTGCCGTGGAAACATAGTCGAATAGGTAATCAACACTATCCAAATAGGAGAGAAAATGTATAAGCCTTCTTAGCATTTTCACCATTCTGATTGGAAACTAATGCAAACCTTAAACCATGGTATCATGGATTTGCAAAGTTTCCATCACCAACACAGGATACAAGTCAATACCTGCCAGAACTAAGGTATTTTCTCACCAACAGTCTAGACCTTTGAGGAATCTCATGGAATTGGACAATGCATTTTAATTCAACTTTATTCTCATTATCTTTCAATTGATTTATTCATCTATAAATACTGACAAAGCTATTTTGATCATTCATTTTTTTCTTTTTGACTATTTCCCATTCCTTTATTTCCTAACCCTGTTAGCATAGAGTCACTGAGTCACAGGGATGTACAGCACAGAAACATACCCTTCGGTCCAACTCGTTCATGCTAACCAGCTATCCCAAACTAATCTAGTCCCATTTGCCAGCACTTGGCCCATATCCCTCTAAACCCTTCCTATTCATATACCTATCCAGATGCCTTTTAAATGTTGCAATTGTACTAGCCTCCACTTGATTAAATGGTCAATACATGGGCGGAGGCATTGACAAAAAGTCTCAAGAGAATATTTAACCACCGGAAAGCACAGGAAATTCAGACAAGCCCAGTCTTGTCCAACAGACATGGACTCTGAAGGGGGAGGTCCCCTCCATTGTGAAGCTTTCAGGAAATCAGGCAGCGTCTTTGAAAAGAGGGCTAATATTTCAGATCATTTGGCTTACAATTGCCATCATTTTCTGTTCCACATTGTATGGTATCAATCAAATAGAATATGGGGTTAGGGATTGAATCCAGAACTGCCTTGGGCTGGGCTACTGAAAGACCTAGGACTGTTGAAAACGTGGACTACAAAGAGTTGTTCTCTTACCTCACCTCTTCCATAGGTACAAAATCTTTCTCTTGGTATAAATCTCGAATTGTGGTAGTGCTGTATTTGTTTTCCCACAGCAAAGTTCCATCTTGGTCATTGAAATGATTACTTGCTCATATCTAGATGTCATGGCGGAGGGTTGGAGCACAATTTAAATGGTACGTAATTTCCTGGAAACATTGCATATTACTTTAAGTATTGGGTTAGATGTTGCTGAAGTAATGTTCAGAATCACTTAGTAATGTTGCACTCAATTAGTTAAATTAGTTACCACTTAAAAGACACATTTTCCTAGAAAATGAGTCATAAAAGAAGGAACAATATTTAGTATCCATTCTTTGAATGTAGGCGTTGCTGGCATGGCAACATATAAGTCTAATGATTAAAATAGAGATTGCTGGATAAACTCAGCAGATCTGACAGCATCTATGGAGTGAAATCAGAGTTAACGCTTTGGGTCAAGTGACTCTTCCTCAGAACATCACACATTTTTGTCTTTGATTTACAGCATTCGCATTCTTTCATTTTTTTTATTATTCATGACTAGTTGTCCTTGCACAGATAATAGTGAGACTTCTCCTTGAATACTGCGGTCCATAGAGAGAAACTGTTCTGAATTTTAATTTTATTTTAGGTAAATGCGAGTTGCGTCATGTTTTTGTAGATTTTTCGCCCTGCGGCCTGATGAGTTTTCTCACAGTATCTGAACAAATTGTCTCATTAATTGTATACCCCTCTTTATGGCACGCCTCTCAGCCAATCTTAGCCCCATCTTGGCAAGCTCTATTCCTGAGACAACACACCACTCACCAGATATCCCAGGATTGACTGGCATCCCTGGCACAGGTGCCAATTTTAAAAGTCCATTGTGTACTTGGACAATCACAATCAGTCTGGAGCTATCCTGCACAGTTCCTGGCATTTGCTCTCGGCATAGAAGACAAGGGAAAACTAGTCTGCCACTTTGCAGGCAAGGAGCTGGGGGTCCTGCTGGGTAGGGTGATGTGGAGTCCTCTTCCTCCAGGTCGATAGAGAGGGCACGACATTAGACTAGACAATCTTTGTATGAGGTTACTACTTGGTCTCAGCAGTCTGGAGGAATCCTTATCACCATAGGAACAAGTTTATTTACCTTCTTCATTCTGCCAGTGTAAATGGCACCAAGTCCTCTCTCATCTGCAAATTCACCCTATTTGCTGCTACTGTTCCCACCTCTAACCAAGGATCAAGCACTCTCCTTTGCTACACCTTCCCTCACCTGCTCTCGCCCATCAACCCACGACACTACTAACCTTACCTGCTGTCTGCACCACCAACTCACTCACTCATGGCACCTCCTTAATTGCAGCAAAAATAACTTTCATCATCTCCTGTAATATTTCCTAATCAGAAGTGGGGATGTTCCTCAATGATCACAAAATGTTCAGCACTATTAATGGCTCCTTGATACTGAAGTAGTCTATGTTCAAATGCAACAAGATTTGGACAATTGTTACTATCAGCAAATTTTGATTTTTCCCACATAAATTTAACTTTTTTCCACAACTAAATCATTTTTATAGATTGAGAGTAGGCTTGGATCGAGCACCAATCAGAGCAGTACCCCACTATGAATAGCTGCCATCCTGAAAACGAGCTGTTTATTCCAACACTTCACTTTTTGTCTGTTAACCAATTCTCGATCCACATTAGAATATAATCCACCATGTGCATTGTGTATAGGAGTTAGGAGGTTATGTTGTGGCTGTACAGCACATTGGTTAGGCCAGTTTTGAATACTGTATTCAGTTCTGGTTTCCCTGCTGTAAGAAAGATGTTGTTAAACTTGAAAGGGTTCAGAAAAGATTGAAAAGAATGTTGCTAGAGATGGAGTGTTTGAGTTATAGGGTCAGGATAAATAGGCCGGGGCTAGTTTCCCTGGGACATTGGAGACTGAGGGACAACCTTATAGAGGTTAATGGAATCATAAGGGGCGTGGATAAGGTAAATAGCCAAGGGTAGGGGAATACAAAACTAGAGGGCATAGGTTTAGGTTGAGAGGGAAAGATTTAAAACGGACTTAAGGGCAAATTTTTCACACAGAGGGTGATGCATGTATGGAATGAGCTACCAGTGGAAATGGCAGAGGCTGGTAAAATTACAATACTTAAAAGGCATCTGGATGGGTAAATGAAAGAAAAGATTGAGACGGATGTGGGCCAAATGCTGGCAAATGAGACGAGATTTATTTAGGATATCTGGTCAACATGGATAAGTTGGACCGAAGATTCTGTTTCTGTGCTGTAAATCTTTATGACTCTATGACTAATTCCATGTCATCAAATTTTATTTACTAACCTTCTGTGTGAGACAGTGCCCAAAAGCATTCTAAAAATCCAAATAAGCGACACGCACTGGTTCTCCTTTATCAATGCTATTCTCAAAAAGTTCCAGAAGTTTGTCAAATATGATTTCTATTTTATAAATCCATATTGGCTCTGACCACTTTTACAATATTTTTTTCTAAATTCTCCTTTACTACATGATTTAAAAATATTTAAACTTTTTCCTTATTACTGACGCATGACCCCCTCCTGAAAAAGTAGGATGAGATTTGCTACATCTGAATCTGCAGGATGGTTCCAGAGTCCATCAAAGCTTGTGAGATAATCACCAATGCATCAACACTCTTTATAGTCACCTGCTTCAACAATCCAGGATGGTGATTATCCAGGTCCTAGGAATTTATCAATTTATCAACCTGAGGGGGTCATTTCAGAACAGAAATGCGGAGACATTTCTTCAGCCAGAGAGTGGTGGGCCTGTGGAATTCATTGCCGCAGAGTGCAGTGGAAGCCAGGACGCTAAATGTCTTCAAGGCCGAGATTGATAGATTCTTGTTGTCTAGAGGAATTAAGGGCTACGGGGAGAACGCTGGTAAGTGGAGCTGAAATGCGCATCAGCCATGATTGAATGGCG
This sequence comes from Chiloscyllium punctatum, assembly GCF_047496795.1. Taxonomy (NCBI): domain Eukaryota; kingdom Metazoa; phylum Chordata; class Chondrichthyes; order Orectolobiformes; family Hemiscylliidae; genus Chiloscyllium; species Chiloscyllium punctatum. The sequence goes on from NC_092741.1 coordinate 34,689,750, forward strand.
GAGTGGACTCGATGGGCCGAATGGCCTTACTTCCACTCCTATGTCTTATGGTCTTATGGTCTTATGGTCTTATGGATACAAAACTGGATTGTCTTTTTATGTACAAATGTCATTGTTGCTGTCTTGTCATGCTTGAAACTGGTATTTGGGGTTTGTCCTCATTTCTCTGTAAACTGGTTGAATGGTAGGGTTTAGGGCCTGGCTTTGCTGCTCCTCTCCCTTGTAAAATTGCTGTCTCTTGTATACAGCTGTAAATGTTAACTGTTTTTGTAAACTGTTTTTTAATTGTTTAACAAAATAATAAAAAAAGATAAACAGGAGTGTTAGACATCCTGACACTTTGAGAGGTAGCTCTGAGGGAGCTGGATCAGTGTTAAGGACTTTCCATGTGTATATAGAAGGTGACTTGTGATGGCTTCTGGAGTTATTTCACACTCAAAACTTGGTTTTATTTCTCCTGTCTTCTAGTCCCCCCAGCAGCTGCTCAACCTCCTGTTACTAATTTTACTTCCTTCCAATTTGGGTTAGCCCTGAGGTAGCCATCCCTCTAACAAGTAAGTTTCATCCACCCCAACATCACTAGCAAATCTCACAGTTGTGGGTTTCAGTTTCAGTCCCATTAAGGTGTAACCCATCCAGCTTCTACAGGTCCCATCTGCCTCACTTCTGGTCTTAGTTCCTCAGAAGGTGCTGTACATAGTTCTTTGAAAGTTGCATCACGGGTAGACAGGGTGGTTAAGAAAATGTTCAGCACACTTGCCTTCATGGCTCAGACCATATCATGTTGAGGTTGTACAGCATGTTGGTGAGGCCACTTTTGGAGTACTGTGTATAATTCTGGTCACCTTGCTATAGGAAGGATATTATTAATTTGGAGAGGGTTCAGAAAAGATTAACCGGGATGTTGCTGGAACTGGAGGTTTTGAGTTAAAAAAGAGAGGCTGGATAGGTGGGAAATTTTTAACTGGAGGTTGAAGGGTGGCGTTATAGAGGTTTACAAAATCATGAGGGCACAGATAAGGTGAGTAGCAAAGGTCCTTTCTCTAAGGTGGGGCAGTTTAAACCCAGAGGGCATAATTTAAAGATGACAGGAGAAAAATTTAAAAGGGATCTGAGGGGCAACATTTTCACACGGGGCTGGTGTGTATATAGAATGAACTGCCAGAGAAAACGGTAGATGTAGGTACAGATACAACATTTAAAAAATGTTTGCACAAGTACATGAATAGGAAATGTTTAGAAGGATATGGGACTAGTTTCATTTGGGAAACTAGATCAGTGTGGACAAGTTGGATCAAAGAGTCTATTTCTTTGCTGTGTTACTCTATGACTCTATGCCTTACCTCCTGCACCAGTTCTTTAGCCACGTATTCAATCACTCAATTTTCCTGTTCTTATGCTCACTAGCATACGGCACTAGAAGTACTCCTGAGATCGCTCTTGAGATCCTGCTTCTTCACTTCCATCCAAAACCAGCCTTCAAGGTTCGATCCCTCTTCCTATCTGCGACACTGGTATCAATGTGGCCCTCTACTTCGGACTGATTCACCTCCCCCAGAACGATGTCCTGCAGCAATGTCATGTCGTCCTTGATCCTGCCACCAGCGAGGCAGCACACCATCCTGGAGACATATTTACTACCATAGAGACAGCTATCTGAAGCCCTGAAAATGGAATTCCTGATAACTATTGCTATTCCACTCTTCTTCCTTACCCTACTGTACAGCTGAGTCACCCTTGTGAAACTGCATTCCCAGGAGAACCATTACCCTCACCAGTTTCCAAAACGGAATAATGATTTGAAAGCACAATAGACTCAAGGGGCTCCTGTACTAATTGGCTGGTTCACTTAACTGCCTGGTCGTCATCTATTCCTTGCCTGCCTTTATGATTCTAAACTGCAGTGTGACCACCTCTCTGAACCTGCTCTCCATGTAATCCTGTGCTTCGTGTATGTACAGCAGTAAGCCCAGTCGCTGATCAAGTTCCAAACCCTGGGGCTCAAGCTTGTGCAACAATGACACGTCCAGCAGATGTGTTTGGCTCATAAGGCATGCAATGGCTTCACACAGACTTCGGGACATACACTGCTCTTGGCTCTTCTGACACCTGCCATACCTTCATTCAAAAAAATATTTATTAGACTTGGAATAAGTATGGACTTACTATTCAAATTTAACAAGCTATTTCTCCCAAAAAGAATAAAGTTTAGAGACTTAGACACAAACCAAGTATCGGTCTGTTTCCACACTGTAGGGATTCCATGATTCTATAATGATCTCGCTTTCACTTTAAAGATCAGAAATATTGACCAAACTTCCTCACCAATAAGCTGCTTTCCCTGCACTCATGACATCACGCTGTCATTGATCTCAGTACAAGTAGGCTTCTTGATCGATGTCTCATTTCATCTCCTGCTCACTGCTTACTCTGGAGACTTCATTTCATGAAATAGACCTTAATTTAAACACTCTTTTTCTGTCTGCCACAAATTCCCAATTTGACCCAAATTCAGTTACTCATGCTGTGACAATTTCACTTCAGTAAAGTCTCCCTCACTCTAATTATAAGGCTTACTCTAGTCTTCACTTGGTATCTATGATTAATTGAAAATCACCATAAATAATTCTGAACTTGAAACAGAGACACATCAGTCAACTGGTTAAAATAGAGAGAGCGAGACTTCATTGGTCAACTACATGATCATGACTTAAGTTTCACTAGTAAGCTACCTCTGAGTAGAGTATTGATTTGTATTATGATTATGATTCTTCTACTGCAAGAATATCAAAACTTACAACACATTTTATTCCCTGGATTCACTCCCATTCCTTAAATGCCAGATTGGCATCAATTCAAAGTATTGGGATGTTTGTAGAAGGTGTCTCTTTGATGCATGTGTTAATGACATGTTAAATAGTGACAGCTTATTGAAAATTTATAGTTGATTAACATGGTATTGTACAAATTTGTTATGAGATCAACTAACCACATCTTACCTTCCAGAATACCTGAGAAAAAAACTTCTTTCATTCAAGGAACAATGACGGTTGCGATGTTATTTCATCATGAATGAGATGCTTTTAGCAATAAAATGTATCTGAGTTTCAGAATAAAGGTAGGCACAGGACCCGTTAGTTTTCAAGTGTGTCCGTGTGTGCAACATTCCTGTTTCTGATAGTTGTAGGTTCAAGTCCCATTCCAGAAATGTGTAAATGAAATAAAAGCTGGGCTGAAATTCCAGTGCAGTATAAAGGGTGAGCTGCATGGTCAGCAGTGCTATTTTTTGGATGTGATGTCAAACAAAGTCCTTTCTGTCAACATCATACACTCAGCTGGATGAAAATGATTCCACGGCATTAGAGGAATTCTCCCCAGTGTGATATTCAATATTTGTGCCTTAACCAAAAGCAAATAACAAATGATTTGCTCATTATACCTTGCTAATTTTTGGATTTAGCTGTGTGTAAATTATATACCATGTTTCTCTACATTGCAGGGGACCCAAAGTCTCCATTCTGCCAAGTGGCTGCATCTTGTGGAGGTGTCATGCTGATGGCAAGTGCCAAGTGTCCATTCAGAGAGCTGGCAGATTAGCAACCTCAGAAGTGCCAATCCAAACCATGGTGAAAGCTAAGGCTGCAGCTCTGGGATGAACACATCTCAATAGCAACATGATTTGGAGATACCGGTGTTGGACTGGGGTGTACAAAGTTAAAAATCACACAACACCAGGTTGTAGTCCAAAAGGTTTAATTGGAAGCACACTAGCTTTCGGAGCAACGCTCCTTCATCAGGTTGCACCGGAAGCTAGTGTGCTTCCAATTAAACCTGTTGGACTATAACCTGGTGTTGTGTGATTTTTAACAATGGCAACATGTCCTCAAAGACCAGGTAAGTATTTCTGGGAAAGTGGGAGCCAGACCGTTAAGTTTCAGCAATTGAAAATGCATCACTATGTCAAGGTGACAGGAAGACGTCACTCCCTCCCCCAATGTCTTCCCCCACCAGATTACCAGCATGCTTCAATCGGCCAGGAAAATTCAGCCCTATAATTCTACAATAAAAAAGAAGAGTATCCTAAGGCCATGATAGGCCCTCTGTAAACAAAGTTTTATTTTTTCATCTGTATGGAACCATTCAAGTTTTGTACCTAACTTCACAACTATGCCTTACAAGAACTTCATAAGAACATCAAGTGGATCACTAGGATATATTTAATGGATCAGTACACTTTAGAGGAGTTTAGAAAAGTGAAAGGTAACATTACTGTCACATATAAGATACTTAGGGGCTTGACAGGGTAGTTCTTCTTGTGGGAGGGTCTAGGCCAGACAGCATAATCTCAGATGAGGGTTAGCTCATTTAAGACAGAGATGAAGAAGAATTTCTCCTTTGACAGTAATTAATCTGTGGAATCTCTTACCACAAAGTGCTGTTGAACCTGGTCATTAAATATATATTTAAGGCTGAAAGTGATGGATATTTAATTAATAAGGAAATCAAGGGTTACGTGGAAAAGGCAGGAAAGTGGAGCTGTGGATTATCAGATCAGCCACCACGGAGAAATCGTTTTGCTATGAATGGCCTACTTCAGCTCCAATGTTTTATGATTTTATGGGCTAGCACAGTAAGTTGTTTCAGGATGGCACAGACACTGCACTGAGGTCATGCTGGAAGATGTCAAGAAAGTAGGACTATATTCTGTACGTGCAGTGGGGAACCAATCCACCTTACTCTCATGTCCCACTCTCCTGCAGCAGTTGGTATTGTTCTGCCCATTCTCATATATTCCTTCCATTCCTCTGACTGAAAGAACGGTCCTTAGCAAGATGTCAGTAATCAAACATTCCACTTCTCCTGGTAATTCCTACAAGTTACCAAGTACAGTAACACAGCACTGACTCTTTTCAAAGGAAATAAAGGTGACGGAATAAATATTCAAAGCACGTTGACACAGTCTTGACGAAATGTCTCAGAAAGTCTCCTATATGTTTAGAAAGTTCTCTTCAAATAAACAAAAGCACGTGAACTGTAGAAGATGCTATACATTTAGGTAGCATTTTCAATCTGTCTATCACTGTTAGATCAAGTCCCAAAAATGCCACATAATCTTCTTAACAAACACTCAGTCAATTTAGAAACATAGAAAACAGGAGCAAAAGTAGACCATTCAGCCTGCTCCACCATTCAGCTTGTTCCCATTTTTCCCCTTTAATCCCTTTAGCCTTGAGAACTATATCCTTCTCTTTCTTGAAAACATTCAATGTTTTGGTCTCAACCACCTTCTGTGGCAGAGAATTCCATAGGTTCACCACTCTCAGGGTGAAGAAAATTCTCCTGATCTCAGTCCTAAATGGTCCACCCTATATTCATAGACCGTGATCCCTGATTCTGGACACCCCGGTCGTCAGGATCATCTATGTTGCATTTATCCTGTCCAGTCCTGTTAGAATTTTCAGGTTTCTATGAGAATCCTCTCATGCTTCTAAGAACAAAGAACAAAGAAAATTTACAGCCCAGGAACAGGCCCTTCGGCCCTTTCAGCCTGAGCCGATCCAAATATACTGTCTAAACCTGTCGGTCAATTCCTAAGCATCTGTATCCCTCTGCTCCCCACCTACTCATGCATCTGTCCAGATGCATCTTAAATGAATCTATCATGCCTGCCTCTACCACCTCTGCTGGCAACATGTTCCAAACGCCCACCACCCTCTGTGTGAAGTACTTGCCATGTGTATCCCCCTTAAACTTTCCACCTCTCACCTTGAAAGCATGACCTCTGGTTATTGAATCCATCACCCTGGGAAAAAGCTTGTCTCTATTCACCCTGTCTATACCCTCAATGATTTTGTAAACCTCAATCAGGTCCCCCCCTCAATCTCCCTTTTTCTAGTGAAAATAAACCTAACCTACTCAACCTCTCTTCATACCTAGCACCTTCCATACCAGGCAACGTCCTCGTAAACCTTCTCTGCACCCTCTCCAAAGTATCCACGTCCTTTTGGTAATGTGGCGACCAGAACTGTACGCATTCTGAATGTGGCCAAACCAATGTCTTGTACAATTTTAACATGACCTGCCAGCTTTATAGTCAATACCCCACCCAATGAATGCAAGCATGCCATATGACTTCTTGACTACTCTATCCACCTATGCAGAAACCTTCAGGGTACAATGGACCTGCACTCTCAGATCTCTCTGCCCATCAACACTATGGACAATTTAGCATAGCCAATTCACCTAGCCTGCACATCTTTGGATTGTGGGAGGAAACCGGAGCGCCTGGAGAAAACCCACACAGACACAGGGAGAATGTGCAAAATCCACACAGACAGAGGCTCAAATCAAACCTTGGTCCCTGGTGTTGTGAGGCAGCAGGCCGTCCCTGTTTTTAAAAATGGTTTGCCAAAGCATTCCCATCAAATTCATCCACGTTTCAAGATCTGGTCTCATCTGCAGTTGCTTGCAGTCATTCTTATCAAAATCTATCTGTCAATTTTTGGCCTTCCCCTTTGATGTCTTGAAAGTAACCTTTGCCAAACCATATGACACCAGGTTATAGTCCAACAGGTTTAATTGGAAGCACACTAGCTTTCAGAGCATCACTCCTTCATCAGGTGATAGTGGAGGGCTCAATCCTTACACACAGAATTTATAGCAAAAATTTACAGTGTGATGTAACTGAAATTATACATTGAAAAATTGATTGTCTGTTAAGTCTTTCATCTGTTTGAATACTATGATAGTTTCACTTCTTTCATGTGGAAATCACAAAACCTTTTTTTAAAAAGTTGCATTCTCAGGTTAGCTGTGAACAATGGTGATAGCTAGACAATATGTTGGAGGTGTTAGCCCCCTGTGTTCTCTGTCTCTGCCATGATGTTTAGATTGATTCTAATCTAAAAAGTGAGATAACTGAGTTTTACATGAATTCATGCAGTTTTTGAGCTCAGAGCTCGACATGAATGTTATTGTTTATGACTGGAAAGGAGCCAGCCGTTTCCATCATATGAAAGTTACATAATCACATTGTTTATTTTTTACATTATAACTAAGATTATACTGCTAAAGTACTTCAGAGGCACCACAATGCCCTGGAACATCCTGAGGTCATAAAGAACTGAAAGACATCGGAAATTTAAACAGGAATCACCAATGTGGTCCCTCCTCTCCAATTCTCTGCACGATTGCGATAGGATCTAAAGGTGCTTAACAAATCAAGTTCTTTCCTTGTGTGTTTCATTATGACTCAGTGCAGTACAGAATGTGTTTTTAAAACAAATTTTATAGCTTTAGAAAAGACTAAAGTATAAAAATGGCAACCTTTAATTTGTCTAGATCATTCTATTATATACAGCTTACAGTACATTTATACAATGAGATGCATTTATGGTGTGCTATTTTCATTGAATCTCCCAGAGAACATCAATCTCTTAACGAGTAACATGAAAAAAAGGCCAGCTAGCGATTCAGCTCCATGTTGCCTCCGCATTCAAATAATTATCCACCACCATTTCAGACAATTCCAGCAGAACTCCATCACTAAACACATCTTCCCCTCACTCATCCATCTGCATTTCTCAGGGACTGTTCCCTCCAGGATACCCTAGTCCATTCCTCGATGACCACCAACACTACCACCCCTGCCTTCACAGTCTACCTTCCCATGTAACCACTGAGGGTACAACAGCTGCCCTTTCACTTTTTCCTTGCTCGCCATTCAAGGGTGTAAACAGGTGAAGCAGCACTTCACCAGTACCACCTCCAATCTGTCAATTGCATTTGCTGCACTTTACCTTGGAGAAACACAGACTGTGTGATCACTTTGCAGAACACCTCTGGTCCATACACCAGCATGACCCTGACCTTCCCATAGTCGGTCATTTAACATGATATCCTGCTCGAATACCCACTTGGCTGTCTTTGGCATGTTACAATGCTCCAGTGAATCACAGCAAACAACTGGAGGAACAACATCTTATCTTCAGGCAGGGCACTTTACAACCTTCTGGACTTAATATTGAGTTAAACACTTTCAAATTATGAATGCACTCCCATTTCTTCCCTCTCCTTTAGCTTTACTTGTTGCATTCTCTCATCATGTTTTCTCTCCCCTCCCCAATTCCAGTGGGACGGTCTTTTTTTTTCCAGTTTGGCAATTGGACCCACTGTTGTTCTGCCATTCTCACATTCTGATCATCTAATCTGCATTAGCAGCACCTTTTCTCCCCCACCACTCCATACCCATACTATTTCATTAATGCTGACACCTCCATAGTCCTGATGATGAGTCATCATATTAGCTTGCTCTTTCTTGTTCTGATATTGAAGGCGTGTACTGTACCTTTAAGAGAGAGTGAATGCTGTTCTGCACTGAGAGCTTACAAACACCTGTGGTATGACTAGAAGAGACGATTCGATGTTGGGGATATAAAAAAGGCAGGCATTTTGAAAATCTGACAGAGTAACTGCCATCAACACAGGTCCAAGAAATTAGGAAACACTCTCTATCAAAGGTACTTTTTCATATGAAACATATTCACAGTAAAAGAAAGAAGATGACCCAGGGAGATCTTCAGCCAGAAGAAGAAAGACATCCAAGATGACAGCCGCTGAGCAGTTTTTGAATTTAAGGTGTTGTAATTTTAGTAAGTGTTTTATTGGAACAGCATATTGTTACAGAGTTGGAGGCAGATAATAAGCAGTTAAGAGAAAGGAGGGTTTTGAGTTGTGAATAGTTGTTGTTTAATGATAACTTTTAGAGTTAAAGAATAAATTGATATTATTTTCTTTAAATAGTGGAATTTGGGCATTTCTCTGTCACTCATACTTTAACAGATTACAAGACAAGGTGAGCTTTTCTGGATGTTTGGTTTAATTAACAGAAACGTTCACCGCCATGTCATAACACTCTCCACAGGTGCTGTCTGACCTGTTGTGATTTCCAGCATTTCTTTTTGTTTTCAGTAATGTTCGGGATATTGGGTTCAAATCCCACCATGGCAGATATTTGAATTTGAATCCAATAAAAATCTAGAATTAAGAGTCCATGAAACCCATGACCATATGAAACCATTGTTGATTATCTGGAAAACCCATTTGGTTCACTAATGTCCTTTAGAGAAGGGAATCTTCCATTTTTACCTATTCTGACCTGGATGTAACTCTGGACTCATAGCAATGTAGCTGACTCGTTACTGTCCTGTGTGCCATTAGGGTTGAGCAATAAATGTTGGCCCAGACAGTGATGCTCGCATCCCATGAATGAATTTAAAATGAATAAAAATTAAAATGTTAGCGATTTTTGAGAAGATTTGTAGTTCAGGTTGATGATAAGTCTGTAAACCTTCTCACTGAGCTGGAAGGTTTGTTTTAAGACATTTCGCCATCATAGTAGGTAACATCATCAGTGAGTGTCTCCGGTGAAGCGCTGGTGGTATGTCCCGCCTCGGTATTTATAGGTCTTGAGGTGGGTGATGTCATTTCTAGTTCTTTTTTTCAAGGGAAGGTAGATAGGATCTAAGTCGATGTATCTATTGATGGAGTTCTGGTTAGAATGCCATGCCTCTAAGAATTCGCATGCATGTCTTTGTTTTGCCAGTCCTAGAATGTGTGTGTTGTCCCAGTCAAAGTGATGTCCTTCTTGTCTGTATGTATGGAAACTAGTGATAGTGGGTCGTGTCTTTTGGTGGCCAGTTGGTGTTGATGTATCGTGGTAGCAAGTGTCCTGCTAGTCTGTCCAATGTCTGAGCCTGACGTCGGTGGTGGGCAGGCCGAGTTTGGAGGGAATCCTGAGGGACAGGATGTAATGTATTTGGAAAGGCAAGGACTGATTAGGGATAGTCAACATGGCTCTGTGCGTGGGAAATCATGTCTCACAAACTTGATTGAGTTTTTTGAAGAAGTAAAAAAGAGGATTGATGAGGGCAGAGCAGTAGATGTGATCTATATAGACTTCAGTAAGGCATTTAACAAGGTTCCCCATGGGAGACTGGTTAGCAAGGTTAGATCTCATGGAATACAGGAAGAACTAGCTATTTGGATACAGAATTGGCTCAATGGTAGAAGACAGAGGGTGGTGGTAGAGGGTTGTTTTTCAGACTGGAGGCCTGTGACCAGTGGAGTGCCACAAGGATCGGTGCTGAGGCCTCTATTTTTTGTCATTTTCATAAATGATTTGGATGCGAGCATAAGAGGTACCGTTAGTAAGTTTGCAGATGACACCAAAATTGGAGGTGTAGTGGACAGTGAAGAGGGTTACCTCAGATTACAATAAGATCTTGACCAGATGGGCCAATGGGCTGAGAAGTGGCAGATGGAGTTTAATTCAGATAAATGTGAGGTGCTGCATTTTGGGAAAGCAAATCTTAGCAGGACTTATACACTTAATGGTAGGGTCCTAGGGAGTGTTCCTGAACAAAGAGACCTTGGAGTACACGTTCATAGCTCCTTGAAAGTGGAGTCACAGGTAGATAGGATAGTGAAGAAGGCGTTTGGTATGCTTTCTTTTATTGGTCAGAGTATTGAGTATAGGAGTTGGGACGTCATGTTGCGCCTGTACAGGACATTGGTTAGGCCACTGTTGGAATATTGTGTGCAATTCTGGTCTCCTTCCAATCGGAAAAATGGTGTGAAACTTGAAAGGCTCAGAAAAGATTTACAAGGATGTTGCCAGGGTTAGAGGATTTGAGCTACAGAGAGGGGCTGAACAGGCTGGGGCTGTTTTTCCTGGATCATCGGAGGCTGAGGGGTGACATTATAGAGGTTTACAAAATTATGAGGGGCATGGATAGGATAAATAGACAAAGTCTTTTCCCTGGGGTGGAGGAGTCCAGAACTAGAGGGCATAGGTTTAGGGTGAGAGGGGAAAGATATAAAAGAAACTTAAGGGGCAACTCTTTCACACAGAGGGTGGTACGAGTATGGAATGAGCTGCCAGAGTAAGCGATGGAGGCTGGTACAATTACAACATTTAAAAGGCATTTGGATGGGTATATGAATAGGAAGGGTTTGGAGGGATATGGGCTGGGTGCTGGCAGGTGGGACTAGATTGGGTTGGGATATCTGGTCGGCATGGATGTGTTGGACCGAAGGGTCTGTTTCCATGCTGTACATCTCTATCACTCTATGACTCTATAATACAGCCATGATCTAATATGCTTGCACTTACTCAAGAGAACAATCACACTTGGGATCCCTGCACATTGGTCACTTCAATATGAGGAGCAGATACGACGTGTCCTTGATATGTATGTACCGATCAGGCAGGAAAGAAATGGTCGTGTGAGGGAGCCTTGGTTGACGAGGGAGGTTGAATGTCTAGTAAAGAGGAAGAAGGAGGCTTACATAAGGTTGAGGAAACAGGGTTCAGACAGAGCAGTGGAGGGATACAGGATAGCCAGAAGGGACCTGAAGAAAGGGATTAGGAGAGCTAAGAGAGGGCATGAAAAATCCTTGGCGGATAGGATCAAGGATAACCCCAAGGCATTCTATGCGTATGTGAGAAACCTGAGAATGACGAGAACGAGGGTAGGTCCGATCAAGGACAGTGGTGGGAGACTGTGTATTGAGTCGGAAGAGATAGGAGAGGTCTTGAACAAGTACTTCTCTTCAGTATTTACGAACGAGAGGGACCGTATTGTTGAAGAGGAGAGTGTGAAACGGACTGATAAGCTAGAAGAGATACCTGTTAGGAAGGAAGATGTGTTGGACATTTTGAACAACTTGAGGATAGACAAGTCCCCCGGGCCTGACGGGATATATCCTAGGATTATGTGGGAAGCAAGAGAGGAAATTGCAGTACCGTTGGCAATGATCTTCTCGTCTTCACTGGCAACGGGGGTGGTACCAGGGGACTGGAGAGTAGCGAATGTTGTGCCCCTGTTCAAAAAAGGGAATAGGGATAACCCCGGGAATTACAGGCCAGTTAGTCTTACTTCTGTGGTGGGCAAAGTAATGGAAAGGGTACTGAGGGATAGGATTTACGAGTATCTGGAAAGACACTGCTTGATTAGGGACAGCCAGCACGGATTTGTGAAGGGTAGGTCTTGCCTTACAAGTCTTATTGAATTCTTCGAGGAGGTGACCAAGCATGTGGATGAGGGTAGAGCAGTGGATGTAGTGTACATGCATTTTAGTAAGGCATTTGATAAGGTTCCCCATGGTAGGCTTATGCGGAAAGTCAGGAGGCATGGGATAGAGGGAAATTTGGCCAGTTGGATAGAAAACTGGCTAACCGGTCGAAGTCAGAGAGTGGTGGTAGATGGTAAATATTCAGCATGGAGTCCAGTTACAAGTGGAGTTCCACAGGGATCAGTTCTGGGTCCTCTGCTGTTTGTAATTTTTATTAATGACTTAGATGAGGGAGTCGAAGGGTGGGTCAGTAAATTTGCAGATGATACAAAGATAGGTGGAGTTGTGGACAGTGAGGAGGGCTGTTGTCGGCTGCAGAGGGACTTAGATATGATGCAGAGCTGGGCTGAGGAGTGGCAGATGGAGTTCAACCCTGCCAAGTGTGAGGTTGTCCATTTTGGAAGAACAAATAAGAATGCGGAATACAGGGTTAATGGTAGGGTTCTTGGTCAGGTGGAGGAACAGAGGGATCTTGGGGTCTATGTACATAGATCTTTGAAGGTTGCCACTCAGGTGGATAGAGTTTGTAAGAAGGCCTATGGAGTATTATCGTTCATTAGCAGAGGGATTGAATTCAAGAGTCGTGAAGTGATGTTGCAGCTGTACAGGACTTTGGTTAGGCCACAGTTGGAGTACTGTGTGCAGTTCTGGTCGCCTCACTTTAGGAAAGATGTGGAAGCTTTGGAGAGGGTGCAGAGAAGATTTACCAGGATGTTGCCTGGAATGGAGAGTAGGTCGTACGAGGATAGGTTGAGAGTTCTCTGCCTTTTCTCGTTGGAACGGCGAAGGATGAGGGGTGACTTGATAGAGGTTTATAAGATGATCAGAGGAATAGATAGAGTAGACAGTCAGAAACTTTTTCCCCGGGTACAACAGAGTGTTACAAGGGGACATAAATTTAAGGTGAAGGGTGGAAGGTATAGGGGAGATGTCAGGGGTGGGTTCTTTACCCAGAGAGTGGTGGGGGCATGGAATGCGCTGCCCGTGGGAGTGGTAGAGTCAGAATCATTGGCGACCTTTAAGCGGCGTTTGGATAGGTACATGGATGGGTGCTTAATCTCGGTTAGAAGTTCGGCACAACATCGTGGGCCGAAGGGCCTGTTCTGTGCTGTATTGTTCTATGTTCTATGTTCTATGAGGACCTATCTTGTCAAAATATACCCAATATTCATCTGAGGGAATAAAGGTGCGAACTGTTCACCTGCGTTCTTTATTTTGCTTAAACTGTCTATACTTTGCTACTGTAATGGAGTCTGATGAGTGTACAAACCTGGTACACAGAGGACCTTGGACTTCCGATTAGTCTACTGTTGGGCCACATTCAACCTCCTCAATTTAGGCAAGCAGTTTTGGCTTTGTCAAACATGCTGCTGATTTCAGCATCAGGTATAATTTGCTGGTTACTGTTGACCCATGGTGTGTGAAGCCACCAACAACCCAAGAGTAAGGTTGTCAATGTAGATGTAAGGTAGATTTAATCATTCTGGTCCACAACGTTTGCCTTCCTAATACTGATTGTCGATCGAAAATCTTTGCAGGCCTGGGAGAGCATTGCTGCAAGTGATCTTAAGTTGGGATGCCAGTGCAAGGTTATCAGACACCAATTTGCAGACTAGGGCATCATACACTTTGCTCTTGATGCTCAGTATTGCCAAGTTGACCAGTTCGTCCTCAGCTCTGGCATGCAAGTAAACACTCTAATTTGAGTTGACGAAAGTGTACAATGTCAACATAGGGAGAAATTTGCCTAAGTGAGTTGTCACCAGGATGCAGCCTTGCTTTACCCTCTGCTAAGCTTAAAAGTCTCAGATGATACCCCATTGTAACTGACAGGACTGTTCATGTTCTGGTAAAGGAAAAAATTAACTCTCATAAGTCCAGGCATGTTCAAAGTGTCCATTTCTGCTGACAAGATGGAAGACCTTGATCAGGTTTATGAAGGCAATGAAAGGTCTGCACTGGTTGAAGATATTTCTGTAACTATGAAAGCAATAAAATTATGTTGACTGTCAGTCTGTCGGATTTGAAGATATATTGAAACTCAGAATAGAAATGTAATGTCAGGGTCTATGATTTTCTCTGAACAACAAGAGCAAACCCTTCCTCACAATACTTAACAAAGCCTTGTAGCAGTAATTATTGTGATCACTAGGTCCCTTTCAGTTTTTGTACAAGTGGCTGTTTTGGCACCATGCACATCTCATTGCACAGACCACAATTTCCAGCAAAGATACAAAATAACATGCAGCAGGGCTAGATTTCCGTTTCTGACAAATTCAGTATTCAACATTCCAGGAGTCTGGTATTTTGCAACCAGGGAAATCATCAATTGTCTTGTTGAGCTTGAATATGGTAGATGCACTGTCCAGCTCCTCCAAGGCAGTAATGTGGGGAATGGAGGTGGAATAAGGGTTTGCTCCATTCCTCCACACATGGACCTCATAACGAAATACCACTGGGAATGTGCACTATTCCTGTGGAAAATTTTAACAAAAAATGCTTTATTCAAAACAAAAACAAAACACTGAACCTGCGAAAAATCTCAAATAATCTCTATCTTCATGTTTCCTTTATCTTTGCAGCTTTCACTTTTCCTCTCCTTTTCATCTTGCTATTGCATAGCAGCTGATCATTATTCTGCAATTGTCACCTCCTCCAGATACGTCTTTTATTTCTTTCCTCTTCCTATTACCACTCCCTTTGTCCATGAGCCAACAACTTTTTTACCTTTTAATCTCCCCCGCTGTCAGCACGATCACAGCCTTTCTCGCTTGTTCATTTTTCTTCCTCTCAATGTCTGGAACCCAGGTAAAGTCCCTCAGATGATGTGCACCAGAGAATGTTTGATATAAAACGTCAGTCTCAATTGTTAATTAATTTGTAATTTTAGGTGTCGTGACAGACCTCAAAGTGCCACATACTATATGAAAAGAAGTAGAAGTACGTTGTTGTTTATGAAATTTTATATCTGTAGTTTAATGCCATTTACTTTTATAAATTTTATGAATGAAATGTTATATGGTCTCCTACTCCAAGACATTGTTTTTCAATGATTTAAAGTGACAGAGTTCTTTAGCCCTCTCAGCCATTCCTTTCTCTTTAATTCTTTATGCGTTTGTAAAAAAACAAATTTCCCATCACCTGAAGATCATATCCTCATTTACCAATCATATGAGTTATGAATAAATACCTTTCATCTGTATGGCATCTTTTACATCAGGTTGTCCCAAAGCACGTTCAAAATAATTAAGTATTTTGGAAATGTAGTCAATGAAGCAGTGTAGGAACTGTGGCACAGTTCAATTTGTACATAGCAAGCTCCCATAAACAGCAACGTTGAAATGATTGCATAATTTATTTCTGTGTGATTTTGATTGAGGGCTAAGTATTGTTCAGGACTCAAGAGAGATCTCCTCTGCTCTTCTTCAAAATACTGGTACAGGATTGTTTATTCCCACAGAAGAGGGCAGAAGCACTTATTGATTCATCTGTCACAAGAGCAATGATATTATATATATTTCAGTACAAAATACTGCAACATTAAATCAATAACGGTTTTGTCTGTATTTACTTGTGGTATGTAGGCATTGCTGGCTGGCCAGCATTTATTCCCCACTCCTATTTGCCCATGAGAAGTGAGTGAGCAGTCTTCTTGAAACGTCACGGTCCATATGCAGGAGGTAGATCTACAATGCCATTCAGAAAGAAATTCAGGATTTTGAACTAATGCCATTGAAGGAACATGGAAAATATACTTGCAAGTCAAGGTGGTGTAAGTCTTGGAAAGAAACTTGCAGGTGACAGTTTTGTCTTTGTAGGTACTGTCTGGGATCTTTGATGAATTTCTGAAGTGCATCTTGTAGATCGTACAATGTGCTGCTACTGAACATCACTGGTGGAGACACTGGATGCTTGTGGATGTCATGGGAATCAAGAGGGCTGCTGTGGAAGATTTGTCAAACTTTTGAGTGTTGTCAGAGCTGCACCCATACAGGCAAGTAGGGAGTATTCCATCACAGGGGGAAAGTGAGGACTGTAGATGCTGGAGAGTTAGAGTAGAAAAGCATGACCCTAGATAAAGCATAGAGGTCAGGTAGTACCCGAGGAGAAGGAGAGTCGACATTTCGGACATTAGCCTTTCATCAGGAATATGGAGGGGGAAGGGGCCTGGAGAGAAATAGGGGGGTGGAAGTGGGACTGGGGAAAGTTGGGATGGTGATAGATGGATCCAGGTAGGAGCTGATTGTGATAGGTTAGTGGGGAGGGTGGAGTGGATAGGTGGGAAGATGGACAGGTGGTCAGGTCAACCACCAACATCAACTTCACCAGTTTTCAAATTTCCACACACCGCACCTCATCCCAGATCCAATCCTGCAACTGGGCATCACCCTGATCTACCTGTCCATCTTCCTTCCCACCAATCTGCTGTACCCTCCCCACCAACCTATCACAATCACCTCCTACCTGCATTCATCTATCACCGTCCCATTAATCTTCTCTCACCCCCAACCCCATCCCCCACCCCCTTTTATCTCTTAGCTCCCTTCCCCCTCCACATTTCTGCTGAGAGACAAACGCCCAAAACATCGAATTTCCTGCTCTTCAAATGTTGCCTGACCTGCTGTGCTTTTTCCAGCACCACACTGTTCGACTCTAGTACTCCATCACACTCTTGACTTTTGATTTATACATGATGGATAGGCTTTGCGGAGTCAGATGGTGAGTTACTTGCTGTAGTATTCCTGGCTTCTGACTTCCTCTTGAAGTCACTATTTATTTGGTGAGGCCAGTTGAATTTCTGATAGTAGTGGACTCAGCGATGGCAGCACCGTTGAATGCCAAGAGGTGCTGGTTAGATTATCTCTTGTTGGAGGTGGCCATTTGTGTGACACAAATGTCACTTGTCAGCCCAAGCCTAGATATGGTTCAGGTCATGTTGCATTTGAACATGGACATCCTCAATATCTGAAGAGTTCTGAATGTCGCTGAACCCCATTGTGCAGTCATTGGTGAACATACTAACTTCTGACCTTATGATGGAGGGAAGGTCATTGAGGAAGCAGCTGTAGATGGTTGAGCCTGGGCCAAGAATATTACACTGAGGAACTCCTGCAGATACATCCTGGAGCTGAGGTGATTCGCCTCTAATAATGACAGCAGTTTTCCTACATGCCACATATGACTCCCATCAGTGGAAATTTTGCCCCTGATTCCTATTGATTCCAGTTTTGTTAGGGTTCCTTCATACCTTACTCGGTCAAATGTAGTCATGTTGTCAAGAACTGTTACTCTCACCTATCCATTGGAATTCAGTACTTTGAACCAAGGCTGTAATGAGGTCAGGGGTTGACTGGCCCCAGCAGAACCCAAACTGTCTGTCACCGAACAGGTTATTGCTGAGCAAGTGCTGCTTGATATTACTGCTGTTGACAGCTTCCATCATTTTGCTGATGATCAAGAGTAGATAGATGGGAGGTAATTGGCCAGATTGGATTTGCCCTGCTTTTTTGTGTAAAGGACATACTTGGGAAATATACTATATTGTCAGGTAGATGCCAGTGTTGTTCCTATACTGCAACATCTTGGCTAGAGGAGCAGCAAGTTCTGGAGAATAAGTCTTCAATACTATTGCCAGAATGTTGTCAGGGCTCATAGCCTTTGCAGTACCTAATGCCCCCAGCCATTTTTTGGTATCACATAAAATGAATAGAATTGATCGACATCTATGATGCTGGGGACCAGAGGAAGATGCCAAAACAGTTCATCCACTTACACTTCTAGTTGAGGATTGCTGCAGAGCTTCCAGCATGACCTTTTTAACTGACTCTTCCATCATTGAAGATGGGGATATTTGTGGAGACTCCTCCTCGAGTGAGTTATTTAATTGTCCTCCATCATTCACAACTGGATGTGACAGTTCTGCAGAGCTTAGATCTAATCCATAGGTTGTGGAATCACTTAGCTCTATCTATCATTTGTTGCTTAAAAACTATTTGTAAATATCTTTATATATCAGCCTCTTGGCTCTGCTCAAATTATGACTCAAACCACAAAAAGGTTTGGGGTTTCTGATGAACAACAACTGTTAGTTGATTGAAGAAAGCAGGACCGTGTCAGCTTGTTGATACAAGTTGATCTTGCTTGTGTAGCTCTTTGTTTTAAATTTCAGCTGTGTCTCCTGGTGTGACCTAACAATCAACATCATGAAGAATAAATTGATAGTTTTGAAGTATAAAACAGTTGGTAAATTTCGCTGTTTCTTATTTAGAATATGTTTATAAAAGGTAACGTTGATGTTTTTCAAATTTCTAGACAAGTTTGTAAATGAAGATAATAGGCCTGGTTTTGCAATCTTCTCATTATTAAAATAGGCATTTTCTTGATATTATCATCTACCTCCAGATACCCCTCTGGCTACATTACTAACCTGAAACCTGTCTGAAATATTCATTGAGGCAGAACTTACATTAAAGGTTGTGTGACAAGTAGATAAGCAACCTTTCCAGTCTGCTTTCAATTACATATAAATTTCACTATAATTATGTCTAAATGGACAATGGTCAAGAGTAAATCAGACAATTATTGCAATTCCTAGGATAAAAGCAAATTACTGCAGATGCTGGAATCTGAAACCAAAAGAGAAAATGCTGGAAAATCTCAGCAGGTCTGGCAGCATCTGTAAGGAGAGAAAAGAGCTGACGTCAGCTGGTTGCCCAGATGAAGAGGCAGTGAAAACATCATTAGTTCAGAAACGTCAGCTCTTTTCTCTCCTTACAGATGCTGCCAGACCTGCTGAGATTTTCCAGCATTTTCTCTTTTGATTGCAATTCCTAATTGCTTTGATATCAAAGTCTGAGGCTTCAAATTAGTATGTCAAATATATGTGCATTTTTACCTTCACCAGACTTTACATGCTAGATCGTGTCAGGGCATCATTTCAAAGGAAAGCTGGTTGCCCAGATGAAGAGGCAGTGAAAACATCATTAGTTCAGAAAAGAAAAACATGTGTATTGGAAGATATGTTCAATGGAAAAAACTTCTCAAGACTATAATTTCAAGACAATATCAATGGAGTTGTTCTCCATTTCCATGCTGGAAAAGCCTATGCAAAGTCAAGTGTAAAATTCTTCTGGATTCCTCCATGCAGCTTGATGTTGGCTTCAGGCTTTCTCTCAGGCTCCAGATATTTCATCGTATATACCCATCATATTCTGTTGTGATTCGCATTATCAAAATTCTCACCTGTGTCTTCTCCAGCAGAACTCACTGATGATCTAGTTTTCTGATGAGTAATCAACTGAGCCAACTTACCCCTAGCTTTGCTCTAAGTCATTCATTCCCAAAGTATCACCACTTGGAAGCTCTAAACCACCCTTTAAAATGCATGCAGTTTCAGTATCTATGTGAGATCAAGTGATAGTTGTTTCTTCATCAGCCACCTCTTCTTCCACTTCTTGCCACTGCTTGGCCAAATTGAAACTATTGTGTTTTTATCATTCATTCAGATAATATGGGGTTTGCTGATAATATATTTCAAGTTACAATTGTTAGTTGTGATGGGTTTGAAGGTGATGTCTAAGAGCATTTGGTGAATATTTGCACTGCATCTTGGAGATAGTACACGTTGCTATTACTGAGCTTGGTAATGGAGGAAGTGATATTTGTGAATGGGCCAACAAAACTGCTTTGTCCTGGATGGTGTCAAGCTTCTTGAGGTTTGTTAGAGCTACATTCATCCAGGCAAGTGAGGAGTATTCCATCAAACTCTGTTACTAGGAAAATGAAATCCAGATTGGGACAGGAAGGGAAAGGATGTACAAACAGAGATAAAATGGTCACAAATAGAGTCAAAGAGCAGGGGTGGGGGGAATGGTAAAAGGTGAAATTAATGGCTTCATTTCTTGAAAATGAACAGAGTATTTGGATCAAAATAAATAAGTAGCTAATAATTAGTTAGTCTGCAGGGATCAATACTGGTCCACTTTTGTTTGTCATTTACATAAATGATTTAGATGTGAACATAGTTAGTAAGTTTGCAGATGACACCAAAATTGGTGGTCTCGTGGACAGTGAAGAAGGGTTATCTAAAATTACAAAGAGAGGGCCAATGGGCTGAGAAGTGGCAGATGGAGTTTAAATTAGATAAATGTGAGGTAATGCGTTTTGGAAAAGCAAATCTTAGCAGGACTTCTACACTTAATGGTAAAGTCCGAGGGAGTGTTGATGAACAAAGAGACCTTGGAGTGCAGGTTCATAGCTCCTTGAAAGTGGAGTCACAGGTAGATGTTTGGTATGCTTTCCTTTATTGGTCAGAGTATTGAGTACAGGTGTTGGGAGGTCATGTTGCGGCTGTACAGGACATTGGTTAGGCCACTGCTGGAATATTGCATGCAGCTCTGGTCTCCTTCCTATCGGAAAGATATTGTGAAACTTGAAAAGGTTCAGAAAAGATTTACAAGGATGTTGCCAGGGTTGGAGGATTTGAGCTACAGGGAGAGGCTGAACAGGCTGGGGCTGTTTTCCCTGGAGCATCGGAGGCTAAGGAGTGACCTTATAGAGGATTTTTAAATCATGAGGGGCATGGATAGGATAAATAGACAAAGTCTTTTTCTTGGGGTGGGGGAGTCCAGAACTAGAGGGTATAGGTTTAGGATGAGAGGGGAAAGATATAAAAGAGACCTAAGAGGCAACTTTTGCACTCAGAGAATGGTACAAGTTTGGAATGAGCTGCCAGAGGAAGTGGTAGAGGTTAGTATCATTTCAATATTTAAAAGGCATCTGGATGGGTATATGAATAGGAAGGATTTGGAGGGAATGGGCCAGGTGCTGGCAGGTGGGACAAGATTGGGTTGGGATTTCTGGTTGGCATGGATGAGTTGGACCGAAAGGTCTGTTTCCGTGCTGTACATCTCTATGACTCTATGACGCTAAGCTGCAGACTGCAAAGCTGTTTGTTTATGTTATGAACCTGCTGACCCAAGATCTGATATTTGCAAAGTCTGGTTCGGAATAATTGAGCAGTTCTGAGGGTCATTGAATATTTTAATCTTCACTGTGTTGCGAATCCAATGAGAGGGAGGCTGAATTGGTTGGACCTGTTGTCCCTGTGTCGTAACACTTGTCCTAACTGGGTAACCCCTTGTTCTGAGATTCTGCCCTTTGGCCCAAGACCACAAGGGGAAATAACCTTTCTACCTCTACCTTATTAAGTTCTGTCATTTCTTTATAAGAACCCTTATTTAAGTGTAGCACAGTTGTTTCTGAGCTAAGTTTATCTTTCTCAAGCTGATTGCACTAGAGGGGATGAAGAGGAGATTCACCAGGATGTTGCCTGGGATGGAGCATTTCAGCTATGAAGACAGGCTAGATCAGCTCAGATTGTTTTCTTTGGAGCAGAAAAGTTTGAGAAGGGACCTGAATGAAGTGTGTAAGATTAATCGGGACTTGGACAGAGTGGATAGAAAGCAGCTGTTCCCCTTAGTTGAAGAATCAAAGATAACAGGGCATAATTTTAAGGTGAAAGGCAAGAGGTTTAGAGCAACTTCTTTGGCCCAGAGGGTGGTGGAGTTCTGGAATACAATACCTTGGAGGATGATAGAGGCAGGAAACCTCACAACTTTTTTAAAATGTTTGAAATGTTACAACATCAAAGGCTGTGGGCCAAGTGTTAGAAGATGTACCATGTGTAGATTTACAATATTTATTTTTGTCATTGCAGACTCAATGAACCAAAGGGCCTCTCCTGACCTGTATGATTCTATGAATTATTTGCAAAAGAAGTCTATACTGATAGTAACAGTAGCAGGGCAGCACGGTGGCACAGTGGTTAGCACTGCTGCCTCACAGCGCCAGACACCTGGGTTCAATTCCTGCCTCAGGTGACTGACTGTGTGGAGTTTGCACATTCTCCCAGTGTCTACGTGGGCTTCCTCTGGGTGCTCCAGTTTCCTCCCACAGTCCAAAGATGTGCAGGTCAGGTGAATTGGCCATGCTAAATTGCCCGTAGTGTTAGGTAAGGGGTATGGGTGGGTTGCGCTTTGGCGGGGCAGTGTGGACTTGTTGGGCCAAAAGGCCTGTTTCCACACTGTAAATAATCTAATCTATTTGTAACCTTTTTTAATGGTCAAGAAACAAAACACCTTGGGTTTGTGGGGGTGAATTGAGTTATACATTTAAATATAATTAGTGATGTGCAAAATGTGCCATGTCAAAGTAACAACAAATCACATGGAATTGGAAGGTGGGCATGTTGTTCTCCAACTAAGATGTCCTCTCTGACTATCCTCTCTGTATAATTATGTTCAATAAAGCCTGTTGTTGGTCAATCAGCAAACTGTAGGTCTCACGTTACTACATGGTGGCAAATGGTAGCCAAAGTCATAAAACCAGAGGCAGATAATAAGAGCTTGATTTGAAGCCCTGTGATGATAAACCACAAAGCCCAGTGTTCCAAACCCAGAAGTGCAGAAAATACCTGATGAAGCTCAGTGGTAGTAGAAACAGGTTAGTAATGGACTTTGAGGCATACCTAGGCACAGAAGAGGAAAATCCATATTGAAGATAAAAATGCAAGAGATAGCCCATGGTTGGCAACAGGAAGAAAGCATTTGGCGACACTAAGTCAAGTATTGCAGAAATGGAAATACTTACAGGGATGAGGAAGAAACAGGCAGTCAGAAAAAAATGCATAAAGGAATGGGGCATGATCCAAACCACATAGTGCTCACACCATCGGGAACCTTACCAAGTCAGTCACAGCAAAAGTCACAAATGCATAAAGAGAATCTGAGGAAAGGCTGCAGCAACAGCACAGAAAATTAAACAGGTTGTAGGAGTCCCAACGGTCAAAGATGTAGAAGCAAAATACTGCAGGTGCTGAAGATTTTGAAAAACGGTGTTGGAGAAACACAGCAGGTCTGACAACACCAGGGTATAGTCCAACAGGTTTATTTGGAAGTACTAGCTTGATCTTCCATATAAACCTGCTGGACTGTATGCTGGTGTCGTGTGATTTTTAGCTTTGTCCACCCCAGTCCAACACCAGCACCTCCTCTTCACCGTATCTACAGGAACAGAGAAGCAGAGCTAACATTTCAATTCCAATGACTTCTTCGGAACTGAGGAGGATGTGGAGTGAAAGGATTAATTCTTCCTGGGTTAATATGATCGGCTCACAACAAGAATTTGACTCCCTTGACATTACAGACCTACGGGACAAGTTTTGGTCCACAAGAGATTAAAATAAGTGCAAGAGACACATGTTTTAAATTAATAAGAGCAGACTGACCTTTCTTCTCAGACGCTTTACTATGGTTGGAGTCAAGAATCCTCAGAGCATCCTCAAAGTTGCTACAACAGAAAAGTTGCTACAACTTTGCTATAACAGAAAAGAGATCATGGAGAACTTATGCATATTTCCTAATCAACATGGTTTTTCATTAAAGCCGAACTTAAAGAACTTGGGGTAATTTATGGTTTACAAGCAACAAAAGTATTGAAATCCTGGTTAGCAGACATCAAAAACACTTCAGTCCGAGCATTTAAAGAGAGTGCTGTAGACCTCCATTTATCTCAAAGTAGAAACTAAAAATGGAGAGAAAAGAAAGTGATTGGCATTCACCAAAAAGCATTCTGGACAGTGAATTGTTCTTAGAGAGAAGGAAGTCAGGACACAACTCATTCATGTACTTGAATCTGAAATTTTGGATGTCTTGTATTTCTAAATTCAGGGTCACTGTTCTTGACCACCCAGCTATCTCTTCCAAAAGGAATCAATCATTTATTGAAGAAGTAAAGCTGTCTTGTTCTTCCAAAGAATCTACAAAGAGATGCAGCAACAACAAATGCACTCACATTTCGATGAAAAGGTTCCTCCCAGGGTAGACTGAATTGAATTGAGTTGAATTTATTGTCACATGTACCGAGGCACAGTGAAAAGCTTTGTCTTGCGAACATATAGGCAGATCACAGAGTTAAGTAGCATAGATAAGTAAATAATGGTAAACAGTGGCAAAAACAAAAATACAGGTACGGGTGAATGTTAAGAGTTTGAGAGTCCATTCAGTATTCTACCCATGGGGTAGAAACTGTTTCGAAACTGGCTGGGGCATGTGTTCAGGCTTCTGTACCTTCTCACTGATGGTAGAGGTTGTAGAAAAACATTGCCAGGGTGGGATGGATCTTTGAGAATGCTGGCTGCCTTTCCTGGACAGCAGCCCTGTTAGATGGATTCTATAGATGGGAGGTTGGCCTTTGTGATTGTCCGGGCTGAGTTCACCATTCTCTGTAACCATCTACGATCTTGAATGGTCCAGTTGCCGTACCAGGTAGTGATACATCCAGATAGAATGCTCTCAATGGCACACCGATGAAAGTTGCTAAGGGTATTTGCCGCCATGCCAAATTTCCTCAGCTGCCTGAGGAAGAAGAAACATTGTTGGGCCTTTGTAACCAGTGGGTCCACATGAAGGGTCCAAGAATGCTTGTTTGGATGACCACTCCCAGGAGTTTGACACTCTCCACTTGTTCCACCTCTGTGCTGTTAATGTGTAGGGGGGCATGTGTAACATCCCACCGAAAGTCAATAATGAGTTATTTGATTTTGCCGGCATTGAGAACTAGGTTGTTCTCAGTGCACTATTTTTCCAGGTCTTACACCTCCCGTCTGTAGTCTGTTTCATCATCATCTAAGATTCGATCGACTATGGTGGTGTCATCAGCGAACTTGTAAATGGCATTCATCTGTTTTTGGCGACGCAGTCATGGGTATAACAGTGAGTACAGTAGGGGGCTGAGTATGCCCCTCTGGGGAGGCTCCAGTGTTGAGTG
Organism: Chiloscyllium punctatum; assembly: GCF_047496795.1. Taxonomy (NCBI): domain Eukaryota; kingdom Metazoa; phylum Chordata; class Chondrichthyes; order Orectolobiformes; family Hemiscylliidae; genus Chiloscyllium; species Chiloscyllium punctatum. The sequence goes on from NC_092741.1 coordinate 34,714,713, forward strand.
TTAGTGAGAATGAAATATTGTTCCCAATCTTCACTGATTGTGGCCTGTGGATCAGGAAACTGAGGATCCAGGTGCAGAGAGTGGGGCTTAGTCCGAAATCACTAAGTTTAATAATCAGTCTTGAAGGGATAGTAGTGTTGAAGGCTGAACTGTAGTCAATGAGCAGGATTCTCTTGTAGCTGTTCTTAATGTCAAGATGTTCTAGGGAGGAGTGAAGGGCAAGTGAAATGGCATCTGACGTGGATTTGTTGCTCCGATAGGCAAATTAGAGTGGGTCAAGAGTAGTGGGGAGGCTGGATTAATTAATGCCTTGACCTTTTTTTAGATTAGATTAGATTAGATTACTTACAGTGTGGAAACAGACCCTTCGGCCCAACAAGTCCACACCGCCCCGCCGAAGCGCAACCCACCCATACCCCTATATTTACCCATTACCTGACACTACGGGCAATTTAGCATGGCCAATTCACCTGACCTGCACATCTTTTGGACTGTGGGAGGAAACCGGAGCACCCGGAGGAAACCCACGCAGACACGGGGAGAATGTGCAAACTCCACACAGTCAGTCGCCTGAGGCTGGAACTGAACCCAAGTCTCTGGCGCTGTGAGGCAGCAGTGCTAACCACTGTGCCACTGTGTCGCACTTCATGACCACTAAAGTTAGGGCCACTGGGCAGTCACCAGTGAGCCGTGCTGCATGAGCCTTCTTAGGCACAGGGATGATGTTGACCCTCTTGAAACCGGCAGGGGCAGTGACCTGCTGCAGGGAGAGGTTGAAGATGTCCGAGAAGACCTCTGCCAGTTGATCTGCACATGCTCTGAGTGCATGGTCTGGTACTCCATCTGGCCCCATTGCTTTCCTTGGAGTCACACTGAGGAAAACTGATCTGAACTCTGATGGAGTGACTGTTGGGATAGGTTCGTCAGGACTTGTCGGAATAGGTGTTACCTCTCCACCAAAATTCTGCTCAAAGCGAGCATAGGAGGCGTTGAGACGATCTGGGAGGGGTATGTCATCGACTGCTATCTTGCATCGTCTCTTTTTAGAACCTGTGATGTCATTCAGTCCTTGCCATAGTCGCCGGGTGTCTGTCTGAGTCTCTAGTTTGGATTAGTATTGGTCCTTGGCTGTCCTAATGACTCTGCGAAGGTCATACTTGGATTCCTTATAGTTGAGTGGGTCTCCTGGTCTGAAGTCTTCACACCTGGTTTAGCAGGTTCTGTATGTCCTGATTCATCCAGGGTAGCCAGATAACCAGATCACTGGTGAGAAGCAGAAAGTAATTTTGTGATTGTTCAAATAATAATGAAAACAAGTGAAGATTTACAGCCAGTATATGTGCGCTCTCCAGAATTATAGAGTTAGAAAGAAATATTCAGTTGTACAATGGAGGCGGAATGAAAGCAAGGTGAATTGATACATAGAACATAGAATAGGGAACATAGAATGGTATAGTATGTACAGGCCCTTCAGCCCTCGATGTTGTGCTGATTTTTTATCCTACTCTAAGATCAGACTAACCTACATACCTTTCATTGTACTATCTTCCATGTGCCTACCCAAGAGTTGCTTAAGTATTCCTAATGTATCTGACTCTACTATCACTGTTGGCAGTGCATTCCATGCACCCACCACTCTCTGTGTAAAGAACCTAACTTTGATATGCCCCCTAAACCTCCTCCAATCACCTTAAAATTATGCCCCCCTCATGATAGCCATTTCCACCCTAGGAAAAAGTCTCTGGCTCTCCACTCTATCTATGCCTCTCATCATCTTGTACACCTCTATCAAGTCACCTGTCATCCTTCTTTGCTCCAATGAGAAAAGCCCTAACTCCCTCAACCTTTCTTAATATGACATGCCCTCCAGTCCAGGCAGCATCCTGGTAAATCTCCTCTGCACTCTCTAAAGCTTCAACGTCTTTCCAATAATGAGGCGACCAGAACTGTACAATATTCCAAGTGTGGTCTTACCAGGGCTCTATAGAACTGCAGCATAACCTCATGGCCCTTAAATTCAATCCCCTTGCTAATGAAAGCCAACACACCATGCGCCTTCTTAATAAGCCTATCAACTTGGGTGGCAACTTTGAGGGATATATGGACATGGACCCCAAGATCCTTCTGTTCCTCCACACTGCCAAGAATCCTGCCTTTAACCCTGTATTCTGTATTCAAATTTGACATTACGAAGTGAATCACTTCACACTTTCCCAGGTTGAACTCCATCTGCCACTCATCAGCCCAGTTCTGCATCCTGTCAATGTCCCGTTGCAATCTACAAAAGCCCTCCACTTATACACAATTCCACCAACCTTTGTGTCATTGGCAAACTTACAAACCCACCCTTCCACTTCCTCATCCAAGTCATTTATAAAAATCACAAAGAGCAGAAGTCCCAGAACCGATCCCTATGGAACATCACTGGTCACCGAGCTCCAGGCTGAATACTTTCCATCTACTACCACCCTCTCTCTTCTATGGGCCAGCCAATTGTGTATCCAGTCAGCCAGATTTCTCTGTAAACCATGTCTCCCTACTTTCTGAATGAGCCTACCATGGGGAACTTTATCAAATGCCTTGCTAAAATCCATTTACACTACAACAACTGCTCTACCTTCATCAATGTGTTTGGTCACATCCTCAAAGAATTCAATAAGGTTAGTGAAACATGACCTGCCCCTAACATATCCATGCTGCCTATTTCTAATCAAACTATGGTTTTACAAGTAATCATAAATCCTGTCTCTCAGAATCCTCTCCAATACTTTGCCCACCACAGACATAAGACTGACTGGTCTGTAATTCTCAGGATTATCCCTATGCCCTTTCTTGAACAAGGGAATAACATTTGCCACCCTCCAATCACGTGGCACTACTCTAGTGGACAGTGAGGATGCAAAGAACATCGGCAAAGGTGCAGCAATCTCTTCCCTCACTTCCTGTATAAATCGAGGGTATATCTCATCTGGCCCAGGGGATTTATCTATCCTTATGTCTTTCAATATTTTCAGCACATCCTCCTTCCTAACATTAACCTGTTCGAGCATATCAGTCTGTTGCACACTGAGCTCACAAACAACAAGGTCACCAGTAAGCCTGACATCGGTGGTGGGAAAGTTGCTGGAGAGGGTACTGAGGGATAGGATCTATTTATATTTAGAAAAGAATGGGCTTATCAGTGATAGGCAACATGGTTTTGTGCAGGGGAGATCGTGACTTACTAACTTAATAGAGTTCTTTGAGGAAGTGACCAAGTTGATAGATGAAGGAAGGGCTGTTGATGTCATACATGTGGACTTTAGGAAGGCATTTGATAAGGTTCCCCATGGTAGACTAATGGAGAAAGTGAAGTCACATGGTGTGCAGGGTGTTCTAGCTAGGTGGATAAAGAACTGGTTGAGCAACAGGAGACAGAGAGTTTCTTGAAATGGAGAAAGGTGACCAATGGTGTTCCACAGGGGTCAATGTTGGGGCTACTGATCTGGAATGATCAGCAAGTTTTCAGATGACATGAAGATTGGTGGAGTAGCAGAAACAATAAGGGACTGTCAGAGAATACAGGAGGATATAGATAGACTGGAGAGTTGGGCAGAAAAGTGGGAGATGGATTTCAATCCAGACAAATGTAAGGTGATGCATTTAGGCAAGACTAATTCTAGAGCAAATTATACAATGAATGGAAGAGCCTTGGGAAACATTGATGGGCAGAGAGATCTGGGAGCGCAGGTCCATTGTACCCTGAAGGTTGCTGCACAGGTGGATAGAGTGGTCAAGAAGGCATAGAGTATGCTTGTCTTCATTGGGCGGGGTATTGAGTATAAGAGCTGGCAAGTCATGTTAAAATTGTACAAGACATTGGTTCGGCCGCATTTGGAATACCGTGTATAATTCTGGTCGCCACATTACCAAAAGGATGTGGACGCTGTGGAGAGGGTGCAGTGAAGGTTTACGAGGATGTTGCCTGGTGTGGAAGGTGCTAGCTATGAAGAAAGGTTGAGTAGGTTAGGTTTATTTTCATTAGAAAAAAGGAGATTGAGGAGGGACCCGATTGAGGTTTACAAAATCATGAAGGGTATAGACAGGGTAGACAAAGATAAGCTTTTTCCCCAGGGTGAAGAATTCAATAACGAGATGTCGCACTTTCAAGGTGAGAGGTGAACTGTTTCAGGAGGATACATGCAGCAAGTACTTCACACAGTGGGTGGTGGGCGCCTGGAACACGTATGCCAGCAGAGGTGGTAGAGGCAGGCACGGTGGATTCATTTGAGATGCATCTGGACAGATGCATGAGTAGGTGGGGAGCAAAGGGATACAGATGCTTAGGAATAGACCGACAGGTTTAGACGGTACTTTTGGATTGGCTCAGGCTTGGAGGGCCGAAGGGCCTATTCCTGGGCTGTAACTTTTCTTTGTTCTTTTTTCTTTGAATACTGGAGCAAAGCATTCATTAAGGACCTCCCCTACCTCCTCCAACTCCAGGCACAACCTCCCTCCACTATTCCTGATCAGCCCTACCCTCACTCTGGCCATCCGCATGTTCCTCACATAAGAGAAGAATGCCTTGGGGTTTTCCTTAATCCTACCCACTAAAGCTTTTTCATGCCCCTTTCTAACTCTAAGTCCATTCTTCAGTTCCTTCCTGGCTACCTTGTAACCCTCTAAAGCCCTGTCATTGCCTCCTCAACCTTAAGTAAGTTTCCTTCTTCCTTGTCACATCGCTTGTCACCTAAGGTTCTTTCAACCTACCATCCCTTCCTTACCTCAGTGGGACAAACCTGCCCAGCAATCTCAGTATGTGCTTCCTAGACAACATCCACATTTCTGTCATGCATTTCCCTGAGAGCATCTGATCCCAACTTAGGCGCCCCAGTTCCTGCCTAATAGTGTTGTAATTCCCCCTCCCACAATTAAATACTTTCCTATACCATCAGAGGGGGACAGCCACAGGGGGTCCCTGCACTGTTTGCTTATTCCCTTTCCCTCTCCTGACGGTCACCCAGCTGCCTTTATCCTATAACTTAGGTGTGACTACCTCCCTATAACTCCTGTGTATCACTCCCTCAGCCTCCCAAATGATCCAAAGTTTATCCAGCTCCAGCTCCAGTTCCCTAATGCTGTCTGTGAGGAGCTGGAGTTGGGTGCACTTCTCGCAGGTGAAGTCAGCAGGGACACCAGTGGTGACCCTTACCTCCCACATCCTGTAAGAGGAGCATGCAACTGCCCTCGCCTCCAACCCCTCTGCTCTAAACTGGCAAGAGAGATTGAATAAATGGCATGGTGGCTCAGTGGCTAGCACTGCTACCTCACAGCACCAGAAACCCGGGTTCGATTCCAGCCTCAGGCGACTGTGTGGAATTTGCACCTTCTCCCCGTGTCTGCGTGGACTTCCTCCGGGTGCTCTGGTTTCCTCCCACAATCCAAAGATATGCAGGTTAAGTGAATTGGCCATGCTAAATTGGCCATCGTGTTAGGTACATTAGTCAGGGGTAAATGGGTCTGGGTGGTTGCTCTTCGGAGGGTCGGTGTGGACTTGTTGGGCTGAAGGGCCTGTTTCCACACTGTAGGGAATCTAATCTAATCTAAAACAAAATCCGTACCTTACCAACCCTCCACACATGGTCTTTTTTTTTGGGTTTGGGAGGGGGCTGGTGTAGACACTACAACGTGTAGTGCCTCGGGTTTAGCCACAGCCTCAATATATAAGTTCACGTGCCCAGCATTCCCCATGTCCGTGTCCACTCCTGTTGAGCTTTCGCTCCACCTATTCACAAGATAAGTATTTAACACGAAAATTTACCTTCCTGGCGGCCCCCAGGTCTGCGCTCTCACCAATCCTTGCTGCTGCAAATACAGTTTAAGGAAACCTCTAAACTTTGAAAACAGTCCAACAAAAGGTAATTCAACATTTGCAAGCAGCTGGTGAAAGATTATTCAAGGAAAAGGAAACACTCAAGTCTTAATTGGATAAACCAATGGATTGAATGTTTAATAATGATTAATTTTCATAAACGTCAGTTGAAATTTACATGGGAGTCTCATCAGTAAGCCATGGAGGCAATCAGGGATTTTTTTTTCAGTAAGGAGTTAGAAACCCAAACTTAAGAGCTCCTAAAACTGAGCAGAATTTCAGAAAAACTTAAAATCTAGCTTCAAATAGAATTTAACCATGTCAAATGCAAGCAAAATGTGGATAGGTGCACATTACTAAAAGAAACTGCTGAACAGCAATCCAAACAATTAGCAGTCTCAGAGCACTATCAAGCCTCAAAGAATGAAAAGAAACTGTTTCTTAGGGAAACCAAACAGCTACAGCAAAGTGAAAAAAGAAAATGAAGAAATTCGAGTCTAACACGCCGACATTACACAACACCAGGTTATAGTCTAACAGGTTTATTTGCAAATACCAGCTTTCAGAGCACTGCTCCTTAGTCAGGTAGCTAGTGGGGCAGGATCATAGGACACAGAATTTACAGTAAAAGATCAAAATACCATAAAACTGATATGATGTATTGAGCAAATCTAGATTGCTGTTAAGTCTTTAATCCCTTAGAATGGGAATGCAGGTTTCAATTGATTAATATGTAAATCCCAGAACTTTTTCAAGTGACAGGAGTCAAGGACATTCAGCCTCAGATCTTTGGGTAACCATCCTCCAAGGCGGATTTCTGTTTACGCAACAATGCAGAGTTGCTGAGCAGAGGCTGATAGCCAAATTCAGTACCCATGAGGATGGCTTGAACAAGGATCTTTAGTTCATGGCACATTACAGGTGACCCCACTACACTTTATGCTCTCACACACACATTCACACACAAGCACACATACATTTATGCACATGATTACATTCACACAGACCCGCTCTCACACACACTCAAACGCATACCCTCTCACAGGCACATACTCCATCACACACGTGCATACATTATCAAGTGCACACACACATCACGCGCGCACACACCCACACACACACACACATGCACGCACACACTTTTACGTTTATGGGGTGAATTTGCATTTGCAGATTTGAATTTGCAGATACGTTCTACTTTGTTCAAAAAGCACATAGTCTGGAAGCAGTCAGTCAATGTAACATCTTATAAATTCCTACTTTGGAAATAGAACCAGTCTGATTCAAGTTTGGGATACAGACAGACTCTAACCTCACACCTTGAATGCATTGTCTGAGCTGAGATGTCACTTTTTTTATATACTGACAGAAGTTTAAGTTATCTCGGAACTGTCACTTTAAAGATGTTCTGGGATTTACACATTGAAACCTGCATCCCCATTCCAAGTGATTCTAAGTGTTGTGTGATTTTTAACTTTGTCCACTCCAGCCCAACACCAGCACTTCCATCGATTACTGTTCACAGGAACAGTATAAAGTTGTACAATGTGAACAAACACAACTGCTTCATGAATATGTAGAGTTGTTAACAAGACATAGGAAAGTGCTTATAGATAAAAAGGAGCATGTACCAAAAAAAAGCTTAAAGAAGAATTCCACAAATCCTGTGCAGAGACAACCCGGGTTCTTACACAATTGACACATCAAAGATATAACCTGATGCAAGAACAAGTCTCTCTTTTACTGACACATTCAGAAAACAAATTTCACTGTAATTTATTAGCTGAAGAAAACATTTTGTCCCAATCTGCAAGTAATGATCTTACCTCTGAAAAATAAACTCTCAAACCAATGTACAGAGATATTTAAAGCTTTGCAGAAGAATATCCTGGTAAAGCACTTGCTCATTAATTAAATGTGATAATACAAATATGAGGTTATCCATTTTGGTTGGAAAAATAGAAGGGCAATTTACGATCTAAATGGAGAGAAATTTCAGAGTGCTCTGCTGCATAGGGATCTGGGTGTCTTCATACATTAATCACAGAAAACTAGTATGAAGGTACAGCGGGTAATAAGGAAGGCAAATAGAATTTTGGTATTTAATGTGAAAGAAATAGCACATAATAGCAGGGAGGTATTGCTACATCCATACGAAACATTAGTGAGACTGCATCTGGATGTTGTGTACAATTTTGGTCCTCTCACTTGAAAAGGGATGTAGTTCAGAGGAGTTTCATTAGGTCGATTCCAGAGAGGGGCTTGTTTTACGAAGACAGATTGAAAGTTTGGGTTTACATTCTCTGGAGTTTAGGAGAATAGGAGGTAATCTATTCTCCTCCTGAGGTATATAATTTGCTGAAGGGGGTTGACAAAGCACATGTAGAGAAGAAGTTTCCTCACGTTGGACAATCTAGTACGAGAGATCATAGTTTTAGGATAGGGGGTAGCAGATTTAAAACAAAGATGAGAAGAAGTTACTTCGCTCAAAGACTCATGAAGCTGAGGAATTCACTCCCCCAGAGTGGAGGAGATAGACAGTTTGTTAATTAATAATGGATTGAAGGGTATGAGGAGTGAGCAGGAAAGTGGAGTAGAGGCCAAGGTGGGATCAGCCATGGTCATATTAAATGGCAGCCAGGCTGAATTGTCTACTCCTGCTCCTAGTTCTTACGTTATGTTAAAGAGATCAACTTCAGAATGATTGAAGAAGGAATTGTTTAAGGAAGGAATTAGAAAATACTGTAACGGAAGATGCAAAACTTAAGCGTTCAACATCTAGCCAATACAGACTCTTGGATGAAATCAAAGTTTACTTAAGCCCCATAGGGAAGGAAATCTGCCATCCTGAACTGATCTGGGTTTATGGTAATTCCAGACCCACAGTAATGTGGTTAACTCTTTACTGAATGGTCCGAAACAACTGCTCACTTCAGGGACAATCACTTATGGTCAACAAATGGATCTTGTGGCTCACCTAAACAGTGATACCCATGTCCCTGAAAGAATAAGGGGGGAAAGCATTTTCCCTGGTCCATTAACAATGGGAATCTATCCTCTCCCGGTGCTGTACTTAATCTAGACTAAAATCTAATTGAATTTTACATTAGTCATACAATTGGAATGTACACACGTTAAATTAGAATGAAAATTACATTTGTAATTAAAGAGATATTCACTTTGTTTAATGAGATGACCACTTAACTAGAAGGGATTTTTCAAATAGATATTCCTTTCAGACTATTAACTCAGCTGCAGTAATTAAACATGCTTCTTACATGTTTACAATGTAGTCTTAATACCAGAGCCAAACAGTTTTTTTTCTTATTTTCAAATTACCTGTTGCAAACAGAATAAGTCTTTATGCGCATGATTTTTTACATTTTTAAATGAAGCTTTGCAATTTCATTAAGAATAAAAAGCTCATCTTTAAGCAGGGAGGGGCAGACTTTTCTGTGAATGGGTTTAATCTATGGCACCTTTAATTGCATTTCATGTCTTGGAGGAAGCCTTGAAAGAGGCTGAAGAGAAGTGGGGTGGGGTGTGGTGTTACATTAAAAATGTAGCGTGCAGAGGCTCCACCTCAGGCCTTGACACACCTGCTTCATCTCACGAAAACTTAGGGAGTAGATTCTGTAGAGACAGCACTCTGTGTGACTCTGTGCAAGGCAGGCTTGACTTTGCTCTTTTATTTTCTTTGCATGCTTTGAACTTGTTGTTCTTCAATGTTATGACATGCAGCCGTCATTTAATAATTAATTGAAATGGAAGCGGGAGTGGGGGGGGGGGGGGGAATGTAAGAAAAGATTAAACAGATTGCTCATGTTGTGTGTCCAAGTATGGCTGTTACAACTTTAACAGTGTCAGCCTTGATGGGAAATTTGTGCTGATTTGGTATCTCAAAATCTCTCATAGTTTGAAGATGATGAATTTACTATATCATTTACTTTGTGTTTACTTATAATTACAACATTCTCCACATACGCGTTTTCTGTGTCTTGAATTTCACCACAATTACTGTTTGAAGTATGCAGTTTGAATTCCAATGATATCAGATTTTTTTTAAAAAAACACATTATATGCAGTCAACATTTAATGCCCTAATGTGACACTGGGGCATAAGGCATCACACCAAGCTTGCCTGAACTTTTCCAAGGAACTACTGATTTATGTATCATTGCAACATCATCCACGGTCCACGAGGTCTAACATGTAAGATTGCCATTGGTCAATACTTCCCTACATCAATTAAAAAGTTATTTTTAAAAATTCTTAAGATTTGAGCATCACTAGACAAAACCAATATGTATTGCTATGATGTGAAGATTTCCATAGTCTGACGGTCAGTCACTGTACTCACATTAAAGCTGTCACCTTATTCCAGCAATGTACCTTGTGGACACTTTTGTTGTTGCTTATTCACATGCTTTCAGTTTTGCCAAAACTAACTGAATGGCCTGATCCTAATCCTTATTGCCCACTCATCGCCTTTGAGAAGGTGGTAGTGAGATACCTTCCTGAACCACTTAAGTAGTTTGGGTACGTCCATCGTGCCGTTAGGGAGAAATTTCCAATGTGGACTACTAAGGCCACTCTAGCCTGGATGCACAATTAGTCCTAAGAATTTAGACATCGCAGGTCAAATACAGCCTTTCTGAATTCATTAAAGATAAATCATAATTAACAAATTTGAAGAGTCTTTGGAAGAAATAATTAATTTGGTATGTAAAGGAAATGCAGTAGATGTGATTCATTTTAAGGTGACAATTCTTCATGTGTCAATATTCAATGCCAGTTTGATATTCACTTTGGGTAAAGGATGGAATTACACAGTTGTTACAACACGGAAACACACTTTGTCTGGGCTAGTTTTTCAATGTTTACACATATGTTACAGCTCCACAAGAAAACCTAACCTGCTCATTACCTAATATATAGACATTGAGAGTTACCAACTGCAGTCATGAGGTAGTCATCAAATCATACAGTACAAAAAAGGCCCTTCAATTCATCTATATTGCCAAAAGTCAAGAACTACCTAAAATTAGTCCCACTTTCCTGCACTAGGCCCATAGTTTGAATGTTATGACATTTCAAGTGCTCAGCCAAGTACTTTTTAAACATTGGGAGGTTTCCTCTCTCAACTACCCTTCCAAGCAGTATTTTCCAGACAGCGGTGCCTTCACAGTATTCTCAATCTTTTTTTTCCTTTTCCCAGCCTGAATTTTAAATCCATAGCAGAGCTTCTTTTGCTCCAGACTTGTGCTGCTGAATTCCCTGTGGCTGAAACTCCCCACTGAAAGTGAAAATTCAGGAATGATCCTTTCTACGAATACTTAGGGAAGAATGCATTTTTAGTACCAAATCTCATCTTTAAACAGTCAGCAGACCCTGGAAATTCCTACGTTAGTTAAAAATGGAACCTAATCTTATCCTAAAAATAGGTTGTGAGGCAAGCCTGTGTTCAATATTTTTATGCTTATCAGTGTTGTATGAGCAATCCTCACTGCAGGCCACCTGGTTGCCTCAGACTGTCTACATTATATTTAGCCATGTGGTAGGCTGGCCGTCATACACTTGTTGGATATAGATTTACAGGTGTAGTTTGTCTGGTATGGAAGATGTCTAATGAGAAGAGGCTCTTGTCTTAAACAGGGTGCAGTTTATTGCATGCATTTAGCAACTAAGTACAATTACACTAACATGATAGACATGGGGCTGAATCTTTTGGTTTTTATCTGAGTGCAAGTTGCGTCATCTATTTAAGACAGATTCTTGCCATGAGACCAGGCGTGGTCTACAAGCAGGACTTCCTCTTCCAACAGGACCAGCAGAGAAGGCTATGACAGCAAACTTTGCCAGGCTGCTCTGAGATTGCCATCCGCCATTGGGCAGTCTCTGCTGTTTGGACAAATGCATAGCACTATAGGAAGTTTAATTTCCTTCTCTACTCCATTAGTAGAAGTGCCACTATCTTCTCCTTGATCCTTCATACTTACTCTATCTCCGCTACTCCACCTCATGCTCCCCCATTCTCAATACTGCCTGCAACACCTTTCCTATTCATCTTTGCCTACCTCAATCCACAACACCACAAAAATAAAACAAAGAACTGCAGATGCTGGAAATCTGAATCAAAACCAGAAATTGCTAGAGAAATTCAGCAAGTCTGGCAGCATCTGTGGAGAGAAAACAGAGTTAACCCTTCATGTCCAGTGAACCAGGCTTATGAGCCTGACTAGGTGATTGACCTTTCAGTGTGAAAACAGTTTGGAAACAGTGATCAGTTTTAAGGTAGCCATGAAGAAGGATAGGTCAGGACCTTGCTGAAAGGTACTAAACTGGGGGAGGTAAAATGACTTCAGTATTAGGCAGGAGCTACGGAGTAGTAATTGGGAGGAGCTGTTATCGGGCAAGACATGTGGGAGTTGTTTCAAAATTTGCTGATCAGAGCTCAGGACTGGCATGTTCCATTAAGGAGGAAGGATAAGGATGGCAAGGTAAGGGCCCCTTGGATAACAAGGAGGTTGTGAATTTAGTCGAAAGGAGAAAAGAAACATATGTAAAGTTTAGGAAGCTAAAATCAGATCGGACCCATGAGGAATATAAAGAAAACAGGAAAGAACTCAAGCAGGGAATCAGGAGAGCAAAAAGGGGCCATGAAATGACCTTGGCGAGCAGGTATTCTAAGGTATTTTAAGGTATTTTATAAGGTATTTTATAGAATCCTAAGGTATTCTATACATACATTAAATAGATTGAAGAGGATAACTGGGGAGAAAGTAGGACCAGAGTCGAAGAATGTGGTGCTGGAAAAGAACAGCTGATCAGGCAGCATCCGAAGAGCAAGCGAGCCATCAGGAAGATGAAGATCTAAAGCTCGAAATGTCAACTCTCCTGCTCCTCGGATACTGCCTGACTGGCTGTGATTTTTCAGCATCTCACTCTGTGACTCTGATCTCCAGCATCTGCAGTCCTCACTTTCTCCTAGAAGGTAGGACCAGTCAAGGATAAAGGAAGGAATTTGTGCTTGGAGGCAGAAGATATGGACAAGATTCTAAATGAGTACTTTATGTCAGTATTCACCCAAGAGAAGGATATGGATGATAGTGAAATTGGTGTGGAGCATGCCAACATGCTAGGGCATTTTGAGATCGAGAAAGAATGGTGTTCGATCTCTTGAATAGCATTAAGGTGAATAAGTCCTCAAGGCCTGTTGGGATCTACCTCAGGTTATTGAGAGAGGCAAGACCTTTGTTTCCTCATTAGCCACTGGAGAGGTCCCAGAGGACTGGCAAGTACCTAATGTTGTTCCTCTGTTCAAGAAGGGAATAGGGATAATTCAGGAAAATATAGACCAGTGAGTCTCACATTGGTAGTTGTAAGCTATTGGAGAGAACTCTTCAGGATAGGATTTATGCACATTTGGAAAAGCATGGTCCATTTAGGAACAATCAGCATGGCTTTGTGCGGGGCAGGTCACTTCTTACTAACTTAATGAAATTTTAGGTAACAGGGTAAAGAAGTGGATGTTATCTACAGTGAACTTTAGTAAGGCATTCAACAAGGTTCCTCATACAGGCTGATCGAGAAGACTAAGATGCATGGGATCCACTGTGACTTGGCTGCATGGATTCAGAATTGGCTTGTCCGTAGAAGGCAAAGAGTGGTGGTGGAAGGATGATCTTCTCATTGGAGGTCCATGGCCAGTGTTCTGCAGGGATCCATACTGGGATGTCTGCTGTTTGCGATAGATATAAATGACTTGGATAAAAATATAAATGGATGTGTTCACACATTTGCAGATGATATAAAGATTGGTGGAGTCGTGGATAGTGTAGAAGGTTGTCAAAGGATACAGTGGGATATAGATCAGTTGCAGATATGGGCAGAGAAATGACAGATGGAGATTAATCCAGTTAAGATCAAAAATCACAAGACACCAAGTCGTAGTCCAACGAGTTTATGTGAAAACACTAGCTTTTGGAGTACTGCTCCTTCATTAGGTGTTAGTGAGAGAGGAAGGCCTTGGGCACAGGATTCATAAGTAAAGGATCAAAGGGTCATATAACTCGTGTAAATGAATTGAACACACATAAGATGGCTTTTAAATTTTTAATCAGTTAGAATGAAGGTGCAGGTTTTGGTTGATTAATATGCAAATCCCAGAATTTCTTTCAAGTCACTGCTCTGGGACAACTTAAGGTGTTTTATCACTATAAAAGAGGTGACACCTCCAGTCAAACAATATATTTTAGGCGTGAGCTCTTGTTTAGAGTCTGTCTGTGTCTCTTATTTCCAAAGTAGGGGTTTATAAAATGCCACGTTCACTGACTGTCTACAAATTGTGTGCATTTTGAACAAAATAGAATGTATCTGCAAACACAAATCTGCAAATGCTAATTCATCCCACAGATATATATGTGTGTGTATGCGCATGCATATGAGAGAGAGGAAGAAATTGTTTGTGTGTGTGTGTGTGTGTTTTTGAGAGAGAGTGCACAAATATGAGGGAGTCTATGCACCTGAGAGAGTGTATGTGTCTGTTTGAGAGATACTATGTATAGGTGTGGGTGTGGGTGTGTGTTTGAGAGAGAATGTGCATGAGTGTGAGGGAGTATATGCATCTGAGAGTGTGTGCATGTGAGTGTGTGAGAGCAAGAGAGTGTATAGTGTGGTGGGGTTACCTGGAGTGCGACATGAACCCGAGATCCCAGTTGAAGCTGTCCTCATGGGTACCAAACTTGGCTATCAGTTAAGTGCGAGGTGCTACAAATATTAAGGGACCCTGAACAGCATTGATGTAGTCAGAAGTCACATGACACCAGGTTATAGTCCAACAGGTTTATTGAAATCACAAGCATTAGGAGCACTGCTCTGAAAGCTTGTGATTTCAAATAAATCTGTTGGAATATAACCTGGTATCATGAGACTCCTGACTTTGCCCACTCAAGTCCAACATGGGCACCTCCACATTATGAATAGCATTGATGTACAGAGGGATCTTGGGGTTCAAGTCCATAGCTCTCTGAAAGCAGCCCCTCATGTATATAGGGTGGTAAAGAAAGCATAAGGCATGCTTGTCTTTATTGGTCAGGGATCTGAATACAAAAGTTAATATTTGTAGCTGTTGCAGCTTTATAAGACTTTGGTTGTGCCACACTTACAGTATTGCATTCAATTCTGGTCACCACATTACAGGAAGGATGTGGAGGCTTTAGAGAGGGTGCAGAAGAGGTTTACCAGGATACTGCCTGGATTAAAGGTATGAGCTATAAGGAGAGGTTAGAAAAACATAGGTTGTTTTCTCCGAAATGGCAGAGGCTGAGGGGAGACTTGATAAAAGTCTATAAAATAATGAGATGCATAAATGGGGTTAGAATCCTTTTTCCCAGAAGTGAAATGCCTAATACCAGGGGGCATGCATTTAAGGCGAGAGGGGAAAAGTTCAAAGAAGATGTGGAGAGCAATTTTTTACAGAGTCATAGGAGTCTGTAACATGCTGTCAGGAATAGTGCTGGAGGCAGATATGATTGGGGTGTTTAAGGGACTTTTAGATAGGCACAGAAACATGCACGGACTGGAGAGATATGGACTAAAAAGGGATTCGTTTCATTTGGCATCATGTTCAGCACAACATCATGGGTGGAAGGGCCCACTCCTCTGCTGTGCAGTTCCATGTTCTGCATTCACTCACTCGGTCTCCTCGCCAATATTAATATCTATGCTACCCACTTTCTTCTCCCACAATATCTGCCTCTCTCATTCTATGAGGTAGATGGCCCACAAAAGAGCAAAAAGAGTCAAGATGGATGTGGGCTGTCCCTCATCAAGGAGTGGATCCTGACAGCCCCAATCAGATCCTGGACTGGTATCGGAGGCCGCCCTTGCCTTATTGTACCAGTAACTTCTAAGTGAAGGCTATCCTCCTTGACTTGACTGAGGCCTACTGACAACCATAACAAGCTACCTGGCTTTGAGTTTGCACTACACAGTACAGGAAGATGGAAGTATTATGACCCTGGTATCTCTGTCTGAGGAGCAAGGTAGAAAAAAAGCCAGGCAAAGCAGGGATCTTGGGAGTATTCAGGTAGGCTCAGAATGAATGAGTGCTTATGAGAGCGAGAGATGAGCTCACAAATGCAGTCCAATTCAGTCCATGAGTTGTTTGTGTATCCTTGAGTGCACTATGTCCTTTAAATAAGAAGTGCTGGTGCAGCCAGAGGTGCAGCATTGAAGTGCAAAAATGTCCTGTAAGAGAACCAGAACCGTACCATGAAGGATCTTTGAAGCTGGTACATGTCAGATGCCAATACCTATGTACATGAGGTACATGTGGCTGGTATGCATGGACCAAGCTCAGCCTGCCAAACCTTCAGTCTGGTTTCCAAATCGGAATTTCCTGATGTCTAGCTTGTTGTACGAGCTTTGCATGATGGTAACCAAAATGGTAATGAGAGAAGTTGGGCCTTCAAGGATATGGGCAAACATTAACACTGTTGATTGGCAACTCGCCACTGTCTGAGAAGACTGTCACCTCTGCACTTATGATAAGTTCAAAAGTTGGAATGAGATGACTTCACTGAACATCGTGCCCAATTTTGCCACATACCTTACCATAACCCATATCCCTCAGATCGCTATAAGATCTGTTGCCATAAAGACTATGAGGAATATTTGGATGTAAAGCTTAACTACTTTGAGACCCTAAGCTGTTGTTATGACACCATCCTAGTGAGTGGGACTTACAGCACCCCTTAGTATTAATTCTTCACACCCTTTCACTTCTGTATAACAATCAGATTTGATAAATATATCAAGCTTTTGATTTCTACATTCTGCTGTCCTTAAAGTCATTGTATAAGTTGCAGAAGGGTTGCTAACCAGGGAGAAGTGATTTAAGATAATTGAGAAGGAAACCAGAGGGAAGATGAGAACAGTTCTCTTTCCCTCTTCGTTTATGGGATATGAGCAGCACTGGCTCAGACAACATTTATTGCCTTTGGGAATGGTGTGGTGAGCTGCAGCCTAGAATTGCTGTAGTCAGTGGTGGATAGGTATATCCATACTGTAGTTTGTAAGGAGTTCTAGGATTTTGACCCACAAACAGTGAAGGAACGGTTATGTATTTCCAAGTCAGATTGGCATTTAGCTTGATGGAGAACTTGCAGCTGGCAGTGTTCCCATGCATTTGTTGCTGTTGCCCTTGCAGGTTGTAAAAGTTGTGGAACAGGAAGGCACAACAAGTTATGATCTGGAATAGACCAGTTGAAATTGTGGCAGGCATAGAACCAATAATTTTCAAAAGGGAATTTGATAATATTTGAAGAGGACAAAATTGGAAGGCTATGGAGTGGGATGAATTGGATAGTCCTTCAAAAAGCTATCACAGACCAATAGCCTGAAGAACCGCTTCTCTGTTACATCATTTGATTTTGAGGGGAAGTTTGTGATGCTCCAAGCTGATAGAAACATTGAAACTGGCCATATAGGCCATCAAGCCTATTCTGTGATTCAGTTGGATCATGACCACTCTGTATTTTAACTCTATTTGCCTGGCTTGGTTCCATTCCATTGAACAACCTTATCTAAGAAAAAAATAGAACTATCTCCATCTTGAAATAGTCAGATGATTAAGCCATAATTTAAAACTGAGCCACTTCCTCTATCAATTCTTATTTGACATTGTTCTAATAATATTAAAGAATCTACTTTATAATTTGCAATAAATGAGTTGAAAGCAGAGGTTATCATGGAATAGACTGTATAATATAAACTTTGTGATATATATAATGTTTAAATATCATTTATTTTAAGTATGGGTTAGTAGTGTTTGGGTTTTCTGTTAATCATTGACTTGTAAATATTTTTGGAATCATGGCAATTTCTTTCACATCACTTTACAAGAGCTTCTTTGACAGTTCATTGGTTCTTATTTATCATAGGATGTTTGAGTTAGCAAGGTAAACCATTGTGCTTTAACGTCTGTTAGAAATTTCTAGATTTAAATTCTTTTATGCTGGTTTCTGTCCTTTGATATGCAAATCCCAGAACTTCTTTTAAATTACATGCTCAAGATATATACACACACTTTATCACGTGCACTCACACCCACACAAACACACGCACATGCACACTCAGTCTGTCACTCCTACATGCGCATACATATAAGCTTATGGGGTGAACTTGTTTTTGCAGAATTACATTTTATTTTGCTGCATGAATCCATATAAAACTCTATAAAACTATAAAGAGGGTTTGTTTGTCAGTCTGACATAGCATTGGGACACAGACAGACTTCACACCTATTGTTTAAAAAGCTGAGCTATCTTGGGCATGTAATTTAAAAGAAGTTCTGGAATTTACATATCAAAGAACAGAAACCAGCATATCATTATAAAAGATGAACGTTTTAATCTCAGAGTGTTTACTGTATCACATTTCCATGACACTGGAGTCCTTTGGCTATAAATTCTGTGAGCATGATCTTAACCTCCACAACCACCTCATGAAGGAGCGTCACTCTGAAAGCTAGTGTGCTTCCAATTAAACCTGTTGGACTATAACCTGGTGTTGTGTGATTTTCAACATTGCTAACAGGGAGAGACTTTTTTTTTGCTTTGCTTCATTTAGACAAGTCTTGGATAAAGATTGTTGTATAAACTATTGCTCCTGAGATATATAAAATATAGTAAATCTAGATTACTTTAGAGCAAAGAGTTAGTGATTTTCCCAAGCCAGATGTGTTTTGATAAAACCCTGGAGAGGTTACTTGAAGCTGCATATATTTAAGTTTGGGTACTTGATAGTTGGAGTCAGTTTTTACTGTTGAGAAAGAAATGGATGGTAGAGAATTCAGGGAAATAAATATTGATGTTTTGAAAACAGTTCACACTACAGAAAAGGAACTGCCAGAGGTCTTAGAAAGTGTATCCCAAAACGTTCTGGAAAGTTAGACACGAAATTGCGGGGTCCTACAGAATTATTTGCATCAGCTGTAACCATGGGTGAGGTGCCAGAAGACTGGATGGTGGCTAATGTTGTGCCTTTTTTAAGAAAGGCTGTATGGAGAAGCCTGAGAACTGTGAGTCTGACATTGGTGGTGGGTAGGTTGATGGAGGTGAATCTGATAATACAATTTACATGCACCTGGAGAGGCAAAGAATGATTAGGGATAGCTAGCATGGTTTTGAGAGAGGGAAGTCATGTCTCACAAACTTGACTGAATTTTTTGAGGAAGTAACATAGACATTGTTACTTGGACTTTAGTAAAGTCTTTGATAAGGTTCCCTGTAATTCGGAAAGTTAGATCACATGGGATTCAGGATGAGTTTTCCAATTGATACAAAGTTGGCTTTACGGTAGGAAACAGAGTGGTGATGGACGGTTGTTTTTCTGACTGGAAGCCTGTGACCAGTGGTGTTCCACAGGGATCAGTACTGGATCTACTTTTGTTTGTCATTTGTATAAATGATTTGGATGAGAATATAGGAGGCATGGTTAGTAAGTTTGCAGATGATACCAAAATTCATGGTATAGTGGACAGTGAAGGAGGTTATCTAAGATTACAAAGTGATTTTGATCAATTGGGTCAATGGGCTGAGATTGGCAGATGGAATTTAATTTGGATAAATGCAAGGATAAAAACAAACAAGGTCAGGACTTAGACAAGTAATGGTAAGGCCCTGGGCAATGTTGTGGAAAAGAGAGACCTAGGGGTTCAGGTACATAGTTCTTTGATATTTGCATCACAGTAAGTCCCCTACCCCTTCCCCTATCCCACACTCTCAATGAGTTCCAAATCTGCACTGACCATTATGTAAAAAGGCTTTCCTCATTCTGCCTTTGATATTTTTGTCACCTTAAAACTATGTCTATCAGTTTTCATTCTTTTCATCAAAGAGAATAGTTTGTTTTTATATACTCAGTCCGGTTATTCTATCAAAGCTCCTCTTATCCTTTTCTCGTCTAAGAACAACAATCCAATTTCTCTAAGCTATCATTAACTGAAAGGTCTCCTGGACCCACTTTTGTAAGCATTTTCTGCATCCGTTCCTGGCACTGATTATAGAATTATAAAATAAAAACAGCCCAGAAAAAGGCCATTTGGTCTACTGTACCTGTGCAAGCTCTTGATAGAACTATTCCTGGAGATGCACTTTCACACCTTCTTCCTTAACCTGCTCTAAACCTGCCTCTATTTCAGAGAATTTAATCCCTTTTTGAATACTTTATTTGAACTTGTTCCCATCACATTTTCAGACAGTGCATTTCAGATCCTCCAATCATCATTCATTCTTATTCTAATTACCATAAATCTATGTCATTCAGTTCCCAATTGTTTCACCAAGGAGGACATTTTCTCCCTATCTATTCTGTCAAGACCTGTCATGATTTTGATTATCTCTCAAAATTCCTCTCAATTTTGTCTTCTTCTAGGTAAATGAAGTTCCTCAGCCCTGGAATTATTCTCACTCACTGGAATCTTCTCTGCATGTTTTCTAACGCCTTCATATCCTTCCTAAACAATGGTGTCCAGAACTGAATTCTAGAAAGAAACTACTCAAACTAAGGCAAAACCAATACATTATACAAGTTTAGCATAATTTTGTTTTTCTACTGTATGCCCAGGATGATAAAACCCATATTGTTAATGAAGAATGAAACAATCTCCCAATCCCCACCCTACTATCTTCAATGATTTGTGTATGCATCATTCCAGGCTCCTGAACCCATTTTAATATTGTACCTTTTAGATTTAATGCCTCTCTACATTCTGCACATTAAAATTCATCAGTTTGTTAACACATCTGCGTTTCATTTTATCTGCCCATTTGTCTTCTTAAAATCGATCATGATGCTCCTCACAGTCCAAAATACTTTCAGTGTTTGTGTCATTCAAATTTTTGAAATTGTGTCCTTTAAAACCAATTCCAGGTCATTAATATAGTAATGGTCCAAGTATGGGCCCCTAAGGAACCCCACAATATATTTTTCTCCAGACTGGAAAGCAACTATACTTTCACTTTGAAAAGCACAAAAACAGAAATTGTTGTAGGAGCTCAGATGCCTGACAACTTGGAGAGAAAACAGAGTTAACTCAGCTAACCACATCTGCCACAACTTAAACTTAGTCTTACTTGCTAACTTTTCTAATTAGTTAATTTTAAATATACTACTTCTACCTTAATTTTAATCTCCTACTCTTTTCTCTGACTTTTACTTATCCCTGGTGCCCACCAGTTAATCCCTTAATAATCTCCCAACTCTGAGCCTTGGTTTGCTCTTGCCGCCACTGATCTGTGAAATTAAAGAGGAAAGCAAGATAGCAGTAACAAAAAAGAAAAACCTACCTTTCCCCTAACTCCTACAATTAACAAACAGTTGCACTCTCTACCAGTTGACCACTTGCTTTGTATCCATGCACTTTTTTTTTGTAAATATATTTATTCGCAAATTTTTTAACTTTACAAGCATATAAAATTATTGAAAAATACAATCAATAACAAATATCAGTATAATAAAAAAAACCACAAATTACAATATAACTACTGTCTACTAACTACAAAACAATATAATACAAAACAAACCCTAACACTGTGCAAAGCAACACCAATAAATAAGTAAATAACTAATAGATCAAAAAAAGAAAGAAAAACAAAAAAAAACAGAAAAACACAGAATACACAACAGCTATGCTCGGCACATAGCTCCCAAACAAAGGAACGGGAGCATTGTATACACACCCATATAAACTCAGGAGACCCCCTCCAGGACCCAGAGCTTGACAAACCTAACCATCCTGGTTAAACAAAAGCCCTAATTAAGATAACTGACAAATTTATATCCAAATAACTCAAGTAGGGCTGCCATGTCTTATAAAAATGGTCTGTTGTGTGGTGCACCATGTTTGTAAAAATGTCCAAGGGAATGTGCTCCATAATGAATTTCTGCCATCCCAATAAGCCCGGCAGGTTCTCAGATACCCAGTTTATCAGAGTATTCTTCTGTGCACAATATGCAAGAATATTAAATAGTGTCTTCCCATGCCCTTCTAAAGATGGTAAATTCGGTAGACCTAAGAGGAGAGATATTGGGTTTACTTTGACTTCAGTCCTCAATACCCTCCCTATCTCTCTCGCCTTGGTACTCCAATAAACACGGAGCCTGTGGCACGTCCAGAAGCAATGGGTAAGAGTACCTACACTTATTTTACATTTGGGGCACACTGAAGATGCCCCTTTTTTAAACTTTGCCAGACGGTCTGGTGCCAGATGAACCCTGTGCAGAGCTTTTAACTGCGTAGCATGTCCTGTTACAGATTGAGATCTTTTGAGCATTCTGCCATATGTTCTCCCATGTTTTAGAAGAGATCTCCCCTCCCAGCTCTTGCTCCCAGACCTTACATAACTGGTTAATATCCTGCCAGGCTCTGCCACCCAGCAGGTGATAGAGGGCACTAACCAAAAGGATGCTTATGGAACGTAGCAACAACCTCTCTGTATCGGGCTTATAAGGCTTAGTGAGAAGCATAGTCTTCTTCTGGATGAAATCCCTAACCTGAAAAAAATGGAAAAGATCTCTGCTGGGCAACCTGTAATTGTGGCTCAGTTGCTCAAAAGACATCATAACCTCCCCCTCAAACAAGTCTCCCAAACTAGAAACTCCTCCCGCTGCCCATAGTTTGAACCCTCAGTCCATCATCCCTGGTCAGAACCCTGACATGCCAACTATAGGTGTTGGTGGTGAAGTCTTGGGTAAACAACCCTCACTCTGACGTATCACCCTCCATGCCTTGACTGTACTAATGACAATGGGGTTCCGGCCGTGGGTCCATAACTGTCCACATCGTATCCATGAACAATAGGTTAATAAGAGGGCACTTTGCCTGGGAGGCCTCAATATCCAACCATACTGAGTTCGGATCGTTCCCTACCCAATCACAGAGAAAGGACAGCATGAAACTCAATTGATACCTCCTGATGTCTGGGAAATCAACTCCTTCCCCTCCTTGAGGCAACTGCAATTTAGTAAGTTTGATGAGAGGCCATCCACGATGCCAGACAAAGGAACCAAACCACCCCATACGCTTCTGCAGCGTTGACCTGGGAAACATCATAGGGAGTGTACACATGGGATAAAGCAAACAAGGAAGAACATTCATCTTAATGAGAGATATTCAGCCCAGCCATGAAATTGGAAGAGCCTCCCATCTCTGGAGATCCCACCTAATATTGTCGAGCAAGTGAGCAAAGTTAGTCCGAAATAACAGATCAAACTTGGGGGTAATAAAAATGCCTAGGTATCGGAATCCTTCCCGTAACCACTTAAAAGGGAACTTAGGGCCACCTTCAACTTCTGGCACATCCTTAAGGTTCCCCAAAGGCATTGCCTCCGATTTTGCAAAGTCAATTTTATATCCTGAAATAGCCCCAAATAAATTGATACATTGTGTCAACTGGGGTCATTGAGTTTGATAAAAACAGAAGGACATCATCCGTGTACAGTGTAATCTTGTGTGCCCTTGATCCCACTTCCGGAACGGTTATGTGGACGTTCTGATGAATGGCCTCTGCCAACGGCTCTATCACCAACGTAAACCACAACGGTGAGAGGGGGCAGCCTTGCCGCCTACCCCTACCAATCCTAAAATTCCCAGACATCACCCCGTTGGTGATGTCCGTGGCCAAGAGGGTAGCGATATAAAACCTCCACCCACCTAGCAAAGACCCCACCCAACCCAAACTGTTCCAAGACATTAAAAAGATACAGCCATTCCACCCGGTCAAATGCTTTCTCTGCATCTAAGGAAATCACCAACCCCTGAATCGATCATTGCTGACAAACTTGGACCACATTCAGCAACCTTCTAATATTATTAGAGGACCTATGGCCCCTTATAAGCCTGTCTGGTCCTCTTTAACAATATGGGGCAACACCCTTTCCAATCTCAGCGCCAGGATCTTGGACAGAACCTTGAAATCTGAATTTAATAGAGAGATGGGCCTGTATGAGGCACAATCCTCAGGAGCCTTCCTCTTCTTAAGAATTAAGGAAACATTAGCTTCTCTCAAAGATGGTGGTAGGCATTCATGCATATAGGAGTGATTGGACATCTCCAACATCGGCCCTAACAGAATCCCTATAAACTCCTTATAAAACTCACCTGGGAGACCATCAGGGCCAGGTGCTTTCCCACTCTGAAGTTGCTTAGTTGCCTCCTGTATTTCCTGAACTGTCAAGGGGGCATTAAGGAGAGAGGCCTGTTCCAAGGTTACCCCTGAGAGATCCAGGTTCTTAAAAAAGGCTTCCATTTTAGCCCTCCTGTCTTCGCAACCTTCAGACCAATACAATTCAGAGTAAAAGCTCTGAAAAGCTTTATTAATCTTTTTAGCATCATATGTAAGGACCCCAGCCCTGTCTCTGTTTGCAGTAATGGATTGAGGAGCACGCTTTTTCCTAGTCAGTTACGCTAAATACTTCCCTGGCCTATCCCTATATTCGAACAACCTCTGTCTAGCAAAAGCAAGTTCTTTCTTTGTGTGTTGTGTCAGTATTGAATTCAAGGCAGGCCAGAGGGTCGTGATCCGCTGTAGCTTAGTCACTGAAGGCTGCGCAAAATGTGCCATCTCGGCGGCTTTCAACCGCGTCTCAAGTAGACGCTGCTGTTCCTCTTTCTGTTGTATTCGGCTAGCTGCATAAGAAGTAGCTAATCCCCTAGCAAAGGCCTTAGGAGTCTCCCATAGCATAGGCGGACTACTAGCCATGCCTGAGTTGATAAGGTAAAAACAATGACTGCAGATGCTGAAAAGCAAATACTGGATTAGTGGTGCTGGAAGAGCACAGCAGTTCAGGCAGCATCCAACGAGCAGCGAAATCGACGTTTCGGGCAAAAGCCCTATGGCTTTTGCCCGAAATGTCGATTTCGCTGCTCGTTGAATGCTGCCTGAACTGTTGTGCTCTTCCAGCACCACTAATGCCTGAGTTGATAGTCAAGAATTCCTTCAAAAAGTATTCGACAAATTTGGAATCCTTAAGGAGAAAAGGGTCTAAACACCAGTGCCGCAAACCTAGCCCCTCAATCTTGGCCTTAACCTCCAAATATACTGCCACATGATCAAAAATAGCTATATTCCCAATTTTACAACCCATAATCGAATCTAGAAGGGCCGAGCGAGCCAGAAAAAGATCAATCCTCATGTGACATTTGTGTGGGTTTGAAAAAAAGGTGAAGTCCCTACCAGTAGGGTGAAGACATCTTCAAATATCCA
This sequence comes from Chiloscyllium punctatum, assembly GCF_047496795.1. Lineage (NCBI taxonomy): Eukaryota > Metazoa > Chordata > Chondrichthyes > Orectolobiformes > Hemiscylliidae > Chiloscyllium > Chiloscyllium punctatum. The sequence goes on from NC_092741.1 coordinate 34,739,835, forward strand.
CCAACCCCAACTCCTTGCAAAAGTCAACCACCTGCTTGGCCTGCGAAGAAATAGTTGGGGGCCCACAAGGCAAGAGGACAGTAGACGTTTAAAATGCCATATTCCTCCCTCATGTATCAGGGCTTTAAGTATCACAAACCGTCTCTGCTCATCTTTCATCTGATGTAATAATGTGAACAGAAGATTTTTCTGGATACATACCGCCACTGCCCTACTTTTAGCAGTAAAGGATGAAAAGAATACCTGGTCATAACCCCCCTATTGTAATTTCAGGTATTCCCCATCATCAAGATGTGTTTCCTGCAACCAAGTGATATCAACCCTTTCCCTCTTAAGGATAGAAAGCACTTTTTTCCTTTTAACAGGCGAATGACTTCCCTTGATGTTCCAGGTGCACCATTTAATAAGACACTTAGCCATATCCCCTTTCAGAGACCCTTGAATCCTTAGGTGGGAGAATCCTGCTTACAAATCGCCGAGCACAAGTAAATAAAGTAAATAAAGACTCATAGAGTTGAAGAATTATATATACAAAAACTACTCTATCATAACTATAAACAACTATTACTACCAAAAACCTACAAAGAAAATCAACTATAAAACCTTGAATGGAAGACTCTTCCCCCTGCCCATAGGGGGCACTCACTCCACCCATCCCCTCCTTCACAGCTCCTTCAAACCTCAACTGTGCCCCAGTCTTAGGCCAGAAAAACACAAGGAGCTGATCCTTAAATCAACAGAAAAAAAGACAAAATCAGGATGAGCACTCCACCCATCCCTGGCTTCATGTCACCCCTACTTGTGACTAAAAGAGAAACAGAATGAACAAAAAAAAGGGGGAGAGACAACAAAGAACATCCACAAAATTTCCCATCAGAAAACTCAGTTACTAAAACAAAGTAAGAACAACTTATTCCAAGACTTTTTCCCCCTTTCTAAAAAAGAAATTATTAGGGAGAAAGAAAGGAATTAAAAAAAGGAAGGGAAAACCTGGGGAAAGAAGGAAAAGAGAACAAACATTAGCCATAGTCTAATTACTTGAACATTATTGAACAGGGTAAGGTTGAAATGCTGAAACCATTCAAGAGATCACTCACCAACCTAATGTAAAAAAAAATATAGGTTTGGAATGTTGAATAGATAAAATTGAACAGGACTGCAAGATCGTCTTCAATTGAGTCTGATGATCCTGTCAACCACAAGTACTTTAACTGAATCGCAGTATTGTTTTCTGTTTCAAATAAACACTACCTCCAAAATCTTGCATTCAAATCATTTTGAAAAATAGTAACAGAATTGCTCTGAAAGTGTTTCACTCCTCTAATTCTTGGTCGAGTATTAAGTATATAGACGGTAACCATATTGCACTTGGTACTGCACCTGCCTAAACACATTTTAAGAAATCCTTCACTAGCTGTCAAACTGTGACCAGTTCTTGAAATGGAGCTGTAACTGCTATGAGAACAGTGACTACTATTAAGTAGGTCATGTGATACTGATTTGAAACAAAGAACAGTTATTAAGTTTTGAAGTAAATTAGCAAATAGAGAGATGAAGAAAAAACCTACATGTTGAGTTACACAGTTCATAATATGCATATTTCAGATCAAACATAACTGAACAATAAGGCACAATCATACAGCGCCTTTAAAGTAATAAAATATCAACAGTTATTTCACACAAGTATTATAAAGCAAAGTCTGATGATGACCAGCAATATGAAGAGATATTAAAAGGAGGGGTAATTTGCACAAAGCATCTGAAAAGAGATAAGAGAATTGGGGGGAGTTTAGGGAGAGGATTTCAGTTTTTAATCAAGGTAGACAGGATGTACATGTATTTGGAAAGGCAAGGACTGATTAGGGATAGTCAACATGGCTTTGTGTGTGGGAAATCATGTCTCACAAACTTGATTGAGTTTTTTGAAGAAATAACGAAGAGGATTGATGAGAGCAGAGCGGTAGATGTGATCTATATGGACTGCAGTAAGGCGTTCGACAAGGTTCCCCATGGGAGACTGGTTAGCAAGATTAGATCTCATGGAATACAAGGAGAACTAGCCATTTGGATACAGAACTGGCTCAAAGGTAGAAGACAGAGGGTGGCGGTGGAGGGTTGTGTTTCAGACTGGAGGCCTGTGACCAGTGGAGTGCCACAAGGATCGGTGCTGGGTCCTCTACTTTTTGTCATTTATAAAATGATTAGGATGCGAGTAAAAGAGGTACAGTTAGTAAGTTTGTAGATGATACCAAAATTGGAGGTGTGGTGGACAGCGAAGAAGGCTACCTCAGATTACAACAGGATCTTGATCGGATGAGCCAAAGGGCTGAGAAGTAGCTGATGGAGTTTAATTCAGATAAATGTGAGGCGCTGCATTTTGGGAAAGCAAATCTTAGCAGGACCTATACACTTAATGGTAAGGTCCTAGGGAGTGTTGCTGAACAAAGAGATCTTGGAGTGCAGGTTCATAGCTTCTTTGAAAGTGGAGTCGCAGGTAGATAGGATAGTGAAGGCAGCGTTTGGTATGCGTTCCTTTATTGGTCAGAGTATCGAGTACAGGAGATGGGAGGTCATGTTGTGGATGTACAGGACATTGGTTAGGCCACTGTTGGAAAATTGCATGCAATTCTGGTCTCCTTCCTATTGGAAAGATGTTGTGAAACTTGAAAGGGTTCAGACAAGATTTACAAGGATGTTGCCAGGGTTGGAGGATTTGAGTTATAAGGAGAGGCTGAACAGGCTGGGGCTGTTTTCCCTGGAGCATCAGAGGCTGAGGGGTGATCTTATAGAGGTTTACAAAATTATGAGGGGTATGGATACGACAAATAGACAAAATCTTTTCCCTGGGGTGGGGGAGTCCAGAACTAGAGGGCATAAGTTTAGGGTGAGAGGGGAAAGATATAAAAGAAACATAAGGGGCAACTTTTTCACACAGAGGGTGGTACGTGTATGGAATGAGCTGCCAGAGTAAGTGGTGGAGGCTGGTACAATTACAACAATTAAAAGGCATTTGGATGGGTATATGAATAGGAAGGGTTTGGAGGAGATATAGGTCCAGTGCTGGCAGGTGGGACTAGATTGCGTTGGGATTTCTGGTCGGCATGGACGTTTTGGACCGAAGGGTCTACATCCAGGCTGTACATCTCTATGACTCTATCTGGGTGCCAATGGTGGCGATGTACCAGACTGTAAAAGACTTTATTGTAAATATCAGTTATTTTTATGCCATTGTTATTAGTCAGAATCCTTAGCAGCTTCATAAAAACATGAAGCACAGCTGCCCAAAATTCACTGCCATGGATTATCCACACAGGATAGACCCTATCCTGGGTTTAAATCCCACCTGCAACTGAAGTGTGTAATAACATCTCTGAACAAGTTGATTCTAAAAATAGGCTAATAAAAATAAAGAAAAAAAATTCATCAGGGATGAATTGTCTCAATTGTACAATTAGTTGCATCTAATAATTATTGACATAACATTGATAGGCAATTGAAAGAGGTGCCAGAGATTTGCAATGAAAGCCAGCTGCTTTATGACACAGGAGAAAATCAAGATTTTACAACCTTCCCTTAATTCCCTGCCCTGTAACTTCTGCAATTGATGCTCACTTGATATGTGCTGAAAATGTGTTGCTGGAAAAGCACAGCAGGTCAGGCAGCATCCAAGGAGAGGGGAAATCGACGTTTTGGACATGAGCCATTTTTCAGGTTTCCTGAAGAAGGGCTCATGCCCGAAACATCGATTCCCCTGCTCCTTGGATGCTGCCTGACCTGCTGCGCTTTTCCAGCAACACATTTTCAGCTCTGATCTCCAGCATCTGCAGTCCTCACTTTCTCCTCGCTCACTTGATATGTCCCAACAAAGAGATCAAAACATGAACTATTGAAACTTGACTTTTTCATTTTGAGGAAATAAAAGGCGGCACAGTGGCTCAGTGGTTAGCACTGCTACTTCACAGCAGTAGGGACCCGGGTTTGATTCCAGCCTCGGGCGACTGTCTATGTGGAGTTTGCACATTGTCCCCATGTCTGGGCGGGTTTCCTCACACAGTCCAAAGATGTGCAGGTTAGATGGGCCATGCTAAATTGCCCATAGTGTTCAGGGGTGTGTACGTGAGGTGCATTAGTCAGGGGGAAATGTTGGATAATGGGTTTAGGTGGGATACTCTTCAAAGGATCAGTGTGCACTTGTTAGGCTGAAGGGCCTGTTTCCACACATAGGGAGTCTAATTCTAATTCTAAATTTGAAAAACAAAGGATTAAAGATGCTGGCAATCTGAAACAGAAACAGAAAATGCTGGAGTATCTCAGCAGGTCTGAGAGCAAACATGGAGAGAGAAGCAAAGTTAACAACTGGAGTTAAAAATCACACAACACCAGGTTAAAGTCTAACAGGTTTATTTGGAAGCACTAGCTTTCGGAGAACTGCTCCTTCATCATGTCTCCACAACCACTTGATGCAGGAGCAGTGCTCCGAAAGCTAGTGCTTCCAAATAAACCTGTTGGACTTTAACCTGGTGTTGTGTGATTTTTAATGTATAGAATTTGATATGACTTCTTCAGAACACAAGGAACTGGCATTCTAACAGCACTGTGGGTCATTGTTCCCTCTAAGCTGTCTGGCATGCAAACTCTAGGAAGATACCTGATTCCAATTGCAATGCTGCTGCATGACTTTTAGATTAGATTACTTTTAGATTACTTACAGTGTGGAAACAGGCCCTTCGGCCCAACAAGTCCACACCGCCCCGCCGAAGCGCAACCCACCCATACCCCAACATCTACATCTACCCCTTACCTAACACTACGGGCAATTTAGCATGACCAATTCACCTGACCTGCACATCTTTGGAGTGTGGGAGGAAACCGGAGCACCCGGAGGAAACCCACGCAGACACGGGGAGAACGTGCAAACTCCACACAGTCAGTCGCCTGAGGCGGGAATTGAACCCGGGTCTCTGGCGCTGTGAGGCAGCAGTGCTAACCACTGTGCCACCGTGCCGCCCATGCCACCGTGCCGCCCAGAAGCCACACACAGACCTTGGAGGCCAACACCGGAGAAAGGAAAATTAGAGGGCACATTCTAATGTGAGCATTGGTTTCGTGTCTCATTTGAAAGATCACGTTCCTCAGCACGGCACTCAATTTTCCAATCAAGTCCCTGGAGTGCCACATAAACCGACAACCTTAGAAAAGTACTAACAACTGAGCTGTAACATCTAAAGGGTGAATAGAATAAGTAAGGAGAGATTGTTACCACTCACATATCATTCTTATTCACTAGCACAGTTTGTTGGTGCATTTTTCTGGTTCTGACTACCTGCCACAGTACATTAGTACTTATTGCAATAATGATACAATAATAAAAACATTAGTATTAACAATATTATAAAACCATTTGTGGGACCCTGCCGTGCATAATTTGGCTACCTTTTGCTTAAATTGCAATATGCAACTATTCCTGGGATTGTGAGAGACATTACTTTGATGTAAGTCTTTCAATTCTTTTCATTCGACAAGTTTCTTCATGGTGGGCTGGTTAGCAAGGTTAGATCATATGGAACACAGGGAGAACTAACTATTTGGATACAGAACTGGCTCGAAGGTAGGAAACAGAGGGTGGTGGGTGGAGGGTTACTTTTCAGACTGGAGGCCTGTGACCAGTGGAGTGCCACAAGGCTGGTGCTGAGTCCATTACTTTTCATCACTTACATAAAAGATTTGGATTTAAACATAGGAGTTATGGTTAGTAAGTTTGCAGATGACACCAAAATTGGAGGTGTAGCTGACAGCAAAGAAGGTTACCTCAGATTAAACAGGATCTTGATCAGATGGGTCAATGGGCTGAGGCTGATGGAGTTTAATTTAGGTAAATGTGAGGTGCTGCATTTTGGAAACACAAATCATGACTGGATGCATACACTTAATGGTAAGGTCCTAGGGAGTATTGCTGAACAAAGAGACCTTAAGAGTGCAGGTTCACAGTTCCTCGCAGGTAGATAGGGTAGTGAGGAAGGTGTTTGGTATGCCTGCCTTTATTGGTCAATGCATTGAGTATAGGAGTTGGGAGGTCATGTTGCAGCTGTATAGGACTTTGGTTAGGCCACTTTTGGAATACTGCATGCGAGTCTGTTCTCTCTGCTATAGGAAGGATGTTGTGAAACTTTAAAGGGTTCAGAAAAGATTTACAAAAATGTTGCCAGGGTTGGAGAGTTTGAGCTATTGGGAGAGGCTGAATAGACTGGGGCGATTTTCCTTGGAACATCAGAAACTGAGGTTTATAAAATGATGAGGTGCGTGGATAGGGTAAATAGCCAAGGTCTTTTCCCCAGGGTGGGGAGTCAAAAGCTAGAGGGCATAGGTTTAAGGTGAGAGGGGAAAAATTTAAAAAGGGACCTAAGGGGCAACGTTTTCACACAGAGGGTGGTGCGTGTATGGAATGAGCTGCCAGAGGAAGTGTTGGAGGCTGTTACAATAACAACATTTAAAAGATATCTGGATATGTATATGAATAGGAAGGGTTAGGAGGGATATGAGCCAAATGCTGGCAAATGGGACTCAATTTATTCAGGATATCTAGTCAACATGGATGATTTGGGCTAAAGAGACTGTTCCATGATGTATATATCTATGACTCTATGACTTTTGAGTATTACATTTGTGCAACACGATGCATCATGTTTACCAGGACACTGGCAGAGCTACCTGCTCTTTGTCAAATAGTTGCATGGGATCCTTACATCCAGACCCAACAGACAATGACAAAAAAACAAGACTTAGATTTATATCATATTTTATCATATCTCTCAAAAATGCCCCATAGCACTTGATACACATGCATGCAATGATTTGTTCAGTAGACAAATGGAATGATGTAAGTGACCAGTTAATCTACTTTTGACAATATTGTTAAAGTGTGTTATTGTAAAAATCCCCTGTTCTTCTTCTAATGCCACCTAACTCTTGTTAATCAGTTTTTATACTCAAGTCCTCAAATTAGATAATGTAAAGTAAGACATTTAGCTCATCCAACCTGTGTTAGTTTGGATTATTTCCCCACATCTTTAGGATTTCTCCTTAATTTTCAATTATTTCAATTCACTTTTCATGTTTTAGTGACGACTTCAAGTCACATCTTGTAAAATGATCTGTTCTACTAACTTTTTGATCAAAAACTACTTCTTATTTTGTTTTTTTCATTAAAACGCTGAATCTTAGTCTCGCTGTTACAGATTCACCGATCTGTGGAAAGGGTTTTTCACTATTTACCAACTTAGCACCTTTACTAATTTGGAAATTCTTGCATTTGATCCCTGGGAAACTTTCTTTAGATATTGTTTCTCTTCCTCCACTGGAGCAATGAATTGTTTTGCACATTGATATGGTGAGTTTGCATAATATTTAGGAAGCAGGCTGGTCACAGCTCACATGAACTTCAAACTGCTTGCAACATTAATGCAAAACTAGCAATCACTCCTCCAAATGGCTTAAGGAGTCAGAGCTCCTGGGGTACCCATAAACAGAAATTACCTTTACCTTTGTTAGCTGGGATAATATTAACACTCGTAACTACGAGCAAGAATGTTATGCTTTAGTTTTCTTTGAAAGAAAATATTCTTTCTGGGGAGGTAATTGCACTGGTAAGGCTAATATACACTGCCCATTCCTATGTGTCTTTTATCTGAGTAACTTGCCAGTCAAGAGTCAACAATATTACTGTGGATGTGAAGTCATGTGTAGGCAGAGTTAATTTCCTAGACGATATTAATAAGGCAAAAGATCAAAAGGTTTTTAAGACTGTCAACAATGGTTTCAAGGTCACCTTGACTGAGAGTAGTTTTATATTTCAGATTTTATTGACTGAAATACTAACAGCTAATGTGGTGGGAAATTCAATCCATGTCCCAAGAGTATTAACTTGGGCTCTCCCCAGAGTCATTTGTAATAAAGTACAGAATGGTGCTCAGAAAATACAACAGAGAATTACGCGGAATATACTGCACGGAATCAGGCTGTTTGACTCAACTGCTTTATGTGAACAGTTATGCTCCACTTTACATTCTTCCCATTTTCACTCACCTAATTCTAGCCACAAATCATGGTTTTAATTCCAAAGTCTAAAACGTTAATATAAGTGGTTGCTTGGTAGTCTTGCACTCATCAAGGCAATTAGCAAGACTCCAGAGTGTGGTGAGGGAAAAGCACAGCAGGTCAGGCAGCATGCAAGGAGTAGGAGAATCGACGTTTCAGGCGTAAACCCTTCATCACCTGATGATTCTACTGCTCCTCGGATACTGCCTGACCTGTTGTGCTTCTCCAGCCCCACACTCTCAACTTTGATCTCCAATATCTGCAGACCTCACTTCCGCTCAATTAGCAAGAATATTAATTTAGAGGGAATAATAACATTTTTACTGTATGACAGCAGAGTGCTTATGATTTGACAAGTGGACTCTGATTGGTTGAGCCATCATCATGGAGACTGCACCAGTTAATGAAAATTATTTAAATTTCAAATGAAGCAAGTTGATGCTGATTGGTCAAGATATTGCCCTGGGAAATGGACCAGCAAATGGCTGTGACCTATTTTGTTGAGTTGGAGCAGGTGCAGTATGTGTATATGTTCCACCTGTCCATAAAGAACAGGGACTATTTATTAATATATATTATTTCTAATACACAATGCGTCATACTGAGAGTGTAACTGACAATCCTAAATGGTCGTTGGTGTGATTGTTCACACACTAAGTATTGTCCAGCAAAAATTGTTCGATTGCGGAATCACATCTAATGCTACACACTGTTATGAGCTTTGCAAGTGCGGGCTAGTTGGTTACAGTCATTACTTTGCTTGTAACAAAGGAATTGATATGTTTGATATGACTCGCCAATTTTTTGGATGTATGACCTGCATACCTGCAGTGAAATTCATATTCCACATTATTTACTTGTGTGATTGATAGAACATCGTTTTGGCTTGATGGCACTATCCTGTTAGTGACTAACACCGCTCTTGTATTTACTGCGTTATAGCAGCATGAATCAGCTGGCTTCACCAACTGCTCAATTTTTTGAGGTACCTTAACTTTGCAGAGTAATCTGAGGTACACTTGACATTGTGAGGTGACTTGACATTGTCAGTGACAGTCTTGGAGATGTTCATGAGTTTGCAATTATCCTGTAGGATGGTTTTGATGTATACTATTTCAGCATCAAGCTTACAAAGTGAACATTCTTAGGACATCATAGTAGATGGTGCTCATGGAACCCCTCAGTACGAACCTTTCAGACTCATATACAACATTATGTAGACTTTTCTTTTAGTTGCATTACACTGCTAATTTGGATGTTATTTCAGCAAACCTACTATTGTCCAGGCAATCCACCCAAATGTGTTAAGTTGTAATGTGTGACATTAATAAGAAATACTTTAGTGTATTTACATATAAATCCTTTTGTGTTCCAATGAATATGCTATCTTTTTAAAAAAACTGATTAACATGTTGATTGGAAAAAGCGGAATTAATAATTTGCTGTAAACCTCAAGACAAATCCAAATCTTTGCATATTTTTATTTAGCCAAAAGAATTAAAATCTCTCTGAATTTTGAAATTGTAAAAGAAGTTAGGATGGTCTTCTATTTTCTATCAATTCCAAGAACATTAATCTGACCTGAAAGACTCAGAATGCAAAATCTTTTCAAATTCTATATTGATGAAATCACCTTCAACTTCTGGAAAAGTTCCAGTAAAGGGTACTGAATTCCTCCCATGTAAATGCTCACCTTTAAGAAGATTAACTCAATAACATTTTCTGACAGCAATCTTTTAGGATAGCTTTAATAATAATAAAAAAATGTGATTGCTGAGTATTCATTGACAGTTGAGGTTGTTCATCCATCCAAATCCTGCTTTTAAAAAAACCTTTAATATATTAATTGGTGGCAAACTTTGTAAACTAAGGATATTAGAATGTGGTGTGGAAATTTCCAACGAAAGACTGCTGTGGATCTCGGTCAGAAAATGGGCAACAAATTACTTCTACTTTAAACAAGCTTGTTCTTACTTGCTTGGGGTGTTAATCAGCAAGCATCTGCCTTTCATTTGCACTGAAGCAGAGAGCTGAGCTTTTCCTCTATCATTTGTCACATGTAGCAAGATATCAAACTGTGCATTTATTTCTATACAACAAGGAAAGAAAAAAAAACTTTGCATTCATTTGCTGCTGTCAACCAAATTGTTAGATTTACTTGCATAGAGGATGAAGGTAGATGACATGGGTCCACCTCATTGATCCTGACCACAAGACTCTGATTCTGGCACCAAATCAATTCAAGTCACATCCGGTGCACTGCAACTCATTGGAATCTCAAATGGATTACACGCAAACTGAGTTACAATGATTATTGTACACATGCCATGTCCCTGCAACTGTCTGTTCTATATTTCGCAATTTCGGTCCATACCTAAATCAGTTCAGCTTTTTATCTCAGTCAGTTTGTTAAACTTAAAGAGACAGTGTAGACTTATTTTCATCCTTTATGTGTATTATTCAACCTTGCCAAGCAGAGCAAAATAAATCTTACCTGACCACCATTGGTCCATTTCTTTCTTGCTTGGAAGAGAAGCTGGCAAACAACTCGCGGAGGCATCAGAAAATAGATGAGAGCAAATTCATGGCCTACCCCTACTTGAGGAGCTGGTCAGCTTTATGGGAAGGACACAGCATAGGTCATTGAAATGAGGCAAACTGGAGAAGTCCTGCCACAGAGATTCAACACATTATATAATGAATTCATACTGTGCTAACAACAAGCCTTACATTATCAGTGATGTCAGATGGTATCATATCACATGTTGAAAGAGGTAGCAATAGACATCATGGATGCATTGGTGATTACCTTTCAAAATTCTATTAACTTGTAATTTGCCTGTGGATTAGAGGTTTGTAAACGTAACTCCGCTGTTTACAAAATAATGGAGAGAGAAACTGGAGAACAAGAGGCTTGTTAGCCTGCCTCAAATGCAAGGAAAATACTAGAATCTATTATATAACGTATGGAATAACAAACACAGAGAATAATGATCTGATTGAGCAGAGTCAGTGTGTATTCATGAAAAAGAAGACATGTTTGATAAACCTTTTAGAGATTTTTGAGGATGTAAACCAGCAGAGTGAATTACGGAGGGGTGGGTCAGTGATTGTGGTGTATTTGTATTTTCAGAAATATTTTGGTATTATACCATATGACAGATTGCCAAATAAAATCAGAGCGCATACAATAGGAAGGGCTAACAGTAATAGAGTCACAGAGTTATACAGCACAGAAACTGACCCTTTGGTCCAACTTGTCTTAGCCAACCAGTTATGCTAAACAGCATTTGACGCATGTCTCTCTAAACCCTTTGGATTCATGTACCCAGCCAGATGCCATTTAAATGTTGTAATCCTACCCACCTCCTCCGGCAGCTCATTCCATACATGCACCACCCTCTGTGTGAAAAGGTAGCCCCTCAGGTCTTTAGATTAGATTACTTACAATGTGGAAACAGGCCCCTCGGCCCAACAAGTCCACACCAACCCTCCGAAGAGCAACCCACCCAGACCAATTCCCCTATGTTTACCCTTCACCTAACACCATGGGCAATTTAGCATGACCAATTCACCTAACCTGCACATCTTTGGATTGTGGGAGGAAACCAGAGCACCCAGAGGAAACCCATGCAGACACGGGGAGAATGTGCAAACTCCACACAGACAGTTGCCTGAGGTGGGAACTGAACCCGGGTCTCTGGCGCTGGGAGGCAGCAGTGCTAACCACTATGCCACTGGTCCTTTTTAAAATCTTTCCCCTTTCACCTTACACTTGAACCCTCTAGTTTTGGACTCCCCTACCTTGGGAAAAAGACATTGGCTATTAACCCTATCCATGCCCCTCATGATTTTATAAACCTTTTTAAGGTCATCCCACACTCTGATGCTTCACAAATAAAAGCCCCAGTCTATTTAACCTCTCCATATAGCTCTGACACTTTTCTGAACCCTTTCAGTTTAACAACATCTTTCCTGTAGCAGGGAGACCAGAATTGAATATAGCATTCTAAAAGTGGGCTCATCAATGTCCAGGACAGCTGTAACAACTCCTATACTCAAAGCACTGACCAATGAAGGCAAACATGCCAAACACATTCTTCAGCACCATCTCCCCAGAGGGTGACACTCCATTTTTAAGGAACAATGCACCTGCACCCCTAGGTCTCTTTGTTCGACAACACTTCCCAGGGCTCTATCATTAACTGTATAAGTCCTGCCTGTTTTGCCTTGCCAAAACACAACACCTCACATTTATCTAAATTAAACTCCATCTGCCAATCCTCGGCCCGTTGGTCCATCTGATATCTGGCATCATGTCACCAATTCACCCTTTATTTACATATGTACTGTACATGGGCTGTAATCAGCCAACTCAAAACCAGACTGAGGCAACCGTCTGAATCTCATATTTATATCTGTCAGCCAGGACTCCCTGATTGGCCCAGATTAACAAGCCCAATCAAGAATCTTGTAATCAATAAGATCCACCAGGCCATGGCTCCAAATCACTACAACCATCAATTTTGGTGTCATCTGTAAACTTAGTAAGGACACTTCCTCTATTCTAATCTAAATCATTTATATAAATGACATAAATCAAATGACCCCGCACCAATCCTCGTGGCCTCTAGTCAAAAAAAACCTCTACCATCACCCTCTGTCTCCTGTCTTCAAATTAATTTTGTGTCCGACTGGTTAGCTCCCCTGGATTCATGTGATCTAACCTTGTTAATTGGTCTACCATGCAGAACCTTGCCAAACACCTTGCTGAAGTCCATACAAACAACGTTTACTGCTCTGCTTTCATCAAGCTTCTTTGTCACATTTTCAAAAAGCTCAATCAAGTTAGTGAGACAAAATTTCTCACACATAAAGCCATGTTGACTATCCCTAATCACAGGTTATTAGACTGTGCCGACTGGGGCATCACAGTGCTTAGGCCTTAGCTATTCACAATCTATGTCAACAATTTGGATGAAGGATATGAAAGATTCTTCGTGTGCAGTAGTAGTGTCCCTATTCCTGCACCATGACTTCTGGGTTCAAGTCCCACCTGTTCCAGAGCTGTATAATAAAATCTCTTAAGAGGTGTCAGTGGGGGAGCATTTTGGGGCCAGCGACCATAATTCTATTAGTTTTGAAATAGTGATGGAAAAAGATAGACCAGATTTAAAAGTTGAAGTTCTAAATTGGAGAAAGGCCAATTTTGACAGAATTAGGCAAAAACTTTCAAAAGCTGATTGGGGACAGATGTTTGCAGGTAAATAGATGGCTGAAAATGGGAAGCCTTCAGAAATGAGATAACAAGATTGCAGAAACAGTATATGCCTGTCAGGGTGAAAGGAAAGGCTGATAGGTATAGGGAATGCTGGATGATGAAAGAAATTGAGGGTTTGGTTAAGAAAAAGAAGGAAGCATATGTCAGATATAGACAGGATAGATCAAGTGAATCCTTAGAAGAGTGTAAAGTCAATAGGAGTATACTTAAAAGAGAAATCAGGAGGACAAAAAAGGGACTTGAGATAGCTTTGGCAAATAGAGTTAAGGAGAATCCAAATAGGTTTTATAAATACATTAAGGACAAAAGGGTAACTAAGGAGAAAATAGAGCCCCTGAAAGATCAGCAAGGCAGCTTTTGTGTGGAGCTGCAGGAGATGGGCGAGATACTAAATGAGTATTTTGCTTCAGTGTTTATTGTGGAAAAAGACATGGAGGATATAGAATCTTGAAAAATGTCCATGTTACAGAGGAGGAAGTGCTGGATGTCTTGAAACGCATAAAAATGGATAAATCCCCAGGACCTAATCAGGTGTAACCGAGAACTTTGTGATTGCTAGGCCCCTTGCTGAGATATTTGTATCATCGATAGTCACAGGTGAGGTGCCAAAAGACTGAAAGGGGGCTAATGTGGTGCCACTATTTAAGAAAAGTGGTAAGGACAAGCCAGGGAACTATAGACCAGTGAGCCTGATGACGGTGGTGGGCAAGCTGTTGGAGGGAATCCTGAGGGACAGATGTACATGTATTTGGAAAGGCAAGGACTGATCAGGGATAGTCAACATGGCTTTGTGCGTGGGAAATCATGTCTCACAAACTTGATTGAGCTTTTGAAGAAGTAACAAAGAGAACTGGACAGAGCGGGAAATGTGATCTACATGGAGTTCAGTAAAGCATTCGACAAAGTTCCCCATGGGAGACTGGTTAGCAAGATTAGATCTCATGGAATACAAGGAGAACTAGCCATTTGGATACAGAACTGGCTCAAAGGTAAAAAATACAGAGGGTGGTGGTGGAGGAATATTTTTCAAAATGGAGGCCTGTGACCAGTGGAGTGCCATAAGGATTGGTGCTGGGTCCACTACTTTTTGTCATTTATGTAAATGACTTGGATGTGAGCATAAGAGGTATAGTTACTAAGTTTTCAGATGACACCAAAATTGGAGGTGTAGTGGACAGGATCTTGCTCAGACGAGATAATGGGCTGAGGAGTGGCAGATGGAGTTTAATTTAGATAAATGTGAGGTGCTGCATTTTGGGAAAGCAAGTCAGAGCAGAACTTATACACTTAATGGGAAGGTCCTAGGGAGTGTTACTAAACAAAGAGACCTTGGAGTGCAGGTTCATAGTTTCTTGAAAGTAGAGTCTCAGGTAGATAGGATAGTGAAGAAGGCGTTTTGTATGCTTTCCTTTATTGGTCAGAGTATTGAGTACAGGAGTTGGGTGGTCATGTTGTGGCTATATAGGACATTGGTTAGGCCATTTTTGGAATATTACATGCAATTCTGGTCTCCTTCCTATCGGAAGGATGTTGTGAAATACTTGAAAGGGTTCAGAAAAGATTTAGAAAGATGTTTCCAGAGTTGGAGGGTTTGAGCTATGGGGAGAGGTTGAATAGGCTAAGGCTGTTTTCCCTTGAACGTCGGAGGCTGAGAGCTGACCTTATAGAGGTTTATAAAATCATGAGGTGCATGGATAGGATAAATAAACAAGGTCTTTTCCCTGGGGTGGGAGAGTCCAGAACTAGAGAGCATAGGTTTAGGGTGAGAGGAGAAAGATATAACAGAGACCCAAGGGGCAACCTTTTCACGCTGAGGGTGGAATGGGCTGCCAGAGAAAGTGGTGGAGGCTGGTACAATTGCAACATTTAAAAGGCATCTGGATGGGTATATGAATAGGAAGGGTTTGGAGGGATTTGGCGGGTGCTGGCAGGTAGGACTAGATTGGGTTGGGATATCTGGTCAGCATGGACAAGTTGGACTGAAGGGTCTGTTTCCATGCTGTACATCTCTATGACTGTGTGACCGAACCCAATTGGATAAGGTGCTGTTTAAGAGTTTGGTTAGAATTAGAAGCCCTACAGTGTGGAAACAGGCCCTTCTGCCCAACAAGTCCACACTGACCTTCTGAAGAATAACCCACCTAGACCCATTCCCCTATCCTATATTTGCCCCTGATTAATGCATCTAACCTACACAACCCTAAGGGCAATTTAGCATGGCCAATTGACCTAACTGCACATCTTTGGACTGTGGGAGGAAACCGGAGCATCCAGAGGAAACCCACGCAGACACAGGGAGAATGTGTAAACTTCACACAGACAGTGCCCCAACTCAGAACCAAACCCAGGTTCCTGATGCTGTGAGGCAGCAATGCTAACCACTGACCCACTGTGCTGCCTCAAATAGGTTACTTCATCTAATGAGAGTGGTCAGAACCCACTGTTGGCATCTATCTCAGTAAATACTGAGCTCATTGAGAGTTTGGTCAAGCTGCCATTGACCGATGCCAAGGAATGAATTTGCCATTAGAAATCTTCCAATGTGCAATGACTGACATTCTGGAGCGTGTTCAGGGAGTCACCTGCCGTATTGAATACCTTGTCATCCTTGGCTCCATTGTAGTGAGGACAATCACAGGGTAAGAGCCATACATCTGCAGGTTACAGGTCTCACACTGAATCACTGTTGCAACGGAAATTAAAGTGGACCCCAAATAGTCATTCAGAGTTTTCTGCTGTTCTTGAATGTCACTGAATTCCAGTATTTTATTGGTACAGTTCGCCAATGAAAAAGTTTCTGGCCAATCTTGCACATCAGTGAACCTCTCGAACAGCTCCTGAAACAAGATCAGAGTATTGTGCTCAAACACACACTAACAATATGCCTTCAATGTGATAAAGAACATGCTAATATCCAACCAGGTTCCAGCCCATTATGGCCTGCTTTTGTCATCATTGTTACAGGCAACACTTCCTCCATTGACTTCGAGGCTATTCCAAGTTTGACCAGATGGCACCAGACCAATACTGAACAACACGCAGCCCAGCAAAGTACATGGATCTATAAGAGGTTTTCTGACTATCCAGACAGAACATAAACTGTTGGTGATCCTGCTGAACACTAAAGAGATAGAAAAGATGCCACCTTGATCTGACTTTTGGAAGTATATAAAAAGGAACTGCTTGGCAAAGTCAATTGTGGGTCCATTACAGACAGAGTCGGAAGATTTCATAATGGAGAATAGAGAAATTTTAGATAAGCTAAATAAAATGGTCTGGATCTTACATTTTTTGGATAAGAGCAAATTACATTGTGTTTTTAGAGGGATTCTCGCCACAAGGTCAAATGCAAATTCCTGCCAAATCTTACCAAACTAATCTCACTAACTCAGAGAACGCTGGAGGAACTGGCAGCATCTGTGGAGAGAGAAACAGTTAATATTTCAAGCCTGGTATTCTTCAGAATTACTTGTATTTTTGCTTTTATTCACCTAATTAACTACCTACCTCACTCTCTGGCATCCCTCACATCTAATTCTATCCCCACCTTAACACAGATTGTTCCCAGAACAACTCACCACTCAGAAGATATCCACTGAAAGACCAGCAAACCTACAACTGTGCCATCTTTGAGAGGTCACTGTGTATCTGGGCAAGCACTGGCAATCTGGTATCACCACTTACCAGCAACATAATGTCACAGCAGTCACAGAGCCATGCTGGCAACTGCGTATAGCCAGGATGGGCATTTCCTCACAGCTAGAACCGTATTTGGTTGCAGCCACAATGCAAACCAAATGCTGGCTTTTTGACCTTCATAGTCCATGGTGGGCTTTCTTACCCAGTTCTCACCGACTGGAACTGGATGTCAATTTGTCTGCCTTGTGAAGCCTTCTGCAGCTTTCATTCATGAGCAGAGCTTCCTCCAGCTGAATGTCCTCATCCTACTCCTCAGGCAACTATTAATTTGTGGCTTATGGGCATCGCTGGCTGGCCAACATTTATTGCTTGACCCTAGGTGTCCTTAAGAAGGTGGTGTTGAGCTGCCTTCTTGAACTGCTGCACTCCACCTGCTATGGGTTGACCCGCAATGCCCTTAGGAGGGAATTCCAAGATTTTGACCCAGTGACAATGAAGGAAACTCCGATATATTTCCAAGTCAGGATGGTGATTGGCTTGGAATGGAACTTGAAGATTATGGTGTTCCCAAGTACCTGCTGCCTTTGTCCTTCTAGATGGAAGTGGTCGTGCATTTGGACTGTGCTGTCTGAGGATCTTTGGTGAATTTCTTCACTGCATCTTGTAGATAGTACACACTGCTGCTACTGAGCGTCGGTTGGTGGAGGGAGTGGGTGCTTGTGGATGTGGTGCCAATCAAAAAGGTTGCTTTGTCCTGAATGGTGTCAAGCATCTTGAGTGTTGTTGAAGCTGCAGTCATCCAGGCAAGTGGGAAGTATTCCAACATATTCCTGCCTTGGAGATGGTGGACAGGCTCTAGGGAACTCAGGAGGTGAGTTACTCACTGCAGTATTCCTAGCCTTTGACCTGCTCTTGTAGCCAGTGTGTTTACGTGGAAAATCCAGTTGAGTTTCTGGTCAATGATAACCCCAGGATGTTGATACTGGGGGCTTCAGTGATGGTAACACCATTGAATATCAAGGGATGGTGGTTAGATTGTCTCTTATTGGTGATAGTCATAGACTGGCATTTGTGTGGCATGAATGTTACTTGCTACTTGTCAGTCCAAGCCTGGATATTGTCCAGATCTTGTTGCATCTGAACATGGACTGCTTCAGTATCTGTGGAATTGCAAATAGTGGTGAACATTGGGCAATCATTGGCAAGCCTCCCCACTTCTGACCTTATGATAGAGGGAAGGTCATTGATGAAGCAGCTGAAGATGGTTGGGCCGAGGACACCACCTTGAGGAACTCGTGCAGAGATGTCCTGGTGCTGAGATGACTGATCTCCAACAACCACAACCATCTTCCTATTTGTCAAGTATGACTCCAACCACCTGAGAGTTTTCCCTCATACCCATTGAGTTCAGTTTTGCTCGGGCTCCTTGATGCCACACTCAGTCAAATGCAGCCTTGATGTCAAGATCACTCTCACCTTGCCTCTGCAATTCAATTATTTTGTCCATGTTTGAACCAAGACTGTAATGAGGTCAGGAGTGGAATGGCTCTGGTGGAATCTAAGCTAGGCATCACATCTATCACATTGCCTGCTGGCCCAACAGAACTCTAGGGTAATGCAGCACTGTTTGTCTGAACTATACTGACAGTCTTTCTTAAACAATGGCATGAGATTGGCTATCCTCCTGACCTACAGGACTTCACTCTTGTTTATAAATGATACAAATATTTCAGCTAGGGGCCCAGTAATTTCCTTCCTAACTTCTCACAACTTCCTGGTACACACTTGATCAGGTCGTGGAGATTTATCTACCATTATGTTTTCTAAGACCTCCGTCACTTCTTCTGTAATGTGGACTGCTTTCAAAACATCAATATTTATTTTCCTGAGTTCTCTAGCCTCCATTTCTTTCTCAACAGTAAAAACTGATACGAAACCTTTATTTATTATCTCTTCCATCTCCTGACATTCAACAGAAAGATGACCTCATTGATCTTTAACGAGTCTTACTATCTCTCTCGCTCTTAATGCTTTTTGGACTATCTTTAATCTTATCTTGCAAGGCTGTCTCATATCCCCTTTTTGATTTCCTGATTTTCTTCTTAAGAATGCCCCAACACTCTTTATACACTCCATGGGATTCAGTTGATCCCAGGTGTCTATAACTATCTTATAATTCTTTTTTATTCTTTACTAGAATCTCATTAAATTTATTCATCCATTGTTCCCTAATCTTACTAACCTTGCCATTCACTCTAGCAGGAACATAATACCTCCGAACTCTCATCATCACACTTTTGAAGGCCTCCCATTACCTGTCTGTTCCAATCAACTTTTGAAAGATTTTGTTTCATACCCTTAAAATTGCTTTACTCCAATTCAGAAATTTAACTTTCTATGGAAGACTTATCCTTTTCCATTTTAAAAGTAGGAATCACACGACACCAGGTTATAGCCCAACAGGTTTATTTGAAATCATTAGTTTTCAAAGTGTAGCCCCTTCATAATAAAATTATGATCACTAGTCCCAAAGTATTTCCCTACTTCAGTCACATGCTCTGTTATATTTCCCAAGAGAAGGTCACATTTTGCTCAATTGCTAGTCGGAACACTTACATATTGATGAGAACATTTTCTTGAACATATTTACTAATTCTTCACCATCCAAATCTTTAATACGTTGGCAGTCCCAGTCAGTGTTTGGAAAATTAAATTTCCCTGCTTATTATTTTTACAAAAATTTGAGATTTCTCTCCGCGTATGCTTCTCAGTTTTCCTCTGAGGTGCTTTTTGAGGGATATGGGCCAAGTGCTGGCACACAGGACTAGATTGGGTTGGGATATCTGGTCAGCATGAACAAGTTGGACCGAAGGGTCTGTTTCCATGCTGTACATCTCTTTGACTCTATGACTCTATAGAACAGTCCCATCAAGGTGATCATCCCTTTCTTATTTCTAATTGCAGCCCATACATTTTCATTAAATGATCCCTCAGAAATACCTTCTCTAATCACAGTAGTAATGATTTCCTAATCAAAAATGCCCCTTCTTTCTTGCCTCTTTTTCTATTCTTCTTATGGCATCTAACACACAGAATGCTGACTGCCAGTCCTGTCTTTCCCTCAACCAAGTTTCTGTTAGCTACAATGTCCCAGTCCCATGTTTCAATAACATGTCCTGAGTTCATCAGCCTGACTAACAAGACACCTTGCATTGAAATAAATGTAATTCTTCAGAGATACTTGGTTCTCTGACTTGCTCTTGTCTATCTTTTCTAATTAACTTGCTCTTTTCTGATTCAGAACTTTCTTTTCATGTTCACTGTTACTTATAAGGCCTCCACCCCCTCCTCTCTAAAAGTTTACAGGTTCCTGAAATAAAATGAATGAATCTCCCAGTCAGGTTGTTAGTCCCTTTCCAGTTCAGATGAAACCCATTATTTTTTGAACAGATCGTTTCTGTCCCAGAAAAGATCCCAATGTTCCGAGAAACTGAATCCCTGCAGCTGCCACCTCTTCAGCCACTGATTTATCTCATCTATCATGTTACTCATTCCCTCTTTAGAACTTGGCACCAGAGTTGACTACTTTTGATTTTCTGTTTATAACCTTTTACTTAACTTCTTATATTCACTCTCCAGAGCCTTAATGCTTTCCCTAATCTGTACAACAACTTCTAGCTTCTCACTCTCCCCTTTGATAATATGCTTCAAACATTTTGAGATATCCCTAACGCTGGCACCAGGAAAGCAATATGCTATCCTAGATTCACGCTTACTGCTGTAGAATCTCCTGTCTGTGCCCCTAACAGGACAGTCCCCCTACTACAGCTATTCTTTTAAATCTTGACAAATGCCACTTAACATTCAGTATTGGAGAGATGGCATTTGGGACCAAGATTTTGTTTACTCAGAGGATTGTGAATCTATTCTAGGGGGTTGGAGAAACACACCGTCTTTAAGAATGTTTGAAATAGAAATTTATAAATTTCTGATGTCCAGTGGCATAAAGAAATATTGGATTATGATGGAAAAAAGCATTGAAGTGTTCAATCAGCCATGATGACATCAAATGGCAGAGAAGGCTCGATGGGTTGAATGGCCTACTCATATTCCTATGTTCCTGTGTTCCTCTGGTTTCTGTTAGGATTCATACATTTTGATAGGGCTACCAAGTACATTCAGTGCAAGCTTTACACCACAGATAATGCTCTGTCCTGCCTCCTAATGGGCAAATCCAAATCATATGACCTTTCTTTTGTTGAGGACATTGAGTCCTAGAATGGTTTTTCTTCTCATTTTACCTGAGAGAACATGTAAAAACTGGGTGACATCTTGAAGACACTGAAAGCTAAAGCTGAACACATATAGATCTGAGAAGATTGTCTCACCGGCTGGCATACATTGGCGAAATAACTGCACAGAGGCCAGTATCCCATGCACAGTATACTGGCTGTGGCCATCCAGCTCGGAGTCAGTCACCTGAACAGAGGAGATTCTAAATCTCCTGTTCATATAATCTTTCCTGATTGCCCCACATTAACAACGCAATCAAGGACCTCATAGTGAATGCGGTCCACCTGTTTCTAATCACTACAATAGACTTCCACTAACTGATTTGCAGTGTTATCTTAAGCAACAAGACCATCTTAGCCTGTTGAATGATCTACTCACCTTTAATATTAACACTGTCATTCCCTAATCCTTTGGGTTGAACATTGCCCTGGACTTTCACAAGGTCACATGGGCATCATCAATTGCCATATGAATGAACACACAACTCTGTCTCGTGACCAGTGTTTCTAAGACCATTGAAAATGTAGTTTCTAGTTGCCTAATGTGAGCCATTCACAAGCAGAACATTTTGGTGTCAGTCCACCCACTGTAACAACTTTGGATGAACCATTTTATGTATTCACCTCATGTTGATGCTATATTGAGGTGAGATGGCTACACAACACCACTGGTGGTCACTACTGTATTTAACTACATTTTTGCCATTCTTGACATGGTTATTTACAATAAAGGGAGAAAGCGAGGACTGCAGATGCTGGAGATCAGAGCTGAAAAATGTGTTGCTGGAAAAGCGCAGCAGGTCAGGCAGCATCAAAGGAGCAGGAGAATCGATGTTTCGGGCATAAGATTCCTGAAGAAGGGCTTATGCCCGAAATGTTGATTCTCCTGCTCCTTTGATGCTGCCTGACCTGCTGCGCTTTTCCAGCAACACATTTTTACAATAAAAGTTCACCATTCACCAAAGAGATAGTGTTGTCCTTCCTAATGGGAAGGGGTTTACAAACTCAGTTTCTAAATCTTTCCCCTATTCTTTAGCCATGTATCACTGAGGTTGACAGCAACAACATTCAACTGAAGCAGGATCAGTATTATACAAAGAAGGCTACTGCATCTAGCTATTGCCTCATGGTGCACAAACTGTCAATTCTTTGTCATGGGGAGTGAGAGAGTGCAGTCTGTTTGGGTTCAAGATAAGCACTGTCCTGACCAAATTCTTTATTCTTTTATTTGCCATCATTTTTATCTGGTTCAAATCAAGTTTGGTATCCTCCAACACAATTGATCTACATTGCTCCCTGCTCTGAATCAATCTCAGCCAGTTTGGCTTGACTGGCAGCATCTGAGGAGGAGGAGAATCAATGTTTCGGGTATAAGTCCTTCAAATGTCGATTAAACGGCTTATGCCCAAAACGTCAATTCTCCTGTTCCTTGGATTCTGCCTGACCTGCTGTGCTTTTCCAGCAAGACACTCTTGACTCTGATCTCCAGCATCTGCAGTTCTCACTTTCTCCTAGTTTGGCTTGACTGCCCTGATGACTCTGCTGACACCCCAACCTCCTCTGAGCCCTCTTCACTGGCTTCCTATCTCCTTGCTGTTCACATAAAGGAAATAGGGACACACACTGGCTGATTGTTTAAACTGCCATAGTGACTATTTTTCCTTTAACTGTGCATTTGCCCAATGCCAACTGATGGTGCATTTCTTTGGGGTTTGTGGGCAATGACTGTGGTGAGGTGGAAATGTAGGAATGTCAATACTTTTTGGGGTTGAATGGAGATGTAGTGTAATGGATTAATAAATTATATGCTAATGGTACTCAGATCCAAGTATCTAGAGTTGTAGGGATGGCCTCTCTAATCTTCACATATATATATTGGGTATATTTAATTTAAAAAATGTCAACATTCATTGACATTGGTGTGGACTACCTTCTAATATCAACTCATATATGGCCTTACTACACTACACTTATTACCTTCCTTTTCTCTCCTCTAACTCACCCAACACACTGTGCAATAAATTGCAACAGCTTTCAGCTTACCTAGCCATTACAAAGTGACTCTGTGCTCTCTTTTACTACAACTGAAGAAAGTGGAGAGGTGCTTAAGAGATTAAATGAATAGGAGAGCAGTACCTACAAAAACCCAACATCGCACAAGTCCAATTGAGGACTAATATATGTTTGGCAGCACACACAGTTTAAAGGGTAAGCTAGAGAAGTCTATGCATTAAGCACAAGTATGTATGGGCTAGAGCAGGGGAGGAAGCCCTCAGCCTGACCTTGCTGCAGTGGAATCAATGCATAGACAGCATGAAGAAGCAGATGGTTGTCTCTCCGAAGGTTCTATGTGCATTAAGGTATATATGTCAGCTGTATATAAGCACAATGGGCTGAAAATGTGTTGCTGGAAAAGCGCAGCAGGTCAGCAGCAGGTAAGGAGCAGGAGAATCGACATTTTGGGCATGAGCCCTTCTTCAAGAATCCCTGAAGAAGGGCTCATGCCCGAAACATAAATTCTCCTGCTCCTTGGATGCTGCCTGACCTGCTGCGCTTTTCCAGCAACACATTTTCAGCTCTGATCTCCAGCATCTGTAGTCCTCACTTTCTCCTATAAGCACAATGGCACAGAGAATGAAGAAAAACAACTCCAACCTGTGCTGGGTTTCATCAAGGACAATGAAACCATGCAAACAACTTAAGAGCTAGTGGTCACATTCATGAAAATTGCAACCAGGGAGTCAGTACTGAAAGATGATTTGAAAATGTTGGATATGCCAAAAGTGCAAAAACATAGTATACCCCAACTAAAGGTGAGTTGGATAGACAGAACAGCATGACACACCAGCCAAACGCAATCAAATGGTGAACAAGAGAGATCGATTCAGATGATAGCATATGAAACCAAAGCAATTCAAATCCAAGCAAAGAAGTGAAATGGTTTGCAACAGCAAAAATGATATAAATGTTACAACTGAATAGATTTTATTTGAAGAAATATTTTATTTGAATATTTTCATTGATACTTTTTTGCCTTAACGGGGATGAGGTCATGGGGTGCAAAGCATCAACGTGAGACGAGTCTCATGGCGACAATGAGCCAATGCTGACTGTAACCATCTATCTGGTTCATTAACGTACTTTAAGGAAGGAGAATCTGCCATCCTCACCTGGTCTTGCCCACATCCTCAATTTGGTTGATCATTAACTGCCCTCCAAAATCGCTTAACAAGCCTTTGGATTATTCATAATCACTAACTGGAACAGTTTACCTTGCTTTACCCAAGGCACCTGAAATGACAATGGCACTCAGAGCCCTGCTGACCCTGTAAAGTATTTTTTGGTAGGAGAAGAAAGACTTAAAAGGGACCTGAAGGACAATGTTTTCACACAGAGGGTGGTTCATATGTGGAATGAACTGCCAAAGGAATTGGTAGATCCAGGTACAAGTTACAATATTTAAAAGACATTTGGACAAGTACATGATTATTCATGTTTTGAAAGGTTCAGAAGGTTTAGAGGGATATGAGTCTAAAGCAAGCAAATGGGTCTAGTTTGGTTTGGAAAACTTGATCAGCATGGACTTTTTAGACCAAAGAGTCTGTTTCCACGCTGTATGACTCGAGGGTACCAGAAAGGAGGAGGGACATTATTACCATTATTCAAGCAGGTTGTGCTGCTTATTCTTGCTCTCAGTATTTGGTTCTCCTCGCAAAAAAATGCTGAGTTTTAGCCTCCAGTGATGACAAAAAGATTTTCTAGACTTGACAATCCTCTATTACCGATGAATTCGGAAAACTGGTGTTAGGTTTTGGTTCCATTAGGTCGATTCAGCTCCTACCACATTTTAATCTAAACATGGACAGAATATTTGAACTCAAGATGGGAAGTGAAAGTGACAGCCCTTGACTTGGAGGCAGCATTTTAGTGAGTGTGGCACTAGAAGCACAGGCAAAATTAAATTCAGTGGAAATCAGGAGGCAAATTCTCCATTGGTTAGAGTCATGTCTAGCACAAAAGAATATCGTTAGCAGTGAGTCATTTCTGACTCAAAGCATCACTGCAGACTCTCAGTCATAGAGTCACACAGATGTACAACATGGAGACCTTCGGTCCAATTCATCCATGCCAACCACATATTCTAAAATAATCTAATCCCATTTGCTAGCACTTGGCACATATCCCTCTAAACTCTTCCTATTCATATACCCATTCAAATGCCTTTTAAATGTTGCAATTGTACCAGCCTCCACCACTTCCTCTCGCAGCTCATTCCATACATGTACCACCCTCTGCGTGAAAAAGTTGCCCCTTAGGTCCCTTTTATTTCTTTCACCTCTCACTCTAAACCTATGCCCTCTAGTTCTGGACTCACTGACCCAGGGAAAAGACCTTGTCTATTTATCCTATCCATGCCCCTCATGATTTTATAAACCTCTGTAAGGTCATCCCTCAGCCTCCGACGCTTCAGGGAAAACTGCCCCAGCCTACTCAGCCACTCCCTACAGCTCAAATCATCCAACCCCAGCAACATCCTTGTGAATCTTTCTCTGAACCCTTTCAAGTTTCACAACATCCTTCCGATAGGGAGGAGACCAGAACTGTGCACAATATTCCAAAAGTTACCCTAACCATTGTCCAGTACAGCTGCAACATATCCTCCCAACTCCTGTACTCAATACTCTGACCAACAAAGGAAAGCCTTCTTCACTATCCTATCTACCTGCAACTCTACTTTCAAGGAGCTACCATGGTACAAAAGATTGCTACTCACCCAGGATAATCTTTGATGTTGGTACTGAACGTCCCATGGTCTGGATATGATCAGCAAAAAATTCTTGAAAGATTCAAGTAGGTTGTGCTGCTTATTCTTGCTCTCAGTATTTGGTTTCCCCTCGCAAAAAAAATGCTGAGTTTTAGCCTCTAATCTACATTCAGTGATGACAAGAAGATTTTCCAGACTTGACAATCCTCTATAATCACAAATTGTTGAGCACTTTTAATATCATTATTTGCCATACCACTGACTGAGCCCTTGCTATATATCTTGCAATGCTTCAGTATCCCTGGTGTATCCTATTTAATCCATCTTCCCAAAGTGAAGCTGGGATAACTAAATTTGAAGTTCTAAAGAAGGGTCATACTGGACACAAAACATTAACTTTGTTTCTCTCTCCATAGATGCTCTCAGACGAGGGGTTTGGGAACCAGGCGTCAATATAACTCAGCAAGAATGGGACGAGGGGTGAGTAGGACAAGATATATACTGCAGAATTTTAATTGGTTGAAGTTTATGGGAATATTAAAGTCTCAATTCGTTCTGTTTTTATTCCAGATCTCCAGCATCCGCAGTAATTTATTTTTATTAGCTCCAACAACTCTCTGGCCATTGGGATTCTTTTTAAATCGTCAAATCACCAAGTGAACCAAAAGAAAGAACGTTCTGGCTTAGAGGTGGGAGTGATACCAGCTCAGCCTGCTGCTTTTGAGGTTGGTGACATGTAAACTTGGTTTGTTTCGAGGTGATGTATGCACTTGATGTTTTTTACCATTGATAATGTTTTTATTTGGTCAGATTTGCAGACAATTGTGTCGAAGCAATGTGAAAAGATGGTACAGATACAATGTAAGAGCTGAATAAATCAGAAATTTCCCATTAATCAGTCCAAACTGGAAGATGTAGTTAATACCTGGGAAGTCGATAATAAATTGCAAGGAGGGAGTAATAAACGAACAGAAAGAGTGAATACTTGGCAACCGAATAGAAATATCGCTGACTGTGAAAGATCTAACATAGGAAGTAAAAGTAAATCGTACATTCCTTAGAAAATTATGTTTCTAATTGGCTAGAGGGAATCCCGGACTTGGAGCACAGGTTAATAAGGCAATAAGAAATGAAAGGTAAACAAAATATTGAGGTAAATGTCTAGAGAGCTCTGATCATTTCAATTCTCAAGACTTCTGCAGAATTAGTTACATTTCTATCCCAGAAGTGAGCAAGCTGGAACTTGTTTGTATTTTCATGGCACTTTAAGCTGGCTTTAATCCAATTTATTGAGCTCAGTCATACCAGTTCAGAAGCCAGACTTTATGGTACAGATGGAAATTTGGCAGCAGTAGTAATATTTTTATTTCTTAATGAACACTGGAAATGATAGACAGTTGGGAATCACGAATCAAACAGCGACAGTCTAGTCTCTGTCTCAGATTGAACCAGATTTCTCTCCATGTTGTTACTGAGCTCAACATCTACATACTGATGACTGGGGCCTCAGTTACATCACATGCTTTCATCAATCCATCTGTTGTGAAAACATTGATTCTTGTTCCTCTATCTTTAGACTTTAATATTCCAATGTTCTATTTTCCTTTCATACTTCAATCCAATTAAATGTTTGCTGCAAATATCTTATCCCATTTACCTATCATTTCTGTTCTTGCTGAGCTACATTGGTACCTAATTCCCAAACTTACAATGCCACAAATAAAATTCTCATGCATTGATTAAATACTACTGTGCCCTCATTACTCAATTTCTCTGTAAACTTCCTGAATTTGTTGCTTATTTATTGCAGGTTTGTTATACATCTCCTTTTCCATGCTTCTTCTCGTGGGGTGATCTAGAATGAAGGGTGGTGTTTAAAAATAAGGAATTACACATTTAAAACAGAGATGATGGAAAATAATTCTCTTAGAGGGTTGTGAGTGTTTGGAATTCTCTTCCTCAAAAGGCAACTTATGCAGAATATTAAATTATTTTTAAAGGTGGAGACTGACAGAGTCTTGAATACCAAGTGGATGAAAGATTACTAGGGTTTGCAGGAATGTGGAGTTGAGATTAAAATCAGATCAGCCATGATCTTATTGAATGGTAGTGCAGACCCCAAAGGGCTACGTGGCCTCAAGTTTGTCCCTTTTGCACATAGAGTCATAGAGATGTACAGCATGGAAACAGACCCTTCGGTCTAACTCGTCCATGCCAACCACATAACTTAAACGATTCTAGTCCTATTTGCCAGTACTTGGCCCATATCCCTCTAAATACTTCCTATTCATATACCCATCCAGATGCCTTTTAAATGTTGCAATTGTACCAGCCTCCACCACTTTCTCTGGCAGCTCATTCCATACACGTACCACCCTCAGCGTGAAAAGGTTGCCCCTTAGGTCTCTGTTATATCTTTCTCCTCTTACTCTAAACCTATGCCCTCTAGTTCTGGACTCTCCCACCCCAGGGAAAAGACCTTGTCTATTTATCCTATCCATGCCCCTCATAATTTTATAAACCTCTATAAGATCAGCTCTCAGCCTCCGACGTTCAAGGGAAAACAGCCCTAGCCTATTCAACCTCTCCCCATAGCTCAAACCCTCCAACTCTGGCAACATCTTTCTAAATCTTTTCTGAACTCTTTCAAGTATTTCACAACATCCTTCTAATAGGAAGGAGACCAGAATTGCATGCAATATTCCAAAAATGGCCTAACCAATGTCCTATATAGCCACAACATGACCACCCAATTTCTGTACTCAATACTCTGACCAATAAAGGAAAGCATACAAAACGCCTTCTTCACTATCCTATCTACCTGTGACTCTACTTTCAAGAAACACTCCAAGGTCTCTTTGTTCAGCAACACTCCCTAGGACCTTCCCATTAAGTGTATAAGTCCTGCTCTGACCTGCTTTCCCAAAATGCAGCACCTCACATTTATCTAAATTAAACTCAATCTGCCACTCCTCAGCCCATTGTCTCGTCTGAGCAAGATCCTGTCCACTACACCTCCAATTTTGGTGTCATCTGAAAACTTAGTAACTATACCTCTTATGCTCACATCCAAGTCATTTACATAAATGACAAAAAGTAGTGGACCCAGCACCAATCCTTATGGCACTCCACTGGTCACAGGCCTCCAGTCTGAAAAACAATCCTCCACCACCACCGTCTGTATTTTTTACCTTTGACCCAGTTCTGTATCCAAATGGCTAGTTCTCCCTGTATTCCGTGAGATCTAACCTTGCTAACCAGTCTCCCATGCAGAATCTTCTCGAACACCTTACTGAAGTCCATATAGATCACTAGTGTGGTGCTAGAAAAGCACAGCAGGTCAGGCAGCATCTGAGGAGCAGGACAATAGACATTTTGGGCAAAAGCCTTTCATCAGAAATCAAACATTTTGACCGAAATGTCAATTTTCCTACTCTTCAGATGCTGCCTGACCTGCTGTGCTTTTCCAGCATCTGCAGTCCTCACTTACTCCATATAGTTCATGCCCACCGCTCTGCCCTCATCAATGCTCTTTGTTACTTCTTCAAAAAACTCAATCAAGTTCATGAGACATGATTTCCCACATACAAAGCCATGCTGACTATCCCTAATCAGTCCTTGACTTTCCAAATACCTCTAATTCCTGTCCTTCAGGATTCCCTCCAACAACTTACCCACCACTGACGTCAGGCTCACTGGTCTATAGCTCTCTGGCTTGTACTTACCACCTTTTTAAAATAGTAGTATCATGTTAGCCAACTTCCAGTCTTCCAGCACCTCACCTATGACAATCAATGAGACAAATATCTCAGCAAGGGACCCAGAAATCATTTTCCTAGCTTCTCAGAAAGTTCTAGGGTACACCTGATCAGGTCCTGGGGATTTATCCACTTTTATGTGTTTCAAGACATCCAGCACTTCCTCCTCTGTAATAAGGATATTTTTCAAGATGTCACCATCTATTTCCCCACATTCTATATCTTCCATGTATTTTCCACAGTTAACACTGATACAAAATACTCATTTAGTATCTTCCCCGTCTCCTGCGGCTCCACACATAGGTTGCCTTGCTGATCTTTGAGGGGCCCTATTCTCTCCCTACTTACTCTTTTGTCCTTAATGTATTTACAAAAACCCTTTGGATTCTCCTTAACCCTATTTGCCAAAGCTATCTCATGTGCCCTTTTGCCCTCCTGCTTTCCCTCTTAAATATACTCATACTGCCTTTCTTCTCTTCTCAAGACTCACTCGATCTCTCCTGTCTATGCCCGACATATGCTTATTTCCTTTTCTTAAGCAAAACCTCAATTTCTCTTATGATCCAGCATCTTTGTATTCAGCCCATAATTCAGTTGCACATACTCTATTTTTGAAATTACTTTCCCTAACCCTGCTATCTCTGTTCCAAATCCCTCTTATCACCACCTCTTTAAATTTTTAAAATCATTTTAATATTTCTTTTTTCAGCTCAAAAACCCATTTTAATCCTTCTGCCTTTGTGAAACAGCTGGGAACATTTTTCTGATTTAAAAGTGCTACATAAATGTAAGATATTTATCTTCCTGTGGCAGTTGCCATATCATGTATGAGAATACTAAACACTGAATTCCGCTATCAATTGCTTAATTATAATATTTGGGAAGCTAGTTTTGTCTCAAGTAATTTTAGTGTCCCATGTAATTTCTCCAAGAGATTAAAGTTTTCTTGAACAAAATTTTCATATTTCAAGATTTTCTCTGGGTGCAATGTTAACATTAACAACTGTTTGTAATTTGTAGCATCTTTAGCATTACAAATGGCCTGGGGCCTGCGTGCATTGCTACCGATAGTGGAGCAGTTTAGAGGCATTGTGATGATACTGTGGTTTTAAGAGATGTATTTTGTCCTGTTTCTTTTTGAAGAGAGGTTTTAAAGCAGATGTGCACAGTTGCCTCTTCCAAGCCAAAAAAGTAACACCTTATGAGGGCTCCCACTGAACCAGGATTTTAGGTTAGTTTTTCAGTTGTTGGGGTTTTGAAGTTGGTTATAGAAGCTTCCACACATCTCTCAGTGCCAGAATTTTCTCTTGCTAGTCTTTTCTCTTGGACTGGAGAATCTAATTTACTGAATTTGCCTTTGCCAAGGGTGTGTTTGTGGGATGTTACTACATTGGAACAGGAGCTGTTCAGTCATTAAATAATCTATTATTTTGCTATGTTTTCCAAGAGAGTTAAAGTTAGACTAATTCTTCTTTGTTTTGGTTGTCTTTTAACTTGGGGTAAGAATAAAGTGTGTTTTGTTTAAACCGACTAATAAAGTGTGAGCAATTAAATTAAATCTGGAACACAGCACGTTACACTTGCCTCTAAATAAGATAAAAATTAGGGTCTAGACTATCATCTTGATGTAGTTGAACAGGGTTTGGTCTGGTCCATGAAAGAGTTCTCAGAGAATATCGCAGTCTTCGGGGAGCTAGGAGAAGCAAAGTAATTATTGTAAAAACAAAGACAAGAATTTTATATTGAAACTATAAGATAACCAAAAAAAGCCCCACGTTTCAGAATGAAAAGTGAGTGGTACTTGTTGTGGGAGTGACAGAACCGATTGAGTTTTGATGGAACTGATGTTCATTGAAACTAAAGCTCCACAAGGTGAGATTTTAAAGATTTGTTCAGAGGGTATGGGAATCACTTGCTGGACCAGCATTTATTGTCCCTCTCTAATTGCCCTGACACTGAGTGGTTTTCTGAGTCTGGAGCCACATGTTGCCCAAGTCAGGTAAGGATCGCAGAGTTCTTTTCCCTGAAGGATATTAGTGAGCCAGATAAGTTTTGCACCAATTGACAGTGGTTATATGGTCGCCAATATTTGCATTTCACTATCTGAAGTGGTGGAATTTAAATCTCTGTTCTCAGAACATTTTGGTACTTTTAATCAAATTGTTCAGACATGTTAGGACATTTCCCTGGAGCAGGTGAGACTTAAACCAGGTTTTCTGGCCTAGAGATAGTGACAATACCACTGCACCACAAGAGCACTCCTCAGAATATTATAGTTTGGGTTACTGGATTACTAGTCCTGTGACATTACCATTAAACTACTGCCACACTTCAAGTATAACATACACCAAAGGGAATCATGATGTTTTCAACAGAATATAGGTTGAGATACGGACCAAAGGCATATGATATTACAAAATTTGTTAGTCTTTGTGAGTTAGAGAAAATTGGGCCAAAAACTTAGCTTTGAAAAATACAGGACAATCCAAGAGAGTAGCTGAGTTGGGAACTGGAGTTAGTGTCAATGAAGCATGAATTTATAACTTCGTTGAAGGTGATTTCTTTGACTTCCCCAAAAATGGGTCGGAGGGACTCATGTTTAGCTGGTTGTTGGAAAAGTAGTAGAACAGAAAACTAATCGTGGATCTGGAAGGGGAAAGCTTACAGCTACAGTTTAAAATCATTGGTGCTCATGTGGAAGTGTCAGAAACATAAAGACTAGAGTAAGCATAGCTCATCCTACTCCTGATTAACTTTGTTTCATCTAGAGACTGTGTGATTATACTAGTAAGAATTTCAGCTCCAACTCTTGCTGAACCCTCATCTAAGCATCACTAAGGTTCTTGCTGCTCACTCTCCTTAAAAACAAGTCAGGTTATATTACAAATATCTCTGTAACTGCAAAAAAAACATTGAGAATGCAATTCTGCGAAAGATATTAATTAGTCTTGAATCAATTACAATTTTCCAAGTTTCCTCTATTCTGTCGCAAAAAATACTTTTTCAAATCTATAATCTAGCGGGAGCATGTGTTGATTTGGGTTGTATTTGATTTATAAATCAGAGTTGGAAGTATATATGCCTGAAGGCAGTTCCCAATCATGTTTAAACAATATCTTTTCTGAAACATATTTTTCATGAATGGGCCAAGGGTGTTTGGACATGCCCTGCTCACTAGTTTATAAAATGCTGGCTTAATAGAATTTTTAGATATCGAGCAAAGTATTTTATAACAGCACTAGCAATTCTCTGTCCAGGGAAATCTTATCCTATTTTAACAATAGTCGAGCAAAGAGAATGGAATCATGAATTTTACACTTCAGGAAACCATTCAGCCAATAATGCAAACTCTCTGCAAGTACCATCCACTCAGATTTTGATGCATTTTCCATTCACTCTGTTAACTTTTCCTTTTGACTTTTGAATAATATCCTGGTCCGAATGTTACAATTTGCTTTTTGTTGTGATGCAAACAATCAAAATAAAAGTTCTGCTTTTTCACCCATGATCATATCATAATAGTGTGGGGAAGTTCTGCATCTATACTTTATAATTAAGAGCTTTGTCCAATTCATCATTTATATAAATGAGTTGGATGCGAGCATAAGAGGTATAGTTAGTAAGTTTGCAGATGACACCAAAGTTAGAGGTGTAGTGGACAGTGAAGAAGGTTACCTCAGATTACAATGGGATCTTGATCAGATGGGCTGATGGGCTGAGAAGTGGCTGGTAGAGTTTAATTTAGATAAATGTGACGTGCTGCATTTTGGGAAAGCAAATCTTAGCAGGACTTATACACTTAATTTCTTTGAGAATTAACCTCCTCGTGGGAGCACGAGGTAGCGCCAATTAAATCATCGATGTAGTGGAGGAAAAGGTGGGGGGTGGTGCCAGTGTAGCTGCGAAAGATAGACTGTTCCACATATCCGACGAAGAGGCAGGCATAGCTGGGGCCCATGCGGGTGCCCATGGCTACTCCTTTGGTTTGGAGGAAGTGGGAGGATTGGAAGGAGAAGTTGTTAAGAGTGAGGACCAGTTCAGTCAGTCGAAGGAGGGTGTTAGTGGAAGGGTACTGGTTGGTACAGCGGGAAAGGAAGAAGCGGAGGGCTTTGAGGCCTTCGTGATGGGGGATGGAGGTGTATAGGGACTGGATGTCCATCGTGAAGATAAGGCGTTGGGGGCCAGGGAAGCGAAAACCATGGAGGAGGTGAAGGGCGTGCGTGGTGTCCCGAACGTAGGTGGGGAGTTCTTGGACTAAGGGGAACAGGACAGTGTCGAGGCATGCAGAGATGAGTTCGCTGGGGCAGGAGCAGGCTGAGACAATGGGTCGGCCGGGGCAGTCAGGTTTGTGGATTTTGGGCAGGAGGAACAGTTCATTCACTTTACTAACACCTTCCACCTCGACCTCAAATTTACCTGGACTGTCTCAGACTCTTCCCTCCCTTTCCTAGATTCCTTCATTTCTATCTCGGGGGACCTACTCAACACAGACATTTACTACAAACCGACCGACTCCCACAGCTACCTAGATTACACCTCCTCCCACCCTGCCCCCTGTAAAAACGCCATCCCATATTCCCAATTCCTTCGCCTCCGTCGCATCTGCTCCCAGGAGGACTAATTCCACTACCGAACAACCCAAATGGCCTCCTTCTTCAAAGACCGCAATTTCCCCTCCGACGTGGTCGACAATGCTCTCCACAGCATCTCCTCCACTTCCCGCTCCTCCGCCCTTGAGACCCGCCCCTCTAATCGCCAACAGGACAGAACCCCACTGGTCCTCACCTTCCACCCCACCAAACTCCGGATACATTGCATCATCCTCTGGCATTTGCGCCACCTCCAAACAGACCCCACCACCAGGGATATATTTCCCTCCCCATCCCTATCAGCGTTCCGGAGAGAACAGTCCCTCCGCGACTCCCTCATCAGGTCCACACCCCCCACCAACCCAACCTCCACTCCTGGCACCTTCCCCTGCAACCGCAAGAAGTGCAAAACTTGTGCCCACACCTCCCCCCTCACCTTCCTCCAAGGCCCCAATGGATCCTTCCATATCCATCGCAAATTCACCTGCACCTCCACACACATCATTTATTGTATCCGTTGCACCCGATGTGGTCTCCTCTACATTGGGGAGACAGGCCGCCAACTAGCAGAACGTTTCTGGGAACACCTCTGGGACACCCGCACCAACCAACCCAAACGTCCCGTGGCTGAACACTTTAACTCCCCCTCCCACTCCGCCAAGGACATGCAGGTCCTTGGCATCCTCCATTGCCAGACCCTGGTCACACAACGCCTAGAGGAAGAGCGCCTCATCTTCCGCCTAGGAACCCTCCGACCACACGGGATGAATGTAGATTTCTCCAGCTTCCTCATTTCCCCTCCCCCCACCTTAACTCAGTCCCAACCCCCGGATTCAGCACCACCCTCTTGACCTGCAATCTTCTTCCTGACCTCTCCGCCCACACCCCCTTTCCGGCCTATCACCCACACCCTCACCCCCTTCCACCTATCGTATTCCCAGCACCTCTCCCCCAAATTGCCTCCCCCCTACCTTTTATCTCAGCCCGCCTGGCACACCAACCTCATTCCTGAAGAAGGGCTTATGCCCGAAATGTCGATTCTCCTGCTCCTCGGATGCTGCCTGGCCTGCTGTGTTTTTCCAGCACCACATTTTTCAACTCTTATAAACTTAATGGAAAGGTCCTAGGGAGTGCTGCTCAACAAAGAGACCTTGGGGTGCAGGTTCATAGCTCCTTGAAAGTGGAGTTGCAGGTAGATAGGATAGTGAAGAAGGTGTTTGGTATGCTTTCCTTTATTGGTCAGAGTATTGACTACAGGAGTTGGGAGGTTATGTTGCGGCTGCACAGCACATTGGTTAGGCCACTGTTGAATTATTGTGTGCAATTCTGGTCTCCCTCCTATTGGAAGGATGTTGTGAAACTTGCAAGGGTTCAGAAGAGATTTACAAGGAGGTTGCCAGGGTTGGAGGATTTGAGCTAGCGGGAGAGGCTGAATGGGCTGGGACTGTTTTCCCTGGAGTGTCGGAGACTGAGGGGTGACCTTATAGCCATTTATAAAATTATGAGGGGCACAGATAGGGTAAATAGACAAAGTCTTTTCCCTGGGTGGGGGAGTCCAGAACTAAAGGGCATAGGTTTAGTGTGAGAAGGGGAAAAATATAAAAGAGACCTAAGGGACAACTTTTTCACACAGAGGGTGGTACATGTACGCCAGAGGAAGTGATGGAGGCTGGTACAATTGCAACATTTAAAAGGCATCTGGATGGGTGTATGAATAGGAAGGGTTAGAAGGATATGGGCTGGGTGCTGGCAGGTGGGACTAGATTGGGTTGGGATATCTGGTCGGCATGGACAAGTTGGACCGAAGGGTCTGTTTCCATGCTGTACATCTCTATGACTCTAAGAGGTGGGTGAACTTTGTTGGTTCCTGAGAACAGTGAAAGTGCAAGTGCATTTAGAAAGGCTGCAAATTTCATTCGCAAGGCTTCTTCTTTGCTATTGTAACCTCACCAGAGATGCAGCAGAACTCCTATTTACACTGGATTCCAACTAAGGTAGAGCAGGACAAACTCCAAGAAAATTCCAGTCTTTTTACAAACACATGAAGTAAACAATTACTAATCATTATCAAAGAATGTATAAGTACATAGAGTCATAGAGCTGTACGGCATGGAAACAGACCCTTCAGTCCAACTCGCCCATGCCAACTAGATATCCTAAATTAATATAGTCCCATTTGCCAGCATTTGACCCATATCCCTCTAAATCCTTCCTTTTCATATGTCCATCCAGATACTTTTTAAATGTTGTCATTGTGCCAGCCTCCACCACTTCCTCTCGCAGCTCATTCCAGACATGCACCATGCTCTGTGTGAAAAAGTTGACCCTTAGGTCCCTTTTAAATATTTCCCCTCTCTCACCTTAAACCTATGCCCTCTAGTTCTGGATTCCCCCACCCCAGGGAAAAGATCTTGTCTATTCATCCTATCCATGTCCCTCATGATTTTATAAACCTCTATGAAGTCATCCCTCAGCCTTTGACACTCCAGGGAAAATAGCCCCAGCCTATTCAGCCTCTTCCTGTAGCTCTAATCCTCCAACCCTGGCAACATTCTTGTAAACCTTTTCTGAACCCTTTCAAGTTTCACAAAATCCTTTCTGTTGTGGGGACACCAGAATTGCATGCAGTATTCCAAACGTGGCCTAACCAATGTCATGTACAACCACAACATGACCTCCCAACTCCTATACTCAATGCACTGACCAATAAAGACAAGCAAACCAAATGCCTTCTTCACTATCCTGTGAACCTGGGTTGTATTAAGTTCTTTTATCTGTGATGTTAAATGAGGTGTTTAACAATTTAAATGCAAAATACAGATGCCGAGGAAGATGTTTAGAGGTATATTGACAATTTTGAGCACTTAGCTGACAATGATACAGTTGGATATTTTCTGTGTGGAGGTTCAGCTTCTGCTCAACACCATAGTTTAAGTAAAATATGGTCCAGCTGAAATTCTGTGTTTCTTCCAGAGCACCCGCAAGATAACTTAATCAAAGATCTGGCATATTGATTACAAACTTCACCAAAATGATAATATATTGCAATGCCAAAGTTACAGAAAGGCTTTGTGAGGGCAGAGTACTTGCTGCCAAGAAGGCCACCTATGTGATGGACTGAAGATAGGGACAGGTCTTCCTATTTTCCAATCAACCTTTGG
Source organism: Chiloscyllium punctatum (assembly GCF_047496795.1). NCBI lineage: Eukaryota > Metazoa > Chordata > Chondrichthyes > Orectolobiformes > Hemiscylliidae > Chiloscyllium > Chiloscyllium punctatum. The sequence goes on from NC_092741.1 coordinate 34,777,414, forward strand.
AAAGGTGAGACCTGAGCCTAGGCCTTCTGGCTCAAAGGTAGAGACAATACTATTACACTACCAGAGCCATAGCAACTAGCCCATCACCCGCTCTTCCTTTGGCCTGTATTATTGGTAATAAAAACTTTAAAAGTGTTTCACCTTTTTGAGTCTCTGTCTTAATGGAATCTTTTGCGTAATACTTTATATAGCTGACTTTTGTTTCCTTTCTCTCGGAATTCAAGTAGCCATAATTCAAATTTTCTTTAGTCCAATAAATCAAGATCATGGTTTTAGGACTGGATGCACTTGTCTGCCTGCATTCAACCTATAAAGAGATGTAATACACTGTTAGTGTTCCTATCTCTGTGTTCAATTCTGGTCTTCAGGACTTAATGGCCAAAGAAGGCAAATCACAATGCAGGCCAGGCAGGTTGATTATTGATGTGGTACTAGATTAGTGGTGCTGGAACAGCACAGTAGTTCAGGCAGCATCCAAGGAGCAGCGAAATACCTACCTGCCATATTAATGATGATATTTCAACTGATAAAATCCCTGGGTTAGTTTATTTCAAACAGTGAAACACATCATAAGTTCTGGAGCAGACATTACTACAATATATTGTCTGTCATTTCTATTTCCATCAGCAAGTCTTCCTGTCTTGGATAGCAGCTGCTGTTTCAGAATTTGCTTCTCCTGACACAGTGCAACCATGTTTTGTCCCGCACTCATCACTGACTGATCACCTTCCCCGAGCTGTCTTATGTGGTTCAATTTTTCTTGACATTTGCTGCTTTGTTCCTTAAGGGCTTCTAGCTCATTTTGAAGTTTATGCTTTTGCATTTAAATTCTTCTAAATATATAAAAGCTTTAGTTTCCTGCTGATAATGGTATACTTTCTTCTTTGTAGCCAGCTCTAACAATTGTCCAGCACACCAACTATGCTGTTTCTTTTTTTTTGAAGAGTTAGGCTTTTTTCCCATGGCTGTTCCAGCTATTCGTTTGATTTCCTTTGTGCCATATGTGAGTTTTTATCATTGGAGTATCAATGCTGGCATTTTCTTTCTGAAAGGACTGTCTTATGAATGATTTGTAGCTCCTTGCTTTGTGTAATATGCACACAACCCTGTGTCAAACTCAGTCAATACCCCGTGACCAGTTCTGTAAGGACAGCCAATTTGAATTGATGCAAACATTTCAAACAGTGTGATGACAGTGATGTTTCCCACGAGATTGACAGTGTGTTCTCCAGTTTTAGTCTCAACATGTACTTCATCAGATTCTAGTTTATTGAATACTTCATGAATGAACCTCTAGTGGAATACTTTATTGTAGCTTGGAGACACCTCTTGTGCACAGTGTCTTTGTGTCATTGCATTTTCTGCCACATGCCTTGAAAGATTAATTAATAGCTGGACAATTCGTTGGTGCAAGTAGGGGATCACACATTCCTCCCATCTGTTGGGGAGGGGGGGGTGGTTTCTAATAAATGTGCCAAGAGTCAGGCTTGTACCTAGCATTGTAATGCTCATTAAGCCAAAGGATCACTTTGTTTTTCAATGTTATAGTCTTTAGCTTGTCACACAAATCTTTCTGGATAGCAATCACCAACTCAGCAATTTTGTTCAATAGCTCTTATCTGAAAAATCACATATCTGATCCCTTTTCCCTACATCAGTTCTTGCAGTGACTCAAGGAATCTATAGCCATGACATGAATTCTTGTCAATGAACATAGAAGTTTTCAGTCTCTGAATTGGTAATGTTACCACACAGCAGTGAACCCCTCTGCTAATTAAACCAAACACACAGAAAAGCTTACCTCACCTCATAACCTGTTAAAGTATGAGTGACAAAGAACTACCCAAATTCCACTATTTAAAGAAAAAAAATAACAATTTTATTCTTTAACTCCAAAAGTGAACATTAAACAACTATTTTCAACTCTAAGCCTCCTTTCCCTCAAAGATTTGTTATCCAGTTCCCACTCTATAACAATCTGCTGATCCTATAAAGCCCCTATTAAATTTACAGCAACTTAACACTTACAAAACCAGACAGTGGCTGTCACCTCTGGTGTCTGTCTTCCTTTGTTTATAGATCTCCCTGGGTCACCTTCAGACTTCAGCTGCAAAGATGTTTCATATGACAAAGGTACCTTTGATAGAGAGTGTCTTCAGATAGTCTGTCTGACATTGGCAGGTGGTGCTCTTTCTCCTGGCTGACTGTCCAAAATACCTGCTTCTTATACCCCAAACATAAGATCATCTCATTGGTTCAATGTTGTCAAAACAGTAAAATTCAAATTTAATTGGGTTTTAGTATCTTGGAGCATAATTTAAACTGATTGGTTAAGTTTGAACTGCTGTGAAAACAGCTTAGGTATCGAGGTTACAGCTAAATGTTACATCTTCAAATTGTCCAGTATCCTTTGCGCCTGCTAGTCAGACACATGACAGGAGCTTGCTCACTTTCACTCCCTCTTAAAGGTACAGTACTTGCCTTCAACTTCATAACAGTAATCTCATGTTAATATCTTTTGAGGATCTTTTCACTCTTCTGCTGTTAATCCTGAGATGATAAGTCTGTTTGGATTTTTGTTTCCACATGCTATTCCAATCTTAATGGTTTATCACCTGAATCTGTAAACCGTAACTTTGAACACTGTTTAAACATTTTGACTTCTGTTACTTTGATTTTATCCATTCGTGGAAGATAGGCTTCACTGGCTGGGTCAGCATTTATTGCCTATCCTTAGTTACCATTGACAAGATGACAATGAACAGCCTTCTTGCAGTCCAATTGGTGTAGGTAGACCTACAATGAACTATAATGTTATTAGGAAGGAAGTTCCAAGATCTTGACCCAGAGACACATGTTGTTCACAATATACATTAACGATTTGCATGAAGGAATGCAATATCTCCAAATTTTCAGAAGACGCTAAGCTGGATGGCAGGATGTGCTGTGAGGAGGAGATGCTAAAAGGCTGCAGGGTGACTTGGAAATACTGGCTCATTGGGCAAGTACTTGGAAAATGCCATATAATGTGAATGAATGTGAGATTATCTATTTTGGGCACCAAAACAGGAAGGCAGATTGTTATCTGAATGGTGGCAGTTTAGGAAAAGGTGAGGTACAACAAGACCTAGGTGTCATGGTGGAACAGTTGCTGAATGTTGGCATGCAGGTGCAGCAGGCAGTGAGGAAGACTAATGGCATGCTGGCCCTCATAGTGAGAGGATTTGAGTAATGGAGGAAGGACATCTTCCTGAGGTTATACTGTTAAATGCTGCCCCAGTTCAACCAGAGTTTATGTAATATTTATCAGTGTGAAATATATCTGGCTTCAAACCCCAGAGCAGATGTACTGAGATAGTTGATGGAAGATTTTCAAATAAACCCCTCCTTAAAGCGGTTGATTCAAGAATTGGCTCTACATCTTTCAGCTCACGGCACAACTAGTACTTCATTTACTGTTTGCTTGTTTATGCAAGTTGTTGGGTCGGATTGCTTAATGAATCGTCTGCTTTAGCTTTGGGTGGGGGTGAGGAGAGAGGAAGGTGGCAAAGCATTGTGACAACGAATAACCAGCCCAATACATTATTATGTTTTCTGAACACACAAAAACATTGACAGGTTTAGCAACTTTTGGAGCTGTTACTATTCTCTTCACCCATATCTATCGATATTGCAATTGGATCTAACAAGATGCAGTGGCTTTTTTTTAAAATTCAGGGATCTTTGAGTCATTTCACTTCACCTCATAGGTGCAACTGAAGTTACACAATCTCTTTAATCTTTAGAACTTATCTGTCATTGCTAATCTTGACATAATGTGGCTAAATTAAATTGTATTTGCCAAATCCGGTGGAAATATGCCATTATAATATTATAGTAATTAATAGCTACCTTGGCCAACTCAAAATGTGGTTATAGCTTTTCCGATTGGCTAATTCTATTGGAATGAAGCAAAGCAAGCTCAGGTAATCAGTTAGAGCAGCTGTTGCGTTACCATAGCAGCAATTATTACATACTGTCATTCATGGACTTGCACTTTGGACACAGTGCTTTCAACAGCTAAACCAATATGTTAAAACTATATAATTCTATTCCTCACACTTCAAAATTCTGTATTTCTTCAGGTTAAAACCTGTACAGTGGAGCCTTTGTTATTCGCCATAATGCCATTTTGATTAATCAAAATTCCAAACTATTTATGTATAAGAGTACATTTAATTCAGAAGAATGCTGTCAATTATGACAAAAAGACCAGCCTTAGACAAGGTGCCAGCATTGCCTCAGTAGTACCACATCTGCCTGAGTCAGAAGGCCATGGGTTCGGGTCCTGTACCAGATTCTTGAAACCAATATAATGAGGCACTGTCTGAGGTGTTGTTTTTTCAAGCTGATCAAAAGGATCCAATGGCATCATGCAAAGAAGAACAGAACAAGTGTCGTGACTAATATTTCTGGCACCACCACTTCACTGATACAGATTGTTTGATCGTTAATTTCTTTGCTGTTTGCATGAATATACCATGTACCTCATTTTTATTCTTTAACAAGATTGCTGTTGTGAAGAAAACACTAGGTCTCTTTTGGAGAGCTGCTGTATTTAATTTAGTTATTAGTGAATTGAATCTGGTTTCTGTACTTGCAGCAGGAACTGGCTCTTCTCTGAGTTTCAAGCAGTATAAACACAAGGGGCTATGTGCAGCACCTGGCCAGCGAAGCCTGGATTCATCGAATTTCTACAGTGTGGAAACAGGCCATTCGGCCCAACAAGTCCACAGCGACTCTCCAAAGAGTAACTCCCCCAAACCCATTCCCCCTACCCTACATTTACCCCTGACGAATGCACCTAACTTACACATCCCTAAACACTATGGGCAATTTAGCATGGCCAATTCACCGTACATGCACATCTTTGGAATGTTGGAGGAAACCCACACAGACACGGGGAGAATGTGAAAACTCCACACAGACAGTTGGCTGAGGCTAGAATCGAATCCAGGTCCCTGGTGCTGTGAGGTAGCAGTACTAACCACTGAGCCATCATGCCACCTTTTTTTTTTCCTTTGGGATTGGGGAGTTGGAAACCAGACTGGCTGACTGACAGGTGCATTCTGTGGTATGTGGGAAAACATGGATCCAAGATGCAGACAAAAATGTCTGCAGAAAGTTTGAGCTCTAGTGTGTATTTTGGAAATTTTAAAACTATCAGAATTCAAGTGGCATTGTGGTGCAGCTGTGAGACAGAGAACAGCATGTTCAAGGAAAATGTCACACTGCTGGTTAGGAGGAGGCAAGCAGTCAGTGAACAGATGTCGGACAATTTCAAAAAACAGTCAAGGAAGATAATAGTCCCCTCAAATGATTTTGTTTGCTTCTGGTTTTCTATTTTAGATACTGGTGAGGCCAATGGTTTTTGAGAAGTGTGCAACCAAAGTCAAATTCACAGCATTACAGGTAATCTGCACAAGATAGGAAGCAGGAGACTAGAGATGCAATAATGATAGGTGATTTGTTAGTTAGATATAACTCCAAAATGGTATTTGCTTCCTTGATGCTAGGGAAATGGATGTCACAGAGCAAACCACAAAATGCCCTTCTGGGAGAAGCTGTGGTCCATATTTTTACCAAAGGCACAAGTATGAAAATCAATGAAGTTTCATCCTTACTCCTCCTCTGACCAGAATAAAAAGGCTCTGTGAAGAGGAGGTGTACAAAGGAGCAGTCTTTAAGAGAGTGGGCCAGTGTTAGAGTGGTAGTGCTAAGGCCATTGCTCGAGAGGTTTCACCATGCGGTGGCTGAGCAGGGGGTTCAGGTAAGAGCAGGTAAGTACTCTTTAACTCTACCTTCTATCTGTCTAGAGTGAAGGCAGTAGGGATGGCAGTTAGGGCAGTGGCCTGCTCCTCGTGTGAGTTGTGGGAGATCAGGGAGACTTCAAGTGTCCCTGGTGGCTACACTCGTGAGAAGTGCACCCAGCTGCAGCTCCTGACAGATCGTCTTAGGGAAGTGGAGCTGGTGCTGGATGCACTCAGGATCATCCAGGGTGTAGAGAACATCATCAATAAGAGCTATAGTGAACTGGTCACTCCTGAGGTACAAGCTTCAGGTAACTGGGTGACCACCAGAAGAGTTAAGGGAGGAAGGCAGATAGTGCAGGGTTCACCTGTGACCATTCCCCTTAAAAGCAGGTTTACCACTTTGGACACTGTGGAGGGGGAATGACTTTTCAGAGGCTAGCAGCAGCAGCAGTCACGTCAGTGGCACTGTGACTGGCTCTGAGGCTCAGAGGGAAAGGGTACAGTCAGACAGAGCAATACTGTTCGGAGACTCAGTTGTGAGGAGGATAGGCAGGAGGTTCTGTGGCCACAAAAGAGATACCAGGGTGGTGCCAGGGTCAAGGATGTCTCTGAGCAGTTCCAGAACATTCTGAAGTGGGAGGGTGAACAGCCAGAGGGTATTGTGCACATCGGTACAAATGACAAAGGTAGACAAAGGGATGGGTCCTGAGAAATAAGTACAAAAAAAGTTAAAAAGCAGGACCTCAAGGGTAGTGCTCTCTGTCTTACTCCCAGCACCACACACCAGTGAGAATAGAAAATCAAAGGTAGGCCTGATGAATCTGTAGCTGAGGAACTGGAGAAGGGGACAGAGTTTTCAGTTCTTGGATCACTGGGATCTCTCCAGGTGTAGAGGTGATCTGTACAAGAGGGACGGGTTGCACTTGAACTAGAGGGGGATAAATATCCTTGTGGGGAGATTTACCTAGGAGGGTTTAAATTGGTTTGGCGGGGAGGGGGGTATAAGAGAGTGGCCATCCAGAAGTCAGGGGAAAATACATCAACCGTCGAGAGCAAATTTGCTATTCAGGATAGCCGGGGCAAAGGAAAAGGACGAAAAAGACTTTTGGCTTAAAATGTATTTATTTCAATGCACGAGGCCTGACTGGGAAGGCAGACGAGCATAGTGCATGGATTGGCCCTGGGGACTGGGCTAATATAACCATAACAAAAACATGGCTGAGAGAAGGACAGGACCAGCAGCTCAATGGTCCAGGACACAGAAACGAGGAGAAAGTGAGGACTGCAGATGTTGGAGACCAGAGCTGAAAAATGTGATGCTGGAAAAACACAGCAGGCCCGGCAGCATCCGAGGAGAAGGAGAATCGACGTTTCGGGAATAAGCCCTTCTTCAGTCATTCCTGAAGAAGGGCTTATGCCCGAAACGTCGATTCTCCTTCTCCTCGGATGCTGCTTGGCCTGCTGTGTTTTTCCAGCATCACAGGATACAGAAACTACAGGTGTGACAGAAGGACAAGGAAGCGAAGGGGGGAGTTGCCCTCTTGATAAAGGAGGACATAACAACAGGGAAGGGGAGATTGTCAAGAAGGGTTTGTCTCCACAGTCAGTATGGGTGGAAGTCAGAAACAGGAAAGGAGCAGTCACTTTATTGGGAGTTTTCTAAAGGCTCCTCAATAGCGACAGAGACACAGAGAAGCAGGTTGGGAGGCAGATTTTGGAAATATGCAGAAGTAACAGGGTTGTTGCTGTGCCTTTGGTGATGATCTTTGCGTCCTCACTGCGACCTTCTCCCCAGTTCCACCCCCCCCCCTCCCATTTAAAGGCCCATTGCACCAGATCCTGGTGATACTTAGAAGAATCGAAGGTCAAGATGAGGTAATTTCATAAGGAGCCATGAGATGATGCCAAGGTGAGGTTTTAAAAGCAAACCCCTGAGGGTCCCAGCCTCATCTCTGATGAAGGGCTGATGCCTGAAACGTCGATTTTCCTGCTCCTCGGATGCTGCCTGACCTGCTGTGCTTTTCCAGCACCACTCTAATCTTGACTCTAACCCCCAGCATCTGCAGTACCCACTTCTGCTTTTGCGACCTCACTGTCCACTAGAGTGGAACCAGATGATTGGAGGTTGGCACATGTTATTCTCTTGTTTAAGAAAGGAAATAGGGATAATCCCGGGAATTACAGACCAATCAGTTTTATGTCAAAGTATTGGAGAGGATTCTGAGAGACAGGATTTATGACTACTTGGAAAGCCATAATTTTATTAGAGATAGTTAGCATGGCTTTGTGAGGGGCAGGTCATGCCTCACAAACCTTATTGAATTTTTTGAAGATGTGACAAAACACATTGATGAAGGTACTAGATGTGGTAGACGTAGATTTCAGCAAGGCATTTGATAAGGTTCCCCATTGTAGGCTCATTCAGAAAGCAAGGAGGCATGGTACACAGGGAAGCCTGTCTGTCTGGATACCGAATTTGCTGACCCATAGAAGATAGAGGGCGGTGGCAGATGGAAAGTATTCAACCTGGAGCTTGGTGACCAGTGGATTGGGTCTGGGACCTCTGCTTTTTGTGATTTTTGTAAATGTCTTGGATAAGGAAGTGGAAGAATGGGTTAGTAAGTTTGCCAATGAGAGGAAGGTTGGTGGAGTTGTGGATAGTGTGGAAGGCTGTTGTAGATTGCAACAGGACATTGACAGGATGCAGAACTGGGCTGATAAGTGGCAGACAGTGCTATATCTGGAAAAGTGTGAAGTGATGCAGAATACAAGGTTAAAGGCAGGATTCTTGGCAGTGTGGAGGAACAGGAGATTCTTGGGGTCCATGTCCATAGATACCTCAAACTTGCCACCCAGACTGGCAGGGTTATTAAGAAGGTGTATAGTGTATTGACTTTCACTAACAGGGGCATTGAGTTTAAGAGCTGTGAGTTTGTGCTGCAGCTTTATAGAGTCTTGGTAAGACCACACTTGGAATATTGTGTTCATTTCTGCGCTTTTCTAGCAACACATTTTTCAGTTCATTTCTGGTTGCCTCATTACAGGAAAGATGTGGAGCTTTAGAGAGGTGATTTACCAGGATGCTGCCTGGTCTGAGGGCATGTCTTATGAAGAAAGGGTGAAGGAGCTAGGGCGTTTCTCATTGGAGCAAGGAAGGATGAGAGGTGACTTGATAGAGATGTACAAGATGATGAGAGGCATAATTAGAGATTTTTTTCTCATGGTGGAAATGTCTATCACAAGGGGGCATAATTTTTAGGTAATTGGATTAAGGTTTAGGGGCGATGTCAGAGGTAGCTTCATTACACAGAGAGTGGTGGGTGCGTGGAATGCACTGCCAACAGTGGTAGTAGATACATTAGGGACATTTATGTGTCTCTTGCATAGGCATATGGAAGTTGGTACAATGAAGGTTTGTGTGATCTTACAGTAAGATAAAAGGCAAGCACACATTGAGGGCCAAAGGACCTGTATTGTGCTGTACTGTTCTATATTCTATGTTTAACAGCGCTTAGAGAGGATATTATTAAGGGGTCTTCAAATGAGGCCATATGGTTAGAACTTGAAGCGGACAGTCACTCTTTTGGGTCTGCATTTTAGACCCTCACATAGCCAGCATATACTAGAGGAGCAGATGTGTAGAGAGATTGCAGATACCTGGAGGAATAATAGAGTAGTATTGATTGGAGATATTAATTTCCCCTGTATTGACTGGATCACCCAGAATGTAAAAGGCCCAAAATCAATATGTAAAAGGCCCTACTCGGGAGGGTGCAACACTAGACCTCCTCTTAGGAAATGAGGTTGGGTGAGTGACTGAAGTGTCAGTTGGACAGCACTTTGGGTTCAGTTACGATACCTCTCTTAGTTTTAACATAGTTATGAATGAAGATAGAACAGGTCCACAGGTTAAGGTGCTAAACTGGAGCAGAACCAACAAAGGTCGATTCGGTTGGTCTATTTGAAGAAAAAGGAACAACTGGCAAATGGGAGACTTTTAAAAATGTGTTATCAAGAGTCCAGGGACAGTATGTCTCTGTTAGAGTGCAGGGAGAAACTGGCAGGTTTAAGGATCCCTGGCTGATGAGGGATATTGAAGCTCTGGTCAGGAAAAAGAAGGTTTAAGGTTAGGTTTAAGCTGTCGGGCTCAAGTGAATCCCTAGATAACTATAAAAAGTGTAGGAGTACACTTTAGAGGGAAACAAAAGAGCTAAAAGAGGGTATGAGTTGGATCTAGCAAATAAGGTTAAAGATAATCCCAAGAGGTCTATAGTTATATTAAGAGTAAAAAGGTAGCTGGGAGAGCATAGGTCCCCTTAAAGATCAGCATGGCCATCTATATGTAGAGCCACAGGAGATGGGGGAGAGTTTTAATGAATATTCACCTCAGTGTTAACTCAGGAGAGAATCACAGATGCTAAGGAAGTAAGGGAAGCAAGTGGGAATGTTTTGGACTGCATACGTATTACTAGAGGGGAGGTATTTGCAGCGTTAAGGTCGATAAATCTCCTTGGCCTGATCAAGTCCATCCTTGCAAGTTGTGTGAGGCTGGGGGAGAAATTGCAGAGACCCTTGCAGAGATTTTTATTTCATCTTTAGCCATTGGCAAAGTTCCGGAAGACTGGAGGGTTGTTCCATTGTTCAAGAAAGGTAACAAAGACAAGCCAGGGAACTAAAGGCCAGTAAGCCTGACATCAGTGGTAGACAAGTTGTTGGAGAGGATACTGAGAGACAGGATCAACCAACATTTGGATAGTCGAGGTCTAATTAGGGATAGTCTGCATGAAGTTTTGTGCGCTGGAGATCATGTCTGACAAATCTTTTAGAGTTTTTCAAAGAGATAATCAAGAGGATAGATGAGGGTAGGGAGTGCATGTTGTCCATATGGACTTTAGTAAGGCCTTTGACAAGGTTACGCACAGCAGGCTATTCATGAAGATTAAGTTGCATGTGATCCAGGGAGAGCTAGCTAACTGTTTTCAAAATTGGCTCGATGGTAGGAAGGGTGTTGGTTGAAGGTTGTTTCTTGGACTGAAGGCCTAGAACTAGTGGTGCGCTACAGGGGTCAGTGCTGGGATCTTTGTCATTTGTTATCTACATAAATGATCTGAATGTGAACGTACAAGGCATGATTAGTAAGTTTGCAGATGATACAAAATTAGGAGGTATTGTTGATAGTAAGGGAGGTTATCAAAAATTACAGAGGGATCTTGATCAGATGGGGAAGTAGAATGAGGATTGGCAAATGCAATTCAATACAGATAAGTGTGAAATATTGCACTTTGGAAAGTCAAACCAAGGTAGGACTTATAGAGTAAATGGTAAGGTCCTGAGGAGTGTTGTGGAACATAGGGACCTAGGAGTACAGGAACATAGTTCATTGAAAGTCGCATCACAGGTAGACAGGGTGGTGAAGTAGGCATTTAACATGCTGGTGTTCATTGGTCGAAACAGTGAGCGTAGGAGTTGGGACGCTATGTTGCAATTGTATAAGTCATTAGTGAGGCCGCACTTGGAGTATTGTGTACAGTTTTAGTCATCCTGTCATAGGAAAGACATAGTTAAACTGCAAAAAGTGCAAAGAAGATTTAGGAGAATGTTGCCAGGACTAGTAGGCCTGAGTAATAGGGAAAGATTGGCCAAGATAGGACTTATTCCTTGGAACAAAGGAGAATGAGGGGTGACTTTGCAGAGGTATATAAAATCATGAAGGGCATAGATAGGATAAATGCATATAGTCATTTTTCCCAGGGATAGGGAATTGAAAACTACAGGGCATAGATTTAAGGTGAGAGGGGAAAGATTTAAGAAGGACCTGAGGGGCACGTCTTCACACAGACAGTGGTATGTACATGGAATGGGCTGCCAGAGAAAGTGATTGAGGCAGGTACATTAGCAATGTTTAAAAACATTTGGATAGGTACATGGATAGGAAGGGTTTAGAGGGATATGGACCAAATGTGGACAATTGGAACTAGCTGAGTGGGCACCATGGTCAGCATGGACCAGGTGAGCCGAAGAGCCTGTTTCTATGCTGTATGACTCTATGACTCTATTATTCTTTGACTCTAAATCCTGAATGCAAATTTTAGAGAGGTGGTAAGATGATTAAAAAAAATGAGGCCTTGAAACAAAAATCACAAGGTTACTCTCAGGCCCATAAGCTATTGAACACAGAGATAGAAAAATTGAGTAATTTAACACATGGTCAGCATGGACTGGTTGGACCATTTGGATCTGTTTCTATGTGACTCTAATGCAGCTGAAGAATTGGGGTAGGAGGAAAGCCATCAAATCTCTGAGTCACTGAGACCAGTTCTGAGGCAGATAGGATCTGTACAACATAGATGGACATCTTAGAGACAAAAATGGAAATTGCTGGAAAAGCTCAGCAGATCTGGCAGCATCTGTGGAGAACAATTAGAGTTCATGTTTCCGGTCCATAACCCTTCCTCAGACTATCTTAGAAAGACTGGGACAAACATCCTTACAGAAAGATTTGTTGATGTTGTTGGAGAGAGTCTACAACAAGAGAGAATCGAACTACCACCCCTTGACATTAAATGACTTTACCATCACTGAATTCCCCCACTGTCAATATCCTGGGGGTTACCAGTAATCAGAAATTTAACTGAACAAGTCATATAAATGCAATGGCTCCAACAGCAGGTCAGAGGCTAGGAATACTGCAATGTGCAGTTTACCTCCTCACCTCCCTGGCAGGTGGGGTTGCCAGGGGAGTGAGGCACCCCAGAGCCTAGCAACCATCTACAAGGCACAAGTCAGAAGTGTGATGGAATATTCCCCACTTGCCTGGATGAATGCAGCTCCAACAACACCAGGAAGCTTGACACCATCAAGGACAAAGCAAGCCTTTTGATTGGCAGCACATCCACATTAACTTCCTTCCACCACCAACACTCAATAACAGTAGTGTTTAACCTCCAGATACATTGCAGAAATTCACCAAGGTTCCTTTGATAGCACCTTCCAAATCCAAAACTACAACCATTTTAAAGGACATGGGTAGAAAATATATGGGAACACTCCCGCCTGCAAATTCCTTTCCAAGCCAGTCACCACTCTGACTTGGAAATATCTCACCATTCCTTCAGCTGGGCTGGATCAAAATCTTGTAACTCTAATGGCATTGTGGGTCTAGCTAAACCAAAGAGACTGCAGTAGTTCAAGAGGTAGCTCACCAACACCTTCTGAAGGCCAGATAGGGATGGGTAATAAATGTTGGCCCAGGCAACAAAGCCCACATCCCCAAATATGTCCAAGACCTTTAAAGCCTCCTCACATCCTTCTCATGACTTACATTTCCACTCGGTTTTGTACTGTCAGCATATTATTTATAGAGCTTGTGAACAGCTACGACCCCAGCACTGATCCTTCAGGTCCCTACCAGTAACAGCTTCCACTTACAAAATGACGGCAACTGCAAACTTTGGGGTCTGGACTTCATTTTACAATTTCTTTAATCTGCAAACACTTTCTACAGATGAATTTACCCTGGATCACTTTTATGTCCAGCAGCTCTTACATGCCACAGCAGCAATACAGCATCCACACTTCCATCACTTTCATAATTAATTTAATTATTCACGAATTACTCTAGAATCCTTGCTCTTTACACATTATCATATTTTATTTAATAAACATGAGAATTAAATTTATACTTGACAAGTTATTTTTAAGAAAATAGAAAATACAAGACTAGAGACCTAAACACAAACTGGAGACCTTATTATTACTTTAAAGATTAGAAATATTAACCAATCACCTGTTCAGGCAGGTCGTGACACATCTCAGGAGTGGGTGGGACTTGACCGCAGGCCTTCTGGCCTATAGATATGGATACTACCCTGTGCCACAAGCCCTCAAGAACCCAGCTTTCCTTTTTTAAATCAATCTGTTCAGACAGATCACAGGATCAGGTAGGACCTGAACCTAGGCCTTTTGGTCCAAAGGTATGGGTACTAACACTGTACCATAAATCACCCATGACTTCTTCTTAGCTACAGTAATCAATACCCATTAAGACAAAGGATTTTAGGTATCTGAATGATAACTGCAGCTGCTTCTTTTAAATATGTTGTTTCAACTTACTTAAGAGTTATTGTCTAAATCAGAATTTAACTCAAAAATTGAACTTGGAAGAGATATACTAGCTGAATTTTTCGTTAAAACAAGTTCCCGGATAAATTCACTCGGCCTTTGTCTTGAAGTCAGACATAATCTCCACTCACGTGGACAGCGTGCCGTAACAGAAAGATGCCAGTTTTCAACCAATTTGATTCACTCCCTGTGATATCAAGAACTAGACTGAAACATTGGATGCTGCAATGGGTATGGGCCGTGACAACATTCTGACTATATACTGAAGCCTTGTGCTGCAGAACTAGCTAAACGCCGAGCCAAGCTATTCCAGTACAGCTACAACATGACCATCAACCTGATATTGTGGGAAATTACCCAAATACTTCCTTCCACAAAAAGTAGAACAAATTCAACTCACCAAATTACTTCTGTAACAATCTACTCTTGATCATCAGCACAGTGATGGAAGGGATTGTTGACTATGCTATCAGGCTACAATTGCAAGGGAATAATCTACTTACTGACACTAGGTTTGAGTTTCACCAGTCCACCTGTCTCATGGCCTCATCAGATCCTTGTTTCAAACATGGACAATAAAGCTGGACTCCAGAGATGAGGTGAGAGTGGCTGCCCTTGATGTCAAGGTAGCATTTGATCAGGTGCGGCATCAAGGAGCTTGAGTAGAACTTCAGTCAATAGGAATCTGGGGAAACCTCCCACATAACATAAAGATAGATGGTTGTGCTTCTGGGAGGCCAATCATCTCAGCCCTTGAGCATTACTGCAGAAGTTCCTCCAGGTAGTGACCTTAGCCGAATCACCTTCAGCTGCTTCATCAATGACTTTCCCTCCATCATAGGTCAGAAGTGGGGATATTTACTGATGATTGCACAATATTCAGCACCGTTCAAGATTGCTCAGATACTGAGGTAGCCCATGTCCAAATGCAGCAAGACCTGAATAACATTCAGGTTTAGGCTGACATATGGCAAGTAACACTCATATCACACAGAGGCATTGTCGAGGATACAATGCTCAATGGGAGAAAGAGCATCCAACAGAAGGTAGTGATAAGAAGTGATTGACCAGGACTCTGGGACATGTCAGCCCACCCACCACAACTGAGAAGGGAATTGCCTAGACCCGGTGCTCAACTTAAGGAAGAGCTTCCAACAGAGTGCAGCAGTGAGATGTGACTGAGGAGGATTCTGGGAAAAGTTGGCTCACTCACCAAGATGAAGAATGGAATTACAGAGGACCTGATGTTCAACAGGAGGAAGAGCATCCAACAGAGGGTGACAGTGAGAAGTGACTGAGGAGGATGCTGGGAGAATTTGGCTGTGTTGCCACAAGAGGATTGTGAAGGTAGTGGTGAGAAGCAATTGAGGAGAACTCCGGGACAGCTTGGTTTGTTCACCACAACTGAAAAAGAGGTCATGGTTCTCAATGGGAGGAAGAGAAATTAGGAACTATTTTGATAGTGTACAGAAAGATATTCTAATTCCACTAGTTGGTGTTCAGTAATTAGAGGTCACAATTTCAAGATTTTCAGCAAGAGAGCTAGGTTTGACATGAGGAAAAAGTTGTTTACTAAGAGTTGTTAGGATTTGGAATGTGCAGTTTGGGAGAATGGGAGAGTCAGATTGCATATAAAGATTCTAAAGATAGCTGAATGTAAATTTGAAAATGAATACTTCAGAGGGCTATGGAGATAGGCCTTGAGAGGCCTTGGTGGCTCTTTCAGGAACCAAAATATTACCAAAATAATACTTAAAAGGATGGCACGGTGACACAGTGGTTAGCACTGCTGCCTCACAGCACCAGAGACCTGGGTTCAATTCCCGCCTCAGGCGACTGTGTGGAGTTTGCACATTCTCCCAGTGTCTGTGTGGGTTTCCTCTGGGTGCTCCAGTTTCCTCCCACAATCCAAAAATGTGTAGATTAGGTGAATTGGCCATGCTAAATTGCCCGTAGTGTTAGGTGTAGGGGAATGGGTCTGGGTGGGTTGTGCTTCGGAGGGTTGGCGTGGACTTGTTGGGCCGAAGGGCCTGTTTCCACACTGCAAGTAATCCAAAACCTGACAAACCTACTTATCACACACATTTGCTTTTGTTTGAGTTACTTTTGTAGATTTGCTGATACAATATCTGTAATTGTGGAAATATGAAAAGGTTATTTGCACTGTATGTATTAATCAGAAATTTTTGATGGTAAAACATTTTATATTTTCAAAGTCATTGTAAATAAATCTTTATTGTTGTGAAGCTTTCTTTCCTCAAATAATGGAGGAAGTATTAGTTTAAAATATCTTGACTAGATATTTGTCTATGTCTTGGACATTTTGGAGAAACCACTTTCCATGGGACTGAATGCTCTTGGGGAGAATGTTGTATTTGCAAAGAACTCAGCCTGCTCAACTGGAGCCACTACGTCTGCAGCACTTTCAGAGTGAGATCACATGATCCATTTTGTGGGTGAGAAACATTTTCCGATTTGAACGAAACTTAAGGTAACTTGCTTCAGGGGAATAGTGCATTGTTTTCTCTCTATATTTTCTATCTCTTAAAAACCTATTATCAAAGTCTATGAGATTAAAGCTGACTAGAAAGCCTAATCATTGTTAGTGGAGTGTTCTTAAAAAGAGAATTCAGAATCTATGGCACTGTCCCCAGACAAAGTTAAATCAGCCACACGTTACTGAGGAAGAAATCCCAGTGCCAGTAGCTTGGGTTGAAAGTGATTTTGGCTCTAGGTCAGCATTTGGTACAGTCTGTGAATAACTTTTGTTTTCTTTGCAAAGTTCTATGTTTTTCCAAAGACGATAAGTGGTATCTTGTGTATTATTTTTCAAGTCGCTCATTTTATGTATTTATACGGTTTAAATCTTTTGTTAATCATTTTTATTTCTTTGCTAGAATAAGTTCTGTTTGCAATAATCTACTTCTTTATTTGTTACTGAATATGTTGGGTTGATTTGTTTCTGAACCCGAGCTATATATGTTGGGACATAAAAATAATTGGCAACATCACCTCATTTTTTTAGATAAGCTTTATTGTGACCAATGGAGGAACAGGACAAGGAAAATAATTGATGCACACCTCCTGATTTGATTATAAAAGCACACTTTGACTTCTAAAACTAGTGTTAAGTTGTTAATTTTGTTTTGGCTTTACTTTTTATATCTTGGCTGAGTAGATCCTGTGACAGTCACTGACAGAGAGAAAGTGAGGTGTATAATTGATGAATGGGCCATGTTGTTTATTGGTTCTCGTGGTCAGGTATGTTCTTCACAAATAGGCCAGACAAAAAGGTTTATTTTTATTATCCACTCACGGGATGTGAGCATTGTGGTTGGGCCAGCAGTCATTGCCCATCCCTTGAAAAGGTGATAGTGAGCTGCATTATAGGTAGATCCACAAATACCATTAGGGAGGGAGTTTTACAATTTTGACCAAACAATAGTGAAGAGTCAGCAATATATTTCCAAGTCAGGATGGTGAGTGGCATTGGAGGGGTGATATTCCCATGGACCTGCTGCCCTTATCCTTCTAGAGGATAGTGATCATGGGTTTGGAAGGAGCTGACTAAGGACCATATCATTAAGCAACATAAAGACACTGAGTCCAAGAAAAATTCAGATTTTATTCAGCAAAATCAAGAAAGATATTCATCAAAATTAAGAAGAGCATGTCTCACACCAAAATGGACATAGGTATTGCAGACTCCATTGTGAACATCTATGGGCACTTGTAGCAGGTGCTACGTAATTCCAAATTTTGAGCCTTCAGTCTTGATAACTTTTTTTCTTTCCTTGCCTACATTATCTGGTGAGCACTCACAGAGCTTGTGCCTATTGCCATTAAACTGCAATCTCAGACACTCAAAGATGTCCATTGTGCACTGTTATCCCAAATCTTGTTTTAATATTAACAAGAGGTCAGTGGTTATGAAGAGGTCATATTTTGAAAGTGCATAAACTTGTTATGAAATTCTGCTGAACTCCATACTGTACTGGTGCAACCCTTATTTCTTTTGTAATTTGCTATTGTTAGAATTTTAATCAAGTCAACCAGATAAGGAGATAAAAGCTGAATCATATGAAGAAATATATTAACAATCACTGGAAGAATATCTGATTTCAAGAGGAAACGTCTGCATTCTGCTGATTTGATGTAATTAGGGCATTGAAAAAATAAATAAAGCACTACCCATTCATTTCTGTTAACTTCCAGCTTTGTTTCTTTTGCAATGTTCTCACTACGTGCTTGTTCTCATTACTGTTGTGAAATAACATTCAGTGCATTTTTTTAAAATGAATGCAAAGCCTGTTATTAGCTCTGCATTGGCACATTTGTAGTTAGAAAGAATGCTATTAAAACCTTCCAAAATACATTCAAGGGTGTTTCCCAAACTGTAAAGAACAGAAATTAGAGTCTAATGTAATGTATTTGGGTAAAATTAAAACCTAGCTGAAGGTTGGGCTTTAGTTCTATCCTGCTGAAGACTACCAATCAGCTACCTAAAGGAAAGTTTAATTCAGATTATTTTTAATTGGCTTGTGAATAGGTAAAAACAGGTTGAAAATGGCTATGTTAGTTGTTATTTATTCATTCATATGATGTGGGCATCGCTCGCTAAGCTAGCATTTATTTCCCATTCCCTATTTGCCCTTTAGAAAATGGTGGTGAGCTGTCTTCTTGAAGTCCTTGCAGTCCATGGGGGTAGATAGTGCCGTTAGGAGGGGAGTTCCAGGGATTTGACTCCGTGACAGAGAAGGAATAGGGATGTATCTCTACATCAGAGTGGTAGTGGAGGGAATGAATGTGGAAGATTTGCCAATTAAGCAAGCTGCTTTGACCTGAATGATCTCAAACTTCTGGAGTGTTGGTGCTGCACCCATCCAAGCAGCTGGAGAGTATTCCATCAAGTGGTGTGGCTTATGTCAGGTTGATGATGGACAGGCTTCAGGCAGTCTGGAGCTGAAACAGCAAATTTCTTACATTCTGACCTTCCCTTGCAGCCACAGTCTATACACATAGCTTGTCTAGTTACATTTCTGATCATTGGTAATCATCAGGATGTTGTTAGTGGGGCATTCAATGTCAAGGGGAGATGGTTAGATTCTCTCTTGTTAGAGATGGTTATTGCTTGATACTTGTGCAGCATGCATGTTACATGGGCAATGACCATCCCCAAAATGAGAGATTCTAAACATAATCCCTTGATGTGCTGCAGGACAAGTTAAAGGATGATAAAATGTGTTGAATGGTTAGTTTAGGGCTGAGATTAGGATGCAGATATAGGAAGCTCTTCATAAAAAGTGATCAATTCGAGAAGCAGTACACTAAGTGGCATAGCAAAGGAATTAGATACAGTGATGTTGCACCATTTACTTCCCTGATTTGATTTGTGATATTATGTGAAATACTGGAATCAATGTAGCCTCATGTGATGCTTTTCTGCAACATGGCATCACCCTTCTCACTTTCCTGAGTAACATTCACAGCAGTCTGAGAATGCATAGAATAATCACGGACAATTGTAATGACCCCTTTTCTGTTCTTCTGATGTCCTTGTAGCAATCATGTGCTCCAAGTGTACTGCAGAGTTGCAAAGTCCTTTACCGATGTTTTATACACAGTATTGATTGACTGCATCATTCACTCTTTCAGCTGCAGTGTCTGTCTGATATGGCTGCCAATGTCTGTATTGATGATTAATATTTGTGGGTATTATTCTTTTAATAGCCACAGTAATGAGTTCTTCTGGCAAGGTGCCATCATATTTCTTCTTGCTAAATCACACCCAAGGGTCTACCCTTATTGTGGAATGAGTGAATAACAGCACTTGCTCAAAACTGCTAAGACCATTGGATGTATTCTTTGTAAACAAGATGAAGGACAGAATATATGGAAGATTTGTTATGATGGTACCTAGTGTGTCAATGTGATGTACAGTTGGAGTGACTTGAGTAGTTCAAAAAATGATGATGATTAAGCCAAAATGTAAAATAAATAAAAGAATGTTTATCGGGAACTCACAGTTGCCTTATGTATTCTTAATTCCTTGTTGTCAGCACTGTTCATGGCTCCTCTTTCCCCAAGATTTATGGGTGGCACTGTGGTTAACACTGCTGCCTCACAGTGCCAGGGACCCAGGGTCGAGTGTGTGGTACAGGAAAAGCACAGGCAGGTCAGGCAGCATCCGAGGAGCAGGAGAATCGACATTTTGGGAATAAGCCCTTCATTAGGAATCCCTTTTCCAACACCACACTCTCAACTCTGATCTCCAGCATTTGCAGTCTTTACTGTCTCCGAGTGCTAGGGACCCAGGTTTGATTCCAGTCTCAGTGACTGTCTATGTGGTATTTGCATGTTCTCCCTGTGTCTGCATGGCTTTCCTCCTGGTGCTCTGGTTTCTTCCCACAGGGTAAAGATGTGCAGGTGACATGGATTGGCTATGCTAAATTGCCTGTAGTGTCCAGGGACGTGTAAATTAAGTGGATTAGCCATGGTAAATGCATGTTTATGGGGATAGGGTGGGTCTGGGTGGTATGCTCTTCAGAGGATCAGTGCAAACTCAATGGGCCAAATGGTCTCCTGCACTGTTGGGATTCTATGATCTGCTATGTCTGTAGTACAACTAGAAAGTTGAGAAAACTCAGCAGGTCTTGTAGCATCTGTGGAGAGAGTTAGCATTTCAAGCTCTGAATGGCTTTTCTTCGGAACTGTGGTCTGTCCCTTCTAGGGGTGAAAGGCAACTCTCTGATGTCATGGGCAACCTTTCACTTTATATAAGATGCAAAAATTGTGGATTACATTTTGTAACTGTAATATACAGTGAAACCCAACTATCAGGATGCATGGAACAAGCGATTGCATTTGAGGTGAAGCTTTTGCATGCAAGGAGCTCTTAGGTGAAAAGTTGAGTGGCAAAAGAATGGTGTACATGTGTTGACCCTGAAGGTCAACTGTTCAAGTACATCAACATAGTGTGAGTCAAGTGTCTCACATGAGTGTCGCTTGTGCTTAGGCCGGATACTATTCTGCTAACTCCTCTGCCAATCACTGCCAATTCCAAGGATGTTCCATCAGAAATTATAAAAACAAGTAGTTGAAAATTTTAAAAATTGGTGTCAAAGATAGGACACCATATTTTTCAGTATCTGCCAGTCTGTTAATAATGCCTAGCAATTCATTATGGTTAGTCCCAATCTCCTGAAGTTTGCTGTCTTAAGAAGTTGTAGAGAACTCTCCGAGTATTTTACTTTACTTGAAGCTAATGACTGTATTTTTTTATATTTTCTGGCCTTCTGTGTGAATTATTATAACCGTGTTTGAGGAAGGTAGTATGCAGCAAGTAATGAATAGAATGATCATGGTGGCCTTTTCTAACCTGTGTTTTCACAGCACCCTTCTGAATATTTGAGCAATACTTAATCCTCCACTTACCTAATTCTGTTATTGACTAATAGGATACGGTTGCATTTTGGGCGTGTAAAGTAGGCTTCTTTGATCTTGATGTTTCTTGTTAAAGTTCCAAGTCATTCTATTATGCCATGACACAATAATAATTACTCCTGTTGCCAATTTGTTCATGCAGATGTGAACTTGTCAAAATAAAACAAACATTCAATACCTGAGTAGATTTTAAATCTTTTAAAACGTGAAAGGCCATCTATGAGAAGGCTGCATTGCAAAATGTAGACAGAATTACACTATAGTCAGCCAGGGACTTCAATGAGCAGCCCTGCCACCTTGGGTTGCAAATTTTCCAGAACTGTCTTGGAATTTCCAGGAGTTTAAAGTTCAGAGCACTTGAGAAAGAAATTGCAGTGCAGGAAAGTAATTGTCTGTGTTTTTCATGCTTTCTGAACAATTTTGATTCTTGGCTTTCCAACTATTGGAAGATTGAAGAAAGCATCTTTGATTAGAATAAATAATCAGCAAAACAGGTATTGAAAAGCGTATTGTGAAGGAAGACATTGTGAAATTAGAGGCTTTGGGGGCCTGTTACAAGATATGGCAGTTAGGCGGTTGAAGACAAGAACTTATATGATGAACCTTCCAGGATCAATCCAACCAAACAGATAACCTTATGCCCACTTTATCTGGAGATCATGCCATTTTCACCAGACTGAAGGCTGAGAATCAAGTATTCCTTAGGCTGAGCTGAAACCCATTGGACTCAACATTACCTGGCAAAGGTATGCCTTTTATTCCAAATCATGTAGCCAGGAAGACTTTCAGCACCAGAGGGAAGTAGTGGCATTGTGGTAATATCCTTAAACTAACAATCCAGAACCTCCAGCAGATATTCTGAAGACATGGGTTCAAATCCCACCACAGAGGATGGTGGAAATTTAAACTCAATACAAATACGTGATTGAAAACTAGCCCAATAGCCACCATGTAACCATGGTTTGTCATAAAAGCCCATCTAGTGCCTAATAACCCTTAGGGAGAGAAATCTGCAATCCTTACCTGGTCTGGTCAGCAGGTAACACCCTTCCCAGAGTAACCTGGTTGACTCTTAATGACTCTCTGGGCACTTAAGGATGGATACTAAATGCTGATCTAGCCAGTGATGTCAACATCTCATGAATGAATATTTTTAAATGACTATTTTAATATAAGACCAGCTGCACAATTTTGTTGCTGCTACTTCATAGAATATCTGATCAGAATGGTCAATTGTCAAGAAGCAGGGCTCAATAATTAAGGTTATCCCTAGATTTGGACATTTAATAATCAGAGATAGCACTCCTATATCACAATCATTTTGTGACAATGACTTTGTTGCTACAGATCAAGAGCTCCTCCCTCTCAGGAAAACACTGGCAAAAATGCATGAATGGTGTAACGGGAGGAGATACAAGCAATAACAAACATGCTCAGAAGAATCCCTTAATCATCACCAAATTTCAGTTGGATTTTAGTGGCTCATGAATTAGTTTAATTACCTTCCTGTTGCTGGCAGGTAGCAGTCCTGCATTAGTGGGCGGCACGGTGGCACAGTGGTTAGCACTGCTGCCTCACAGCGCCAGAGACCCGGGTTCATTTCCTGCCTCAGGCGACTGACTGTGTGGAGTTTGCACGTATTCCCCGTGTCTGTGTGTTTCCTCCGGGTGCTTCGGTTTCCTCCCACAGTCCAAAGAAGTGCAGGTCAGGTGAATTGGCCATGCTAAATTTCCCCTAGGGTTAGGTAAGGGGTAAATGTAGGGGTATGGGTGGGTTGCGCTTCGGCGGGTCGGTGTGGACTTGTTGGGCCGAAGGGCCTGTTTCCACACTGTAATGTAATCTATAATCTGTAATCTAATCTATAATTCCCACTGCCGCCTTAATTGGCATCAGTTTTTCCTGTAGTCAGAAACACAATACAGATGCACCCATCCTATTCTTCTAGTCCCTGCCAACAGTGAGATGGTGGCTAAGTGGTTAGCACCACTGCCTTACAGCGCCAGGGACCTGGCTTTAATTCCAGCCTTGGCTGACTGTCTGTGTGGAGTTTGCATGTTCTCCCTGTGCCTGTGTCGATTTCCTCCAGGTAGTCAGGTTTCCTCCCACAGTCTGAAGCTGTGTTAGGTGGATTGGCCATGCTGAAATTATCCATAGTGCTCAGGGATGTGTAGGCCAGGGGGTTTAGCCAGGATAAATGTGTGGTTATGGGGATATGGTAGGAGTTGGGTCTGGGTGGGGATGTTCTTCAGAGCGTCAGTGTGGCTAAATGGTCTCTTTTCACACTGTAAGGGTTCTATGATTCAGCATATCTGCTCTGATTATATCTAGTCCAGTATTTTTGTCTCCTGATGCAAATTCTATTTCTTAGTCACTAATTTCATTCCTTTCCCCAGTATCAGTATGGGACTGAAGCAGACTATTTGAAAACTTCATATCATTCTGGGTTGGAGGAGAGTTTTGACCACATCCACTAAAACAGTGTAATTCTGTCTCTATTGTCTTGCTCAAATTCACCTCCCCCTCCGCTCATCGGTTGCAAAAACCCTTATCCTTGTCTTTTTTTGTTACCTCTCAACATGACAACTTCAATACAATGGGGAGGTGATGGTCTAGTGGTATTACCATGACACTATTAATCCAGAAACTTGGCTAATGGTCTGGGGACCCACAGCAGGTGGCGGAATTTGAATTCAATAAAAAATATCTGGAATTAAGAATCTTTTAATGACCATGAAACCATTGACAATTGTTGGAAAAACCCATCTGGCTCAGAAAAGAAAATTGGCCATTCCTCACCTGGTCTGGAATACATGTGAGTCCAGACCCACAGTACGTGGCTGAATCTAGCTGCTCTTTGAGCAAGCCACGCATGCTATTCGGCCCTGTCTTAACATAGAAGTAGAACGAGACAGTCCACCTGCCATTGATCTAGGCACTAGTACCAACAACACTAAAAACAGCTCTGTTGAACTTACAAAGTCCTCCTTACCAACATCTGCCAAACTTGGGAAAGCTCTCTCACAAAATAGTCAAGCAACAGCCTGACACAGCCATACTCACAGACATTACCTGACAGACAATGTCCCAGGCATCATTATCACCTAATATGGATATGTTCTGTCCCACCAGCAGGTCAGGCCCAGCAGAGGTGGTGACATTGTGGTATTAAGTCAAGAGGGAGTTGCCTAGGTCTTCACAACATTGATCCTGGACTCCACGAAGTCTCACGGCTTGAGGTGGAACATGGGCAAGGAACCCTCCTGTTGATTACTATGTACTGTCCTCCCTCTGCTGATGAATCAATACTCCTCCAGGTTGAATAATACTTGGAGGAAGCACTGAGGATGGCAAGGGTACAAAATATACCCTGCGTGAGGGATTTCAATGTCTACCATCAAGACTGGCTCAGCAGCAGCACTATTGGTTGAGCTGGATGGGTCCTAAAGGACACAGCTGCTAGATTGGGTCTGTGACAGGATATGAGGGTCTGTGGCAGGATGTGAGGGAACCAACAAGAGAGGTAAACATACTTGACCTCATCCTCACTAAGCTGCTGGCTGCAAATGCATCTGTCCATGATTGTATTGGTAACAGAGTCATCACCACACAGTCCTTGCAGAGATGATTAGATTCCCTACAGTGTGGAAACAGGCCCTTTGGCCGAACCAGTCCACACCGACCCTCCGAAGAGTAACCCACCCAAACTCATTTCCCTCTGATTAATGCATCTAGCACTATGGATTTAGTATGGCCAATTCACCTGACCTGCACATGTTTGAACTGTGGGAGGAAACCGGAGCACCCAGAGGAAACCCACACAGACACAGGGAGAATGTGCAAATTCCACACAGACAGTCACCCGAGGCTGGAATCAAACCTGGGACCCTGGTGCTGTGAGGCAGCAGTGCTAACCACTGCACTACAGTGCCACCCCCAGATGAGGTTCAGCCTTTACATTAAGAATACCTGCCATCATGCTGTGCAGGACTATCACGGTGCTAAATGGTACAGACATAGATTTATTCAATCAACTCAAGTCTGGACATCCACAAGGCGCAGTGGACCATGAACAGCAACAGAATTGTACTCCAGCAAAATCTGCAAACTCATGGCCCAGCATATTTCACACTCAACCATCACCATCAAGCCATGTTCAATATGGAGTCAATGGAGCGAATGGCCTGGTTCCACACAGTAGAATTCTATGATTTCATAGGAACAATTCTGGTTCAATGGAGAGTGCAGGAGGGCATGCCAGGAGCAACACCAGGCATACCTAAAAATGAGGTGTCAACCTGGTGAAGCTACCAAACAGGAAGACATGCCTGCCAAACGGCATAAGCAGCAAGTGATAGTCAGAGATAAGTGATCCCACAACCAATGGATCAGATCTTTGCAATCTTGCCACATCTGGTGTGAATGGTGGTGGATAATTAAACAACTACCTAGAAGAGGAGGAAGCTCCACAAATATCCCCATCGTCAATGATAGAAGAGCCTAACACATCAATGCAAAAGATAAGGCTGAAACATTCACAGCAATTTTAGAAGTGCTGATTGAATGATCCATTTCAGCCAGCTCCAGTAGTGTCTAGCATCACAGATGCCAGTCTTCAGCCAATTCCATTCAGTTCACGTGAAATCAAGAAACCCCTTGAGGCACTGTTTACTGTACTTGGGCCCTGACAGCATTCTGGCAATAGAACTGAAGACTTGTGCTCCAGAATTTGCCATCGCCATATCCAAACTGTTCCAGTACAACTCCAACACTGGCATCTACCTGAAAATGTGGAAAAATGCCTAGGTATGTCCTGTACAGAAAAAGCAGGGCAAATCCAACCCTGCCAATTACTGTCCTATCAGTTTACTCTCGATCATCAGTAAAGTGATGAAAGATGTCTTCAGCAGTGCTATCAAGCAGCAGCTGCTCAGCAATAACCTGCTCAGTGACACAGTTTGGATTCCAGCAGGGCCGCTCAGCTCCTGACCTCATTACAACCTTGGTTCAAACATGGACAAAAGAGCTGAATTCCAGAGGGGAGGGAAGAGTGACAGCTTTTGACATGAAGGCCACACTTGACCAAGTGTGACATCAAGGAGTATAAGCAAAACTGGAATCAATGGAAACTGGGGGTTGGGGGGTTGGGAATGCTCCATTGTTTGGAGTCATACCTGGCACAAAAGAAGACATTGTGCTTGTTGGAGGTCATTCATTTCAGCTCCAGGACATCACCGCAGGAGTTTCTCAGAGTAATGTCCTCGGCCCAACAAACTTCAGCTGCTTCATCAAAGACCTTCCCTTCGTCATAAGGTCAAAAGTGGGGATGTTCGCGGATGACTACCCACCCAATTCCAGCAACAATCATGTTTCCTTAATGAAGCAATCCATGTTCAAATTCAACAAGACCTGTACAATGTCCAGGCTAGGGCGGAAAATTGGCAAGTAAATTTCATGTCACATAAATGCCAGTTGATGGCCATCCCTAATAAGAGACACTCCAATCAATATCCCTTGACAGCCAATGGCTATAGCAGGACTGAAACCCCATTATCAATATCCTGGCAGTTACCATTGACCAGAAACTTAATTGGACTTGCCAGATAAACAGTCGCTACGAGAGCAGGTTAGAGGCCAGGACTGCTTGTAAAAGTCGCCTTTCTCATGTCACCTTATGCGGCTTAGTGACAATTTTTATTTTATAATTCTCCAGTCAAATTAAATGGACCACATAAATACACATTGTTACATGGAACTGTTTAGTGACATGTTCACTCAGATCCTGTATTTCCTATTTTAATTGCTGTACTGTTCTAAGCTTATATTTTCAGAACTTGTCACACATAAGAATTGAAAACATGCAGCTGCAGCCACGATTTAAAAATAATGTCAAACCCAATCCATTGGAGGAGAGGAACAGAGAATAAATAGTGAAAAGAAAGGCCAACTACAGCTCAATAGCATGCAAGGTTCTTCCTTCAAATAAACACCTAGTCTGGCAATATATATCATGAGTGGAATATTTAGTACGTTATTGTTTAAAACAGGAAGTTATTTACTTGCACCTGGTTCTTGCTTTCAAGGGAAATTGCATGACAGCTTGCCATTTGAACTGAAGTATTCAATAGCAGTTCTGTGCTGCTTGTACAGGCAGCTCGTGCTAACACTGGGCTGACAAGACTATAAATCTTATTTATCTCCCCCACAGATTGCTGATATTTCATGATTCTATCAGTACCATGCCGCGGGAAATCCAGCACCTTGCCCACTCCAACTGTCGAGCAGTTAAAATGTAGAATTTCCCACTTTTGCATGTTGTTATATTTTGCAAAAGCCTTTAAATCTGAGTTTTGCTTTTTTTGTTGAGTGATTTAGGATCACGCAACAAGTTAAACCAAAATATTTCCTTTCACAGCCTTCTGCGAACACCGCACAATTTATAATATTCTATTCATGAAGCATGAGGCCATTCATAGTTAAGTACCATTTAATGGAGAAGTGTGTGAGGTGAAAGGAAGCAATCACCCACTTATTATCAATTAAATGTGGAGTACACAAAGAATACCTTGGCGTAATGGACTGCATTGACTCCCTTGAGAGGCAGGGTCTTGTAAATATAGGTGCTTCACTGAATGTAATTAGTTTTTTGACAAGTAGTCCTTCACAGAAAAAGAATAAAAATGGCTACTTAAATATGAAAACATTTTTAAGTACTGCCAGTGTCCAAATCATACATTTTATTTTATATTGTAGTGCTCAAATATCAGCTTCCTCATCTCCCGAAGATAAAATTATTTCATTCAAGACATTGGTAAGAAAGTTATGCGTGTCCACTTTGTAATAAGGTCAGCCGGGC
The DNA here is from genome assembly GCF_047496795.1 of Chiloscyllium punctatum. Taxonomy (NCBI): domain Eukaryota; kingdom Metazoa; phylum Chordata; class Chondrichthyes; order Orectolobiformes; family Hemiscylliidae; genus Chiloscyllium; species Chiloscyllium punctatum. The sequence continues at coordinate 34,805,623 of NC_092741.1, forward strand.
AGCATCACACATTTTGAGTTCCATGATTGGGGCTGTTAATTAGGTGCAATCAGGGAGCCTTGCCTGACAGATACAAACAGGAATGTCAGAGGTCCTGTTCATTCTGAGAGCTGGCTCTGATAGAGCTGAATCAGTGTCGAGGTCTTTCCACATGGAAATTAAGGGTGAATTGGTGACAGGATACCAGCCTCTGTGAAGTTATTTCAATGTGCATTTCATTGTATTTTCTATTCAGTTTCCATCAACTACTTTAGACTGAAATTATTGAACGTTTTTTAGATTAGATTACTTACAGTGTGGAAACAGGCCCTTCGGCCCAACAAGTCCACACTGACCCGCCGAAGCGTATACCACCCAGACCCATACTCCTACATTTACCCCTTCACCCAACATTACGGACAATTTAGCATGGTCAATTCACCTAACCTGCACATTTTTTGGATTGTGGGAGGAAACCGGAGCAAACCCATGCAGACACGGGCAGAATGTGCAAACGCTACACAGAGTGTCGCCCGAGGCGGGAATTGAACCCGGGTCTCTGGCGCTGTGAGGCAGCAGTGCTAACCACTGTGCCACCGTGCCGCCCACTAAGTGTACACTTAGTGCCGAGTGCCTTGTACACTTTATACTCATCAAAACTAGCCAGATGAACAATGGAAGTTTTCTTTCTTTACCTAATTTCAGAAAAGGCCCAACCTGTTCGGACATGTTACAACATACATCTCGAGTATGTGGGAGTTGAATCTAGTCCTCGTGGCTCAGAGATAGGGACGTTACCAATGCATTACAGCAGCACTCTAAAGATGCTTTTTCTTTCATTTTTTTCCATATCCAGAGTACTCTTACAAATAACTGGGTTATTCTCCCCCATTACCAAATCACCAGATGGTATTTTTTTTTATCTATTCCCCACCACCAGTAAATCACAAATGTTCTTCAATTAATTGATGTGTAAAGCCCATTAAAAGCAATGTAAACCATCAAAGGTGAGGGAGAGGTAGGGAAGAGGTGTATGGGGCTAAAGCAAAATGCAATTGGAAGGGGAATAAGTAAGATTATCTGTTGATGCATTTAGACCAATGACAGAGAGGTACTAAAATCTGTCCGTTCAAGGATGTTATGTTGCACCTCTGAAACTTGAACCCAAGACTCCTGGTTCAGAGGTAGGGTCACTACCACTCCACCACAAGAGCCCCCAAAAGATGCTTATTAATACAAGTCTAGTCATCACAGTTATATGTTCTCTGCCCAAAGGCATGCTGTTGGCTCATTGTCTGCTAATGCCTCATCTGAACCTGTTTTCTTGGTCATTTTATCAGTTACTACTTTTTCCATTCTCAGCGATAGGCTGAGGAGGCAGATGGGGTTAATATCGGCTAAATTTTCTTGAAATTAGGCAAGATAGAAATGTTTTTTCCCAAGTATTAATTCAATAGAAATTGTCAAAACCATGAGCAAAGATTTGTGAGCTGGAGTAAATATCTGCTCACAAGAACAGAAGCGAGCTATTCTCCCAAGCCTGTTCTATTATTCAGTCAGATAATTACTGATCATTGTTTCAAATCTATTTATCTATCCTTTCATTAAATTCCCTGATATCTTTAACTATTGATTAGATGCCTTCAAATGGAAACAAGATGAGTCACAAAGAAATTAAAATCTATGCTAAAAGACTAAGGTAAAGGAGATGAAATAGGAGATACAAGAGAAGTATTAAAAGCAGACTGATTAATTGGGCTGGAGGTTGTGTTTCGATATCACATAACAATATTGCTTAGGGATAACTGACAAATGATTTCAGAATTATTTGGACTTTTTAAATCTCCAGTATACATTCATACACTTTAACCTCAACTAATGATGCAAAATCTACAAACGATCTGCGACCCACAAGGCAGGAATGCCAGACACTGCAATTATGAAATGGGTTTGATGCTCTTTCAGGTTTGCTTTAGATGAGAGCAGGGGCTGCAAAGGCGTGAGCAAAATAAGAACATTAGAATTAAGAGCAGGGGTAGGCCGTCTGGCCCTTCGAGCCTGCTCCGTCACTCAGTAAGACCATGGCTAAACTTTTCGTAGACTCAGCTCCACTTACCCGTGTTTTCACCATAATTACTTTGTTTTTCAAAAAGTATCTACCTTAGCTTTAAAAGCGATTACTGAACTAGCGTCAACTACTTCCCTGGGCAAGGAATTCCATCGATTAACAACCCTCTGGGTGGAGAAATTCTTTTTTCACTTCTAAACCTGCTTCCTCCAATCTTGAGGCCATGCCCTCTTGTCCTAGTCCTACCTACCAGTGGAAACATCCTATCTGTTTTATTCATTCCTTTCATAATTTTATGTGTTTCTAGAAGATTCCCCCCCCCCATTCTTCTGAATTCCAATGAATATAATCCCAATCTACTCAGCCTCTCCTCATAAGCCAAACTATTCAACTCTGGAATCAACCTAGTGAACCTCCTCTGTACCCCCTCCAGTGCCAGTACATCCTTTCTTAAGTAAGATACCAAATCTGCACACAGTACTCCAGGTGTGGCCTCACTAGCACCTTGTACAGCTGTAACATTATCTCTCTGCCTTTAAACTCAACCCCTTTAGCAATGAAGGACAAAATTCCATTTGCTCTTCCTAATTACTTGTTGTACCTGCAGCCCAACCTTCTGTGATTCATGCACAGGGACACCCAGGTCCCTCTGCAGATCAGCATGCTGCAACATTTTACCATTCAAGTAATAATCTATTTTGTTGTTACTCATATCAAAACGTATGACTTCATATTTACTAACATTGTATTCCATCTGCCAGGCCTTTACCCACTCACTCGATGTATCTATGCTCCTCTGCATAGTTTCACAGTCCTCTGCACACTTGGCTCTGCCACTCATCTTACAGTCATCTGCAACTTTTGACACCATGCATCTGGTGCCCAACTCCAAATCATCTAAGTAAATTATAAATAATTGTGGTCCCAACGCCAATCCCTGAGGTACACCACTAGTCACTGATTGCCAGCCAGAATAGCACTCATTTATCCCCATTCTTTGCTTCCTAAAAGTGACCATCACACTGTGGTAAAGCAGACACTCAATCGGTACGTTGGGGGGTTCGGGGCAGGGGGCAAAATGGATTTTTATGTTTATTCACTTGTGGGATAAAGATATCACTGTCTTGGCCAGCATTTATTTCCTATCCTTAATTGCCCTTGAGAATGTGATGGCAAGATGTGTTCCTGAACTACCGCAGTCTATGTACTGTTGGTAGAGCACTAAGGGAAGTAGGGGGTGGGTTCCAGGATTTTTACCGAGCAGCAGCGAAGGAACGGTGATGTATTTTCAAGTCAGGATGGTGAGAGGATTGGAGTGGAACTTTCTAGGTGGTAGTGTTCCCATGTATTTACTGCCCTTGTCCTGGTAGATTAAATAAAAGGATGACTACGGTAGGAATAGGGCCAGTCAAAGTCAGAAGTGGAAGGTTGTGTGTGGACCCTGTGGAGGTCGGAGAGGTGCTAAATGAATATTTCTCATCTGTTTTCTCTCAGGAAAAGGAGAATATTGTAGCAGAGAAGAATGAGATATGAGATATTAGACTAGAAAGGATCAAGGTTATTAAGGAAGAGGTGTTATCAATTCCAGAAGGAGTGAAAGTAGACAAGTCCCCAGGCCCAGATGAGATTTATCTGAGGATTCTCTGGGAAGTTAGGGAGGAGATGTCGAAGCCTTTGGCCTTGATCTTTGAGTCATCATTGTCCACAGGTTTAGTACCAGAGGACCGGAGTATTGCAAATGTTGTGCCCTTGTTCAAGAAGAACAATAGAGGTAATCCAGGTAATTATAGACCAGTGAGCCTTACGTCTGTTGTAGGAAAGGTTTTGGAAAGAATTATTAGAGATAGGATATTTAATCATCTAGCAAGCAACAATTTGATTGCAGGTAATCAACATGGTTTCGTCAAGGGCAGGTCGTGTCTCACAAACCTCATTGAGTTTTTTTGAGAAGGTGACCAAGCATGTGGATGAGGGTAGGGCAGTTGATGTGGTGTACATGGACTTCAGTAAAGCCTTTGATAAGATTCCACATGGTAGGCTGTTGGAGAAAATGCAACGGCATGGGATTGAGGGTGATTTAGAAGTTTGGATTAGAAACTGGCTTTCTATAAGAAGGTAGCGAGTGGTGGTTGATGGAAGATATTTAGCATGGAGTCTGGTTACTAGTGGTGTGCCACAAGGATCTGTTTTGGGATCTCTACTGTTTGTCATTTTTATAAATCACACAATACCAGCATTCGTCATCCACCTGATGAAGTAGCAGTGCTCCGAGAGCTAGTGTGGTTCCAATTAAACCTGTTGTTGTGTGACTTTTAACTTTGTACATCCCAGTCCAACACCGGCATCTCGAAATCATGTCATTTTTATAAATGATGTACACGCAGGCATAGGTGGATGGGTTAGTAAGTTTGCAGATGACACTAAAGTCGGTGGAGTAATGGACAGTGTGGAAGAATGTTGCAGGTTGCAAGGGGACTTGGATAATCTGTAGAATTGGGCTGAGAAATGGCAAATGGAGTTCAATGCAGATAAATGTGAGGTGTTTCATTTTGGGAAGAATAACAGGAAGGCAGAGTACTGGGTCAATGGAAAGATTCTTGGTAGTGTGGATATGCAGAGGGATCTTAGAGTCCAAGTACATAGATCCCTGAAAGTTGCCACCCAGGTAGATAATGCTGTTAAGTAGGCATACGATGTGTTAGAATTTATTAGCAGAGTGATTGCGTTCCGGAGCTGTAATGTCATGCTGCGACTATACAAAACACTAATGTGGCCGCACTTGGAATATTGTGTACAGTTCTGGTCATCCCATTACAGGTAGGATGTGGAAGCATTGGAAAAGGTGCGGAGGAGATTTACCAGGATGTTGCCTGATCTGGAGGGAAGGTCTTATGAGGAAAGGCTGAGAGATTTGGGTCTGTGCTCATTAGAGAGAAGGCTAAGAGGGGATTTGATAGAGACATAGAAGATGATCAGAGGATTAAATAAGGTAGACAGTGAAAGTCTTTTTCCTAGGATGATGACATCAGCTTGTACGAGGGGGCATAGCTACAAATTGAGGGGTGATAGAATTAAGATAGATGTCAGAAGCAGGTTCTTTACTCAGAGAGTGGTAAGGGCGTGGAATGCCCTACCTGCCAATGTAGTTAACTCAGCTACATTAGGGAGATTTAAACAATCCTTGGATAAGCACACGGATGATGATGGAATAGTGTGTGTGTGTGTGTGTGTGTGTGTGTGTGTGTGTGTGTCGGGGGTGGGGGGGGGGGGGGGGGGCGCGGGGTGAGCTAAGATTAGTTCACAGGTCGGCGCAACATCGAGGACCAAAGGGCTTGTTCTGTGCTATATTGTTCTATGTGCCAAGAAAGTGTTTGAGGGTTTGGAAGGTGCTGCCTAAGAATCTTTGGTGAATTTCTGCACTATCATGGGGATGTTCAAGCATATCAAGTCAACATTACAGTGTCTGCACATCAGAGCATTAAAAGGATGCAGATAGAGAAAGTGTCGAAAGGAGCTTCCTCAGTATTTGTGTCAACTTTGACAATCTCATAAGGGAAAGGACTATAAATAATTTATACACATCGCATTATGGATCACTTCAGAGCTGCATAACCTTACTGCCTCTTTCTCCCCCAGTGGCAATGTACAGCTCCTCACTACCAGTTAGCGATACACATCCAGAAAGAATGTTCTCGATGGCGCACCTATAAAAGTTAGCAAGGGTATTCGCCATCCTGTCAAATTTCATCAGTTGCCTGAGGAAGAAGAGATATTGTTGGGCCTTTGTAACCAGTGCGTCATGTGAAGAGTCCAAGAAAGTTTGTTGTGGATGACCACTCCCAGGAGCTTGACACTCTCCACTCATTCCTCCTCTGTGCTGTTAATGTGTAGGGGGACATGAGTAACATTCTGCTAAACGTCAATAATGAGTTCCTTGGTTTTGCTGGCATTGAGAACTAGGTTGTTCTCAGTGCACTATTTTTCCAGGTCTTACACCTCCCGTCTGTAGTCTGTTTCGTTGCCATCTGAGATTTGACCAACTATGGTGGTGTCATCAGCAAACTTGTAAATAGCATTAGTCTGGTATTTGGTGACACAGTCATGGGTATACAGTGAGTACAGTAGGGGGCTGAGTAAACACCCTGGGCGGCTCCAGTGTTGAGTGTTAGTGAGGACGAAATATTGTTCCCAATCTCCACTAATTGTGGCCTGTGGGTCAGGAAACTGAAGATCTAGTTGCAGAGAGTGGGGCTTAGTCTGAGTTTAGTAATCAGTCTCGAGGGATAATAGTGTTGAAGGCTGAACTAGTCAATGAGTGGTATTCTTATGTAGCTGTTCTTGGTGTCAAGATGTTCTAGGGAGGAGCAAAGGACAAGTGATATGGCATCTGACGTGGATAGGCAAATTGGAGTGAGTCAAGAGTAGTGGGGAGGCTGGAATCTATGGTTGGAGCAGAGGGTGGAGCGGATAGGTGGGAAGAAAAATGGTCAGGTGGGACAGTTCAAGAGGGTGGTGCCGAGTTGGAGGGTTGGTTCTGAGATAAGGTGGGGGAAGGGGAGATGAGGAAACTGGTGAAATCCGCATTGATCCCTCACCGACCCGTACACCACTGACGCCAGGCACCAACTGACGGACACGTCCTCCTGCTGCCCACCCCCCCGACCACAACCCCACCTCCCATCACCAAACCATCATCTCCCAGACCATCCACAACCTCATCACCTCTGGGGATTTCCTATCCACAGCCTCCAACCTCATAGTCCTGGAACCCTGCACCACCTGGTTCTACCTCTTACCCAAAATTCACAAACCTTATTGCCCCATTCGGCCTATTGTCTCTATATCTGCTTCTGCCCCACCAAACGTATTTCCTCATACCTTGACACCATTCTATCGACTCCCCACATACTTTCAGGACATCACCCATGCCCTCCACCTCCTCCATGACTTTTGTTTCCCCAGCTCCCAATGCCTCCTCATCACCATGGACTTCCAGTCCCTGTACACATCCATCCTCCATGATGAAGGCCTCCAAGCCATCCATTTCTTCCTCTCCTGCTAACCCAACCAGTACCCCTCCACTGACACACTCATTCAATTGACTGAACTGATCCTCACCCTCAACAAATTCTCCTTTGAATACTCCCAGTTTCTTCTAACCAAAAGGGTTGCAATTGGCAGCCGCCTGGGCCCCAACTATGTCTGCCTCTTTGTCGGATACATGGAACAGGCCACCCACTGTAGTTCCACTGGCACCATTCCCCACCTTTTCCTCCGCTACATTGATAACTGTATCAGTGCCACCTCATGCTCCCACAAGCAGGCTGAACAGTTCATCGACTTCACAAACACCTTCCACCCTGACCTCAAGTTCACCTCTGACACCTCCCTCACCCTTCCTGGACTTCTCCATTTCCGGCGATCAACTCAACACGGACATCTACTTCAAACCCATTGACTCCCACAGCTACCTGGACTACAACTCCTCCCACCCTGCCTCCTGTAAAAACACTATCCCTTATTCCCTCTTACTCTGCCTCCGCTGTACCTGCTCCCAGGAGGGGCAATTCCACTCCAGCACATTCCAGATGGCCTCCTACTTTAAGGACCTCAATGACCCGCTCCACATGGTCAACAATGCCTTCCAGCACATCTCCTTAATTTCCTGCACCAGGTGCTTGAACCCCACCCCTCCAACCGCAACAAGGACAGTGTCCCCTTGGTCTTCACCTTCCACCCCACCAATCTCCGGATACAATACATCATCCTCCACCATTTCCATGGAAGGTTCAGAGTGAGCACGGGCCGATTCCCGGCGAGGGTTCAGAGTGAGCACGGGCGAATTCCCGGAGAGGGTTCAGAGTGAGCACGGGCCAAGTCCTGGAAAGGAATCAGAGTGAGCACGGACCGAGTCCTGCGCCGAGTCCCAGAGAGAGGTCAGAGTGAGCATGGGTTGTTTTCCCTGGAGCATCAGGTCCTGGAGCGGCGCCAGAGGGAGCGCGGGGCGAATCCTGGAGCGGCGCCAGAGGGAGCGCGGGGCGAATCCTGGAGCAACGGCAGAGGGAGCGCGGGGCGAATCCTGGAGCAACGGCAGAGGGAGCGCGGGGCGAATCCTGGAGCAACGGCAGAGGGAGCGCGGGGCGAATCCTGGAGCAACGGCAGAGGGAGCGCGGGGCGAATCCTGGAGCAACGGCAGAGGGAGCGCGGGGCGAATCCTGGAGCAACGGCAGAGGGAGCGCGGGGCGAATCCTGGAGCAACGGCAGAGGGAGCGCGGGGCGAATCCTGGAGCAACGGCAGAGGGAGTGCGGGGCTGAGGGGTGACCTTATAGAGGTTTACAAAATTATGAGGGGCATGGATCAGATAAATAGACAAAGTCTTTTCTCTGAGGTTGGGAAGTCCAGAACTAGAGGGCATAGGTTTAGGGTGAGAGGGGAAAGATATAAAAGAGACCTAAGGGGCAATATTTTCACACAGAGGGTGGTACGTGTATGGAATGAGCTGCCAGAGGAAGTGGCGGTGGCTAGTACAATTGCAACATATAAAAGGTATATGAATGGGAAGGGTTGGGAGGGATATGGGCCGGGTGCTGGCAGGTGGGACTAGATTGGGTTAGGATATCTGATCTGCATTTTCGGTTTGGACTGAAGGGTCTATTTCCATGCTGAACATCTCTATGACTCTAAGACTCTATAATTGTCTGAAAACTAATCTTGTTCACTAACATCCTTTCGGGAAAGAAACTGCCCCCACCCTGACCTGGGCTGGCTGACATGTGTCTCCAGACTGATAGCAGTGTGGCTGACTCTGGGCAATTAGGGATGGGAAATAAATGCTGGCCTTGCCTGTGACACCCACATTCTTTGAATGAATAAATAAAACTGCTGTGATTTGAAAGGTGGTATGCACTCCCTAAAATTTAAAGGAGAGAGGTACTGCAATTCAATATGAATTGAATGTTTAAACCATGCTAGTGTCTGGAAATGGTGCAATTTATTAACACTGCAAACATCAATAAGTTTAATTCCAACCTGTGATCCTAGGCAATTTTTTTGAATAAAATATGTCAAACCTCATAATCCACTCATTTTTTGTCTACACACCCTGTCTGCCAGTGACTCATATCTTCATTTGCCCGTGGGAAGCTATGTTTTTTCTGAAAGATTAACAATAACAAAACGTACAGCTCTGCTGATAATTGGGGAGATCAGAATATAAGGAGAGTTTGAAACTATCTTAACCCACAGCACTCAAATTGTATGCATACCTGAAATGTCCATACATCCCTAAGCTCCTCCTTGCTCTGAGCACTGATTTCAATGTCCTTTATTTGGTCTCACTCCACTCTACCCCTTTAACACTTTCCTTATCCATGTCCCCAGATGCACCCTTCTGAATTTTACTTCCAATCTTTCCCATTCACACTTACATCTACTGTATCACTAATGCTAGATCCTTAGCTATGTAATCAAGCATTTGAACTTCCTCCCTGATCTTTATTCCTTTCCCACAGTTTAAAAATTCCTCAGTAAATTCCTCCTCACTGTACTTATGCCCAAATTTCCAAACACCAACCCATACTCACCCAGATTCAATCTCTCCAGTTTGCCTGGTGACATTTCAAAGTTAAAAGTCACAAACATCTTAATTTAGGGCAAACGTTATTTATTTTAAACATTCATTTATACAAACCTCTCATGTCCTCAAAATATCCCAAAGCACTTCACAGCAAATGAACTGATTTTAAAGCATAGCATTGTTTTAATATAGATGAATGCAGCAGCCAATTTGCACACTTGGATCACACAAACAGCACCAAAATAATCTCTTTTTGTGAAGATCGTTGTGAGATAAGTATCAGCAGGACATCTCCCTGTTTATCTTTTATACCACCTGTGCAAATACTTTAACACACCAATTGAAAGTCAATACTTTGCAGATTCAAAGTTAAAAATCACACAACACCAGGTTATAGTCCAACAGGTTTAATTGGAAGCACTAGTTTTCGGAGCGCTGCTCCTTGCCCCCTGATGAAGGAGTTGCGCTCCAAGAGCTAGTGCTTCCAAATTAAACCTGTTGGACTATAACCTGGTGTTGTGTGATTTTTAACTTTGTACAGCCCAGCCCAACACCGGCATCTCCAAATCAATTGCAGATTCAATGCACACTTGAAAATCCCCGGGAGTGTATGTGCTCAAATAATTGAATGAAGTAGCTAACTCAAGTATAATAAACAACAGGTGGGAAATTCATCAGTTAGTCTCACAGCCAGTAGTTTCAGCTATTGTTGGAAAATTCTAAACAGTTTGCAACAAACATAACTCTAAATTCAATCAGTGTGAATTGTGAGGTAATTACATGGGTATCTCTTTTCTGGTTGGACCATTGATGAGTATTACTGTCCTCAATGTCCAAAATAAGACACATTTCCTCTGATGCTGAAGGTAGCTTCCACAGAAACAGTAAAGCTTCACTGGCTGCTGTTTCTCATTCTCGATCTTAACATAAATGGAAGGGAAGTCTTTTTGTTGATAAAAACAATTAAGCCACTTATTGAATCGATGGATTCAAAAGTAATCTCCCTACATTTTCAAAAATTAATTATATGCTATGAACACTTGCCTGAGATTTCAATATGATTTCAGGGGAGGTCTCTTGTGACACAGTGGAGCCAGGAGGCCCAGTTTCAAGTTCCACCTGTTCCAGAGGTATGTAAGAACATCCCAGAACAGTTTGAATTTTAGAAAAATACGACATGTACTGGAGAGGCAAGCAACGACAGGAGGGACAAAGCATAAATTGCTTCCAAAAAGCTGACTCCACAGAGGCCAGTATCACATCATCAAGTCACCCTTTATTTACAAAGGCATGGTACATGGAATCTGACCAGATAGCTCAGAGCTAGCCCCTAGAGTGAGGGCAATCCCTGAGACTCCTGTTTATATCTGTCAGCCAGGCTCCCTGATTGGGGCGATTAACTTGGGCCAATCAGGGGACTCAGGCTCAATGAGATCCAACCACATTCCAATCATTACATCCCTCTCCCCCTTAGTCCAGAGATATAGGCTTGTTTCATGGTTGCTGGGGAAAATATAAGTACTGCAGCACTATTGAAGTCCATCTACACCACATCAACTGCCCTACCTTCATCGACATGCTTGGTCACCTTCTCAAAAAACTCTGAGGTTTGTGAGACATGACCTGCCCTTGACGAAACCATGTTTACTATCTGCAATCAAATTGTTTCTTGCTAGATGATTATAAATCCTATCTCTTATAATCCTTTCCAAAACTTACCTGTAGACAATGGCAACTCAAAAGGTCAAAACCAAAGGCTCCAACATCTCCTCCCTAGCTTCCTAGAGAGTCCTCGGAGAAATTCTATCTGGCCCAGGGGACTTGTCTACTTTCACTCCTTCTTGAATTGATAACACCTTTTCCTTACTAACCTCAATCCTTTCTAGTCTAATATCTTATATCCCATTCTTCTCCTCTACAATATTCTTCTATTCCTAAGGGAAAACTGATGAGAAATATTCATTTAGCACCTCTCTGATCTCCACAGGGTCCACACACAACTTCTCACTTCTGACTTTGACTGGCCCTATTCCTACCCTAGTCATCCTTTTATTCCTCACATACCTCTAGAAAGCTTTAGGATTCTCCTTTATTCTATTTGCTAAAGACTGCTCAGATCCGCTCTTTGCTCTTCTTAACTCTCTCTCTAAATCCTTCTTAGCTAATCTGTAACTCTCCATCGCTTCATCTGAACCATCTCGACTCATCGTCACATAAGCCTCCTTCTTCTGCTTAACAAGAGATGCAATTTCTGTAGTAAACCACGGTTCCCTTACCTTATCACTTCCTCCCTGCTTGACAGGGATATACCTATAAAGGACACGCAATATCTGTTCCTTAAACCAGCTTCACATTTCGATTGTCCCCATCCCCTGCATTTTGCTACCCCTTTCTATGCATCCTATGTCTTGCCTAATCGCATTATAATTGCCCTTCCCCCATCTACAACTCTTGCCCAGTGGCATGTACCTATTCCTTTCCATCGCTAAACTAAACATAACCGAATTATGGGCTCTCTCTCTCCAAAGTGCTCACCTACCACTAAATCAACACCTGGGCTGGTTTATTACCAAGCACCAGATCCAGTGTGGCCTCCCCCCTTGTCGGCCCTTTGACATACTGTGTCAAGAAACCCTGACAAAAACTGATCCATCCGATGTAATAGAGTTATAGCATTTCTAGTCAATATTGGGGAAGTTAAAGTCCCCGATAATGACAACCCTGTTCCTTTCACTCCTACCCAGAATCGCTCTGCCAATCCTCTTCTCCACATCCCTGAAACTCTGCGGAGGCCTGTAAAAAATCTCCCAGCAGTGTGACCTCTCTTCTGTTTCTAACCTCAGTCCATACTATCTCAGTAGACGAGTCCTTGTCAAAGGTTCTTTCAGCCACCGTTATATTGGCCTTAACTAACAAGGCCACATCAACCCCTGTTTTACCACCTTCCCTGTTCTTAATGAAAGATCTAAACCCTGGAACCTGCAACCTCCATTCCTGACCATGTTCTATCCATTTCTCCCAAATTGCCACAACATCAACGTCCCAGGTACTTATCCATGCTACAAGCTCTGGATTAGTGGTGCTAGAAGAGCACAGCAGTTCAGGCAGCATCCAAGGAGCAGCGAAATCGACGTTTCGGGAAAAAGCCCTTCATCAGGAATAAAGGCAGAGAGCCTGAAGCGTGGAGAGATAAGCTAGAGGAGGGTGGGGGTAGGGAGAAAGTAGCATAGAGTACAATAGGTGAGTGGGGGAGGGGATGAAGATGATAGGTCAGGGAGGAGAGAGTGGAGTGGATAGGTGGAAAAGGAGATAGGCAGGTAGGACAAGTCCGGACAAGTCATGGGGACAGTGCTGAGCTGGAAGTTTGGAACTAGGGTGAGGTGGGGGAAGGGGAAATGAGGAAACTGTTGAAGTCCACATTGATGCCCTGGGGTTGAAGTGTTCCGAGGCGGAAGATGAGGCGTTCTTCCTCCAGGCATCTGGTGGTGAGGGAGCGGCGGTGAAGGAGGCCCAGGACCTCCATGTCATCGGCAGAGTGGGAGGGGGAGTTGAAATGTTGGGCCACGAGGCGGTGTGGTTGATTGGTGCGGGTGTCCCGGAGATGTTCCCTAAAGCGCTCTGCTAGGAGGCGCCCAGTCTCCCCAATGTAGAGGAGACCGCATTGGGAGCAACGGATACAATAAATGATATTCGTGGACGTGCAGGTAAAACTTTGATGGATGTGGAAGGTTCCTTTAGGGCCTTGGATAGAGGTGAGGGAGGAGGTATGGGCATAGGTTTTACAGTTCCTGCGGTGGCAGGGGAAGGTGCCAGGATGGGAGGGTGGGTTGTAGGGGGGCGTGGACCTGACCAGGTAGTCACGGAGGGAACGGTCTTTGCGGAAGGCAGAAAGGGGTGGGGAGGGAAATATATCCCTGGTGGTGGGGTCATTTTGGAGGTGGCAGAAATGTCAGCGGATGATTTGGTTTATGTGAAGGTTGGTAGGGTGGAAGGTGAGCACCAGGGGCGTTCTGTCATTGTAACAGTTGGAGGGGTGGGGTCTGAGGGTGGAGGTGCGGGATGTGGACGAGATGCATTGGAGGGCATCTTTAACCACGTGGGAAGGGAAATTGCGGTCTCTAAAGAAGGAGGCCATCTGGTGTGTTCTGTGGTGGAACTGGTCCTCCTGGGAGCAGATATGGCAGAGGCGGAGGAATTGGGAATATGGGATGACATTTTTGCAAGAGGTAGGGTGGGAAGAGGTGTAATCCAGGTAGCTGTGGGAATTGGTGAGTTTGTAATCCAGGTACCATGCTACAAGCTCACCTACCTTATCTCAGAGACTTTTGGCATTGAAGTAGACACACTTCAAACCAGCTTGCTGTCTGCCAGCACATTCTTGTGACCATGAAATCCCATCCATGCCCTCCCCACTCTCATCCTCCTGTATACTGCAACTACCCCTCAGGTTGCCATTCCCCTGCTGGGCTAGTTTAAACCCACCCGAATAGCACCAGCAAATTTCCCACCCAGAATATTAGTGGAGACCCTCTTGTTTGTAGGAAGTCCCACCTTCCCCAGAATGAGCCCCAATTATCCATGTACCTGAAACTCTCTCTCCTCCACCATCCCTGAGCCTCGAACTATTGAGTCCCCAATGACTAATATTCTCCTCATTTCCCTCCTTCCCAGCTGTACAACAGAGACAGACTCTGTGCCAGAGACCTGCACCCCACTGCATCCCCCGAAAAGTCGGTTTCCCCCCCCCCCCCCGCCCCCCCCCACCCCCACCCCCACCACCCCAACACTATCCAAAACGGTATACTTGTTTTTCAGGGGAACAACCACAGGGGATCCCTCCACTGACTGTTTTCTCCCCCTTCAAACAGTTGCCCAGCTTTTTTCATGCCAAGGAGTAACTGCTTCCCAGTAACTCTTATCTATCACAGCCTCTGCTTCCCAAATGATCCAAAGTTCATCCTGCTCCCGATCCAGTTCCCTAATGCAGTCTTGGAGGAGCAAGAGTTGGGTGCACTTCCTGCAGATGTACTTATAGAGTCATAGAGATGTACAACATGGAAACAGACCCTTTGGTCCAACTCATTCATGCCGACCAGATATCCCAACCCAATCTAGTCCCACCTGGCAGCACCCGGCCCATATCCCTCCAAACCCTTCCTATTCATATACCCATCCAGATGCCTTTCAAATGTTGCAATTGTACCAGCCTCCACCACTTCCTCTGGCAGCTCATTCCATACACGTACCACCGTCTGTGTGAAAAAGTTGCTCCTTAGGTCTCTTTTATATCTTTCCCCTCTCACCCTAAACCTATGCCCTCTAGTTCTGGACACCCCGACCCCAGGGAAAAGACTTTGCCTACTTACCCTATCCATGCCTCTCATAATTTTGTAAACCACTATAAGGTCACCCCTCAGCCTCCAACGCTCCAGGGAAAATAGCCCCAGCCTCTTCAGCATCTCCATATTGTTCAAATCCTCCAACCCTGGCAACATCCTTGTAAATCTTTTCTGAACCCTTTCAAGTTTCACAACATCTTTCCGATAGGAAGGAGACCGGAACTGCACGCAATATTCCAACAGTGGCCTAACCAATGTCCTATACAACCGCAACATGACCTCTCAACTCCTGTACTCAATACTTTGAAACAAAAGAAAGCATACCAACGCCTTCTTCACCATCCTATCTACCTGCAACTCCACTTTCAAGGAGCTATGAACCTGCACTCCAAGGTCTCTTTGTTCAGCAACAATCCCTAGGACCTTACCATGTAGTATATAAGGCCTGCTAAGAGTTGCTTTCCCAAAATGCAGCACCTCACTTTTATCTGAGTTAAACTCCATCTGCCACTTCTCAGCCCATTGGCCCATCTGGTCAACATCCTGTTGTAATCTGAGGTAACCTTCTTCGCTGTCCACTTCATCTCCAATTTTGGTGTCATCTGCAAACTTACTAACTGTACCTCTTATACTCACATCCAAATCATTATTATAAATGACAAAAAGTAGAGGACCCAGCTCCAATCCTTGTGGCACTCCCCTGGTCACAGGCCTCCAGTCTGAAAAACGACAATCCATCACCACCCTCTGTCTTCTACCTTTGAGCTAGTTCTGTATCCAAATGGCCAGTTCTCCCTGTATTCTATACTTGGATGGGACACTAATAGCACCCCTCACTTCAAACATCATGCAGGAGGAACATTTCCCCCCCTGCACTGCCATCCCTGCTCATCCCCTTATCAGAATGTAAAAAAGAAGAGAAGCTTACCTGATGTGTCCTTAGTGTTTAAGGTTCGAGGAGGTGATTGGGTGGGAAGCCCTACAAAGGTAGGGTCTTGGGTTTAGCAAAAACTCACTTATATAGCTGGAGGGAAATAAAAAAGTCACTCCTTTCTCAGAAACCTCTGCTCTCCAATGTCAGATGTGAAGACTCAAATCAGTGACTCACTGCTCCCGACAGGCCCCTGGTCCATACTGCCGTCCTTCGTGCTGCTGCTGCTGCTGAAAAACAGAAAAAAAAAGCACCATAAAGAGCATCCTGTCTGAAAGCATCATAGAATGGTATGACAACTGCTTTTCCCAGGACTGCAGAGAGTCATGAACACAACCCAGTCCATCGTGCAAACCAGCCTTCCATCCATTGACTCCATCTATACTTTCTGCTGCTTTGGGAAAGCAACCAATATAATCAAAGATCCATCCTACCTCGGTTAAACTCTCTTCAACCTTCTTCCATGAGGCAGGGGATATAAAGGTTTGAATACATGTATGAATAGTTTCAAGAACAGCTTCTTCTCCATCGTTATCAGACTTTTGAATGGACCTGTCAAATGTTAAAGCTGATCTCTCTCTCCCCACCTTCTCTGTAGCTGTAATCCTGTATTCTGCACTCTATGCTGCTACCTTGATTCAGTTTGTGGCATGATCTGCCTGTATAGATGCAAAACAATACTTACACTATATCCTGGTACATGTGATAACAATAAATCAATCATTTTCTGATGTCCAGCCTACACTTTCTCTGGGTTCAGATAAATCTCAACTATTTTCCCAGGACCATTTCATGAAGTGTGTGTGGAGAAAGGAGATTAATGACAGATGTGATTCATCAACATGTTTAAAACAACGAGGTTAAAAACAATGACTGCAGACGCTGGAAACCAGATTCTGGATTAGTGGTGCTGGAAGAGCACAGCAGTTCAGGCAGCATCCAAGGAGCAGCGAAATCGACGTTTCAGGCAAAAGCCCTTCATCAGGAATAAAGGCAGTGAGCCTGAAGTGTGGAGAGATAAGATAGAGGAGGGTGGGGGTGGGGAGAAAGTAGCATACCACTCTCTTGATTAATTCCACTACAATAAGTGTCAACTTGTGTATAATGTTTATCATTTTCATTCCATTAAGGTTAAAATATTCTAATAAAATAGCTGTGTCTAGTGTTCTATTGTTTAAGATTCTCACTCCTTATTTGTTATAGTGCTGAACTGTAAAATACAAAGCTCTGATGTCAAAGCTTATTATAAGTGGTAGGTTGCATTACTACTGAAACAAACACTTTTGCGTAGGCAGAAATTGAAGGCAATTACCAACAAATGACTGTCTACAAAGACCTTAATACTTGACAGATATAAGATCATGCCCAAGGCTTTAACCTCGCTAGGTCAGTCAGAAGTAGAACTTTAGTTTTTTTCTCGCTTTGTTTCAGGATGCATCTCTCTCAATGTCCCTGCAGTTAATTGGCTAGAAGACAGAATCTTCTTTTAAAATCTTTGCTTAATCCAGCTCATCCATTCATTGATCTATTTTGTGGACCTTTCAGTGATACTTGGAACAAAAATTCTTCTTTCAGATGTAGAATCTGGTTTGGTCAAAATTATGTTTGTCTCGAATGCTGTCAAGTAATGCACAGTCTATTTTACTTAATTATTAATTTGCACAAATAATAAATCCAATTGAACAATTAGGTTTTAGGTTTTAAAACATTGCAGAGCAATGACCACAGTTTTCAGTGGTTGCTCCAATGATTGATTGTCCCCGTTGCTCTCTACCACCTTTTTTTTAGATTAGATTAGATTACTTACAGTGTGGAAACAGGCCCTTCGGCCCAACAAGTCCACACCGCCCCGCCGAAGCGCAACCCACCCATACCCCTACATCTACCCCTTACCTAACACTACGGGCAATTTAGCATGGCCAATTCGCCTGGCCTGCACATCTTTGGAATGTGGGAGGAAACCGGAGCACCCGGAGGAAACCCACGCAGACACGGGGAGAATGTGCAAACTCCACACAGAGAGTCGCCTGAGGCCGGAATTGAACCCAGGTCTCTGGCGCTGTGAGGCAGCAGTGCTAACCACTGTGCCACCGTGCCGCCCATACATTGTTATGGCCATACCCTCCCCACCCCAATCTCTTCCTTGTGGGAAAAGTACCAAAATCCATACAATTAATAATGGCCTTCAACAATATTTTTCAGGGCGGCATGGTGGCTCAGTTGTTAACACTGCTGCCTCACAGTGCCAGGGACCTGGGTTCAATTCCTGCCTCGGGCAACTATCTGTGTGGAGTTTGCACATTCTCCCTGTGTCTGTGTGGGTTTCCTCCGGGTGCTCCAGTTTCCTCCCACAGTTCAAAAGATGTGCAGGTTAGGTGAATTGGCCATGCTAAATTGCCTTTGTAGGGTGAGGTGTTAGATATAGGGGAATGGGTCTGGGTGGGTTGCTCTTTGGAGGGTCACTGTGGACTTGTTGGGCCGAACGGCCTGTTTCAACACTGTAGGTGATCCAATCAAACACTACAGACAACCTCCAGGACAAGAACCTCTTGCAAGCAAATTCACTGAAATTTTGAAACTTTTGTGATTGTTTCCTTCTGCATGACACTCTTGACACTGGCAATTGCAGCCGTACCACAGTCCATACTATCCATTCTTATGAGGGCCTGTCAGACATTTCAAATAGTACATTCACAGATGCTTCTTCTCAATTTTGGGTGTCTTGAGCAAGAAATTCCCAAAGGTTAGTGTTGATGTTGCAATTTTTCAGATAAGCTCTGCGAATGTCCTTAAAGTGCTTATTCTGCCCTCCTGGAAATCATTTGTCATGATGAAGATTAGACTAGAGAACCTGCTGTAGGAATATTGTATCAGGCATGCAAGCAATGTGGCCATAGTTGAAAAGTGTGGTGCTGGAAAAGCACAGCAGGTAAGGCAGCATCTGAGGAGCCCATGAGTAGACGTTTTGGGCATAAGCCTTTCATCAGGAATGTGCGGGGGGTAGGGGGGAAGGAGGCTGAGAGATAAATAGGAGGGTGGGGTGGGGGGAAGGTAGCTGGGAAGGCGATCGGTAGATGCAGGTGAGTGCTGATGGTGGCAGGTTGGA
Organism: Chiloscyllium punctatum; assembly: GCF_047496795.1. NCBI lineage: Eukaryota > Metazoa > Chordata > Chondrichthyes > Orectolobiformes > Hemiscylliidae > Chiloscyllium > Chiloscyllium punctatum. The sequence continues at coordinate 34,824,623 of NC_092741.1, forward strand.
GGATGGGTGGAGCGGATAGGTGGTAAGGAAGATGGACCAATAGGACAGTTCAAGAAGGCAGTGCTAAGTTGGAGGGATGGATCTGGGATGAGATGGGGCGAGGGGAGTTAAGGAAACTGGTGAAAGCGACATTGATTCCATGTGGTTGGAGGGTCCCAAGGCAGTAGATGAAGCGTTCTTCCTCCAGGCATCAGGAGGCTTGGATTTGCCAGTGGAGGCAGCCCAGTACTTGCATGTCCTTGACAGAGTGGGAGGAGGGAGTTAAAGTGGTTAGCCACAGGGCGGTGTGGTTGTTTGATGTGTGTATCCCAGAGATGTTTCATGAAAGCAATGTAGAAATCCAATGCAACTGATTGAAGACAACCAGTGCCCCAATACTAGGAGCATTGGCCTGAGAGGACATTGACATTAGAGCACCTATCCTGCCAGTGTAAGATTTTGCAGACACATCACTGGTGATATTTCTCTCGGGATTTGAAATGTCTTCTGTGCATTGTCCATGTCTCCACTGCATGCAGAAGGGCAGGAGACACTATTGCTCTGTAGACAATGAATTTGGTGCCAAAATTTGTCTTTGTCATCAAACAGTGTATTCCAGTGTATGGTCAAAGGCTGCACTAGCACATCGGGGACAATGTTAGGTTTCATTGTCAATGTCAGCCACACTAAATGAAAGCTTCCAAAGTATGGAAATGTTTCCACTTTGTCCCATGGTTCATTATGGATCTTACTCATTGAAGACAGGTTTGCATGGCAGGAACAGATTGTTAAGGGATCTTTATTTTTTGGATGTTTGGCCTATGGTCCATTCTCACATAAAGTCCTGTGAATACATCAGCAGTGATTTGCATTTAACCTGGACTGTGCATGCTGCAGCTTGATGTCAGAGATGCATTCTGATGTTTGGATGAAATGTTAGGTCTATAGTTCCACCATACCCTCACTTCATTTCAAAGGATGTTTCTCATGTCATCATCTCAAACTTGCCTCATTAACTAGATATTATGCCCCTATGGTGCCCCTCACATTCAATGCCAAAAATACTCATGACTGCCAGGATATCCCAGGATCCCTGCAATTAGCACCATCTTTGATCCCCCAGCTGTGCAGCCGGTCAAGATTTGGAAATATAGCATTATGCACAGAGTGGCAGAGCAACCACAAACCATTGCTTCTCAGAGCATAACTCACAGAGTCATAGAGGTCTGCATCACAGAAAATGGCCATTAAGCCCATTAAGTCAACAAACAACTAATTTCACTGATGCACTACCATGAAAGAGAAGGTATTTCTCTTAGGTTCCCCCAGTTAGGATAGAGACTACCTCGAAGATTATGTCCTCTGGTCCTAGACTTAGCCACAAGGGAAAGCAACTTCCCTGCATTTATCTTGTTAAGTCTCTAATAATCTTATATGCTTCAGTAAGATTGTTCCTCAACTTCTAAACTCCAATGAACGCAAGCCCATCCTACTCAACCTATCCATTAAGACAGCCCCTCCGTATCTGATATTAGCCTAATAAACGCTCTCATGGATTGCCTCAAATGCCAATATATCTTCCCTTTGAATAGTTTTGGTCCCCTTATCTGACTATTTCAGGTACGGTCTGACCAGTGACCTGTACAGTTTTAGCAAGTGCTCCCTAATTTTAGACGCTATTCCCTTTGAAGTGAAGACTAACAGTCCAGTTACTTTCCCTGTATTGCACTAAACTTGGATGCTAGCTTTATGCAATTCATGCACAAAGACCCCCTCTACTGCAGCTTGCTGCCAAGTTTCCTCATTTTTATAACTTCAGCTCCTCTATTCTTCCAGAGAAAGTGCATGACCTCATATTTTCACACATTATTTCCATCTGCCAAGTTTTTATTCACTCACCTAACCTGTCTACGGTTAGAGTCATTATGTCATCTTCACTACTTGCCATCCCACCCATTTTTCTGTGATCCACCAACTTGGCAATAGTACTTTCATTTCCATCACTCAATTTATTAATATATATTTTAACTAGTTGTGGGTGCAGCACTATTCCATGTGGCATTCACTGCAGATTGACATTCTGAAAATTCACCTTTATCAGAAGTTTTTGTCTTCTCTTAGTTAGCCAGGCTAATATACTGCCGCCAACACTATATACTCGTATTTTTTTAAGTAGCCTTATGTGCAGTAGATTATTGAATGCCTTTTGAAAATCCAAATAGAGTGCATCTACCCAGCTTATGCTTTGTATTTGGCAGACACACATTTCAGTTACTTGCTGCAGAACTCTGAGCCTCCCATATTCTCTTGTGGAACAAGTATTTACATGGCTGGTACAGTTCAGGTCACGTTCAATGGTATCACCAGAATATTGATACAGGGGATTGACTGATGGAATGTCAAAGGGCACTGGTTAGATTCTCTCTTAGAGAAGTTCCTAGAGTGAGCAAACAGCTGCCACTCCTGTTTTTACCAGCCATCCCTGATAGACCCTGCTTGGGTTAACAGCCCCAGTGAAATTATTTCAGTGAGATCCACTTGGCTGACATCATTCCAATATCTACATCCCTCCCCCTCTAGGTCCTAGGATAAGAAGTGTTCTTTTTCCTGTAGCTTCTCCTGGGGCATTTTCACACCAGGTCCAGTTGCTCGGACTCTGCCTCAGATATGTACTGGACCATAGCTCATATGTTGTGCTGGGGGCCTCTCGGCTGAAGCACGTCTTCATCTTCAGGCAGTATCAGCATCGAGGCTGGGACATCTACTATGTCCATCTTATCCTCATATGTTTCTTCAATGCTAGGTGGAAAGGGAGAACCCATGGTTCTGACAGCCTTTTCGAATGTTCTGAGGGGCTGTGTCTGTTTGCTTCTGCCCCTATTGTGAGGTTGAAGCTTTCATGGCTGGTCCACATGCTTGTTCAGGACTGCCTCACCTACCCAAACTTTGTATGTCATGGGACCCGGCCTCGCGTTGACCATGCCTCTTACCCATCCCAGAAGCAAACTATCTTTCTCACTTAGAGGAGTCTTGTGTCTGACATTGATGTTCCCGATGCCCTTTCACCCTCCTTGTCACCCCAGCTCCGGGAAGATCAGATTTAACCTGGTGCAGAGTCTTCGCCCCATTAGCAACTCTGCTGGAGCTGTCCCTAGTTGCATGAGGGGTGGTCTTGTAATTAAACAGGAACTAGGACAGTTTGATAGCGAGTGAAGCTGTAAGCTGTTTCTTTAAGCTTTCAATGTTTGGACTGCTCTTTCTGCCAAATGAATAGCATGGAGCTGTCCTTGCATGCTGAATGCCTTCAGACACTAGGAAATACTCGGATCCACTGCTGGTAAATAATGATCTGTTCCCTGTGAACAACAACTCTGGAATCCGTGTATTGCAGAAGATGCTCACAATGTTCCAAACAACGTTCCCATGTTTGATGAATGAACACTATGCATGTCCAACCACCTTTAATGGGTGCCACATTGACTGAAAAATACAGCCTCTAAAAGGACATGTATATAATCAATGTGTAACCATAACCAGTGTTTATCTGGCCATTCCCATGAATGTGCTGCTGGTGGAATTTTGTCCTTATTGCCACTCTGGGCACTGCCCTACCAATGTGGCTCTGTTAGCATCCAATCCTGGACACCAAACATAACCTCTTACCAACATCTTCATTTTGGAAACTGCTGATGGAGTTTATCCAGTATCTGGCACCAACCTTTTCTCCGGACACTCTTGTTCCCCATAATAATATGCCATCCTCCAGGTAATCTAGTCTCACTGGGTCTGGAAAGGCTTTCATTCTGGTTTTAATAGCCCTTTTGTTCCCCTCATCACTATCAACCATTTTAGTTTTACCAGGATGGGATATTTTTATGCCTGCAATCCAATTTTGTCAGCGGTGACTGGAAGGATGTCCAGAAGGCTTAAAACCAGAATGTACTGCTCCTCATTAAGTAACCCTAGCAGGGGTTTGTGGTGTATTTCTAGACAAATTTATATCTGTGAAGGTATTGGTGGAACTTTCCCCACACCAAAGATGATCGCCAAATCTTCTTTCTCTATTTGGGTGTACCTTCATTTGGCCTCAGCCAAAATCAGGAAGCTTATGTCATTGGGCATTCCTTTCCATTTGGCCATCTGTGAGCCAATACTACCCTGATACCATATGGAGATGCATCGCATGTCAGCAAGACATCTTGCTTAGGATTGTAGCATGCCAATGGCTTAAACGATGACAGCTGCTTCTTCACTTCCCTAAAGGTTACATCTGAGCTGTGAGACCATTCCCAAGACTGACTCTTTCTCAATAGCAAATGTAAGCTTGCCAGGTTGGAGGCCAGGTTATGTATAAATTTTCAGTATTAATTCACCAACCCAAGGAAAGACCTAAGATTAGACGTCGTAACTGGATACAGACGTCATAACTGGAGGACCTTTGATTGCACTCCCTTTATCTTCCAACAGGTGTAACCTGGTCTTGTCAACTCTGTAACCCAAATAAGTCACTTGGATTGCCTGGAACACTTATTTTCCGCTCCTAAGACGTACCCCCATCTTGCAGAAATGCTTAAGCACTTTGTCCAAGTTCTCTAAGTGCTCTTTATTTGCCTTCCCAGTTACCAGAACGTCATCCAGCTAAATGGCAACCTGAGGTAGACCTTGTAAAATGTTCTCCATCGTCTGCTGGAAAATGGCACAGGCTGACAACACAGTCAGTGTCATATATTGGGACAAACCCTTTTGCTATTAGTTGTAGCATACCTGCAAGAATCTTCATCTCACTGCAATTGCAGATAAGCATGTCGCATGTCCAGCCGCCCCCCCCCCCCCCCCACCAATTTTGCATAGAGGTCCTCTATGTGAGGGATTGGGTACTTATCCAGCTGAGAAAAGCAGTTTGAAATCCCTACAAAGGCAAAACAACTTGTCGGGCTTTAAAATCAATATGACTGGTGCTGCCTATTCTGCGAACTGGACTGGCAGAAATCAGGACGCCAACTGAGCCTTGTAACTGAAATCCTCCATCCTTTGAGCCATTTATATCAATCTTTTCTGCAGTCTTCCTGAAGGCAAGAACACCAAAAGAAATAGGAAGAAGAATAGACTTGTCAGCCCTTCGAGCCTGCTCTGCCATTCAGTACGATCATGATAAGGACTCTACCCCCACAGCACTCTACAACAAGGAGTGCCCACATACTTTGTAACATTGTGGCACGACACAACATTGTGATCTGAGGCATATTCTTCAAAGCGTTCACCTCAAATTCCTACTTTTGTATAATCTCTGCCTTGGTTTATAAAGTCCAGGATCTTTGAACCACTTTCTCAACCTGGCCTGCCTTCTCAGGAATATCCCTGGGTCTCTTTGTTCCCTGCATCTTCTTTAGCATCGTACCGTTAGTTTAGATTTGATTTGATGTATTTATTATCACATGTACCTAAGTACAGTGAAAAGATTTGTTTACGATCAGTACAGGCAGATCATAGTGAGCAGGGACATACAGATCATAGGGTGAAAAAAACTTAGACAGAGGCACAGGGTGTATGCTAGGCCAGATCAACAGTAGCAAAATCAGCATTATTTGAAGTTAGAGAGTCCATTCATTGGTCTAATAACAGCCAGGAAGAAGCTATTCCTGAACCTGCTGGTGCATGTGTTCAAGCTCCTACCTGACAGAACAGGTTGTAGGAGAACATTACCAGGGTGCAAATGGGTCTTTGATGATGCTGGCAGCCTTTTCGTAGCAATGAGACATGTGAACGAAGTCCATAGGTCGAAGGTTGGCTTCCATGATGGTCCGGTTAGTTAGTTTGGGCCTCTAACTTGGTTTGGTATTGCCTCTTGGCATCCCTAATGGCTTTGCAGAGGTCATGTCTGGATCTCCTGTATAGGTCTGTGATTATAATGTATTGCCCATCCTCATTCCTACAACCAAATGAATCACTTCACAATTCTTTGCATTAAATTTAATTTGCCAATCATCCACCCATCTCATCAATGACCTCTTGATATCTTGGACTATTACCCTCACGCTTCACCATACTTTGAGTCGAGTGTCGTAAAAGTTTTGAAATTGTCCACTGTATACCTAATCCTAAATTATTAAAATCAGCAAAAACAGTGGCTCTTCTATAGACCCCTCAGGAGCACTTCTGTAGAAAAATCCATTTGACCTAATAAGATGTATACTTCTTTCAGTTTGAAAAACAGCTGTTAACTGTGGCTCTCGACTTCCTGTCACTCGGCCAACTTTGTATTTGTACCACTACTGTTCCTTTTATTCCAGAGGACTCAAATTTTCTGACAAGGCTTTAATGACTCAATGTAGCAAACACCTTTTGGAAGTCCATGTTGTATAAGACAGTTGGAATAGCGTTCCATTTGTCGTGTGTTTTGATGCCACATGATGATTTTGAGTTCAAGTCAGACAAGTCAAGGAGACAGCATAGTCAAGAACTTTCTTCAGGCTTATCATGCTGTATAATAAATGAATACTAAATGTGGAGGAGCCGGTGTTGGACTGGGGTGGACAAAGTTCAAAATCACACAACACTGACCCACTAGTTACTTGATGAAGTAGCAGCACTCTGAAAGCTAGTACTTTCAAATAAACCTGTTGGACTATAGCAGGTAGAACATTACAGCGCAGTACAGGTCCTTCAGCCCTCGATGTTGCCATCAAAGACCCAGTTGCACCCTGGTAATGCTCTTCCTACAACCTGTTCTGTCAGACAGGTGTTTGAACACATGCAACAACAGGTTCAGAACCAATCTGAAGCCCATCTATCCTGCACTATTCTATTTTCATCCATATGCCTATCCAATGACCATTTAAATGCCCTTAAAGTCGGTGAGTCTACTACTGTTGCAGGCAGGGCATTCCACGCCCATACTACTCTATGAGTAAAGAAACTACCTCTGACATCTATCCTATATCTATCACCCCTCAATTTAAAGCTATGTCTCCTTGTGCTAGCCTTCACCATCTGAGGAAAAAGACTCTCACTGTCCACTCTATCTAACCCACTGATTATCTTATATGTATCTATTAAGTCACCTCTCAACCTTCTTCTCTCTGACTAAAACAGTCTCAAGTGCCTCAGCCTTTCCTCATAAGACCTTCCCTCGATACCAGGCAACATCCTAGTAAATCTCCTTCCTATAATGCGTTGATCAGAACTGTACCCACTACCCCAAGTGTGGCCACACCAGTTTTGTATAACCTGGTGTTGTGTGATTCTTAACTGTGAATACTAAATGCAGCTATTCATGGCAATCATAAAAATGCCAGGCTCTGACTTATTGTTGCATTAGGTAAGGACTAATTTATCTTCATCAGGCACTCTTGTCCAGGTCATCAAGTGACTCTTCCATACTAGCATGTTCTAACACCAGTGACACTATGCTATTTATATTGATTAATGTGCAGCTTTGTGGCATCAAAGTAAGGTTATATTAGGGTCCTAAAAGCCTTACACAACAGCACTGCCACTCATATGTAAACTACTGTCTCTGGGAGGAGCTAGTCAGTTCTAAGCTGTTTTAGTTTGCTGTAAGTTGTCAGTCAGTTCTTTAGTCTGCAGCCATGTAGTCCACTTTCACTGTAATACAGTACAGTACTGGAATAGGCCCTTTGACCCACCATGTCTGCCCCACTTCCTAGTCCTTAAGTAGACCGGCTACTTATTGACCATGTGTGGTTTCTGTCCCTCTGTTCAGTTCTCATTTATGTGATATCAAGACACATATTAAATGTTGCTTAAGTGACTGCCTCACCACCTCCACTGGCAGTGCGCTCCCAGCACCCACCAACCTCTGTATGAAAGATTTGCCTTGCACTTCTCCCTTAAACTTTCCCCCTCTTACCATGTAGTTGACCTTTATGCCCTGGCAAAAGCCTCCGATTATCCACCCTGTCTATACCACTCATAATTTTGTAGATCTCTATCAGGCCTCCTCAGTCTTTGTCTTTACAGTGAAAACAATATGAGTTTATCCAATCTTTCTTCATAACAAAAACCTCCCAGACCAGGCAACATCCTGGTAAACCTCTCTGCACCCTCTCCAAAGCACCCATGTCCTTCTGTAGTGTGGTGACTAGAACGACATACAATATTCCAAATGTGGCCTCAATGAAGTTTTGTACAGCTGTAACACAACTTGTCAACTTTTATATTTGATATTCTATCCAATATGAAGGCAAGCATGTTGTATGCCTTCTTGACAACTTTATCCACCTGGGTTGCCACTTTCAGGGATCTAGGCAAAAGTGAGGACTGCAGATGCTGGAAACCATCTGTAGACCTGTACACCCTGATCCCACTGTACATCAATGCTCCTGAAGGTTCTGCCATATATTGTATAATTCACACTTGAATTTGATCTTCCAAAATGCATCACCTCTCGTTTGTTCAGATTAAACTCCATCTGCCAATTCTCTGCCCAAATCTGCAATCTATCCATATCTTGTTGTATCCTTTGACAATCCTCTTCATTATCTGCAACTTCACCAATTTTGGTGTCATCCGCAAACTTACTAATCAAACTATCTACATTTTCCTCTAGATCATTTACATATATTACAAACAACAAAGGTCCCAGCACTGATCCCTGTGGAACACCATGAGTTACTGATCTTCATTCCAAAAAGCACCCTTCCACCATTACCCTCTGTCTTCTATGTAACCATCTAGCCAGCTCACCCCAGATCTCATGAGACTTTACCTTCTATACCAGCCTGTCATGAGTTACTTTATCAAATACCTTACCAAGTCCATGTCAACAGCATCTACTACCCTTCCCTCATCAATCATTCTTGTCATCTCCTTTAAAAATGTAAGCAAGTCGGTGAGACATGACCTTCTTTGCTAAAACCCATGCCGCCTATCACTAACAAGTCTGTTCACTTCCAAATGTGAATAAATCCTGTCAGCATCTTCTTCAACAGCTTCCCCACCATTGACATCAGGTTCACCTGCCTATAATTACCTGGATTATCTCTGTTTCTCTATTTAAGCAAAGGAACAACATTGGCCATTCTCCAGTCCTCCGGAAACTTGCTTGAGGGCAAAGAGGATGCAAAGATATCTGTTAAGGCCCCAGCTGGCTTGTCACTTGTCTCCCACAATACCTGGGATAGATCTCATACAGCTCTGGACGTTTGTCTACCTTAATGTATTTCAAGACGTACAATATTTCCTCCTTCATTATGGTTACTTGCCTGAGAGTACTTACCAGAAAGGGCGGCATGGTTGTGCAGTGGTTACCACTGCTGCCTCACAGTGCCGGAGACCCGGGTTCAATTCTAGCCTCGCACAACTGTCTGTGTGGAGCTTGCACATTCTCCCAGTGTCTGTTCAGGTTTCCTCCCATAATCCAAAAGATGTGCAGGCCAGGTGAATTGCCATGGTAAATTGCCCATAGTGTTAAGTGCATTAGTCAGAGGGAAATGGGTGGGTTACTCTTCAGAGGGTCGGTGTGGACTTGTTGGGCCAAAGGGCCTGTTTCCACACTGTACAGAATCTAATCTAATCAGGTATTCATTCACCTTTCCTGAACCTTAACATCCCTGATGTCCCTTTCTTTGACGAATACCAATGTAAAGTACTCATTAAGAATCTCACCCATTTCTTCCCCATTGGCTCCACACATAACCTCCCTCTTTTATACTTGAGTGGACCTACACTTTCCCTTGCTACCCTCTTTCTCCTCATATATGTATAAAATGCCTTGGGATTCTCCTGAACCCCGCTGGCCATGGACAATCATAGCCTCTTTTAGCCCACCTAATTCCTTGTTGGAGTTCCTTCCTACTTGCTCTATATTCTTCAAGGACGTTGTTTTTAGTTGCCTAGAATTCAGGAGGCAGCAGACATGGGTGGGAGCAGCTCGGAGTGAGAGGATTAGGACTGAGGCTCAAGGACTACATCAGCTACCTGCGAGTCCATGACACATACCATTCAGCTCCAAGGAACTGGCCTGCACTGAGTCGAAAGAAGAGCTACAATGAAGTCACAGAAAATATTTAAATAATTATTTCATCATACCAAATTTGAGTATTTCTGAAAAAGGACACATTTGGTCAAAGCTTTAGGGTCTTGCATTCATTAGGACATTTCACGAAAACAAATTCAAGGAGAAAACCAACATAGAAACTTACAAGATAATGCATAACTTAGAAAGGGGTGGATGTTGGGAAGTTGTTTCCATTAGGTGGGGAGACTAGGACCTGTGGGCACAGCCTTAGAATTAGAGGGGATTAATTTAGAATGGAAATGAGGACAAATTTCTTCAGCTGGAGAGTGGTGGGCCTATGGAATTCATTGCTACAGAGAGCAGTGAAGGCCAGCATGTTAAATGTCTTCAAGGCAGAGATTGATAAATTCTTGATCGCACCTGTCCCATCAGGATCATGAGAAAAGACAATAAGGAATCCAAGATCTTCCGTAGGTATATCAGTAGCAATTGTAACTTCAGTTATGAGTATAGATTGGAGGAGTTGGGTGTGTTTTCTGAAGTGGCACAGTGGCTCAGTGGTTTGCACTGTTGCCTCACAGCACCAGGGATATGGGTTCAATTCCACCTGTGTCCTGTGTCTGTGTGGGTTTCATCTGAGTGGTCAGGTTTCCTCCCACAGTCCAACGATGTGCAGGTTAGGTAGATTGGTCATGCTGAATTGCTCATAATGTCCAGGGATGTGCAGACTAATTTGGTTAGCCATGGATATGCAGCATTATAGGGATGGGGTAGGAACTGGGGCCTGGGAGGGTGCTCTTGGAGGTGTGGACTCAATGGGCTGAACGGCCCACCTCTACACTGTAGGGATCCTATGATTCTCCTTGAATAGAAGTGGCTGACAGGAAATCTGATAGAAGTTTTCAAAAGGATGATTAGTCTGCATTAGGTAGATAGGCAGAAACTGGTGCTACTGATAAAGGGTTTGAGAATGAGAAGGCACAGAATTAAAGAAGAATAAAATGTAGCAACTGTGATGAGAAGATACTTTCTCACACAATGAGTTGTTTGGGCATGGAATTCATTGCCTGGAGGTCCAGTTAATTGGGGCATTATATGATTATTTGAATTAAAAACAACGTGCAAGATTATGGAGAAATGGCAGGAGAATGACACAAAATCGTAATGTTCATTGGATAGTCAGTGCAGACATGGTGGACCAATTTTGTTTTTATTCATTTATGCAATGTGGGTGTCAAGCCACATTTATTGCCCTTGAGAGGTGGAAGTGAACAGTACTCCTGATCCTTTGTAGTCCATTTGGTGCAGGTAAACCCAAAATGCTGTTATGGAGAGAGTTTCCATAATGGCCTATTTCTGTGCCAAACCACTTCTGGGATTCTGATTCTTTGGAGACTACAACGTCCCTTTCCTAGTGTAGCCCAATAACTTAGGTATTGTTATTAATCAACTACGTTTTGTTGCTCAAGTACACACATTTTTTGCCAGAGATTTATTTACGATTAATCCTTTACGACTTAATATTAGTAAGCCTCATAAACAAGTACAGTGTATTCCAAGAGGTGTTGGCAGTAACAAATATATCGAAAGAAGATCCCAATACAACCAAGAGTCAGCTACGACAACAGATATCTCTTATAATAGTTCATACAATCCGTATTAACCTCATCATTGCTTTTTGTTGCCTCATCAAAATACTTTATCAATTTAATGAATAACAATTTGTCCTTAAAATGTCCATTTGGCATTAATTAATCCACCACTGTGAATCCACCCAGTATAACATCGGACCGGCCTGCAGTTAGTCTTAGATCCTGACAATTCTTCAGTCCTCTGAAACCTATATCTCAGATGGATTGGAAAATTATTGCAAATGGACATAGTTAGTGTTGGGTATAGCAGTTGGGGCTAAAAGGATCAATGGATATGGGGGAAAAGGAGGAACAGGCAATTGAGTTGGATGGCAGCCATGATCATAATGAGCGGCGGAGCAGGCTTGAAAGACAACATGGCTTACTCTTGCTCCCATTTTCGATGTTTCTATGTTTTTATTACCTCACATTTCCAATCTTTGTTTCCTCAAAATCCTTGGAGGCCTCCATCCAACCCTGGGTAATTGTTATCTTTATGTATAGCCAACACTTCCAAAGATTCTCAATATTTTCGCCAAGCCCAGATAGCCCCAACTACTTCATCATCTACCATGCCTTTGGTATCAGTTTCTTTCTTGACAAAGAAAGTAGCCATTTAGTACCTTGAGCATGGCCTTTGCCTCAGTAGTTAAATCTACTTTTGATTCCTAAATTTACCCCTCTCTCCTCCCCTCACTAAGATTTTGATCATTTACATGCCTGTGGAAGAACCATGAAGCCATTTTTATGTTAGTTGCCAGTGTGTTCTCATACTCTTCCTCTGTATCTCCTATTTAGCTTCAGAGCACTTCTGGACTTTCCGTATTAACTTAATTCTGAAGAAGACTATCAGCTTAACTTCATAGAATACAGTTTTAATTGATGAGCAAGAGAGAGACTTCCAGCATGAACTGGCAGTATCTCTCTGAAAAGGCAGGGTGTTGCACAGTCATATTGGTGCAACTAATTGAATCTGTACAGTATAGAGTGCCTTTATGTGGGTGTGAATGGTTTGCTTTGTCCATTGAAATATAAATGTCAACTTTATAAAATTGAAAGCATTTAATTTTTAAACATAAATATGGTTGCGGCACCGTGGCTCAATGTTTAGCACTGCTGCCTCATAGTACCAGGGATCCAGGTTTGCTACCAGCCTTGGTGACTGTGTAGAGTTTGCAAGTTCTCCCTGTGTCTGTGTGGGTTTCTGCCAGGTGCTCCAGTTTCCTCCCACAGTCCAAAGATGTGCAGATTAGGTGGATTGGCTATGCTAAATTGCCTTTTGGTGTCCAGACATATGTAGATTAGGTGGATTAGTCATGGTTAATATTCAGGTTATGGGGACAGGGTGGGGTGTTGGGACTGAGTGGGGTGCTCTTCAGAGGGTTGGTGTGGATGCAATAGGCTGAATGGCCTCTTCCAAATGGGTGAGATTAGCTACCAATGCGCTGTATCAATTTTTGCCTTCATTAGCTGGATTTTCTCTTCGGACATTCAGATAAAAAAGTTTTCTTTGCTCCAACACAAATGAAGGAATGTTGCATATCCCTATCATTTAAGATACTAAATCCATGTAACTACTTGTTTTCACATGTCAGAGCTATCTTAACTTGTTAACTTTTTATGAAAGAAAAACCACACACCACACACCTGTGATTCCCTGATATGCACCCCTTGTATCTTTCCTTACTGGAACATCTAGATCATTCAGGTTCTGCTCTCAATGGAGACATTCCTGGAAGTGTGACCACATTACAATCTGACAGTGTGATACCTGATCAAGTGATAACTCATCAAGTGACACTTGATCACATGCATTTTACAAAATAAATTGCATTTACCTCATAAATGTTTGGTTGGCTAGAATTCAGAAATGTTGCTTGTGGCTCAATGCCTGCTGGCTGGGATTTTACCCCTTCAAATCAGGCAGTCTGGTGGGGGAGGGAATTAATATTGTTTGAGATGATGTCTGGTTGTGTTTCCTATGCCGTCAAACTAGAACACAATTTCACCAAAAGCCAGTGAGCTAACTGGTGACTTCACTCACCATTTGGAAATTAACAATTAATGGAAAATTAAATTGTAGAAGAGACAACTGTCAGTAATTTTAGAAATTCCTTCAAGTTTTAAGAGCTGAAATCTTGGCAGCATTTAAAGGCACCAATGGGATGGCGGCTACCGGGATCTGCTGCTTCCAGCATGAGTCTACTGACACATTTTGATCTGAGAGCACAGAAGTTGAAGCAAAACCATTTCTCTGGCTTGAGGACCCTGCAATCATTTAGCCTCTTGGCAGAGGGCTCACTGAACTAGGGCCTGATGCAGCCTGGAACAAGGAGGTCTTTCTGAAACAACAGGATGTTGACTCCCTTAAAGTAACATAGCCCACTTGGCATGAGGTTATGGATTCTAGAGGAAATTTCTCCAATGAGGACAGCCTGTGATGGAGGGAGGAGTAGGAAAATGGAAATGGACCGAAGAATCCTACAGGGTTCTTCTCATAAGAGGGAGATGGTAGAAGGCCACAGAGGGGTCTGGCAGAGAGGCCAGTGAGGTGATGATGATATCTTGTGGCCAAGGTGTAGTGATAAAAAGATGAGCTACCTCTCGATCTCAGAAGTGTCACCAAATGTCCCAAGTAGCCTTGGTCAAACCATACATCATGTTGACAGAAGATGCAAGTTCCAATTGCATGGGAGGAAATCTGATGCTTGTACCTCACAGAGTCACTGTGGCTCTGAATGTCGATAAAACATAGAACATATTGTAGCACAGCATAAGAAGAGGCCATTCGGCCCATGATTCTATGCCGAGCATGAATCCAAGTTAAACTAACCTCTTCAGCCTGTCCAGGTTCCTTTACCCTCTATTTCTTGCCTATTCATGTGCTTACCTAAAAGCTGCTTAAATGTCCCTATCATATCTGCCTCCACCCCTAACCCTGGCAACATGTTTCAGGTGCCTACAGTCTCTGAATAAAAATTTGACCCTCACATCTCCTTAGTTCGTTCCCCTTCATACCTTAAATGCACGCCGTCTAGTATTAGACATTTCAACTCTAGGTAAATTATTCTGACTGTCAACCCTATCTATGCCTCTCATAATTTTATAAACTTCTATCAGGTCTCCCCTTAGCCTCCACCATTCCAAAGAAAACAACCTTGATTTATCCAGCCTGTCCTTATAGCTTTACACTTTAATCCAGGCAGCATCCTAGTAAACCTCTTCTGCACCCTCTCCAAAGCTTAACATCTTTCCTGTAGTGTGGCGACCAGAACTGAATGTGATACTTGAAGCGTGGCCTAACTAAACTTATATAAAGCTTCCTGATTCTAGTACTCAATGCCCTGACCAATAAAGGCAAGTATGCCGGAGGCCTTCATTATCACCCAATTTACTTGAGTGGCCATTTTCAGGGAGCTATAGTCTAGGTCCCCAAGATCCCTTCACATCAATGCTGGTAAGGGTCTTGCCATGAACTGTATACTTTCCCTTAGCATTTGAAATCCCAAAGTGCAACACCTCACACTTGCCCAGATTAAACGCCATCTGGCATTTCTCCAACCATATCTGCAATCAATGTATAAAACACTGCATCCTTTGACAACCTTCTACATTATCCACAACTCCCCCGATCTTTCTGTCATCTGAAAACTTACGAACCCAACCATCTATGTTTTCATCCAAGTCATTCATATAAATCACAAACAGCAGAGATCCCAGTACAGCTCCTTGCAGAACACCACTAGTCACAAAACCTCCAGCGAGTAAAGCACCCCTCCACCATTCCCCTCTGCCTTCTATGGGCAAGTCAATTCTGAATCCAAATGCATCTCTGCCTTCTATGGAGAATACACATTTAAGATCTCACCTAAATTCTCAGCTTCCAAGCACAAGTTCCTTCCTATGTTTCAGGCTCATTCCAGGAGTCCACTGGAGACATGTGCTTCACTTTCCAAGCATCTGTACATCCCTGCATCAATGTAGTGATTGATGCCATCTTCAGGAGGGCCAATCAGTACGTATAGTTCAGAACCGATGCAGACAGTCAGGCCAAAAAAGTCAGAGGACTGGACCCCCATGTTTAAGGTCTCACAGTGCACACTCTTTGGCCATCAAGACTCTGATAGACCAACTAGAAACCTTAATTAACCAATAAAGATTTTACTCTCCCAGTGTCCAAATCAACTGTGGAGTCAACCGGCAGATGTTACAGGGTAAAAACAATGACTGCAGATGCTGGAAACCAGATTCTTGATTAGTGGTGCTGGAAGAGCACAGCAGTTCAGGCAGAATCTGAGGAGCAGCAAAATCGACGTTTTGGGCAAAAGCCCTTCATCAGGAATAAAGGCAGAGAGCCTGAAGCGTGGAAAGATAAGCTAGAGGAGGGTGGGGGTGGGGAGAAAGTAGGGACTCCCTAAGATTCTTGTAGAGAGAGGAGGAAAACTTCTTCAAGGCAGGCATCCTTGCAAGAGGATTCGCAGTAGGGTTAAAATCAACTCGGTAAAAACAATGACTGCAGATGCTGGAAACCAGATTCTGGGTTAGTGGTGCTGGAAGTGAACAGCAGTTCAGGCAGCATCCAAGGAGCAGCAAAATCGATGTTTCGGGCAAAAGCCCTTCATCAGGAATAAAGGCAGAGACCCTGAAGCGTGGAGAGATAAGCTAGAGGTGGGTGGGGGCAGATGTTACAGGCATGTGCTTCCTATGCTGAAAGCAGTCATGATGCTTACACTCTCTGGCACTGTGCTGTTGTTTCCCTCACCAAGTACCTGTCACAACCAACACTTGCAGACACGGGTTACCCATTGAATTCAGGGATAATGACAACAGTGAGCAACCCAATGGCCAAGGCCAAGGAACTCTATAACATGAGCTACAATGTGGCCACTGCAACCATCAAGCAGACAATCAGTTTGCTCAAAGTGAGATTTAGTTTGATGGATGAATGAGGTGCCATGCTTCAATGTACCACTGAAAGGTTTTTGATCTCCTGGATTTTGGTGGTTTGCAGATTGCTACAAAAGCTAACTCTGCAAAGTGCCTGAGGTCAACATTTCGAACTTTTTGCACTTCCAAAACTTCTGCATTGAAATATTCATTAGCAAAAAAAAATTATTACGTTAAACATTGTACACTGGTGAATAATCTTTACTTTAACAAGGATCCATGAAGTCTAAGTGCATTTAGGTTCATAGAGTCATAGAGATGTACAGCATGGAAACAGACCCTTTGGTCCAACTCATCCATACCCACCAGATATCCCAACCTAATCTAGTCCCATTTGCCAGCGCCCGGCTCATATCCCTCCAAACCCTTCCTATTCATATACACATCCAGATGCCTTTTAAATGTTGCAATTATACTGGCCTCCAACACTTCCTCTGACAGCTTATCCCATACATGCACTACTCTTTGCATAAAAATGTTGCCCCTTAGGTCCCTTTTATATCTTTCCCCTCTCACCCTAAACCTATGCCTCCTAGTTCTTGACTCCACCATCCCAGGGAAAAGACCTTGGCTATTTACCCTATCCTTGCCCGTCATGATTTTATAAACCTCTCTAAGGTCACCCCTCAGCCTCCGACACTCCAGGGAAAAAAGCTCCAGCCTGTTCAACCTCTCCCTATAGCTCAAATCCTCCAACCCTGGCAACATCCTTGTAAATCTTTTCTGAACCCTTTTTTGATAGGAAGGAGAGCACAATTGCACACAATATTCCAAAAGTGGCCTAACCAACGTCCTGTACAGCTGCACATGACCTCCGAACTCCTGTACTCAGTACTCTGACCAATAAAGGAAAGCATACAAAATGCCTTCTTCACTATCCTATCTACCTGCGACTCTACGTTCAAGGAGCTATGAACCTGCACTCCAAGGTCTTTTTCTTCAGCAACACTCCCTAGGACCTTACCATTAAGTGTATAAGTCCTGCTAAGATTTACTTTCCCAAAATGCAGCACCTCGTATTTATCTAAACTAAACTCCATCTGCCACTCCTCAGCCCACTGGCTCATCTGATCAAGATCCTGTTATAATCTGAGGTAACCTTCTTTGCTGTCCATGACACCTCCAATTTTGGCGTCATCTGCAAACTTACTAACTATACCTCCTAAGTTCACATCCAAATCATTTATATAAATGACAAAAGGTAGTGGTCCCAGCACCGATCCTTATGTCATTCCACTGGTCACAGGCCTCCAGTCTGAAAAACAACTCTCCACCTCCACTCTCAGTCTTCTACCTTCTGTATCAAAATGGCTAGTTCTCCCTGTATTCCATGAGATCTGACCTTGCTAACCAGTGTCCCTTGGGAAACCTTGTTGAAAGCCTTACTGAAGTCCATATAGATCACGTCCACCGCTCTGCCCTCATCAATCCTCTTTGTTACTTTTTCAAAACTCTCAATCAAGTTCATGAGACACGATTTCCCACACATAAAGCCATGTTGACTATCCGTAATCAGTCCTTGTAAATCTTAACCCTCAGGATTCCTTCAACAACTTGCCCACCACTGACATATGCTGCCTTCTTTTTCTTAACCAAACCTGCAATTTCTCCAGTCATCCAGCATTCCTTACATCTACCAACCTTTCATTTCACCCTAACAGGAATACACTGTCTCTGTACTCTCGTTATCTCATTTCTGAAGGCTTCCCATTTTCCAGCCATCCCTTTACCTGTGAACATCTGCCCCCAATTGACCTTTGAAAGTTCTTGCCTAATACTTTCAAAATTAGCCTTTCTCCAATTTAGAACTTCAACTCTTAGATCTGGTCTATCCTTTTCCATCACTATTTTAAAACTAATAGAATTACAGTCGCTGGCCCCAAAGTGCTCCCCCACTGACACCTCAATCACCAGCCATGCCTTATTTCCCAAGAGTAGGTCAAATTTTGCACCTTCTCTAGTAGGTACATCCACATATTGAATCAGAAAATGTTCTTGTACATGCTTAACAAATTCCTCTCCATCTAAATCCATAACACTATGGCAGTCCCAGTCTATGTTTGAAAAGTTGAAATCCCCTACAGTAACTACCCTATTATTCTTACAAATTTGTTTCTCAATTTCCCAACTACTATTAGGGGGTCTATAATGCAATCCCAATAAGGTAATCATCCCTTTCTTACTTCTCAGTTCTACCCAAATAACTTCCCTGGATGTATTTCTGGGAATATCCTCCCTCAGTATAGCCGAAATGCTATCCCTTATCAAAAACGCCACTCTCCCTCATCTCTTGCCTCCCTATCTGTCCTTCCTGGCACATTGTATCCTGGAACATTAACCTGCCAGTCCTGTCCATCCCTGAGCCACGTTTCTGTAATTGCTATGATATCCCAGTCCCATGTTCCTAACCATGGCCTGAGTTCATCTGCCTTCCCTGTTAAGCCTCTTGCATTTAAATAAATGCAGTTTAATTTATCAGTCCGACCTTATTCTCTGTTTTGTCCCTGCCTGCCCTGACTATTTGACTGACTTCAATTCTCAATTGTACCAGTCTCAGATTGATCTCTTTCCTCAGTATCTCCTTGGGTCCCACTCCACTCCCCCAGCCCCCTTTAAACTTACTAGTTTAAATCCTCCTGAACAGCTTGAGCAAATCTCCCTGCCAGTATATTAGTCCCCTTCCAATTCAGGTGCAAGCCATCCTTCTTGTACAGGTATTGGAGCAGTGTCTTAAATTTCTTCTATGCATTCCTAAATGTGCTCCCTCTTTTGGTGCCAGCTGCAATTGGGTCAGGCTACTTACCAGGCAGCCCCTTGACCACAGATGATGCTGGCCGTCCTCTGGCTACCTGAGGTCTGGAAGACCCCAGAATGCTGACAGATGTCTGCATAGGTACTGCAGCCTTCTCTGACATTGTAGCTATCTGAAGCACTGGTGTCACTAGCAGAGGAACTGAGAAGGAGATGTCTACATCAAGGTCATCTTCAAAAAAAACCCAGATCCTTCAGCATGCAATCAGCATGCCATCTCATAGAACATAGAACATTATAGCACAATACAGGCCCTTCGGCCCTCGACCTGTCATACCAATCTGAAGCCCATCTAACCTACACTATTCCATGTACGTCCATATGCTTGTCCAATGACGACTTAAATGCACATAAAGTTGGCGAATCTACTACTGTTGCAGGCAAAGCATCCCATCCCCTTACTACTCTCTGAGTAACAAAACTACCTCTGACATCTGTCCGATATCTATCACCTCTCAATTTATGGGCGGCACGGTTGCACAGTGGTTAGCACTGCTGCCTCACAGCGCCGGAGATCCGGGTTCAATTCCCACCTCAGGCGACTCTCTGTGTGGAGTTTGCACGTTCTCCCCGTGTCTGCGTGGGTTTCCTCCGGGTGCTCCGGTTTCCTCCCACACTCTAAAGATGTGCAGGTCAGGTGAATTGGCCATGCTAAATTGCCTGTAGTGTTAGGTAAGGTGTAGATGTAGAGGTATGAGTGGGTTGCGCTTCGGCGGGTGCGGTGTGGACTTGTTGGGCCGAAGGGCCTGTTTCCACACTGTAAGTAATCTAATCTTTAAAGCTATGCCCCCTCATGCTCACCGTCACCATACTTGGAAAAAGGCCCTCGCTGTCCACCCTATCTAACCCTCTATCTAATCTCCTGTGTAAGACATACTTTTAGCTTCTTAATGACCTGAAAGGACAAGACTCTTTAACCCCTCTCACCTTACCATTGCTACTCTGGTTCAACGACAAATCAATTGTATGCATATCTGCACCCAGTTCTGGCAGCTGCTGTCTAGTCCTTGCATTTGAACTCCCATAAGGTTAACCAAACTTTCATTGGAGGAGGACATGTGTGCAGACGAGAGATAGATCATAGTGCTCAAGGCCCACATGGGCTCCTTCACTGCCCAAGCTATAATGTGGAAGCTCCACCAAACATTGGATCTCCACCTGCTATCTACTGCCAAATCCAGAGGCATGCCGTCAACCTGGGGCTCAGGATGGAACTATCCTCCCAGAGTCCTCTGACTGTCAGAAGCCTCTGCTGTTACAGCCTCTGAACCTGGTGGCGCACGCCTGTAATCCGGCGACTCGGAGGCTAAGGCTATCAGATTGCTTGAGACCAGGAGTTCTGGGCTGCTGCAGACTATGCCGATCAGGTGTCCTCACTAAGCTGGGCATCGATATGATGTTAGCGGAGGAATCCGGGATCACCAGGTCGGGTAAAGAGGGGTGAGACAGCCCAGGTCGGAAACGGAGCAGGTCAATGCCCCCATGTCCATCAGTAGTCGATCGTGCCTGTGAATAGACGTTGCAGTGCAGCCTGGTTAACACAGTGAAGCATAGAAATACCTAGTTGATTTTAACCCTACTGCCAATCCTCTTGCAAGGATGCCTGCCTTGAAGGAGTTTTCCTCCTCTCTCTACAAGAATCTCAGGGAGTCCCTCTCCCACTGCAACTCCCAGGTATCTCTCCACCCTGCAGGCACTCTGCCTGTATTCCTGATGAAGGGCTTTTGCCTGAAATGTCAATTTTCCTGCTCCTCAGATGCTGCCTGAACTGCTGTGCTTTTCCAGCACCACTCTAATCTAGAATCTGAAAATGGTCATACAGCTGTATAGAATTCAAACTAATCTATTCCCTCGGCACATGTTCACCAAGGTGACAGAATCCAAACTAATGGAAGATATGGGTCATTGTTGTGATGGTGCACCTCCTCTTAGAGGTTGATAGATGCCCCACAGCACTGGAGCCTCCTTGGTCCCTGTGATTGACCTACTTGAGAAAACAGGTACCTCCAGCCAAAGCCCACAGAGATAGCTGGAGCTCAAACAGTTGTCTCTTTTAAGAACTATCCCTCATGCTCATTTGGTGCTTTCCCCACCCATTTCCACGATGACTCAGTCTTATCAGATTGTACTCTGTCTGCATCTATAATGGATTGGCTGTCCTGGTATTCCGTTTGTTTTATCCTCTCTCCTTTAATGGGGTCCAGATAATAAGGAGCGAGATGCCACCACGAGGCTATTCTCTTATCTGTATAATCTGGCCCATTTTCTGTTGTGGAGATACATAATGATCATGTCAGTTGCCAAATTTAGAGAAAACAGCACTTAATTGCTTTGCACGCCTCCTGCAGCTTTGGCATGTATCTGGCACTGAGCCACTCTGGAGCAACCAGACTGGTCCCTCCTGACAGAGCTGCAGCCATTTTTCTTCAGATGGTGGACTCCCCCGCCCTACCTGTGTACTACCACAAATCATTTGATGATGCCAAAAAGAAGGCTGAAATTTCGGATTCATCCTGGGAGGATGGCAGCCATTGATCCACTTGCAGCACTTCGGGTGACCCTGAGGCTGCTGACGCCCTGCAATCTCCATTCAGGCTCGCTCAATTCCTTCGGTCCTAGGGAAGAAGAATTCACATCTTGGTTGAGCTGCCTAGAGGAAGACATGCCTGGAAACATAATTGAACCATGAATAGCTAAGAGGTGCCAACTGGTTTCTCTGTTTGCAGTAAATGCAAACACTCATAAATCACTTGTCTGGCATACCAATCAGCCAAGGAGAACATGCTTCAGAGGTGTGAATTTCACCCAGCTCTATGTGCTATTCATTTTGAGACACATATTAGACAGACGAATAAATGACACACTGAAATAAAGACCTCCATTTTAAGGTAAACATCAAATCCACAACAACCTTTGGGAAAGTCAAAAATTATTTTAGTGTCAGCCATGGCTCAGTTGTTAGAACACTCAGCTCTGATTCAACAAAGCTCCAAATTCAGGTTCTACTCCAAAGCCTGAGCTACTGCGGGAGTATTGCGTGGTATGAGGTGCCATCTTTTGGAGGTAAACTAAAACAGGGTACAATCAAATCCTATTCTAGATTAGTGGTGCTGGAAGAGCACAGCAGTTCAGGCAGCATCCAAGTAGCTTCGAAATCGACGTTTCGGGCAAAAGCCCTCCTATTCCACTCTTTTGAAGATACTGTTTTGAAGGGGAACTATCTCCAGTGCAAAAACAGAAGTTGCTGGAAAAGCTCAACAGATCTGGCAGCATCTGTGAAGAGAAATCAGAGTTAACATTTCGGGTCCAGTGACCCTTCCTCAGAACTGTAGGTAGCTAGGAAAATGTCAGCTTGTATCCAGGAGATGGGGTGGGAGGAGGGAGTAAGGAGTAAACAATAGATGGGGATAGAGCCCAAAGAGGGAGAAGAGCGGCTGGACAAACAAAGTAGATAATGATCTGACTAAGAAAGTGAATAGTTGTTATTGGAATCTGTTAGTGGGCTAACAATAGGTAGTGTGTAATGGCAGACTATTTGATAATAAGGCCTGGTGTATGGGATAGGGGTCTAGGTTAGGGGAGAGTTCAGGCCCTAAAATTATTGAACTTGGTATTTAGTCTAGAGGCTGCAGGGAGCTCATGCGGAAAATGAGGTGTTGTTTTTCTAGCTTGTACTGAGCTTCGCTGGAACACTGCAGCAAGCCTGAGATAGAGATGTTGGCCAGAGAACAGGTTGATGTGTTAAAGTGGCAAGCAACTGGAA
Organism: Chiloscyllium punctatum; assembly: GCF_047496795.1. Lineage (NCBI taxonomy): Eukaryota > Metazoa > Chordata > Chondrichthyes > Orectolobiformes > Hemiscylliidae > Chiloscyllium > Chiloscyllium punctatum. Next base: position 34,847,733 of record NC_092741.1, read on the forward strand.
GCTCAGGGTCATTCTTGCAGACAGAATGTAGATGTTCTACGAAGCGGTCACTCAGTCTATACTTCGTTTCCACAATGAAGAGGAGACCACATTGTGAGCAGCGAATGCAGTAGACTAGCTTGTGTGAAGTGCAGGTAAAGTGCGTCTTCACCTGGAAGGTATGTTTGGGCCCTTGGATACTGAGAAGGGAGGAGGTAAATGGACAAGTGTTACACCCATGGTGGTTGCAGGGGAAGGTGCCATGGGGTGATGGGACCATTGTTGGGAGACTGTTGGGAATGAAAGAAGAGTGGACCAGGGTGTCCCAGAGGAAAAGGACTTCGTGGAAAGCGGGCAAGGAAGAGGAGGGGAATATGTGTCTGGTGATAGTCTCTTGCTAGAGATGGCAGAAATGGAAGCTGATGATCCTGTGGATGTGGATGCTGATGGGATGGTAGGTAAGGACAAGGGGAACTCTTACTGTTGCGGGAAGGAAGAGAACGGGTGAGGGCACAAGTATGGGAAATGGGTCGGACCCCGTTGAGGGCCCTGTCAACAATGATGCTGGGGAATCCTCATTTGAGGGAGAAGATGAACATTTCAGATGCTTCTTAACAAAGTTGGCCTGATTGAAACATATGCAACAGAGACAGAGGAACTGGGAGAATGGAATGAAGTCTTTGCAGGATGCAGGGTACAAGGATGTATAGTCCAGGTAGCTGTGGGAGTCAGTGGGTTTATTGTGGATATTAGTGGCCGGCCTATGCCCAGAAATGGAAACAGAGATGTCAAGGAAGGGGACACAGGAGTCAAAGATAAGCCAGGTGAAAGTGAGGACTGGGTGGAAATTGGAAGTGAAATCAATTAACTTTACCAGTTCTGGATGAAAGAGAGAAGCAGCACCGATGATATCATCGATATATTGGAGAAAGAGTTGTGGGTGAAATCTGAAATAGGACTGGCACAAGGAGTGTTTCACAAAGAGATGGGCATAACTGGGGCCAAGCGGGTACCCATGGCCAGCCCTCTGACCTGGAGAAAATTAGTTAAAAGAGAAGCTGTTGAGGTGAGGATGAGCTTGGCCAAGCGGAGGAGAGTGGTGGTGGATGGGGATGATAGAGGCCTTTGCTTCAGGAAGAAGCAGAGAGCCATGAGACCATCCTGGTAGGAGATAGACGTGTAAAGGGATTGCACATCCATGGTAAAGAGGTGGCGGCTGGAGCCTGCAAACTGAAAATTCTGAAACTGATGTAAAGCATCAGAGGAATCATGGATGTACATGGGCAGGGACTGGACCAGGAGAGAAAAGACCAAGTCAAGGCAGGAAGAGATGAGTTCTGTGGGACAGAAGCAAAACAATGGATCTACCTGGGCAGTTCTGTTTGTGGATTTAACTCCGGTTATCTCCAGTGCCCTTGATCAATATTTATCTCTCAATCAGTAGTGCAAAATTGGTTATTATTGCAATGGAGTTTGTTGTGCATGAATTGACTGCTGCATTTCCCACTTTGTAATCGTGATGTTGCTACAAGTGTTAATTGGCTGTAAAGAACCTTGAGACATCAATGAGCATGAAAAGTACTACCTTAATGCAAGCCATTCATTTTTTATATATATATAAGCCCCAGGCATGGGAATTCTTAGAAGATAACAAAATAAGTTAGAGGGAACATGATATAGAGAAATGGCTGCAAATTGTGTTCAAATGTGTACTAAACAGAGAAACAGATTTATGGTACAAAAGACTAGATTCAGGAATTCCTACAGAACCATCATTATCAATCACAAGGCAGAGACTGGGGATGAGGAGGAAATTTAGTTCATTTTCGTCCAGATCATAGGATCATTCCTACAGATCATGGCATCTAAAGTACAAGATATGGACATAGCTGAGGTACTAATCATGAAAAGGATTGCAGAGTAGATTCTTCTGTGTGTGAGCAGCTGCTGGAACTTGCCCTTTTTGGCAATGTTTGTAATGTGGTTGAATAAATGTACAAATAGCATGTTTGACAAATGCTGTGGTGGTGGCATGCAATGTTTGTGAAGAGGACTCAGTACTCAATGAAGCACAGATAAATATCATCAAGCAGGTAATCTTTCATTATGCACAATGCCCAACAAAATTATTAATCTATTATGAAGAAAGCATTTCTATTGCGTTAGGCACTGTGATGAGAGGGTAATTCCCACTCTGTGTGAAGGTATGTCATGTAGATATGCAAGTTTCATCTGTCTGTAATCTGATGAAGGTTTAGAATATATTTACCCAATCAGAACAAAATATATACATGGAAGAGGCTCACATGAAACATCGAAGGAGTGAAGTAATTACAAATGTAGTCTTAAAAAACATAAACACTTTTTCTGTGAAGTTTCTAAAACAACTGATCCATACAGTTTATGAGTTATACATAATGGACATTATTTTTGAAGAATATAAATGCATTGTCACAGAAAATGACACTGTATCATGGTATTGATATATCCAGATATCATTAAAGAACTAGAATGTTATAGCACACATGGGTGCAAAGTTTCTCTTTGACAGCAAGAGGTTACAAGGTGCCAAGATAGATGTGGATGTGAAAAGTCTTTGTATCAAATTGAGCTATTAAAATTTAGGAGTTTTTTTGTCTTCAACAGTCGTAATACATTACTTCATATACCAGCAATTTTGCATTGACCACATCCCTGAATTAGACTGCCACAACTACTTATGATCTATATTAGTGACCTGAACGAAGTGACAGAATATCTTATGTTGGCAGATTGTGTGGACTGTATTGACAGACATACAGACTGTTGTAGCCAAATGTTCTGATAATACCAAGGTAGGTAGGAAAGAGATTTTACAAGGCTTGAGATTGAGTCAGGGGAAAATTGGCAAATGGAGTATAATGTGCAAAACTGTACTACTGTTCACGTTGGCAGGAAGTACATTGTATAAATGTAAACAAGCTGGACAATTCTGCAGTGCAGAGGGGCTTGGGTGACCTTGAATGAATCACAAAGCATTTGCATGCAGGGACTTAGGGAAGCAAATGGAATATTGGCTTTAATTGCAAGAGATGGTGTCTAGAAATTGACAACTTTTGCAACAGCTATATAAGGCATTCGTACAACAGCACCCGAAGTACTGTGTACACTTTTGGACTCCTTACTTAAGGTCTTGACTGAAGAAAGGATATACTTATATTGGAAATAGCTCAGAAAAGATTCACTAGGCAAGGTCAGGATGGTGAGTGACTTGCAGGGTAATTGGCGTGTGCAGGTGTTCCCATGCATCTGCCACTCTTATCCTTCTAGGTTGTAGGCGTTGTGATTTGGCAGGTGCTGCCAAAGGAGCCTTGGTGAGTTGGTGCTGTGCATCTTGATGGCACACACTGCGTTGGTGTTCTTTTCAAAACATTTAAGATTCTGAGTGGGTTTGACAACAACAGATGCTGAAAGGGTGTTCCCCCTCATGGGGAAATCTAAAGCTAGGTGATACAGTTTAAACATAATTAGATTAGATTAGATTACTTACAGTGTGGAAACAGGCCCTTCGGCCCAACAAGTCCACACCGCCCCGCCGAAGCGGAACCCACCCATACCCCTACATCTACATTTACATTTACCCCTTACCTAACACTATGGGCAATTTAGCATGGCCAATTCACCTGGCCTGCACATCTTTGGACTGTGGGAGGAAACCGGAGCACCCGGAGGAAACCCACGCAGACACGGGGAGAACGTGCAAACTCCACACAGTCAGTCGCCTGAGGCGGGAATTGAACCCGGGTCTCAGGCGCTGTGAGGCAGCAGTGCTAACCACTGTGCCACCGTGCCGCCCAAAAGATATTTGTGGATAAATGGTCTCCCATTTAAGATGGAGTGAGAAGGAATTCATTCCCTCAAAGGGTTGATAGTTTTTGGAGTTTTCTCCCACAGATGGAAGTGGGACTAAGTCAATCAATACATATATATGCTAGTTATAAGAGAGTCAATAGTTATGGTTAGCAGGCAGGAAAATAGACTAAATGTCAAAATCAGATTGGCCATAATATTATTGAATGGTGGAGTAAGTTCAATGGACTGAATGGCTTACTTCTGCTCTTATTACTCTTCAAAGCCTTGCAAAAATCTTATTTTTAAGGTCACAATTGAATCTGCCCTTACCATATTGTCAGATATTGATTTCCAGGAACTCCTACATTAATGTTCTAGGACTGAGATAATTGGTTTCTAACTCTATCCACAACCTTTGCGCTGGGTAGAACTCCAATCAGTGGAGAGGTTTCCTCATAATTCCCATTGATTTCAATTTTGCCAGAAATCCTTGATGCGGCATTGGTGTAAAGGATAACTCTCTCACCTCATTTCTTGAGATCAGTTCCTTTGTCCATGTTTGTGTAAAGGCTATAATGAGGTCAGGAATTGAACAGCATTGGCAAAACCCAAACATAACAGAGCAAATTATTGCTAGGTGCCAGGTGCTCATGACAATACTACACCACATCATGCACAGTATGCTCATTGAGAAGACAGAACTTCATCTCTACAAGGTATATGCAATGATCTTAGCTAACACTAATCGTACAGTATAGAAAAGGCCTTCTACCCAACATGTCCATACTGCCAAAGCTACAATAAATCTACATTAGTCCCATAGCCTTGAATGTTATGATACTTAAATTGCTCATCCAAGCCTCAGGCAACTGTCTGTGTGGAGTTTGCACATTCTCCCCGTGTCTGCGTGGGTTTCCTCCCACATTCCAAAAATGTTCAGGTTAGGTGAATTGGCCATGCTAAATTGACCGTAGTGTGAGGTGAAGGGGTAAATGTAAGGGAATGGGTCTGGGTGGGTTGCACTTCGGCGGGTCAGTGTGGACTTGTTGGGCCGAAGGGCCTGTTTCCACACTGTAAGTAATCTAATCTAATCTTAAAGGGTGTGATAATACCTGCCTCAACTACCTGCCCAGGCAGTGCATTCCAGACTGCCACTAACATCTGGGTAAAAAAAATTTTCTCAAATCCTCTCCAAACTTCCTGCCTTTCACCTTTAAATTATGCACCCTCATTATTGATCCTTCAGCTAAGGGGAACAGCTGCTTTCTATTGATCTTGCACATGCCCCTCAAAATCAAATACAATCTCTATCAGATCCCTTTTCCACCTCCTATGCTCCAAAGAAAAACAACTACTATGAACAGTTGCATCTATAACATGTTGCTTGTTGAGGGTGAAGTCAACAATGTGTCTTTGATTCAGTAATTGTTAATAAATCTGAAATTCAAAGCCAGTCTCAGTTATGTCAACCATGGAGTTTGCTTTGGGCTGTATATCACTGTACAGTCATCTCTGATGGACCTGTTTTAAGTGTAAGACTCAACCTACCTAGAAGGGCATCTCAGACTTTTGGCTAGAAGGTATGATGCAGTTAGTATGACAATATTGGGCTTTACTGAATTAATCTACGGGACAACTTTCTGAATTTCCGCATAAGTACCGAGATGTTAGTTAGGAAGTAATTATAGTACCTATTCGATGCTAAGCAGCCAATCCGTTTTTATTCCTTTTCAACTTTTCTGTTAGCTGTTTAATTCAACTGAGTGGTTTGCTCAGCCACTTCAACATTGCTGTGGGTCTGGAGTCACATGTTGGCCAGATGAAGTGAGATGGCAGGTTTCCTTACCTAAAGGACATGAGTGAACCAGTTGGATTTTTACCTTGTCCAAATCCAATCATTTCATGTTTCCTGATTCTGAGATTAGATTTTAATTTGAGGTTTAATAAATAATTGAATTTAAATTCCATCAGTACCATGTCCCCAAAGTTTGGGTCTGGTTGCCTGGATTACTAGTTCAGTAAGATTACCACTGCACGACCTTTCCTGCTGTGTTATCTGCAACAGGACATATCTGCCACCTCAGCCTCTAAGTGATCTAGTATATTAATAATCCTCTTAAACTGATACAGAAACAGAAATTGCTGGAAAAAAATCAGCAGGTTTGGCAGCATCTGTGAAGAGATGCTCAAGTTAACATTTCAGGTCCAATGACCCTTCTTCAGAATTAACATGAGAATTAACTTTATTGTCACATATACTCAAATTAGTTCAGTGAAAAATTTACAAGTGGCCACTTACAGCTCCAGCTTTAGAAATAAAGAAGGGAAAAAAGTAGAAAATTTTTTAAAAACTTTCAGCATTACAGATCAAAGTTCAGAACAACAGTCCTTCCAGCCCAGTCCATGCCAGCAACTAGCCTCACGACTGTGTCAGGCTTCATTTCGAGGCTTTCAAGGCTGAATCCGCTTGAGGCCAGATGTCCACAATGAGGCCATATTGGGCCGCCAAGTGACGGTCACACTGGGAGTAAATGATCGGTGGAAATAGAGCCCAGAGAGAGAGAGAGGAACAGTTGGACTGACAATGAAGGGAATCACAGTCAGCTTAGGAGAATAAATAGTTGCTGATCGGGACTATTAGTGACTAACAATGGGGTTGTGTGTGTAATAGCAGGCAATGTGAATAACAAGGCCTGGTGTCTGGGGATTGGCGCAAGGACATGGGACAAGGTACCTCAAGCCCTAAAATTGTTGAACTCAATATTGAGTCCAGAAAGCTATAGAGTTCCCAAGCAGAAAATGAGATGCAATTTTTCCAGTTTGTGCTGAGCTCTACTGTAATGTGATAGGAAGCCTGAGACAGAGATGCTGGCCAGGGAACAAGGTGATGTGTTGAAGTAGCAGGCAGAAGAAAGCTCAAGGTCTTTTTTGCTGACAGAACGTAGGTGTTCTGTGAAGCAGTCACCCAGTCTCTGCTTCGATTCCCCCTGTACAGCAGAATATATTGTGAGCAGCGAATGCAGTAGACTAGATTGAGTGAAGTGCAAGTAAAGTGTCGCTTCACCTGGAAAGTGTACTTGGACCCTTGGATACTGAGGAGAGAAGTAAACAGGCAAGTGTTATGCCTTCTGTGGTTGCAGAATTCTGGGGATGGAGTTGTGGAGCTGTAGTGGGGGAGGTGGGGGGTGAGTGGGGGTGGTGGTGGAAGTGAAGAAGTGTGGACCGGGGTATCCCAGAGGGAATGGTCCTTACAGAAGGCTGACAATGGAGGGGAGGGGAATATGTGTCTGGTGGTAGCATCCTTCTGGAGGTGGCAGAAATGGAGGCTAAAGATCCTCTGGATGTGAATGCTGGTGGGATGGTAGGTGAGGACAAGGAGGAGCCTATCACTGTTGTGGGAGGGATAAGAGGGGGTGAAGGCTGAAGTGTGGGAGATGGGTCAGACCTTGCTGAGGGCACTGTCAGTTACAATGCTGGGGATTCCTCGGATGAGGAAGAAGGTGAACATTTTGGCAATCCTTTTGTCGAAGTTGGCATCATCAGAACAGATGCAACAGAGACAGAGGAACTGGGAGAATGGAACAGAGTCCTACAGCAAACCACTACAACGATAAGGTCACCCTTGTCCTCACCTACCATCCCACCAGCATCACATCCAGACAATTATTAGCAGCCACCTCCAGCAGGATACCATCAGCCTCCCCTCCATTGTCAGCCTGCCACAAGGACCGTTCCCTCTGGGACCCTGATCCACCCCTCCTGCACTCCAACATCCCCCCACAGCCCCATGACAGCATCCCCTGCAACTACAGATGATGTAGCACCTGCCCATATCTTTTCTCACTCCTTAGTATCCAAGGGCCCAAAGGCATCTTTCAGGTGAAGCAGCGTTTTACTTGCACTTCACGCAATCTAGCCTATTGCATTTACTGCTCACAATGTGGTCTCCTCTACTTTGGGGAAACAAAGTATAGCCTGGGTAACCATTTCACAGAAAGCCTATGTTCTATCTGCACTAATAGCCACTAATAGTCCCGACCAGCAGCTATTCATTCTCCTAGACTCGCTGTTATCCATTCCTTTGTTCAAGAGTTCTTCTCTCTCTTTGGGCTCTAACTCCACTATCATTTACTTCTTACCCACTCTAAATTCTGCATAAAAATTAACCTTTTCCTAGCTACCATTAGTTCTGAAAAAGAGTCACTGGACCTGAAATGTGAACTTGCTTTCTCCCCACAGATGCTGCCAGAATTGCTGAGTTTTCCAGCAATTTCTGTTCTTGCTTATGATTTCCAGCATCCGCAGTTCTTTTGCTCTCTTAAACTGATGTTGTTGTAGGCCTCTCTGTGCCTGCTGACTGGCCTTGTGCTTATCCTAATGATATACAAACTTCCAGCCCCTGTGGCTGTGCAGACACAGGCAGCATTTCTTTGGTTTCTGAAAACAGGGACTCAGGCAGGGAAGGTGAATGTGAGGGAAGAGGATTGGGATAAGAAGTAGGCAGCTTATGGTCTCACCTTCTGCAGATTTCCTCACCACATCATTCTGACACGAGGCAGTGATGTTTTATCTATATTCATGAAACAACTCACCAAAACTCCTTTGACAGCATCAACAGTACTATCCAAAGCCCATTGCCCCTATTACATAGGACATCGAGACACAATTCAGAAACATGACTGAATATTCTCTACTTGCCAACATGATTAATACTTCATCCACCACATTCAAAATTCACTCCCTTCACCACCAATACACAGAGGAAACAGTGTGTACCCTCTACAAGATGCATTGCATCAACTCACCAAGGCTCATTTGACAGCACCACAGCGTCTTCCAAAACCACAATGTCTATTACCCAAAAAGACAATGGCAGCAGATGCAGGGGAATCCCACCAGTAGTAAAGCTGAAAGCCACACATCTTCCTCACTTGGAACTATATCAGCACTCCTTCGCTATCACTTGCACAAAATCCTGGAACCCACTTCGGATATAACATCACCACAAGAACTGCAGCAGTTTAAGAAAGCAGTTCACCATTACCTTCTCAAGAGTAATGGATGGGCAGTAAATGCTATCCTAGCCAATGGCATACATATCGCATGAACAAATAAAAAAATATATTTATATTTTTTCTGTATTTTGTACAGATTTGTGCTGATAAAACTCCACATTGTGTTATCAACTTCATAAAATGGCCTCATTTACCAATAGGGTTATATCATACGATACATTTAGCACTCAAACTTCACCTGAAACTACCAGGAAGGAGGTCAACAAAATGTCCAAATGGTTGCAAGGTGGTTACAATCTACTTTTAGGAGAAAGTTACTATGAACATTGGCCTGAAACCAATGTTTGCATCAAGTGATGCACCAAGGATCCCTGATGAAATGGCTTTGGAGCCTCTCTCATTAGAAACTTGGGCCTCAGCCTGTGTTTTCCAGATGCCAACATTCTTTTCAAACCTTGTAACATCTGCTTCACCTGGTGATACTTCATGGAAAAAAAGGATTTTAAAAGGTGCAGCATACCTGAATCTATATTGATGGTTCGAACAGCTGGAATGCATCAGGAGATGTGATGTCAACTGCTGTGTTTCTGACTGCCAATAACAAATCAGCTTCATTTATGAAAGACTCTACAGGAGAAAAGGTCTAGTTATATAATTACAATGTTGCAACTGTTCCAACCCAGGCATGTGACCATTATTTAATTCTGAAAGATATTGATAGATCTGATATTATCTATAACTTCCAATTACCAATACACTGGAACTTGAAGGGTTCTGAAATTCATGGAAAACCACAAGGAGAGATTTCTCCATTTGCTGTGGAGCTTTAACTCTAAAGCACATGACAATTGGCCCTAACATATTCACTGTCCTGGAGTGAGTCTGATTGACAGGCTTGGCTTGAAATTAAGCATGTCCACAGGAAGTCACAGGACCAGGTACATCTGATTCACATACCAAGAGAGAAGGGAGGGGTTTAATTCCAAAATGGAGTCCAATCTATGGGGGAGAAGAGGGATATATTAGGCAGTGCGATATGATAGTGGAATTGTTTGGGGAACCAGCAGGAAGGACTTGCAAAATCACAAACAATAATAGATGAACAGGAGTAGGCCGAATGTTTTCTTAAGCCTTCTCCACAATTCAGTACTATCATAGATGATTTTCTGCCCCAGTTCCACTTTCCTGCCTGTTTCCCAAAAACGTTCACTTCCCTAAAGTTCAAAAGTACATCTCAATTTTGAATAAACAATAATGGCACAGACTCTGGAGTTCTATGGAATAGAGAATTGAAAAATTCATGATCGTGAATGCTCTTTTCTTATTTGTTCATGGAATATAAGCATCACTGTGTGGATCAGCATTTATTGTCCATTCCTAATTGCCCTGAAGAAGGGGGTGGTTAGCAGTCTTCTTGAATCTCTATAGACAAAGGACTTCAGTGACACCCACAGTGCTGGTCAGGATTCCATGATTATGACCTGGAGACAGCAAAGTAATGGTGATATACTTCTAAGGTAGGATGTTGTGTGGCTTGGGATGAGCTTGCAGGGGGTGGGTGCCAATTAGTGGAAGTAGAATGTCTTCTTTACCCTGTCGGAATTATTCATAATTTCTTTTCCTCCCATTGAGCACCAGGTCCTCTGCGATCTCCTTCTCAGTCATGGTGGCTTTCGTGATGGTCTGGGCTGTGCACACAACCTTCTGTAATTTCTTGTCGTCTTGGGCAGAGAAGTTGCTGTACTAGGCCATTATGCACCCGGATAGACTGCTTTCTATGGTGCATCTGTAGAAGATGGTGAGGGTCCTGACGGACATTCTGAATTTCCTAAGCTGCCTGAGGAAGAACAGGCATTGTTGTGCTTTCTTGACCATTGCATCTACGTGGGATTTCCAGGACAGATGGTCAGTTATCGCCATTCATAGGACCTTCTCCACCTCAGCTTCATTGATGTAGATAAGGGTGCGACCCCTCCTTTCTTCCTGAAGTCAATGATCAGTCCTTTCGTTTTGCTGACATTGAGACAGAGGCTGTTATCATTGCATCGTGGCTCTAAGCCTTCTATCCCCTTTCTGTACTCTGACTCTTCGTTGTTTGATAACCATCCTACCATGGTGTTGTTTACAGCAAACATGTAGATAGTGTTCTTATGAAATTTGGCTAAGAGTCAACTACGTTGCTGTGGGTCTGGAGTCACATTTAGGCAGATAAGATAAGTTTGGCAGATTTCCTTCCCCGAAGGACATATATACAACAGATTGTCTTTAAAATGACTGACTTGGCTATCTTTTAACTCCAGACTTAAATTAACTTAGATCACGATCGTGTGGATTTAAATGCATGCTCCCAGAACATTAGCTTGTGGTTCTGGATTAATAATCATTACTAGTGACATTTTCACTATACTATCTCCTCCCCTTAAAAATTTCAGAACTGTGCCTTCTAGTTCACAATCCCCACCTGAGGTGAAACATCCTCTCAGCATTTATCCTATTGCAATTCTTCAGAATCTTATTCTCATTCTTCAAAACTTCAATGCATATAAGCCCAATTTAGTCAATCTTTCCTCATGGGACAACTTTTGTCACGGGAATCAACCTAGTTAATTTGATTTGATTTATTATTGTCACATGTACTGAGTTGCAGTGAAAAGTACTGTATTGTATTGCATGCTAACCAGGTAAAGTATACTTTACATAGGTGCATAGGGTTGTAGAACATAATGAAGAATATAATGTTACAACCACAAAGAAGGTGCAGAGAAACATTAACTCTAATATATGAGAGGTCCGTTCATAAGTCTGATAATAGTGGGGAAGGAGCTTTTCTTAAATCTGCTGAGACATGTTTTCAAACTTTTGCATCTTCTGTCTGATGGAAGAGAGCATAACCAGTGTGGGAAGGGTCTTTGATTATGTTGGCTGTTTTCCCAAGGAAGCAGAAAGTATAAACAGAGTCAAAGGAAGGAAGGCTGATTTTTGTGATGGTTTGGGCTGTGTTCACAACTCTGTGTAATTTCTTGCGGACTTGAGCACAGCAAGCTGTGATGCATCCAAATAGGATGCTTTCTATGATGCATCTGTAAAAATTGCAAGATTGATTGTGGACATGCCAAATTAACCTTAACCTTCTGAGGACATTGGTGAGCTTTCTTGACTGCAGCATCAATATGGATAGGCCGGGATAACCCGTTGGTGATATCTACAACTAGGAAATCAAAACTTCATCTGAAGTGCCTCTAATGCAAATATGTACTTCCTTAAATAAAATGATCCCCCCCCTTTTGCCCGAAACGTCGATTTCGCTGCTCGTTGGATGCTGCCTGAACTGCTGTGCTCTTCCAGCACCACTAATCCAGTATTTGGTTTTCAGCATCTGCAGTCATTGTTTTTACCTTACTTCAAATGTGGTCTCACTTATGCCCTGCAGAACTGTAGAAGTATTTCCCTACATTTTATACTATGTATTTTGCCATTTCCTGAATCAGTCTTCACCTCACTGGAGCTGCTGGTTTTCTTGGACCTAGTAATGAGGTTAAATTTGATACTTTCATTTCAGCCTCATCAATATAGTTAAATTGCCAAGCTGCCTCCAAGGAGCAAGATGGCTGCCCACTGCTTATCCCCACAGAGGAAAACCTGTAGGTTACAGGATGAAGTCAACTTTCTGCCTTTACTTAAATTTTTGCACACTGAACCCCACATAAATTTAGCAATTTATGGAAGCACCCCTTGTGGTTGTCAGATCGGAGGATTACACTATCTTTTAGCTGTTATAAAATGAGATGTGAAGGTGGGCCTGGCGGAAAATGTGGAAGTGGTTCTACAATTTAATCTAGCCAGAGTGCAAAATATTAAGTTTCAGATAAGTTATCAAAATGGAATGAATGTAGCCTGTCCTGAAAGCAATTGTAAAAATTTATTATTTCACAGATTGTGTGTGTTACTGGCAAGATCCGCAGTTTTTGCACACTCTGAACTGCATTCCAATTAAGTGACTTGCTAGGTCATTTCATAGGATTGTGAAGAGTCAACTCCATTGCTGTGATTCTGGAGTCATATGTACGCCAAACCAGATAAGTGAAATAACTCCACAGAGGCCAGTATGCCATCACCAAGTCACTCTTTATTTACACTTGTCACTGGTCCAGCTTCCTCAGAGCTGGCTCTCAGAGTGTCAGAATGCCTGGGGGAGGGAGGTTCGTGATTCTAATGAGGTCAGCCAGGTAGACATCATAGAATATGAGTTCCCTAATTGGGGTAATAGTAACATATTAACATAATATAATATAATATGCCATCCTCAACTGTGATCTGGTTTCTCCGGGTCCACAAAGATTTCAATTCTGGTTATGACAGCCTTTCGGTTTCCCTTATCACCACCAATTGCTTCAGTTTGGCCAGGATTGGAACTTTCTATGATCAAGGTCTGATATTGTCAGTTGTGACTGGAAGTGTGTCCAGAAATTTAAAACCATTATGGACTCATCCAGTGGCAATACCAGCAGTGATGTATCTGGCAGCAGGAGGCAGCTCAATGCATTTCATTCGCTACTTGGCCTCTCAGATGGTGTTCCAATTTACAATTAGACACACTTCGTATTCCGGCCCACCACTGAATTTGGCCTGAAGCTATGGGCAGAACTGTCTTGTCCTCTTTAAGTAGAATTATTAGGGCACTGTGGTCCATTATTATTACAAATTTACAGCTCGAAAGGTATGATAGAACGTTCTGACTTCAAATATGACTGCCAAACCTTCCTTTCCCATCTGGATGTATTTACACTCTGCATTAGCCAAAGTCCTGGATGCACACATATATATTATATAATATATATATATATATATAGGGAATTCCTCTCTATTGGGCTACCCATGAGCTAATACCACACTGTTGCCATATGAGGAGGTATCACACGTCAATTCCAGATCCTGGGATCATAGAATGCCAACACCTTAGAGAATGATAGTTGTTTCTTCATTTCCCTGAAAGCTATGGCTTGGATAAGTGACCATTACCAAGACTGACCCTTTTTTAACAATTGATGTAAAGATGCCAGGATGGAGGTCAGGTTATGTATGAACTTTCCATAATAATTCAGTAGCCCAAAGGAAGACCTAAGCTTCAGCACAGATGTGGGATCGGGGGCACCTTTGATCGCCCTCACTTTATCTTCCAACTGGTGTAACCTGGTCTTGTGCAGTCTGTTGCCCAAGTAGGTCACTTTCGGTGCCTGGAACACACATTTTTGTCTTCTTACAGGTATGCCTGCTAAGGACTACATCCAAGTTCTCGAAGTTCTCCTTATTGGTCTTCTGTGTTAATAGCACATCACTTACATGAACGGTGGCCTTGTAAAATGTTCTCCATTGTCCACTGAAAAACTGCACAGGTCAATGATACCCCAAATTGAAGTCTCATATATTGGTACAAACCCTCATTGGTATTAATTGTAGCATATTTCCAGGAATTCTCATTGAAGCACAATTGCAAATGCGCATGGCTTATATCCAGCTTCCTGAAGGACCACCTCCCTGTCAACTTTGCATACAAATCCTCTCTGAGAATGATTGTCAATCATCTAGCTGCGAATAGTAGTTTACTATTCATTTAAACTCTCCACAAAGGAGAACCAAACCGTCGGGCTTCAAAATCAGTATGACCAATGCTGCCCATTCTGTAAACTGGACTAGTTTGATGACTCCTTCTATTTCCAGCTGTCTGATTTCTTTTCTACTTTCGCTTATAAGGCAGGTGGCAATGGGCAGGCTTTGCAGAGTTTGTAATTGCTTCCTGGTCAACATGCAACGTGGCCTTAACTCCTTTGATAGTCACTATCCCTTCTGACTTCACTGAGGCAGCCATTTTCTCAACAAAAAAAATTGAGCTAATTTTGATCCAAGATGCGGTGGAGTAGGATGCTCCTTCTGGAGCTTTTCCACTCCGCTTGTTCTTTTTCTTCTTCTTTCTTCTCTTTGTTTCCTATAGTGTCTTTTTCATCTTCTTCTCCCGGCCTGGCACAGTAGCCTCCTGCAGCAGCCGCATGGCATGGCATGGCAATCTCCTGAGCCTAGCCTAGCGGCCTTCTGGTGTGCTGTGGCAACCTCCCCAGCCTGGTACAGCTGCTTCCTGTAGCAATCTCCCAGCTGGGTGTGGCGTCACATGGTGACTTCCCAGCCTGGCATAGCGGCCTCTTCGCCTATTGTAGCAGCCTCCCAGCATGGCGTCATCTTGATCCAGCGTGGTGTCCTCAGCCTGGGCGTGGAGTGCTGAAGTGATCTCACAGCCTCATGATCCTCAAAGTGAAGGTTGGCGTGGTCTCGAACCAGAGCCCAGTGTGGATTGCAAGCTAGGTGACAGTGGTTCTGAACTTTTATTTCTGCAATGCTAGACCTTTTATTTCTGTATTGTCTAAGATTTTGTTACTAATGAAGCTGTACCTAGGCACCTTTGCATCTAAGTCAGCACTGTAATTGGAGATGTATAAACTTTTCACTGTACTTGTTGAGTATATGTGGCAATAAAGGCTAATTCTAATTGTATTCTAGGTGAATCTTTATCAACTAATTTCACCCCATCAAGCTTGGGCCCGAGCCTTTTTCTACAATCGCTGGTAACAGCTGCTCCTCATTACCAAAGTTGTACCCTTAATCTGTAAAATTCCCCATACAGCTTCTCAGTCTAGCCAAGATCTTAAACAAACTTACAGTCATAGAGTCAGAGAGTCATAGTGATGTACAGCATAGGAAACAGACCCTTTGGTCCAACTCAACCATGGCAACCAGATATCCTAAATAAATCTACTCCCATTTGCCAGCATTTAGCCCATATCCCTCTAAACCCTCTAAATCCAGATGCCTTTTAAATGTTGCAATTGTACCAGCCTCCACCACTTCCTCTGCAGCTCATTCCATGCACACACCACTTTCTGCATGAAAATGTTGCCCCTTAGGTCCCTTTTAAATCCTTCCACTTTTACCTATGCCCTCTAGTTTGTCCTAGGCTTGTCTTTGTTTTGGTGTTTTGCTGTGGGCTGACCTAAAGTCCCTCTGTTCAGGATATGTCCCCAGTGTGGCTCTGCAATTGCCTTCACTCAAGTGATGTTCCCCACATTCGATCAGACTATGAGGGTGTCCACTTCCACTGGAATACGCTGCAATCCATATGCTCCTTTTGCCACATTTTCCAATGATAAAGCCAGTTATATAATCTGTTTGGGGTCCAGTTGAGCTTCAGCTAGTAGGTGCTTTTGCATGGTTACACTATTAATCCCACATACCGAATGGTCTCTCAGCATCTTTGGGCGGCACAGTGGATCATTGGTTAGCACTGCTACTTCACAGCAGTGTGACTGTCGGTGTGGGGTTTGCACATTCTCCCCGTGTCTGCGTGGGTTTCCTCCAAGTGCTCCATTTCCTCCCACAGTCCAAAGATGTGCAGGTTAGGTGAATTGGTCATGCTAAATACAGTGTTAGGTGCATTAGTCAGAGGGAAATGGGTCTGGGTGGGTTACTCTTCAGAGGGTCGGTGTGGACTTGTTGGACCAAAAGGCCTATTTCCACACCTTAGGGAATCTAATCTAATCTAATCTCATTAAAAGCTAAACCAAAGTCAGATGCCTCTGCTAGTCATCTTAACCCGCCAAAAATCCCGATACAGATTCCCCTGTTTCTTGAATTGCTGAGTAAAAATGATAGGGTCTCAGAATTAGAGGAGGCCTGGGGTCATAGTATTCCTAAACTAAATTTGTCAGCTCTCAGAAGGTTTTAGTATATGGTGCCTCGGAGAAAGTTAGGTTCCTAATAACCAAAAAAGGTGCTTGTCCACAAACTGTCAGGAGAATTAGTTGTTGCTTTTCTTCTGCCCCAATGTCATTTGCCTGGAAAAAAATAATGCGTTCTTTCCAGATATTGAGCCCAGTCTTCAACAGCAGGGTTGAACAATTCAAGCTTCCCATATAACAGCACAATGCCAGAAATTATTACCCCAACTCAAAGACAACGGTTGCAAATGGGTTCTTCAGGAACATGCTTTACTGAAACAACTGTACACAGGCCGGTATCTGATCACCAAGTCACCCTTTATTTTCACATGGAAAGTCCTTGACACTGGTCCAGCACCCTTAGAGCCAGTGTAGACAAGCAGGAGGCTGGAAGAACACAGCAAGGCAGGCAGCATCGGGAGATGGAGAAGTCAATATTTCAGGTGTAACCCTTCTTCAAGACCTGAAATGAGAACGGTAGAGTTCCTTCCCTGAAAGATATTCATGAGATGGATTGGGTTTTCCAATATTTGATGATAGTTATCATGGTCACCATCAACAAGATCATCTTAGTGTTCCAGATTGTCAGTCAATGTTTTAAATTCCACCAGCTAACATTGTGGCATTTGTACCCTTATCCCCAGAACCTTGACCTAGATCTCTGGATTATTAATCCAGTTACATTTTGCATCAGCAGTGGGAATGGTGAGAGCAAGGATCATGGGCTGCTGGGAAGGTAAGACTATGTGTGGAAGGTTAGTAAGGTGAGGCTATTTTGGGTGTTTTTCATTTATTCAATATTTCTTCACAATTTAGAGCAGAGGGGTTGGAGGCGAGGGCAGTTACATGCTCCTTTTGCAGGATGTGGGGGGTAAGGGTCACCACTGGTGTCCTTGCTGACTTCACCTGCGAGAAGTGCACCCAACTCCAGCTCCTCACAGACAGCGTTAGGGAACTGGAACTGGAGCTGGAGCTGGATGAACTTTGGATCATTCGGGAAGCTGAGAGGGTGATAGAGAGGAGGTGTAAGGAGGTAGTAGCACCTAAGTTATACGATAAAGGCAGCTGGGTGACCATCAGAGAGGGAAAGGGAATAAGAAGACAGTGCAGGGATCCCTGGTGGTCGTTTCGCTCAATAATAAGCATACCATTTCGGATACTGTTGGGGAGGCGACCTACCGGGGAAAGCCACAGCGGCCAGGTTTCTGGCACTGCGCCTGGCTCTGCAGCTCAGAAGGGAAGGGAGGAGAATAGGAAAGCGATAGTGATAGGAGATTCAATCATGAGAGGAACAGACAGGAGATTCTGTGATCGTGAGCAAGATTCCTGGATGGTATGTTGCCTCCCTGGTGCCAGGGTCAGGGATGTCTCCTATCGAGTCTACAGGATTCTTAAGGGGTGGGGGGGAGAACAGTCAGAAGCCATGGTACACAGTGGTACAAATGACTTAGGTAAGGAAAGGGAGGAGGATCTGAAAAGAGAATATAAAGAGCTAGGTTGGAAGCTAGAAGGCAGGACAAGCAGAGTAGTAATCTCAGGATTGCTATCGGTGCCACGTGCTAGTTATGCTAGGAATAGAGAGCAAGTGCAGATGAACATGTACTTGCAGGGCTGGTGTAAGAGGGAGGACTTCAGATATGTGGATCATTGGAATAGCTTCTGGGGAAGGTGGGATCTGTACAAGAAGGACAGGTTGCACCTGAACTAGTGGGGCAACAATATCCTGGGCGGGAGGTTTGTTTGAGTTCTTCAGGAGGGTTTAAACTTGATTGGCAGGGGAGTGGGAACCTGAGTCATGGATCAGATGATGGACTAGGTCGTGAACAGGCTGATACAGTGTGCGGAGAGTCTGTGAGGAGGGATAGGCCCTTCATAGGGCAAAGGTGCAGTCAGTGTGATGGGTTGAAGTGTGTATCTATTTTAATACAAGAAGTATCAGGAATAAGGGTGACAAACTCAGAGCATGGATCAGTACTTGGAGCTATGATATTGTGGCCATTATGGAGACTTGGAGATCACAGGGGCAGGAATAGTTGTTGGACGTTCCAGGGTTTAGATATTTCAAAAGAAATAGGGAAGAGATAAAAGAGATGGAGGAATAGCATTGCTAATCAGGGATAGTTTCACAGCCGTAGAAAGGTAAATCATTAAGGAGGGTTTGTCTACTGAGTCAGTTTGGGTGGAAGTCAGAAACAGGAAAGGAGCAGTCACTTTATTGGGAGTTATCTACAGGTCACCTAACAGCAACATGTACTTGAAGAAACAGATTGGGAGGGGGGAGGCAGATTTAGGAAAGATGCAGAGATAACAGGATTTTTGTCATGGGTGACTTTAACTTCAGTAATGTTGATTGGAACCTACTTAGTTCAAATAGTTTGGATGGAGCAGTTTTTGCCAGGTCTGTCCAGGAAGGGTTCCTGTCACAATATGTAGATAAGCCGAATAGAGGGGAGGCCATATTGGGTTTGGTGCTTGGCAAAGAATCATGCCAGGTGTCAGATCTTTCGGTGAGAGAGCATTTCGGTGATAGTGATCACAACTCCCTGCCCTTTACTCATAGAGAGGGATACGAGCAGACAGTATGGGAAAGTATTTATTTGGGGGAGGAGGAATCACAATGCTATTAGGCAGGAACTGTGCCGCCTAAATTGGAAACAGATGTTCTCAGGGAAAAGCACAACAGAAATGTGAGATTGTTCAGGAAGCACTGGCAAATAGTGCTGAACAGGTTGGTCCCACTGAGGCAAGGAAAGGATGGTAGGTTGAAAGAACCTTGGGTGACAGGGATGTGAAACAGCTAGTCAAGAGGAAGAAGGAAGCTTACTTAAGGTTGAAGAGGCATGAATCATACAGGGTTTTAGAGGGTCACAAGGTAGCCAGGAAGGAACTGAAGAATGGACATAGGAGAGCTAGAAGGGAACATGAAAAAGCTTTAGTGGGTAGGATTAAGGAAACCCTAAAGCATTCTACACTTACGTGAGAAACAAGAGGATGGCCAGAGTGAGGGTAGCGCCGATCAGGGATAGTGGAGGGAACTTGCAACTGGGGTTGGAGGAAGCAGGGGAGGTCCTTAATGAATACTTGGCTTCTGTATTCACTACTGAGAGGAACCTTGATGTTCCTGAGGACAATGTGAAACAGACTGATATGCTCAAACAGGTTTATGTTAGGAAGGAGGATGTGCTGAGAATTTTGAAAGACATAAGGATGGATAAATCCCCTGGGCCAGATGACATATATCCTCGGTTATTACAGGAAATGAGGAAAGAGATTGGCAATGATCTTTGCATCCTCATTGTCCACTGGAGTACTGCCAGATGATTGGAGGGTGGCAAATGCTATTCCCTTGTTCAAGAAAACAATAGGGGATAATCCTGGGAATTACAGACCAGTCAGTCTTAGGCCATTCCTGATGAAGGGCTTTTGCTCGAAACATCGACTTTCCTGCTCTTTGGATGCTGCCTGACCTGCTGTGCTTTTCCAGCAACACTCTAATCTAGTCTTAGGTCAGTGGTGGGCGAAGTATTGGAGAGGATTCTGAAAGACAGGATTTATGATTACTTGGAAAACCATAGTTTCATTAGAGATAGGCTGCATGGTTTTGTGAGGGGCAGGTCATGCCTCATGAATCCTTTTGAATTCTTTGAAGATGTGATAAAACACGTTATTCCTGATGAAGGGCTTTTGCCCGAAACGTCGATTTTACTGCTCCTCGGATGCTGCCTGAACTGCTGTACTCTTCCAGCACCACTAATCCAGAATATAAGTGGATTTTAGCAAGGCATTTTTTAAGGTTTCCCATGACAGGCTTATTCAAAAAGTACAAGGGCATGGGATACAGGGAAATCTGCCTGTCTGGATACAGAATTGACTGGCTAATAGAAGAAAGAGGGTGGTATAGATGGAAAGTATTTAGCCTAGAGCTCAGTGACTAGTGGTATTCTGTAGGGATCAATTCTGGGACCTCTGCTCTTTGCAATTTTTATAAATGACTTGGATGAGTGGGTTAGTAAGTTTGCCGATGACACAAAGGTTAGTGGAGTTGTGGATAGTGTGCAGGGCTGTTGTAGGTTGCAACAGAACATTGACAGGATATAGAACTGGGCTGAAAAGTGGCAGATGGAGCTAGACCTGGAAAAATGTGAAGTCATTCACTTTGGAAGGTCAAATTTGAATGCAGATTACAGGGTTAAAGGCAGGATTCTTGGCAGTGTGGAGGACAGAGGGATCTTGGGATCCATATTCATAGATCTCTCAAAGTTGCCATTGTGATAGGGTTGTTAAAAAGGCAAATGGTGTGTTGGCTTTCATTGGCAGGGGCATTGAGTTTAAGAGCCACGAGATTATGCTGCAGCTCTATAAAGCTCTGGTTAGACCACACTTGGGAATATTGTGTTCAGTTCTGGTCGCCTCATTATAGGAAGGATGTGGAAGCTTTAGAGAAGATGCAGAGGAGATTTACCAGGATGCTGCCTGGACTGGAGGGCATGAAGAAAGATTGAGGGAGCTAGGGTTTTTCTCATTGGAGCAAAGAAGGATGAGAGGTGACTTGATAGAGGTGTATAATATATTGAGAGGCATAGACAGAGTGGATAGCCAGAGACTTTTCCCAGGGTGGAAATGGATATCATGAGGGGGCATAATTTTAAGGTAATTAAAGGAAGGCTTAGGGGAGATGTCAGAGGCAGTTTCTTTACACAGAGAGTGGTGAGTGCGTGGAATGCACTGCCGGCAGTCGTAGTAGATTCAGATACATTGGGGACATTTACACAACTCTTGGAGAGACACATGGAAGATGCTACAATGAAGGATACATAGATTGGTCTGATCTTAGAGTAGGATAAAAGGCCGGCACAACATCAAGGGCCGAAGGGCCTGTACTATTCTATACTGTTCTATGTTCTGTGTCTTCCCAATTTACACTGAGCAAAATTAAAAATATCCTCACAATGGCCTTCAGCCAACAGAGTTTCCAGCACCCTCCTCAAAATTGATTATGCATAGAAATTCATCACTATTCCATTATGACCTGGAGCCTGAATTTCATCAATGGATTCACCACAGCTGTAGTAAATGTGCAAACTGAGGTCAAGCAAGACTATCATCATTGCAATGTTCTTCTCCACGTTGCTTGCAACAACACATCACCCGTATCCATGAAGCTTCCCCTTGTACAGAGCTAATCTACAGAGCAAGCAAGAAACTGTTCAACTTGTGTCATCTTGAGTCAAGAAGCAAACTCATCCAAACTTCTGTGGAAAGCTACAGTATGCTTATATGCACACACACTCAAGAGGTTGAGTTCCTAACCATGTCAATGTATTCGTAGAGTCACATGAGAAAATAAGCCTTTGTCTACACATTCAGAAAACTTTGGCCCTCTGCAAACTTACCACCAATACAGAACACTGCGTGCTCCTCAACCTGGCTATCAAGACCCACAATTAGCAATTAGCTAATGTGGATCAATTCCTATACCTTGGGAACCTCCAACTGGCACGGACAGATATCAGATTCTACAGGGTGGCAGTGGTATCTACAGTCCTGCACATGTTGGAGACACGGACAATGTAATACATAAGCCTCAATGCCCTTGAGAAATACTACCAGCAATGTCTCCACAAAATCTTACAAATCCTCTGGCAGGATAGGTGCTCCAATAGTAGTGCCCTCTCACGGGCCAATATTCTCAGTCTCAAGGCACTGGTTACAATCAATCAGCTGCATTGGGTGGGCCATATTGTCCACATTCCTGACAAAAGATTTGAAAATAAGCTCCCTCAATAATCCGAGCTTGGCTATGGCAGGTTATTACTAGGAGGCCAAAGGAAACATTTCCAGGACATCTTGACAAATTACTATATCCCCATCAATTCATGGGAATCTCTCACCCAAAATTGCCAAACCAAGGAAGGAAAATTGAAGCTGCCAACAATTGAGTGTCACCGACAAGCCCAGATGGAGGCCAAGCACAAACAGCAGAAATCTGCGAACACCCAAGTGTCCCACCCACCTACTTTGGCAAACACTACCAGCTCCACCTATGGGAGGGCTTGCAAATCCAAAATACTCGAGTGGAACAGTCATTTTGATCCTGAAAAGCTGCCTAAGAGAAAGGACTGTTGACCCTATGAATGACCTGTAGTTGTAGTAGTCTATTATAGTGGGATAGACTATTTACAAGGGCAATATCAATTGGCACAAATACTCTTGAAATTAAATAAGTGTGGAACATAAACCTTTTTTTCAGCTGAATTAATCTGAGGAAAGATTCACTTTGAAAAGAAAAGTACATTTGCAGTGTAAATGTCCTTGCCTCACGACAAATGTGAGATTTAGTTTAAAAGCTGATTAGCAGATGGCCACAGTTTAGTCGTTACCGGCTCTTACTTAATCAAGTCTCAACACTGGTGAAAATATTGTCAAATATTTAATTATTTTGCACAGTGACTATCAGTCACACCACACAAACTATGACCACAGTATACACCATCCACATGATGAATTTTGGCAACTTGCCAAAGCTTTATTGATAGCACTATCCAAGCCTACAATTTCTCGCCCAAACAAGTTAATTGTATCAATATGGTTTAAGGGTATATGGTGGACAGCATTGACTGATTAAGGACCTGAGTCAATCTGAGAAACTGCCCTTAACCCATATACTCATGCTTTGGTTTGCAAACAACTTAACTATCATTTGACCTGAAGTCACCTTCACATGTTTTGATAGAGATATGACTGGTCTATGCTGTCTGCTGCATTATCCTTAGTTGGAGAGTAGGCTGTGTGATGCTGTGGACATCAGGAGCAGCCAAGATGCATCATTTACCAGACACTTCTTGCTGATGGTTGCAAATGATGACATTGCACACTTAACACACTGAGACTTGATTTTTGTGAGAAATGTTTCTGCAATATTAGCCTCTTTATTTTAAACTTACTGAAGCTTCCTCTTCTCCTAAGCTTACATAGTAGTGCGTAGTGGTTTAGTGAAAGCAATTTAGTGCTATGAACTCATTCAAACCGAAAAAGAATGAACATAAACATAAGGAAATAAAGCTACTTATCTAAAGAGCACAGTGGCAGTTTAAACTGGACACACTCCAACCGAGATTTATTTGAGGAATTATACTGTTTAAACAATCCCAAACACACAAGTCTCAGTTTGAGCCCAAGATAATTTTCTGAGTAAACAAACTTTCTGTTGCAACGTGATTGCGTGACAAGGCTGGGCTAGTGTGTTTGCCAGAGCAACAGATCACAACATAATATCAATCCACTCTGTTGCACAGATACAATGCAAATAGCTGCTGCTAGCCAGTCTGTCTAAAAGCATGAACTATGGTAGTGTGCACCACCACATTTTGAAGAACCACACCAAAAAGTACTTCTTTACAAAAATGTTGCATAGCCTGATCTTAATCTTCAGCTCACAGGAATGGCTCAGATTCATGTTATTTATCTGGTTGAACCAAACTGAGTGTTTGACAAGAAGTTGCTTACCTTCAAAGAACATGTGAATTAGAATTCTCAGAATACCAGGATAATCTGACATGCCAATAAAGACTCAAGTGTACAATAGAGGAAGGACCATGGCCCTATCAGCCATAAACAAAAATGACTTCCTTTCTTCCTAACTATATGAATATATAGGTCATTATTTTTATATAACAGACATACATCCAAAACCGCAGCAAAGGTCATATTCAAACTACTTTTATATGAGATTAAGTGGGATGTTTGTACCATCAACTTCTATTATATTTTGTGGGTGCTGGTAAAAAAAAATCAGGACAATCCCATTATGTCAAATGGCAATTATATATTGTCAGTAATGTCCCATAAATGGACTGAGCTTCTTAATCTTATGGTATTGATTAATGTTGCTCTATACCTACATAGTAATATCTCTCTATAGAAACATAATGAGATCATAAGTGGGTTGGAGCAGAAGTAGACTATTCAGCCCATCGAGTCTACTCGACTATTCAATGAGATCACGGTTGATCTGATAATCCTCACCGCCACTTTCCTGTCCTTTCCACATAATTCTTGATTCCCTGGCTAATTAAAATATGTCTACTTCAGCTTTGAATATTCTTAATGATCTAGCCTCTACGGCCTTCTGTAGTAAAGAAATCCTCAAACTCACTACCATCTGAGAAAAGAAATACTTCTTCACTTCTCTCTTAAATGGGTGGTCCCTCATTGTGAGATTATGCCCTCTGCTCCTAAATGTTTTAGCTTATTTGTGTGCATTTTAAAATGGTGCCAGAGAGTGGCGACACAATACAACATTTTTCGCTATATTTTATAACAAAATACACATGACAATAAATAAATCAAATCAAATAGAAAACAAGCTTTTCACACCTACTGTATCAAGATCCTGAAGATTCTTGTATCTTTCAATAAGGTTGCCCCTCATTCTTCTACATTTCAATGAGTACAGGTCCAACCTATTCAACCTCTCCTCAGAAGACAGTCGCTCCATATCCTGGATCAGGACAGGCAGCATCCAAGGAGCAGGAAAATCAATGTTTCGGGCAAGAGCCCTTCATCAGGACCAGTACCACACTCATGGCTCTGATCTCCAGCATCTGCAGTCCTCACTTTCTCCATATCCTGGATCAGGCAAGTGAACTTTCTGTAGACTGCCTCCAATGCCAGTATATATTCCTTTGGGTTAGGACCCCAAACTATTCACAGTATTCCAGCTGTGATCTGACTAGTATCTTATATAGTTTTAGCAGACTTCCCTATTTTTATACTCCATATCTTTTGGAATAAAGGCTAACATTCTACTTGCCTTCCCTATAACTCACTGAACTTGGATGCTAGCTTTTTGTGACTCATGCAGAAGGACTCCCAAATCCCAGCTTTCTGCAGTCTCTCTCCATTTAAATAACATTCTATTCTTCCTGCCAAAGTTTTCCCACGTTATATTCCATCTGCCAAGGTTTTGCCCATATGGTAAACTTGTCTATATCCCATTGCAGACTCTTTGAGTCATGCTCATGACTTGCCTTATTTGGACTAGATATCCTTGCACTTCTTCAATCTCTCTGAAGGTGAATCAAATAATATTTGTTGATAAATGGGCCAGATTTGAGTCATTGAACTGCTTCGTTTAAAAGAACTGTTCAACTTTTATTATTAACTAATGTTACAATTTTTTTTCTATTTTCATGAGATCTTGGTATTACTGGCAAGGCCAGCATTTTCTCTCCTCATTGATTTTGAATGGAGTGGCTTACTACATCTTCACAGAGGGCAGTTATGAGTCAGCCATATTGCTGTGCAGCTGGACTGAAGTGCAAGGATCACAACAATCCCTTCACAAAGAACATCAATTAACCAAGTGAGTTTTTATGACAATGAAAGTTTCTTAACACTGCCATTTAGTTTCAAATTTTATTAATTGAAATTAATCAGCTGAATTTATGGAATTTGAATCGATGAACCCAGACCAGCAGACTGGACCTCTGAATTACTATTCCAATGAGAGTGCATCACCTCCCCCCCTCAACACAGCCAAGCTAGTCCCAAAGATTACTTTGAGGAGTATTGTTGAACTTGTATAGTAACTTGCTTAAACAGAATGCTTAACATTAACTTTTGTTAAAAAAAGATTCACACTTCTAGTGTTTTTCACCACTATCTACAGGAATAGATGGCCTTCACCCAGTAGCTAGTAATGTTAAGTCAAGATAAAACAGGTGTTTTACACTTGATAGGAGAAACAATTGTGTATCTTGCTTTAGCTGGACCTCTAGAATGTAAATTAGATGGGTACATTGTGAATTATGTGACCTTAAACACTTGCAGTTTATTGAAGAAAATTTGCATGAAACATAGAAACAAAGAAAGATATTCAGAACTAAGTTGAAGTACGTAATTAGCAAGTTAGGAAAAGCTTACCCAATGATTGATTTATTTGCTTGAATTTAGGAATATTGCCAGTGATTACACTTCGGATTTAATGAATAACTGTTGAAAGTTCTGCCAGAAGGAACCATCTGGTGTAGAATTATTACATCACCTTCATCTCAATTTGTCAGTGAAATTTGTGGCATTGATCAAGCTTATGGAGAGAAATAAAGTGAATAAAAGCATAAGTGCAGATATGAAAAGAGAAAATGCTGGAGAAATGCAGCAAGTCTGGCAGCAGACTACAAAAGAAAGTCACATCAGACGCAAAACATTAACTCTATTTCTCTCCACAGATGTTGCTAGAACTGCTGAGTTTCTCCAACATTTTCTTTTTTTTAAATTTCAGATTTCCAGGATTTGCATTTTTTTTTTGCTTTTTACATAAATACAGATAAGTAGACCCAAGAAAAAGGAGGATCACAAAAAATGTCAGGATATGAAAAGTAAAAATGTATTAAGTGTGAAACAGATTAAGGAAAGAATTGGAGGGTGATATTTATCAACTGCAAATAAATAGTCCATTAAGCTACGAGGTGATTGTAATCTTGATAGATGATGCCATCGTGGTACTGTTATTGGACTAGTAATTCAGTGATTAGTTCTGAGGAAAGGTCACTCGACCCAAAACATCAATTCTGATTTCTCTCCACAGATGTTGCCAGACCTGCTGAGCTTTTTCAGCAATTTCTGTTTTCGTTAATAATTCAATGATCCAGGTAATACTCTGGGGTCCAAGCTTTCATGGCGCATAGAGAAACATGAATTTTTAAAAATCTGGAATTAAGGATTTAATGATGCCCCATGAAACCATTCTTGATTGTTGCAAAAACCTATTTAGCCTTTTAGGGGAGGGGTTCCAACCTGCATGTAACTCCAGATGCTGAGAAATATGATTAACCTAGCAACCAGAGATGACAATGATACACACAGCATTGCTGACCTTGCAAATTCCCCCGACTAACATTTGGGATCTAATACCAAAAGTGGGAGAGCTGTCTCACAGACTAGTGCAACAGTCTGACAGATACACTATGAAATCATACTTTACAAACAATGCCCAGGCCAACAAACATCACCATAACCTGGCAATCTCACCCAGCAAAACATAGCAGCATATTAATGCATAGTCAGGAGACAGATGCCCTGTTGAGATGTCATTATCACTAATCCTCGATCACACAAAGCATCAGAGCATCACTGCCATTTCCTACTGATTATCACATACTATCCCTCCATGTAGATCAATAATAGGAGGAAGCACTAGGTATGTTAAGAGTTGCACTGGAGTATATTATTTCCAAGAATGATACCAGGAATGAGGAATTTCAGTTATGAGCACAGATTGAAGACGTTGGGACAGTTCTCCCTGGAGAGAAGAAAGCTAAGACGAGAACTGATCGACGTTTCCAAAAACATTGGCAGACTGGATAGAATAGATGGAAAGAAGCTGTTCTCACTGGTAAAAGGAGCAAGAATGAAAGAGTATAGATTTAAAATGATGTGCAAAAGAAACAAGAATGATGTGAGAAAAAATGTTTTCACATAGCGAGTAGTTAGGAAATGGAATGCACTGCCTGAAAATGTGGTGGAGGCAAGTCCAATTGAGACATTCAAAAGGACATTGGATGATTATTTGAATAGAAATAGTGTGCAAGGGAACGGGGGTAAGGTAGCACATCAGCACTAGGTAAGTATGCTCATTTGAAGAGCAGGTACAGGATGTGTCAATGGCCTCCTTCTGTGCCAGTCTGTGGTTCTGTGAAATATGAAGAATGTACTCTGGGTAGGTGACTTTAATCTCTATTACCAAGAGTGGCTCGGCAGCAGCATTACCAAATGAAGGCCATTGCTGCAAGGCTAGGTCTGCATCAGGTGATGATGGAACCAACAAGTGGGAAAAACATTCTTGACCTCATCCTTGCCAATCTGCCAGCTGCATTTGCTTTTGTCCATGACAGTATCAGCAAGAGTGA
This sequence comes from Chiloscyllium punctatum, assembly GCF_047496795.1. Taxonomy (NCBI): domain Eukaryota; kingdom Metazoa; phylum Chordata; class Chondrichthyes; order Orectolobiformes; family Hemiscylliidae; genus Chiloscyllium; species Chiloscyllium punctatum. The sequence continues at coordinate 34,876,230 of NC_092741.1, forward strand.
CCACTTGATTGCCACAAATGCATGCCCTCCACTGTCAATGCATAGTAACAGAATATATACAATGTACAAAATGCATTGCAGAAATTCACCAAGCTTCCTTAAACAGCACCTTCCAAATTCATGACCACTACCATTTAGAGGGACAAAGGAAACAGACATTTGAGAACAACACCACCTGGAAGTTAGCCTCGAAGCCACTCATCATCCTGACTTGGATATATTACTATTCCTTCAGTGTCTCTGGGCCATAATCCTGGAACTTCCTCCCTAACTGCATTGTGAGCATATCATTGCCAAACAGAGTGCAATGGTTCACAAAGCAGGTCATGACCACCTTCTCAACGACAACTCTCAACGACAATACTGATCCAAATCTTGCAGTCCCAATCATAGGCAGCTCCGAGCAATGCAACTGAATGCCACTGACACTTAAATCCGAAAGTTGAAGTTCATGAAAACTTGAGCAGATTGTAAATACTACAGTAGTAGGCTAACGATTTACTTTGGCTGTTCTTGTAAAGCTTGCTCAGCAGTGTGACAGGAAAGTGAAAACAATTCCTCACTATCAGCATACCTACACTCTCCACTATATCATGCCTTGAACTCACAAAAAATGTTTCAATCTGCTCCAGTCACAGCCTCTGCTCCCCAGGCCTACTGCTGTACCACCAGTTCCTCTATACTCCAGCTGCTCAATCCTGTCAAATTTGCAGAAGGGTTGAGATGGAGTGGTGGAGAGATTAATATTAAATTGCAATTAATATTAAAGCAAATAAAACATTGAAAATAATTGAAATTCATTCACCAAAGTTCTGCAGGCCACCATGAATACAGAGGCATCCCCCACTTAACCACGCTGCCCCAATTCTTCTCGAACTTTGACAGGACTGAGCAGCTGGAGTGCAGAGGAACTGGTCATTAATATAGAGACGATCACAGAGTTGAAGACACACATCAAGAAGTGTGTCTTCAGCTCTTGATATTAGAGAGGGCTTGGTTTGCTGGAAATGCTTCACACTAGTAAGTCTCTCCAGTCATCTTGACAATAAATCCATTCCTCAGCAAGAAGACATTCTTGCTGCAGCTGACAAATTAGTGGTGCAGTTTTTCACTGAGTGAATGTCACAGATCTCTTTTTCACTACAAGCATGAATATAAAGGCCACAGTCCACAATTTCCCCCATTCACTGGTTATCTACCAAATTTGAGCTGGCAACCTTTGCAGCAATTTCCATAGAAAAATGGAAAACACTTCATGTAATGAGACCTAGAACTCTGTGGGAAGCTAGGGAAGTGATTGTTGGGCCGCTTGCTGAGATATTTGTACCATCGATAGTCACAGGTGAAGTGCCAGAAAACCGGAGGTTGACTAATGTGGTGAGGAAAGGTGAGGAAAAGCCAGGGAACTATAAACTGGTGAGCCTGATATTGGTGGTGGACAAGTTGTTGGAGGGAATCCTGAGACATATGATGTAGATGTATTTGGAAAGGCAAGGACTGATTTGGGATAGTCAGTGTGGCTTTATGCATGGGAGATCACGTCTCACAAACTTGATTGAGGTTTTTGAAGAAGTAACAAAGAAGATCGATGAGTGCAGAACAGTGGACATGATCTGTATGGACTTCAGTAAGGTGTTCGACAAGGTTCCTCATGAGACACTGGTTAGGAAGGTTAAGTCTCATGGAATACAGGGAGAACTAGCCATTTGGATACAGAGCTGGCTCAAAGGTAGAAGACAGAGGGTGGTGGTGGAGGATTGCTTTTCAGATCTGAGGCCTGTGACCAATGGTGAGCCAGGTCCACTACTTTTTGTCATTTATATAAATGATTTGGATGCGAACATAGCAGGTACAGTTAGTAAGTTTGCAGATGACACCAAAATTGGAGGTGTAGCAGACATCAAGAAGGCTACCTCAGAGTACAATGGGATCTTGATCAGATTGGCCAATGGGCTGAGGAGTGGCAGATGGAGATTAATTTGGATAAATGCGAGGTGCTGCATTTTGGAAATGAAAATCTTAGCAGGACTTATACACTTAATGGTAAGGTCCTAGTGAGTGTTGCTGAACAAAGAGACCTTGGAGTGCAGTTTCATAGTTCCTTGAAAGTAGAATCGCATGTGGATAGGATAGTGAAGAATGTGTTTGGTATTCTTTCCTTTATTGATCAGAGTATTGAGTACAGGATTTGGGAGGTCATGTTGCAGCTGTACAGGATGTTGATTAGATCATTTTTGGAATATTGCATGCAACTCTGGTCTCCTTTCTATTGGAAGGATCTTGTGAAACTTGAAAGGGTTCAGGAAAGATTTACAAGGATGTTGCCAGGGTTGGAGGATTTGAGCTATTGGGAGAGGTTGAATAGGCTGGGTCTGTTTTCACTGGAGTGTGAGACTGAGGGGTGACCTTATAGAGGTTTATAAATTCATGAGGCGCATGGATAGGATAAATAGACAAGGTCTTTCCCCTGGGATGGCGGATTCCAGAACTAGAGAGCATAGGTTTGGGATGAGAGGGGAAAGATTTAAAGAGACCTAAGGGGCAACTTTTTCACACAGAGTGGTGCGTGTATGGAATGAGCTGCCAGAGGAAGTGGTGGAGGCTGGTACGATTACAGTATTTAAAAGACATCTAGATGGGTGTATGATTAGGAAGTGTTTAGAGGGATATGGGCCAAGTGCTGGCAAATAGGACTAAATTAGGTTAGGACATTTGGTCGGTATGGACGAATTAGACCAAAGGGTCTGTTTCCATGCTGTACATCTCAATGACTCTACGACGCTATAACGGGATGACTTGATCACTTTGTATTTCTCAGTACAGTCAGTGTCAGGTCTAGGAGTGGGAGGCTTTGTTTTGAATTCATAAAATCCCTACAGAGCAGAAAGAGGACATTCAGCTCATCAAGTCTGCACCAGTCCTCTGAAAAGTGTTCCACCCAGACCCACTGATCCCAGAAACCCAACAGTTACCATGGCTAACTCACCTAGTCTGCACATCTTTGGACTGTGGGAGGATCCAGAGGAAACCCATGCAGGGAGAATATGCAAAATCCACACAGACAATCACCCAAGGCTGGAATCAAATCCTGGTCCCTGGCATTGTGTGGCAGCAGTGCTAACCACTGTACTAACCTGCCACCACTGAATTGGTGGGAAACTATTCCGGTATTATGTTTATCTTTTTTTAGTAGGGGATGGTAGTGTAGTGGTACTGTCACTGGACAAGTAATCTAAATCCCCAGGCTATTGCTTTGATAAAATTTGAATTCAATTAGAAATGTATTTGATAATAAAAGCTGGCCTAATGCTGACCATGTAGCCATTGGGAATTCTTATAAAAACCTATCTTGTTCACTCATGTTCAAGGCAATGGCAAGAAACTCATAGCAAGGAAAACTGCTATCCTTATCTGATCTAATTTACGTGTGACTCCAGACCTAAAGTAATTTGATTCTTAATTGTCCTCTGGGCAATTAGGGATGGGCAAACAATGCTCAATTAATTAATTTTACCCATGCAACATCGATAAAAAAGACAAAAAAAACTTCACCAACAATTGTACAGAAATTAACTAATGGTTAGAAATACTTGGAAGTTATAGCATTATAGCATATATGTGGACCTCACCAACATCGTTTGGAAAGTATGTGAGTGCTTTAAATATTGACTTGTAAGGTCCAAATTGTGTATGATTCACACAGAAACATTTGGGTTGCTGCACAGTGTTGAGAGAATGTTGTTCATCATTATCAGTCATCATCTGGTACAGAGTAGGGAGGGTAGGGAGTCGTAATACAGAGTAGGGAGGGTAGCTTATTATAGAATCGTATAGACTTCTATGCATCATTGTTACAGGAGAAACAGCTTTGGAATTTTGAGGGAAGCATCTTTCAATTTCAATCTTTCATCTTTCAATCTGATAAGCTGCTGTTCCATTCCACTCCATCCCTCCAATTACTTCACTTATAAATTCAATTCTTACAATATCTTTTAGATCAGAGACAGAATAACTCACAAGCATTTCCATGACAACTGAAATTTCTAGAGGTTGCTCATGTTCTTTCTGATGAGACCGCATTCTGACACCCTGGTTCAATAGTCATACTGTTTGAAAATGAGAATTCTCCTGGATGATATATTTATCCTCTAATCAATACAGATTACTGAGATATCTTATTCATTTCCTGTTTCTGTGTTCTTTATTGTCCGAAGTTGATCAAACATTTGTCCTGCAACAGTGCCTAATTGATTTCCCCCTCATTCTTCTAAATTCCAATGAAGAAAATTCTACTGAGTCTTTCCTCATAAGCCAACGCTCTATACTCCGGAATCAACCTAGTGAATTTCCTCTGCACCCCCTCCAGTACCAGTACATCCTTTCTCAAGTAAGGAAACCAAAACTGCACGTAGTTTTCCAGGTGTGGCCTCACCAGCACCCTATACAGCTGCAACATATCCTCTCTACTTTTAAACTCACCCCTCTAGCAATAAAGGACATATTCCATTTGCCTTCTTAATTATCTGTTGTACCTGCAAACCAACTTTCTGCATTGATGCATAGGGACACCCAGGTCCCTCTGCTCAGCAACATGCTGCAATTTCTTACCATTCAAATAATCACTTATTACTGCTATTCCTACCAAAATGGATGACTTCACATTATCACAATATAAATGCAAGTAATTTCTTAGGTAGAAATTGTAGCTCAGTGGGTAGTATCTTAATTCCCAAAAAAAACCATGGCTTAGGATACTCTGAAAGCTTAAAATGCATAGTATCAGGAAAAATAGAACATAGAACATAGAACAATACAGCACAGAACAGGCCCTTCGGCCCACGATGTTGTGCCGAACTTCTAACCTAGATTAAGCACCCATCCATGCACCTATCCAAATGCCGCTTAAAGGTCGCCAATGATTCTGACTCTACCACTCCCACGGGCAGCGCATTCCATGCCCCCACCACTCTCTGGGTAAAGAACCCACCCCTGACATCTCCCCTATACCTTCCACCCTTCACCTTAAAAGAATCAAACCAGATTGAAACTCTCCAATTTCCAAGTTTAACTGAGGTTGAGTGAGGGAGTGACCTACTAATTTGTTCATGGAATATTGTTCGGTCATTTAAATATTGGAATGAGATTGCAGTACCCTCTATGCCAAGATTCCCCATGGCATGAAAGACCGAATCAACAGAGACCAAGAGGAGCGGAAGAGTTTCCTCACGGCCCTACAAGCTGAACTGTAAACAGTCAATCCTCCCAGCCTGTCCACCCATATGAGCCTGTCTGCTCACCTCATCACCTCGTGGAAAACCCCGATCACCATCTGTTTCCTGCACCATCATCAGAAATCAACATCCTCCCCCCTGCCAGCCCCAACAACCTGTGAGCATCAGATCTCCTTGCACACTGGGATCCCCAAGTCTTTGAACTACTACTTGGGCCACCAACAAATTGACAATGAATAAATAAGATCAGAGTTGAAGGTATAGCTCAAAGATTGATGTCAAAGAAATTAGTTTTGATTCTTGGGCACTGGAACCTCTACCCAGGAAAGAGAGCTGTTTCTTTGGGCTGAGGTTTAACCAGGCTGTGTCCAATGCCCTGATGAACTGAATAACCAGGGCTGGAGAGAGAAAGGGAGAATTTTAAAACAAACAGTGGCTGAGGAGGAGCAGTGTGGGGGTCAGGAGGTGCAGAGTGTTTCAGGGAAGAGTAATTTAGCAAGTTACAGAAAGGCCAAAGCAACAGTACAGGGTAGAGGAGTGTGACAGAAAGAGATATAGTTTACAAAAATAAGAGTTCAGCAACAAAAAGGGGTCAGACCAGAGAAAAATGGCAAAAGGATAGGATTAAAAGCACAAAGGATTAAAAGCATAAAGAAAGGAAAAGGAGGTGGAAAGCTCTGTTCATAAAGGATGAGATCAACACAGCAATAAGGAATGACAGCAGCTCAGACGATCGAAGTATAAAATCAATTTTAATGAAGAAATTAAATAGCACAAATATTACTTTGCATTCTTTTAAACTCCAGTGAGTGTAGCCTACTATGCTTAGCTTTTCATCAAAGGTCTTTCACTCTTAATAAATCAGGTGAACCAATCTGAACTGTTTCTGAAGCAATTATTACTTTGTTCAACAGGAGACCAAAACTGTACACAGTACTCCAAATAGAGTCATAGAGATTTACAGCACGGAAACAGACCCTTCCGTCCAACATGTCCATGCCAACCAGATATCCCAACCCAATCTAGTCCCACCTGCCAGCACCTGGCCCATATCCCTCCAAACCCTTCCTATTCATATACCCATCCAGATGCCTTTTAAATGTTGCAATTGTACAAGCCTTCCTCACTTTCTCTGGCAGCACATTCCACACACGCACCTCTGTATGAAAAAGATGCCCCTTAGGTCTCTTTTATATCTTTCCCCTCTCACCCTAAACCTATGCCCTCGAGTCTGGATTCCTCCACCCCAGGGAAAAGACTTTGTCTATTTACCCTATCCATGTTCCTCATGATTTTATAAACCTCTATAAAGTCACCCCTCAGCCTCTGATGCTCCAGGAAAAACAGCCCCAGCCTATTTAACTTCTCCCTATACCTCAAATCCTCCAACCCTGGCAACATCCTTGTAAATCTTTTCTGAACCCTTTTAAGCTTCACAACATCCTTCCGATAGGAAGGAGACCAGAATTGCATGCAATATTACAAACGTGGCCTAACCAATGTCTTGTACAGCCGCAACATGACCTCTCAACTCCTGTACTCAATACTCTGACCAATAAAGGAAAGCATACCAAACTCCTTCTTCACTATCCTATCTACCTGCGACTCCACTTTCAAGGAGCTATGAACCTGCACTCCAAGGTCTCTTTGTTCAGCAACGCTCCCTAGAACCTTATCATTAAGTGTATAAGTCCAGCAAAGATTTGCTTTCCCAAAATGCAGCACCTCACTTTTATCTAAATTAAACTCCATCCTGCCACTCCTCAGCCCATTGGCTCATCTGACAAAGATCACTTTGTAATTCAAGGTAACCTTCTTCACTGTTCAATACACCTTCAATTTTGGTGTCATCTGCAAACTTACTAAGTACACCTCTTAAGCTCATATCCAAATCATTTTGAGGTGCACTTTTATATTCCAGTCCTCAAAACAATAAAAGACAACATTGTATTTGTTTTCCTAATCACTTGTTGTATTTGCATACTAACTTCTAAAGAAGGATCATACTGGACTCAGTTCTCTGTGGTTATTTCAGATTTCCAGCATCTGCAGTACTTTGCTTTTTATCATGTGATGGAATGCTCGCCACATGCCTGGATGTTTGTAGTTCTAAAAGCACTCAAGATGCTTGACAGAATCCAGAAGCAGTCTGCTTGATTGTTCAATAATGGAATCACTCCTAATATTGCAGTCGATGTTTTAATATTTGCAAGCAGAAGCTAGTTGAATACTATCAGCACTTTGCCTGTTGTGAAGGGATAGGTTAGATTCATAGAGTCACAGAGATATATAGCACAGAAATAGACCCTTCAGTCCAACTCGTCCATACTGATCAGATATCCTAACCTAATCTTGTCCCATTTGCAGTCCTTGACCCATGTCTCTTCCTATTCATATACCCATCCAGATGCCTTTTAAAAGCTGTAATTGTATCAGCCTCCACCACTTCCTCTGGCGGCTCATTCTATACATGCACCACCCTCTGTGTGTAAAAGTTTCCCCTTAGGTCCCTTTTAACTTTTTTCTGCTCTCACTCTAAATTTAAGTCCTCCAGTGCAGGACTCCTCCAACTCAGGGAAAAGGTCTTGTCTATTTACCCTATCCATGCCCCTCATGATTTTATAAACCTCTATAAGGTCACCCCGCAGCCTCCAACGCTCAGCAGAAAACAGACCCAGCCTATTCAGCCTTTTCCTGTAGCTCAAATCTTCCAACCCTAGCAACATCCTTGGAAATCTTTTCTGAATACTTTCAAGTTTCACAACATCCTTCCAAAAGGAGGCAGTTCAGAATTGCACAGAATATTCCAAAAGTGATCTAATCAATGTCCAGTACAGCCTCGACATGACCTTCCAAATCCTACACTCAATTATCTGACCAATAAAGGAAAGCATACCAAATGCTTTCTTCACTATCCTATCTACCTGCAACTCCACTTTCAAGCCAAATATGAACCTGCATTCCAAGGTCTCTTTGTTCAGCAACACTCCCTAGGACCTTCCCATTATGTCCTGCTCTGAGTTGCCTTTCCAAAATGCAGCACCTCACATTTATCTAAATTAAAAACGGAGGTAACCTTCTTTGCTGTCCACAACACCTCCAATTTTGGAGTCAACTATATCTCGTATGTTCACATTCAAATCATTTACATAAGTGATGAAAAGTAGTGGACCCAGCACCGATCCTTGTGGTACTCCACTGGTCACAGGCCTCTAGTATGAAAAGCAATCCACCACCACCACCCTCTGTCTTCTACCTTTGAATCAGTTCTGTATCCAAATGGCGAGTTCTCCCTGTATTCTATGAGAATCTGATCTTGCTAACTAACCAGTCTCCCATGGGGAACCTTGTCGAACGCCTTACTGAAGTCTATATAGATCACATCTACTGCTCTGCCTCATCAATCCTCTTTGTTACTTCTTCAAAAAACTCAATCAAGTTTGTGAGACATGATTTCCCACTCACAAAGCCACGTTGATTATCCCTAATCAGTCCTTGCCTTTCTAAATGCATGTACATCCTATCCCTCAGGTTTATCTCCAACAACCTGCCAACCATGATGGCAGGCTCACTTGTCGAGAGTTCCCTGGCTTCTCCTTACCACCTTTCTTAAATAGTGGCACCACCATAGCCAACCTCCAGTCTTCCAGCACCTCACCTGTGACTATTGATGACACAAACATCTCAGCAAGGGGCCCAACAATCACTTCCCTAGCTTCCCACAGAGTTCTAGGGTACACCTGATCAGGTCCTGGGGATTTATCCACTTTTATGCGTGTTAAAGCATCCACCACCGCCTCATCTGTAATATGGATATTTTTCAAGATGTCACCATCTATTTCTCCATATTCTATATCTTCCATGTCCTTCTCCACAGTAAACACTGATGCAAAATACTCATTTAGTATCTTCCCCATCTCCTGCAGTTCCACACATAGGCTGCCTTGTTGATCTTTGAGGGGCCCTACTCGCTCCCTAGTTATCCTTTTGTCCTTAATATATTTATAAAATCACTTTGAATTCTCCTTTATCCTTTTTGCCAAAGCTATCTCATGTACCCTTTTTGTCCTCTTGATTTCCCCCTTAAGTATACTCCTCCTGCCTTTATACTCTTCTAAGGATTCACACAATCTCTGCTGTCTATACCTGACATATGCTTTTTTGTTTATCTTAACAAAAACCTCAATTTCTCTAATTATCTCGCATTGCCTTTCACCCTGACAGGAATATACTGTCTCTGGACTCTCGTTATCTCATTTTTGAAGGCTTCCCATTTTCTTGCTGTGCCTTTACCTGCAAACTTTTGCCCCCAATCAACCTTTGAAAGTTCTTGCCTAACATTGTCAAAATTGGCCTTCCTACAATTTAGAACTTCAACTTTTAGATCGGGTCTATCCTTTTCCATCATTATTTTAAAGCTAATAGAATTATGGTTGCTGGCCCCAAAGTGCTCTCCCACTGACACCTCAGTCACTTGGCCTGCATTATTTCCCAAAAGTATGCCACGTTTTGCCACTTCTCTAGTAAGTACATCCAACACTGAATCAGAAGGTTTTCTTGTATGCACCTACCAAATTCCTCTCCATCTAAACCCTAAACACTATGGCAGTCACAATCTATGTTTGGGAAGTTAAAATTCCCCACCACAACCACCCTATTATTCTTACAGATAACTGAGATCTCCTTACAAATTTGTTTCTCAATTTCCTGGTGACTATTGGGGGGGTTCTATAATGTAATCCCAAGAAGGCGATCATCCCTTTCCTATTTCTGAGTTCCACCCAAATAACTTCCCTGGATGTATTCCCAGGAACATGCTCCCCAAATACAGCCATAATGCTATCCCTTATCAAAAACGTCACTCCCCTTCCTTTCTTGCCCCCCTTTCTGTCCTTCCTTTCGCATTTGTATCCTAGAAAATTAAGTTGCCTGTCCTGTCCATCCCTGAGCCATGTTTTTTGTAATTGCTATGATATCCCAGTCCCATGTTCCTAACCATGCCCTGAGTTAATCTGCCTTCCCTGTTAGGCCTCTTGCATTGAAATGAATGTAGTTCAATTTATCAATCCTACTTTGTTATCTGCCTTGTTCCTGCCTGCCCAGTTTCTCTTACTCCTTTTTCCAACTGTAGCAGTCTCAGATTGATCTCCTTCCTCACTATTTCCCTGCGTCCGAGCCCCCTGCCTTACCAGTTTAAATCCTCCCGAGCAGCTATAGCAAAATTCCCTGCCAGTACATTATTCCCCTTCCAATTTAGGTGCTATCCATCTTTCTTGAACAGGTCACTTCTACCCCAGAAGAGATTCCAATGATCCAAGATTGTGAACCCTCTCCCCTGCACCAACTCCTCAGCCAAACAATCATCTGCTCTATCCTCCTATTCCTACCCTCACTAGCTCATAACACTGGGAGTAATCTAGATATTACTACCTTCGAGGACCTCCTTTTTTAAATTCCTGCCTAGCTTTCTATATTCTCCCTTCTGAATCTTATCCTTTTCCCTTCCTATGTCATTAGTTCAAATGTGTACAATGACGTTGTGGTGGTTTCTCTCCCCTTGAGAACATTCTGCATCCTCTCTGAGATATCCTTGATCCTGGCACCAGGGAGGCAACATAACATTCTGATTTTTCACTGCTGGCCACAGAAACGTCTGTCTGTGTCTGACTAGATAGTCCCCTAACACAATCGATCGCTTGGAACCCAATGTACCCTTCATTACATTAGACCCTTTCTTGATACCAGAAACGTGGCTGTTCATGCTACATTCACCTGAGAGTACATTTTCCAAAACAGCATACTTGTTCAAGATGGGTATAGCCACTGCCTGTGAACCCCTCCTACCTTTCCTGGCGTTAACCCATCCACCTGACTATATCTGTGGCATTTCCCCCTTCCTATAATTGCCATCCATCACACCCTCTCGTTCCAGCAAATTCCTTATTGCCTATGACTGCTGCTCCAACCGATCCATGTGATCTGACAGGATTCGCAACCAAAGATACTACCTGCAGACAATCATCAGTAACATGGAAACTCTCCCTAACCTTGCACATCCAACAGAAAGAGCACATCACCTTACTAAAGGCCATCTTTGCTCCTTTACAATCTACAGATGAGAAAATAGCACCATCTTATTGCTCATAAAAACACTGCTCTAGACGAACTTAATACTTATGGCTTATATTTTCAAAATTTAATGAAGAGACAGTTCTCAAAAAAACACAATCAAGAAAGAACCCACTCTACTCACTATTGTAGATTTACAGCAAGGCTATGCACTTATCTGTTCCTTACTTAAAAACCATGCACTTATCTGTTCCTGTGCTGTGAGCTCTCCCACACAGGTTCCTCCAAGGTCAGCTGTGAATTTTGCTGTTTGATATTTTTTGCTAGATGCCCTCTGATGTCCAGGGATACTTGAACTCAAACAGAAAAGGCAGTAACTGTGCAAATTCACTGCTGTGTCCCACAGCAGTATAGATTTCTTTCTCTGACCATGTGGTGACTGCCTTTGTCTGTCTTTCTCCTTTTTAAAGTACCAGTGTTTTGATCTTTTGTCCCCAAAAGTTCCAAAACAATGCAACAGCATATAAAACAGTAATTGCTGCTCCTGGAATTCAAGGAAATCTCTTCCAAAACTTATGAAATTTCAAAAAAAGGAGCAGCTCTTACAGCCACAACTTTTTCCCGCATTCCATCCTGGATTACCCAGCATCCTTCTCAGGATTTCCCAGAATCCTTTTGTTTGATACAATTCATTAGTTTAGTGGAAGAATAATCTACACACATCAAAACAGCACTAAAATTCTTATAACAACTTCATTCATTTGTGTGATAGACAGAATGTCATTTTGGCTTGATGGTAACACCCTATTAGATGGCAAACACCATTTTTGTTACGTCTATATAGCAGCAGTGTGAACTAGCCAGCTTCACTTGTTATAGAGTCATAGGGTCATAGAGACGGACAGCAAGAAAATAGATCCTTTAGTCCACCTCACCCATGCCAACCAGATATCCTAAATTAACCTATTCCCATTTATCAGCATTTGGCCCAAATTCCTCTAAACCCTTCTTATTCATATACGCATCCAGATCCATTTTAAATGTTGCAATTGTACCAACTTCCACCACTTCTACAGGCAGCTCATTCCATTTCAGCACCACCCTCTGCATGAAAAAGTTGTCCCTAAGGTCCCTTTTAAATATTTCCCCCCTTACCTTAAAACTATGCCTTCTTTTTCTGGACTTGCCCACCACAAAGAAAAGACCTTGGCCATTCATATTTACCATTCTCCTCATGATTTAAAAATTTCTATAAGGTCACCCCTTAACCTCTGATGCTCCAGGGAAAATAGCCCCACCTATTCATCCTCTGCCAGTAGCTCAAATTTTTCAACCCTCACAACCATCCTTGTAAATCTTTTCTGAACTCTTTCAAGTTTAACATCATCTTTCCCAAGGCATACAGACCAGAATTTAACACAATATTCCAAAAGTGGCCAATGTCTTAAACAGCCACAACATGATCTCCCAACTCCTATACGCAATCTACTGACCAATAAAGGCAAGCATACCAAATGCCTTCCTCGCCTTCCTATCCACCTGCGACTCCACTTTCAAGGAACCTGCAGTCCAAGGTCTCTTTGTTCATCAACTCTCCCCAGGATCTTACCATTAATGGTATAGGTCCTGCCTTGATTTGGATCAGCCTCCCATAAGTTAAAGTTTTTAATTGGAGTAAGGCGAATTTTAAGGGTATGAGACAATAACTTTCAAAATTTAATGGGAGTAGACTGTTTGCAGGAAAAAGGACATATGACAAGTGAGACACTTTCAACGGTGTGATGACGAGAGTTGAGAGGCATTTTTTTCCTGTTAGAGTGAAGGGTAAGGCAGGTAAGATTAAGGAACAATGGATGAATGAAGAAACTGAGGTTCTAGTCAATAATAAAAGAGGATCTTATTTTAGATATAGACAATTTGGTTAATTGAATCTCTTAATCAATATAAGAGTGTCAGAGGATTCTTCTAAACGAAATCAGGAACGTGAAGAGGGGATATAAAATAACATTGGCAGATAAGGGTAATTAATCCAAAGAGATTCTACAAATACATTAGGAGAAAGAGGGTAACTAGAGAGAGGGTAGGCCCCTTAAAGGTCAAGGAGGTCATCTTTGCGTTGAACCCCAGGAGATGGGAAAGATACTAAATAAGTATTTTGTGTCAGTTTTTATTGTGGAGAAAGAAATGGAGTTGAGAGAATACAGAGAAATAAATCTTGATGTTTTAAAAACAGTTCACACTACAGAAGAGGAAATTTGGGAGATCTCAGAGGTTATAAAGATGAATAAATCTCCGGGACCTAATCTAATGCACCTAGAATGTTTTGGGCAGTAAGGGAGGACATTGCGAGATCCCTTGCAGAAATATTTGCATCATCTATAACTACAGGTGAGGTGCCTGATGACTGGAGGGTGGCTAATATTGTACATTTGTTATAAGGTTATAAGGAAAACCCAGGAAACTGAAGACCTCTGGTCTGACTTCGGTTGTGGGTCATTTGTTGGAGGTGATTTTAAAAGATGGGATTTGTGGACATTTAGAGAGGCAAAGATTAATTCGGGATAGTCAGCATGGTTTTGTGTGAGGAAAGCTGTGTCTCACAAATTTAATTGAGTTTATTGAGGAAGTTACCGAAACAATTGATGAGGACAGAGCAGTAGATGCTGTTTACTTGGACCTTTGCAAAGCCTTTGACAAGGTTCTGCACAGTAGACTAATTAGTAAAGTTAAAAAGTGCAGTGCTGGAAAAACACAGCCGGTCAGGCAGCATCTGAGGAGCAGGAGAGTCAACATTTTGAGCATAAGCTGTTCATCAGGAATGTGTTTGGGGGGTGGGGGGGGGGGGGGGGGGGGGGGGGGGGTCCAAGGGGGCCGAGAAATAAATGGGAGGAGTTGGGGACTTGGGGGGGAAAGATAGCTAGGAATGTGATAAGTGGATAAGGTGAGGGTGATGGTGACAGGTCGGAGTGGAGGGTGGAGTTGATGGGGGGGAAGGAAGATGGACAGGTAGGACATTCAAGAGGGCGGTGCCAAGTAGGAGGGTTGGATCCGAGATAAAGTGCAGGGAGGGGAGATGAGGAAACTGGTGATATTGACATTGATTGCATGTGATTGGAAGGTCCCAAGGCAGAAGATGAAATGATCTTCCTCCAATCGTCGGGTGGCTAGAATTTGGTGGAGGAGGCCCAGGATGTGCATGTCCTTGGTGGAGTTTCGGGTTGGCAGGGGGGTGGGGTTGAAGTGATCGGCCACAGGACTTTGGGGTTGTTCAGTACGTGTGTCCCAGAGATGTTCTCTGAAACATTCCACAAGCTGGAGTCCTGTCTCCCCAATGAAGAGGAGATGATATCAACAGGGGTTTGGAGGTGCAGGAAAATCTCTGCCTGATATGAAAGGATCCTTTTGGACCTTAGACGGAGGTGAGGGGTGATTTGTGGGCACAGGTGTTAAACCTCTTGTGGTGGCAAGGGAAGGTGCCAGGAGTGAAGGCTGCGTTGGTAGGATGTGTGGGCCTAACGAGGGATTCACAGAGGGAATAGTCTCTGTGGAATGCTGAAAGGAATGGGGAGGGAAACATATAGAATCCCTACAGCGTGGAAACGGATCCTTTGGCCCAACAAGTCCACACTGACCCTCCGAAGAATAAGCCACCCAGACCTATTCCCCTATACTATATTTACCCCTCACTACCTGTCCTTCTTCCTTCCCAACTATCCGCTTCACCCTCCACTCCAACCTATCACCATCAAACCACACCTTAATCCACCTATCGCATTCCTAGCTATCTTCGCACCAACCACACCCCTCTCAGCCCCCTTGGACCACCACCTCCACACATTCCTGATGAAGAGCTTATACCCAAAACGTTGACCCTCCTGCTCCTTGAAAGCTGCCTGACCTGCTGTGCTTTTCCAGCGCCACTGTCTTTACCTCTGGTCTCCAGCATTTGCAGTCCTCACTTTCTCCTAATTAGTAAAGTTAGGACACATGGGATTCAGGGTGAGCTTGCCAATTGGGTAGATAATTGGCAGGGGACAGAGATTGGTAGTGGAGAGTTGCTTTTCAGACTGGATGCCTGTCACCAGTGATGTTCTGCAGGGATCAGTTCTGAGCCCTCTTTTGTTTGTCATTTATATAAATGATTTGGATGAGAATATAGAGGGCATTGTTAGTACGTTTGTAAACGACATAAAAATTGGTGGCACAGTAGGCAGTGAAGAAGGTTTTCTATGATTACAAAGGGATCTTGATCAAATGGATCAATGGCTGAATGGTTAGCACTACTGCCTCAGCGCCAGGGATCCAGGTTTGATCCCAGCCTTGGGCGACTGTCTGTGTGGAGTTTGCACATTCTCCCTGAGTCTGCGTGGGTTTCCTCCACAGTCCAAAGATGTGCAGGTAGGTGAATTGGTCATGCTAAATTGCCCATAGTGTCAGGTGCATTAGTCAGAGGGAAATGGGTCTGCGTGGGTTACTCTTCAGAGGCTTGGTATGGACTTGTTGGGGCTGAAGGGCCTGTTTCCACACTGTAGGGGAATCTAATCTGTTGCAGAACAGAGAGCCCTAGGATGTCAGGTACATATTTCTTTGAAGTTTGCATCACATATAGACACGATGGTTAAAGAGGTGTTTGGCATGCTTGTCTTCATTGCTCAGTATTTTGATTAGAGGAATTCAGAAGTCATGCTGAGATTGTACAGGACATTGGTGAGGCCTCTTCTGAAGTACTGTGTCCAGTTTTAGTTTTAGGAAGGATATTATTAACTGCAAGAATGCTCAGAAGAGATTTACCAGGATGTTTTAGTTATAAAGGAAGGTTGGATAAGCTAGGATGTTTTTTCTCTGCAGTGTAGGAGGTTGAGAGGTGACTTATAAAAGTTTATAAAATAATGAGGTGTTTGGATAAAGCTAATGGTGGCTGCCTTTTCCCTAAGATGGGGGATTTCAAGACTAGGGAGCAGTCATATGACCTTCTGAGACTATAGTGAGTTTACCATACCTTTACAAATGGATCAAAACCCACGTATCACTCATTCAAACTCCAAACCCTAAAATAAATTGTATACACACAAACATATATAAATTATGTACCTCATGTCACATGGACCTGCATTACTGTCAACCGTTCATATCAATAAAGATATTAATCGTCTCCAATTAGCCCTTGACTACATGGTGTGCAAAACTAAATATGACTTGTGCAAAAATTACATCAGGCTCACACTGTGATCCACTTGCATGTACTGGGAACTACATATACTACATATATTCTTTGCAAGCAGAAACATGCTCTCCACCGGTTTCAACTTGGCAAATGAGGTGGCTGGTTCATTTCTGACAGCCAAGTACCTGAGTTAAAATTTTAACAAAGCTTGGTATTTAACTGTCAGTCATCATCTAACTGACTTAACAGTCCACTTGCCAAACAATCAGCATTCTCCTGTCTTTCAGTATAAAGGTTGTTTTCACTTCACAGCGGTAGTTCTCATGAATATCCTGATAATATCCTAAAAAGGTTTGCCATTATTTGTAAATCAATGAAGATCAGTTATGGTGGACAGATTGGCTGTAATTTTCCAAAATCCCTTACATTCTAGAGGGAGTGCAAGACATTAGAAAAATACAAACGTAATGCCCCTATTCAAGAAAGACGGAAAACCAAAAACAGGAAATTATCGGAAGGTTACATGAACATGTATGAAAGGAGAAATGCTGGAATCCATTATTAAGGAAATGTTATAACCAGGTGAGGAGAGGTCATGGTTCTTCTCTTTCTTCCAACCCCACTTGTCACGATAAATACCTGTTTTATTATTTCCTTTTTAGCATGTAGTTACCAAACTTCACTTAATTTCGAAAACCAGATAAAAAAATTGAGGACCACCAATTTCAAGGATTTCTTGAGTGAAAGAGAGTGGAGTTTTATTATCTGAAAAGAAGACAACAAACACATGCATGACACAAGTAACGAGCTTAAAGAGAAGCTTTGAAAGAAGAAGTGCCGAGGACAGACAGGAAGAAGAATCATAAAGGCAGGTGTATTGTACACTTTCTTAGAGTCTGTAAGTTACAATGTTAAATGTGAGTTCCAATTGTTTAGCTGCTGCCCCGATCCTCATAAGTGATGAAGATTGCTGATATCTTGATTTTTCAGTCAACGGAGGATTTTCCAAGCCTTTATTTCACTGGTGTGGTTTGCCAAAAATAAGATTGAGAGATGGAGAGAGGAACTTTCCATATTCTTGCTATATGTTCTTGCTTTCTCTTTCTTTGTTGCTCATAGCAAGCTATTTAAATAAGTCATGATTTGGAGAAGTCAGTGTTGGACTGGGGTGTACAAAGTTAGAAATCACACAATACCAGGTTATAGTCCAACAGGTTTAATTGGAATCACTAGCTTTCATGACAACCACCTGATGAAGGAGCAGCGCTCCAAAAGCTAGTGTTCCAATTAGTTCCAATAGTGTTGGACTATAACCTGGTGTTGTGTGATTTTTAACTATTGAAATAAGGTTTGTTTGCATATTCTTAGAATGGCTACATTATCTTTTCCAAACTAAACATTCTGCAGATAACCTTTCATCTTCAATGTAAAGTTATCATGCAAGTGTAAGTAAAACAAAAGATACAATTTTTTGACACTTCACAGAGTTTCAGTGTTTCTTAAGTAAAGTGATAATTCTGAAGCTTTTTTTTTGTGTATCCATATGGGATACATGGGTTTGCAAGAAAGCAGCCATTTCAGGTCAGCAGTGCCTTTATTTTAAAAATCATGTTGAGTCCATGAAGGTCTCAGGTATTGATATCAAATAATGTAAGTAGAATATTGATAGTCATTTTTCACTGTGATCACAACAGAAGTATTCGCAGACTATTCTGAAAATCCTAATATCGAGCAAAGACAACATATCTTTGTGAAAAGGAATCTATGTTTGACAAATTTATTAGAATTCTTTAGGATGTAACAAGTAAAGTAAACAAAGGGAAACCAGCAGATGTAGCACAATTAGATTTCTAAAATGAATTTGACATGTCATGACTCAAGAAACCATGGTACAGTGGTCACATATTAACATGGATTGAAATTTGGCTAACTAATAGTGCCAGGATAAGGTGATCAATTAAAAGTTGGCATACCTTATCTGGTGGGATGTCACAGAAATCAATGCTGGGACCTCAACAATGCACAATCTATATTAATGTCATGAGTGCAGGGACAAAGTGTATTACAGTTAAACTTGCTGATGATAAAAAGATAGGTAAGAAAGAATGTTATCATGACACACAGGGTCTCCAAATGGGTAAGGATAGGTCAAATGAGGTGGAAGAATATTGGCACATGGAATATAAAATGGAAAAATTTGACATTGTCTACTTTGGTGGGAAGAATATAAATGCAGAATATTATTAATTAGCCTGGAGATGCAATAAGTAATTAGAAAGGCACCCTGTATGTTCACCTTTATTGCAAGGGGATTAGAATATAAGAATAGAGAAGCTTTGCTACAATTGGAAAAGACTTTAGTGAGACCAAACTCAATGTACTGTGTACAATTTTGGTCTCCGTATTTAAGGATAGTATACTGAATAATGGAGGGGTTACAGCAAAGGTTTGCTAGGTTGGTTTCTGGAGATGCTGGTGTTGGACTGGAGTGGACAAATTTAAAATCACACAGCAACAGGTTATAGTCCAACAAGATTATTTGAAAGTACAAGCTTTCAGAGCACTACTCCTTTGTCAGGTAACTAGTTCCTGGAATGAGAGGCTTGTCCTATGATAAGTGGCTGAGTGAACTGTGCCAATACTCAGGATTGAGATAAGGAGAAATTTCTTCATGAAGTTTTGTACATCTTTGGAATTCTCTTGTCAGGAATTTATGGATGCTGTATCAGTGAGTGTATTCAAGTTTGACATCTCTCAGAGAAACAAGTGCTATGGGGAGAAGCCATGAAAATAGAGCTGAGGCAGAAAATCAGCTGATCATACTAAATAGTTGAGAAGCTGGAGGGGACAGTGCCATGTAATCTGCCACCCTTATTTATCCTATTATTGACATCAAGGGCAATCACTCTCACCTCATCACTGGAATTCAGTGTTTTTGTTCAAGTTTGGATTAAATTTGAGGGGCTTGGAGCAAGAGGTGTTGGCAAAATTAAAACTGAGCAGGTTATTGGTAAGTAAGTGCATGTTGGTAGCACTGTCAATGATACCTTCATCACTTAGCTGATGTTTGAGAGTAGATTGTTGAGATAATAATTAGTGAGATTGGATTTTTCTTGCTTTTTGCGCACAAAACATAACCAGACAATTTTCCACCCTGTCAAGTAGATGTCGATGTTGTAGCTGTATTGGAACAACTAGTTGCACTTATAGGATACTAGTCTGAAAAACACCTGCAGCAATGTCTATGGACTCACAGCATTGGCCTGCAAAAGTAGCACAATTATTCTCTCTGTGCTCGGAATGACTCCAGGCAACAACTGACAACATTTTTACCAATTATTACCACAACTGTTACAGCTCAATTTCAGCCATATCACCTGTTTAGCTGTCAGATCACCAGGTGATTAACCAATTCCTTAATAAGGTTATGTAAGTCAAGAACCTTAGTAACTTCCTGAACTCCTAAACCATCGTCTAATATTGAAAGAATCCATCTATTTATGGAAAGCTACCCTGAATAGACACAGATTGGAATTAGCTACATTTTTATAAGTTGAAGTGAATATAGATTTGTAAACTTGTCACGTTCTTACCGAACACATAAATTCTTCATTTCCTCTTTTCTGAAAATATTGTTTAGGCAATGTTATACAATGGCAGGAATGTCTTTAATTTATATACAACACATTCTTGATATTATTTGAAGCGCATGATGCACATGCTTCAGCATGTTCACCAGGTAACATTTCATTTCAGCAGTAACATAGAATTTACTTGCAGATCATTTTGATAAATAAGTCAACGATTCTCAAACTTTAAAAATTTGCAAGTTTTACATCATCATATTTAAAATAAGCGTGCAATTATAACTTGGATTATTTATTGAGTGAAGAGAATTCATCAATAATGTAGTCATGAATGCCCTCCTTAGTAAACAGTTTGCTATTACCATGCATTTATTTAAGCAGTTAATTTTATTAGACTTTTTTTTAAGATGATTTATTTCTCCCTTAGAGTTTGTCCTCTGTTCAATGTGCCATTCCAATGCTGACAAGGTAGGAGGCTATCTCCTATGTTTATCTAGACACTGCACTCTGATCAACAACTGGATGGTACTCACCAGCAGTTTAAAATACATCCTGCTCCATTTAACTCAGATTCCTTTTACAACAGTGCTGTCTAATTCTAGTGTTCATCACCAAACATGTGGCACATTTAGAATCCAATTATGACCAATTTGATTAATAAATAAATAATTAGTAAAAGAAACTGAAGTTTGACATATTAACTGAATATTACTCTTATAAAATATGCAGGTGAGCATTAACCTCGGTATTGTTGGTAAAGGCTGTATTTGTTGGCATCTACTCCATCAGAAAGAAACAACACTAACCAATGCTAAACACTCCAGCAGGACAGTTATGGGAATGGGGAAGGAACACCTAACAGTGTTCTGGATAGAGGACAAGGTTAGTCTCAGTAACCACTGTTATGAAATCAAAGGATCATAAAATCAAAGTACAATCATTGAACAAAAAAAAACTGGAAGCTGCACTGAGATAAACATTGTCTGATAAATTTGCGAGAAGTTCGAACTTTGATGAGAGACTGCATGAATGGCAATGGATGTTTATTGAGTAAACATACACATGGAGTATGGCAGGACGAGGGACACCAGACTGATTCCTCAGATGTCAGGACTGATGTCTGAAGAAAGATTGGATCAGTTAGAATTATATTCCTTGAAGTCTGAAAGAATGAGGGGGTATATCACAAATTCCCATAAAATACTAACAGGACTAGATAGGGTAAAAGCAGAAAGAATGTTCTTGATGACCAGGGAGTCCAGAACCAGGAGTCATAGTTTAAAAATAGGGGTAAACCCTTTATAACTGAGATGAGAAGAAACTCTCTACCCGCAGAGTGATGAGCCCGTGGAGTTCTCAGTAACAGAAAATAGTTGAGACCAAACATTGAATGCTTCAAGAAGGAGTTAGATATAGTTTTTAGGGTTAAAAAAGGTCAAAGAGTCTGGGTTGACAGCAGAAACCAGGCACTGAGTTGGATGATCAGCCCTGATCATATTGAATGGCAGAGCAGGCTAAAAGGGCTAAATTTCCTGTTCCTGTTTCAACTCCTATTTTCTATGTTTCTAGAAAACGAGCCACCAGGATACATGAACATCAACTAGCCATAAAAAGACATGACCCACTCTTACTAGGATCCTCACATACAGATGAGGAAGGGCACAACTTTGACTGGGACAACACATCCATCCTAGGACAAGCCAAATAGGGACAAACATGAGAATTCCTAGAAGCATGGCATTCCAACCAGAACTCTGTCAACACATTGATTTTTATCCCATCTACCACCCTCTAAGAAAAAGAACAGGAAATGACATCACCACAGCAACTGACATCACCAACCCAAGGAAACCTAAACACATAAACAGAAAGAGGGTCACTAACACCAGTACTTCACCGCAGGCTCACTGATGATGTTACCTAGTATGATGACAAAACATCTGAAAACAAACCTTCCAGCTCAGCAAGCAAAATTACATCCACGTTTGTATGTTTTCTACAAAAATAAACAGATGGCTAAAACAATGTATCAGGAGCCCCATCAGCGGTCAATCAGTGAATCCTAGTGGATAACATTGGTCCTTTCATTTCTCCTTCCTTTGGCATCTCTCCCTGATTGGTCAGGTGTCCTGCAGGAACTCATGAGGCTACATCCATTTTTATAGTGATATTCCTAAGAACTTGTTTACGGTTTAAAAGCATTGATACATAGTACAATGGTAGCTAAACATCTGCCTTAGGATATTGTTCCAACTTAAGTTTTCATTCTCCATGATTTTTGCTAGTTCAGTACATCAGATCACTCCTGCAGACAAGCCCTTACTCCTTAAAATCTGTATTTGCCATCACTATTCTATTATCTAGATAATGTTTAGTCAGTACAGGGATTGTATTGTTATGTAATAGAATCTTCTTCGACTTTGAAAATAAATATTTTACTCGACTGTGACCTAAGAAAGGAAAAGAATAAATAAATCATAAATGGATAATTGACTAGTAACAATGACAAAATGTCAATACACAATAGTTACAGGCCCTTATTAGAAAACAGCAAACAATCACATCTATTGTGAGAAACTAATGTGAAATGGACCAGACACAAACAGCTTGATTCTCATCAACACAGATAGAGAATTGAAGTGTAACTGCTACCTGCCATAAATCTGGCCTATATTTACAATTATTTGATTGGTGGCCTGTATGCTAAATCGATGCTACTAAGTTGGTAGCTCACTACTGTCATGGGGCAATATTATGTCACAGTAGCATTTGAAAAGGCAATGAATATTTAAAAGTGGTGTAAGTGAGAGAAGTTAGACAATTTGTTAAGCCTCATCTTCCCTGTTGTATTTACATATACCAATCTGAAAAGAGGACTGGTTATTATCCCAACAGAGATGGGAATGATAGAAACTGAAGTCAAGTTGGAAGAACAGTAGTTTCATGCAGAATCCTAATCAGACAGTACAAATGTATCTGAATAGGAACTCACTTCTTCAGGGGCATGAAATGATGTGTTTCTGAGGGATATAAAGGCCTGCTGGGCAGGTATCATCATCGTTGCTTTTGATACACTAAATAAACTTGATTTAAAATATGACCTTCATCAAATTATAATGTGGACGTGCCAGTGTTGGATTGAGTGGACAAAGTTAAAAATCACACAACACCAACTTATAGTTTGACAGGTTTATTTGGAAGCACTAGTTTTCGAAGCTTTGCTCCTTCATCAGGTAGCTATGGAGCAGGATCATAAGACACAGAATTTATAGCAATGGATTACAGTGTCACACAGCTCAAATGATATATTGAACAAGCCTAGATTGCTGTTAAGTCTTTCATCTTTTAGAATGGGTTGCAGGTTTCAGTTCATTTATAAGTAAATCCCAGAACTTCTTTTAAGTCACATTCTCCAGATAACTTAAGTTTTTATTAAAGAAAAGTGACATCTCAGCTCAGACAATGTATTTAAGGTGTGAGGTTAGAGTCTGACTATATCCCAATCTTGAGTCAGGCTGGTTCTATTTCAAAGTAGGAATTTGTAAAATATTATGTGGATTGACTGCCTGCATTAACTGCCTGTCGATTGTGCACTTTTTGAGCAAAATAGAATGTATCTGCAAATATAATTCTGCAAATGCAAATTCACTCCATGGACTTACGTGTCTGTGTGTGCGTACATCAGAAAGAGTGTGAGTATGTGCATTGAGTGTGAGTGTGCGTGAGCGAGTGTGTTTTTGCATGTGCACATGCTTGGTAAAGTGTGTGTGAGTGTGAGGGAGTATAAGCCTGTCAGAGGGTGTGTGCATGGGTGAGAGTGTGTGGGGTATTTGTGTGTGTGTTTATGAGAGAGAGCATGTATATGGGAGAAGGTCTGCATGAGTCTGTGAATATGTATGTGTGTGTCTGTGTGAGAGAGAGTGTGTATAGTGTAGTGGGGTCACCTGTAGTGTGAAATGGACCCAAGGTCCCTTTTATTTTTTTCCCCTCCCACCTTAAACCTATGCCCTCTAGTTCTGGACTCCCCCATCCCAGGGAAAAGACCTTGTCCATTTACCTTATCCATGCCCCTTATGAGTTTATATACCTCCGTAAGGTCACCCCTCAGCCTTCGAGGCTCCAGGGAAAACAGTCCCAGTCTATTCAGCCTCTCCCATTTAGCTCAAATCCTTCCACACTGGCAAGATCCTTGTAAATCTTTTCTGAACTCTTTCGAGCTTCTTAACATCCTTCTGATAGGAGGGAGTTCAGAATTGCGCACAATATTCCAAAAGAGGCCTGCCCAATGTCCTGTACAACCACAGTATGACCTCTCAACTCCTATACTCGATGCTCTGACCAATAAAGGAAAGCATACCAAACATCATCTTCATCATCCAATCTACCTGCGACTCCACTTTCGAGGAACATTGAACATGCACTCTAAGGTCTCTGTGTTCCTCAAAGAATTCCAATAAATTAGTCAAACATGATTTCACTGTCATAAAAATCATGTTGAATCTGCCTAATTCCATTTAGAATATCTATGTGTCCCACTGTAACATTTTAATGGTAGATTCCAATCAGAACTTAACAGTATTGGACAAGATGGTCAAAAAAATCCTTCAAGACAGTGAGAGATCAAATATTGATACGCTGACAACATTTGTGGACTTGCAAAGGCTATCCATTGATGAAGAATAACAATCAATGTGGTTCAAACAACATTCCAGCCGAGATTTATAAAGCTGCTGGTCGTGAGCTATCCAAGTTTCTTCCAAATCAGGGAAGAAAAAAATATACCTCCTAACTTCCAAAATGCCATCAGTGTTCTTCTTTTCAAAACAGATGATTATCAGATCAGCTCCAGTGGGAAAGCAGGAGTATAGGCCCATAAAATAAAGTGCCAAACGTATCCTGCCCTACCATGAATTTCCAAGTAGTTCGAAATTCCTATTACAACACAGGAACTCAAGCTTACTTTTCTTAAAAAGTAGTAGCAGTAAATGTTTCCTAAAACAAAATGATACTGATGTAAATGATGTTCTAGACTGTTGTAGATTTTCAAAGACACCTGGCTTTGGTAATTTTAGTGTTCAGAAATCTCTTGCAGAGCACAAACTGCATTCATAAACAGCAGAATAACCCTGTAATTGCACTGATATTGTAACAGGGAGGACTAGCCGCAGGATGACCTCAAGGTGGGAGCCCTGCAGGGAGACTGTTACTGTTGACTCTGATTGCAATCATTCACAATGAAGAGAGATTACGTGAGTTTACACAGCTAGTTTAAATTGGTGCTCAACTTTTGAATAACAACACAGGAAATTCAAATTGAACAGCTGATGTTAGATAAGGTTTTTTAAATTAACAAAATAATATATATCTAATTGCAGATTGTTTTTTCAGGTTTTAATAGCTTATTAATCTGATCTGAACCAGATGAAATTATATATGTAGTTTCTAGTATTTAAGACAACTAGGTTATGTTGGAAAACTGTGTATTTCTTCTGATTAAGTACAAATTTCTCCCTGTAGCCTATTTTCCTTTTCACTCAGAATTGTGCTTTTGTCTTCCTTCAGTCAAGTTTCAGGAAAACTAGCCTGAAGTGACTTACTTCTTCCGTATCCTGGAATGTTTTCCTAGGGTAGTTTCCAAGGTCAGTAATTGCTGCATTAGCAAAGGCAGAAATAAAGCTGGAGGCTTGTTTCTTTACTGTAGAACTTGTTATAGAACTAGTGTGCCATGTCACTGTTACTATTTTACACCATGCTTATAGCTTCTTACATTGTAACAATTTTAAATGTATTAAAATGACCATTTACCATATTTTTCAAATTTAAAACAATGCTTGATATTCTGACCATTCCTTTCTGAACTTCCAAAGTACATGGTTGATATTTTGCTTTAATGCCTCATTACAAGTTATTTTCTTAGCATTTAAGAAGGTCCAGATCTTAATATTTGGCTCATTTTAGCTCATCCATGCAAAAGGAACCGCACCCGTCACCAACAATTTGGATTCATAAATCATCTTTAGGTTCAAAACCCACAGATGACATGAAACCTCTCTCTGTCTTTCTCTTATGGTTGTGAGTACTTTATGTAAATCAAGTTTTGGCACTCTGATGCTTGGTTATTAGCCAATGTAAGCCACTAGGATAAAAAAAAACTACTTGACAGGAATGAATAAAGAGTTCGAGAACATTCATGAGTCTGTACATAGATACAGGACATCAGCCAGACTTGTCTGCTTATATATAGCAAAGTACATCCTTGCCATATTTTCTGTAACTGAGAGTCATACATTGCTGATATTCATTTATTTCTGTCTGCAATATATATTTCCATTCTTGACCCTGTGAAATGGAACAGCTTTGCATTAGAACAAGCAGTGTTAAGAACAAAAGATGCTGTTCAACTTGGCTGGGTGTTGGAAACCTACAAAAGAATTCCATCACAGGTAGATGTGTTGAAACAAGAACAGCAAACAGGGTACAATCATGTCAATTTTGCACTCTCATATGCCTAAAAATTACTGGTATATACCATTTAGCTCATAAACATCCCCATCGCTGAGCCGATGTCCACCTCTATCACATCGCCTGCTTCTCGACCCCACTCCCATTCCCCAATCCTCCCAACAAAGAAATGGTTTTCTATCTACCCAATTGATCCTATTCCTTCTAAACACCTCAATTAGATCTCCCCTCAGTTGTCAGTATGTTGTTATTCGAGCAAATACAAGCCAGGTTTATGCAGCCTCTCCTCACAATTCAAAATACCAAGTCGACAATTTGCAACCAAGACAGAGAGAGGAAGCAGTGGTCAGAGAATTGGGGCAATTAATGCCCAAAATTGGATACATCATCCCCATGTGCAGGTCTCCTCTGTTATGAGCACAATATTGGTAAATTAACCCCATAAGACAGAAAAAGCAGAAACATAGAATATAGGAGATGGAGTAGACCATTTGACCCTTTGAGCCTGCTTCAACATTCAATATGATCATGGCTAATTGTCCAACTCAGTACCCTGTTGCCACTTTCTCCCATATTCTTTGATGCCTTTAGTTCTAAGGACCATATCTGACATCTTTTTGAAAACATTCAACGTTTTATCTTCAAATGTTTTTTTGTGGCAGAGAATTCCACAAGCCTGCCATATTCTGTCAAAAAAATTCTCCTTCTTTCAGTCATCAATTGTTTACCCTGTATCCTTGTTCTGGAGTCCTCAGTTATTGTAAAACATCCTTCCTGCGTTACCCTATCTCATCCTATTAGAATTAAATAGACTTCTATAAGATCACCCTTGGTTTTTCTAAACTCGTGAATACAATCTTAATCAATCCAATCTCTCTTCATACATCAGTCCTGCCATCCCAGGAATCAGTCTGGTAAATAGAGTCATAGAGTATTAGAGACGTATAGCATGGAAACAGACCCTTCGGTCCAACCTGTCCATGCCGACCAGATATCCCAACCCAATCTAGTCCCACCTACCAGCACACGGCCCATATCCCTCCAAACCCTTCTTATTCATATACCCATCCAAATGCCTCTTAAATATTGAAATTGTACCAGCTTCCACCACATCCTCTGGCAGCTCATTCCATACACATACTACCCTCTGCATGAAAAGGTTGCCCCTTAGGTCTCTTTTATATCTTTCCCCTCTTACCTGTGCCCTCTAGTTTTGTACTCCCCGACCCCAGGGAAAAGACTTTGTCTATTTATCCTATCCATGCCCCTCATAATTTGTAAACCTCCATAAAGTTCACCCCTCAGCCTCTGCCGCTCCAGGAAAAACAGCCCCACCCTGTTCAGCCCCTCCCTGTAGCTCAGATCCTCCAACCCTGGCAACATCCTTGTAAATCTTTTCTGAAGCCTTTCAAGTTTCACAACGTCTTTCCGATAGGAAGGAGACTGGAATTGCACGCAATATTCCAACAGTGGCCGAACCAATGTCCTGTACAACCGCAACATGACCTCCCAACTCCTGTACTCAATACTCTGACCAATAAAGGAAAGCATACCAAATTCCGCCTTCACTATCCTATCTACCTGCGAGTCCACTTTCAAGGAGCTATGAACCTGCACTCCAAGGCCTCTTTGTTCTGCAACACTCCCTAGGACCTTACCATTAACTGTACAAGTCCTGCTAAGATTTGCTTTCCCAAAATGCAGCACCTCACACTTATCTGAATTAAACTCCATCTGCCACTTCTCAGCCCATTACCCCATCTGGTACAGATCCTGCTGTAATCTGAGGTAACCCTCTTCGCTGTCCACTACACTTCCAATTTTGGTGTCATCTGCAAACTTACTAACTGCACCTCTTATGCTCGCATCCAAATCATTTATGTAAATGACAAAAAGTAAAGGGCCCAGCACCGATTCTTGTGGCACTCCACTGGTCACAGGCTTCCAGTCTGAAAAACAACCCTCCACCAACATCCTCTGTCTTCTACCTTTGAGCCAGTTCTGTATCCAAATGGCTAGTTCTCCCTGTATTCCATGAGATCTAACCTTGCTAATCAGTCTCCCATGGGTAACCTTGTTGAACGCCTTACTGAATTCCATATAGATCACATCTACTGCTCTGCCCTCATCAATCCTCTTTGTTACTTCTTCAAAAAACTCAATCAAGTTTGTGAGACATGATTTCCCATGCACAAAGCCATGTTGACTATCCCGAATCAGTCCTTGCCTTTCCAAATACATGTACATCCTGTCCCTCAGGATTCCCTCCAACAACTTGCCCACCACTAAGGTCAGGCTCACCTGTCTATAGTTCCCTGGCTTGTCTTTACCACCCTTCTTAAACGGTGGCACCACGTTTGCCAACCTCCAGTCTTCCGGCACCTCACCTGTGACTATCAGGTGATACAAATATTTCAGCAAGAGGCCCAGCAATCACTTCTCTAGCTTCCCACAGAGTTCTCGGGTATACCTGATCAGGTCCTGAGGATTTATCCACTTTTAACCATTTCAAGACATCCAACACTTCCTCCTCTGTAATCTGGGCATTTTGCAAGATGTCACCATCTATTTCCCTACAGTCTATATCTTTCATATCCTTTTCCACAGTAAATACTGATGCAAAACATTCATTTATCCATTTTCAGCAGCTCCGCACAAAGGCCATCTTCATTGCACTCCTTTCGTAGCCAGAACATTATTCTTCAGAAGAAGAGACCAAAAGTGCACATAATACTCCAGGTGTAGTGTCATCAAGGCCCTGTACAATTGCAGCAAAACATCCCTTCTCTTGTACTCAAATCCTCACACTATTAAGGCCAACATGCCATTTGCCTTCTCCACTACCTATTGCACCTGACTCTCATGCTTACTTTCATTGACTAGTGTACAAGGACACACAGGTCTTGTTGCATTCCTCTTTATCCAATTTCTGACAGCAAGTAAAATAGGTGGCACGGACAGCATGCAGGTTTAGTGGTGTTGGGGGTGTGTGAGAGTATGAATAGTGCAGAACCCTGAAATACTTCTGGACCTAACATGTTTCTTTCTTTAAATACGACAGCTACAGTCAAAAGATAACTGCAGATGTGAATTCAGTGACTGTCTGGTGGTGTTATATGCGGACTCATGGAATGTCACTTCTGTACAGTCAGGCAAATTCCAAAGAGAAAGAGTTAGAAAGAAGCCACCTCCTGCAGACATGTTTGCACTTTACCCTTCCAGGTACACACAAAAGCAAGGTTAAAAAACTAACTGCAATCCCTGGCCTGAGTGCGTGTTAGAACAAAGAACAAAGAAAATTACAGCACAGGAACAGGCCCTTCGGCCCTCCAGTATTGCAGCAATCCAGATCCTCCATCTAAACCTGTTGCCTATTTTCTAAGGATCTGTATCCCTCTACTGTCTGCCCATTCATGTATCTGTCCAGATACATCTTAAATGACAATATCGTGCCCGCCTCTACTACCTCCGCTGGCAACGCGTTCCAGGGAACCACCACCCTCTGCATAAAGAACTTTCCGTGCATATTTCCCTTAAACTTTTCCCTTCTAACCTTGAACTCGTGATCCCTAGTAACTGAGTCCCCCACTCTGGGAAAAAGCTTCTTGCTATCCACCCTGTGTATGCCTCTCATGATTTTGTAGACCTCAATCTGGTTCTCCTCTCAATCCTTCGTATTTTTATTGAAAATAATCCTAACCTACTTAATCTCTCTTCATAGCTCACACCCTCCATACCAGGCAACATCCTGGTGAACCTCCACTGCACCCTCTCTATAGCATCCACATCCTTCTGGTAACGTGGTGACCAGAACTCTCGCAGTATTCCAAATGTGGCCAAACCAAAGCCCTATATAACTGTAACATGACCTGCCAACTCTTGTACTTAATACCCCATCCGATGAAGGACTGCATGCCGTATGCCTTCTTGACCACTCTATCGACCTGCATTGCCCCCTTCAGGGTACAATAGACCTGAACTCCCAGATTGCTCTGTATCAAATTTTCCCCAAGATTTTTCCATTTACCGTATCGCTCGCTCTAGAATTGGATCTTGCAAAATGCATCACCTTGCATTTGCCCGGATTGAACTCCATCTGCCATTTCTCCGCCCAACTCTCCAATCTATCTATATTCTGCTGCATTCTTTGACAGTCCCCTTCACTATCTCCGACTCCATCAATCTTAGTGTCATCTGCAAACCTGCTAATCAGGCAACTGATATTTTCCTCCAGATCATTTATGAATATCACAAACACCACTGGTCACAGTTCTCCATTTTGAGAAACTCCCTTCCACTACTACTCTGTCTTCAATTGCCCAGCCAGTTCTCTATCCATCTAGCTAGTACACACTCGACACAATGTGACTTCACTTTCTCCATCAGAATACCAAGGGGAACCTTATCAAATGCATTACTGAAGTCCATGCACATTATGTGACCTTCCCTCATCAATCAACTTTGTCACTTCCTCAAAGAATTCTTTTAAGTTAGTAAGACATGACATTCCCTTCACAAAACCGTGATGCCTATCACTGATAAGCCCATTTTCTTCCAAATGTAAATACATCCTATCCCTGAGTATCTTCTCCAGCAGCTTCCCTACAACTGACGTCAGACGCACTGGTCTATAATTACCTAGATTATCCTTGCTACCCTTCTAAAAAATGGGACAACATGAACAATTCTCTGGTCCTCTGGGACCTCACCCATGTTCAAAGATGCTGCAATGAAATCTGTTAAGGCCCCAGCTATTTCCTCTCTCGCTTCCTTCACTAACTTGGGATAGATCTCATCTGCACCTGGGGACTTATCCACCTTAATGCCTTTTATTATACTGAACACTTCCTTCCTCCTTAGGCTGACTTGAACTAGAGTAATCAAACGTGTATCCCTAACTTCAACATCCATCATGTCTCTCTCCTTAGTGAATACCGACGCAAAGTACTCAGTAAGAATCTCACCCCTTTTCTCTGACTCCACACATAACTTCCCTCCTTTGTCCTTGAGTGGGCCAAGCCTTTCTCTAATTACCCTCTTGCTCTTTATATATGAATAAAGAGATTTTCCTTAACCCTGTTTGCCAAAGATATTTCATGATCCCTTTTAGCCCTCTTAATTCCTCGTTTCAGATTGGACCTACTTTCCCGATATTCTTACAAATTTTCATCTGTTTTCAGTCACCTAGACCTTATGTATGCTTCCTTTTTCCTCTTAGCTAGTCTCACAATTTCACCTGTCATCCATGGTTCCCCAATCTTGTCATTTCCATCCCTCGTTTTCACAGGGACATGTCTGTTGTGCACTCTAATCAACTTCTCTTTGAAAGCCTCCCACATATCAAATGTGGATTTACTCTCAAACAACTGCTCCCAATCCACATTCCCCAGCTGCTGCTGAATTTTGCTTTATTTGGCCTTCCCCCAATTTAGCACTCTTCCTTTTGGACCACTCTCGTCTTTGTCCATGAGTATTCTAAAACTTACAGAATTGTGGTCACTATTCCCAAAGTAATCCCCTACTGAAATTTCAACTACCTGGCCAGGCACATTCCCCAATACCAGGTACAGTGTGGCCCCTTCCTGAGTTGGACTATTTACATACTGCACTATAAAATCTATGTTCCTTACAAATTCTGCTCCATCTAAATCTCTAACACTAGGTGAATCCCAGTCAATGTTAGGAAAATTAAAATCTCCCATCACAACCACCCTGTTGCTCCTACATCTTTCCATAATCTGTCTACATATTTGTACCTCTATCCCACACTCGTTGTGGCGAGGCCTGTAGTACAGCCCCAACATTGTTACCGCACCCTTCCTATTTCTGAGCTCTGCTCATATTGCCTCACGGTTCAAGTCCTCCATAGTAACTTCCTTCAGTATGGCTGTGATATCTTCTCTGACCAGTAATGCAACTCCTCCCCCCCTTTTACCTCCCACTTTACGCCACCTGAAGCAACTATATCCTGGGATATTTAGTTGCCAAGCTTGCCCTTCCCTCAACCAAGTCTCAGTAATAGTAATGACATCATACTCCAAGGTACTAATCCTAGCCCTAAGTTCATCTTCCTTTCCTACTACACTTCGCACATTAAAACAAATGCACCTCAGGCCACCTGTACCTTTACGCTCATCTTCTGCTCCCTGCCTACTCTTCCCTTGGTCATGCTGACTTTATTATCTAGTTCCTTACAGGCTTTAGTTACTCTCTCTTTACAGTCCATTAACTCTTCAATTAGTTCCCCTCCCCCTGCCACATTAGCTTAAACCCTCCCCACCAGCGTTAGCAAAAGCACCCCAAAGGACATGGGTTCCAGTCCTGGTGTACTAGTGTATGGATTAGTGTGCTGTGAAGATCGAAATCTGAAAACAATCAATAAGCATCCATGCTGGTAAAGCAAGGAAAAATATACCTGTCACTCTGAGTGTTGCTAAACAGCCTCAGAAAGGAAACAATAAAATAATTTCAATCAACCAGCAAAACCAAGAGTCTCAAAATAGACTGCTGAACTACCAGTGTCAATGCTACTAGTACCAATCAATGTAATGACTGCAATATTCTACTACCTATTTTTCTTGTACAATTCACAGACTGAACTGTTTATCTTTTTAATAATTTTAACTTTGCTTGGTCTCATTATCCTAAACTGTGTGTATGTATGTTGCATGTTTTTTTATCTCAGGTTTCATGATTAAAAAGCACATTCCTTTGTTAATTTATAAGCAAGCTTAAATTAGATCATTTCAAAACATAAATTCATTTGTTCTAGGAGAAACTTATTGTTCTGATAGTTTGAAACAGCCTCATTGAGTCTTAGGCACAGTTATTAGACTATGCTAGCATATGCTGGAGACGCATACGGTAAAAGTCTATTAACGACTCTCCCCAAAACAGCCAATACGCCAATTTCTTAACCCTTACAATTCATAACATTGTTTTATAGTTCACTTTTCATTGACTACTTTAGCTCTCACGTCACATTGTCTTATCCATTAACAGGGCTACATTGCATTTGTCCCTTTCATGTTCTCATAAATGCTGTGAAATGCTATTGTGGCTCTACATCCCCCTCTTTTCCGTTTCCTTGTCAACTCAAAATTATTACTCAGCTTTGTGAAGGTCATGAAGTTTAATAACTTTTTCTCAGGTAGGGTCGCATAGTTTGGTTACATATCCCATCATCCCGATAGTATTGGCTGCATTTCCCACCACTTCCGCCCCCACCAGCGCCACTCACCTGCATTCTGCTGACACGCCCCCCACAGACCCCACACCCCAGAACCCCGAGGGGAACACTACCCCTGCTCATGACTCCACTACCATTCCCCATTCCCATTCCCCCCACTACCACACCCATTCCAGTTACAGGTTCTGCCCCCACTCCCAGCTCCACACCCACACCAGATCCCAGCTCCCAGCCCTGCCGAGTTTTCACCATCCCTCCAGACCTCCCCCTCACTGAGGACGAACAATCAGTCCTCAGCAAAGGACTCACCTTCATCCCCCTCCGTCCACGCATCAATGAATTTAACACGCCGTGACGTTGAACAATTCTTCCGTCGCCTCCACCTCCGAGCTTACTTAGACAATCAAGATTCCCACCCACCTTCCGAGGACCTCTTCGCCCACCTCCAACACACTGCATCCACCTGGACACCCCATGCTGGCCTATTACTTGCCCTTGACCTCTTCATTTCCAACTGCCGCCGGGACATTAGCCGCCTCAATCTGTCTACACCCCTCCCCCACTCCAACCTCTCACCCTCACAACGCGCAGTCCTCCAATCCCTCTGCTCCAATCCCAACCTCACCATCAAGCCAGCAGATAAAGGGGGCACAGTGGTAGTCTGGCGCACTGACCTCTACACCGCTGAAGCCAAACGCCAACTCGAGGACACCTCTTCCTACTGCCCCCTCGAACATGACCCCATCCCCCATCACCAAACCATCATCTCCCAGACCATAAAGAACCTCATCACCTCAGGAGATCTCCCACCCACAGCTTCCAACCTCTTTTAGTCCGGGAACCCCACACTGCCCAGTTCTACCTCCTTCCCAAGATCCACAAGCCTGACCACCCTGGCCGACCCATTGTCTCAGCATGCTCCTGCCCCCACTGAACTCATCTCTACCTACCTTGACACTGTCCTATCCTCCCTAGTCCAGGAAATCCCCACATACGTTCGAGACACCGCCCACACCCTCCACCTCCTCCAAGACTTCCATTTCCCCGGCCCCCAACGCCTCATCTTCACCATGGATATCCAATCCCTCTACACCTCCATCCGCCATGACCAGGGCCTCCAAGCACTCCGTTTTTTCCTCTCCAGATGTCCCCAACAGTACCCTTCCACCGACACTCTAATTCGTTTGGCCGAACTAGTCCTCACTCTTAACAATTTCTCCTTCGAATCCTCCCACTTCCTCCAGACCAAAGGGGTAGCCATGGGCACACGTATGGGCCCCAGCTATGCCTGTTTCTTTGTTGGCTACGTAGAACAGTTGATCTTCCGTAATTACACTGGCACCACTCCACACCTCATCCTCCGCTACATTGGTGACTGCATTGGCACCACCTCGTGCTCCTGTAAGGAGGTTGAGCAATTAATCAACTTCACCAACACATTCCACCCTGACCTTAAATTTACCTGGACCATCTCTGACACCTCCCTCCCCTTCCTGGACCTCTCCATCTCCATTAATGACGACCAACTTGACACTGACATTTTTTACAAACCCACCGACTCCCACAGCTACCTGGATTACACCTCTTCCCACCCTACCTTTTGCAAAAATGCCATCCCGTATTCCCAATTCCTCCGCCTCCGCCGTATCTGCTTCCAGGAGGACCAGTTCCACCACAGAACACACCAGATGGCCTCCTTCTTTAGAGACCGCAATTTCCCTTCCCACGTGGTTAAAGATGCCCTCCAACGCATTTCGTCCACATCCCGCACCTCCGCCCTCAGACCCCACTCCTCCAACCGTAACAAGGACAGAACGCCCCTGGTGCTCACCTTCCACCCTACCAACCTTCACATAAGCCAAATCATCCGCCGACATTTCCGCCACCTCCAAAAAGACCCCACCACCAGGGATAGATTTCCCTCCCCACCCCTTTCCACCTTCCGCAAAGACCGTTTCCTCCTTGACTACCTGGTCAGGTCCACGCCCCCCTACAACCCACCCTCCCATCCTGGCACCTTCCCCTGCCACCGCAGGAACTGTAAAACCTGCGCCCACACCTCCTCCCTCACCTCCACATCCATCAAAGTTTTACCTGCACATCCACTAATATCATTTATTGTATCCGTTGCTCCTGATGCGGTCTCCTCTACATTGGGGAAACTAGATGCCTCCTAGCAGAGCGCTTTAGGGAACATCTCCAGGACACCCGCACCAATCAATCACACCGCCCTGTGGCCCAACATTTCAACTCCCCTCCCACTCTGCCGAGGACATGGAGGTCCTGGGTCTCCTCCACCGCCGCTCCCTCACCACCTGGAGGAAGAACGCCTCATCTTCCGCCTCAGAACATTTCAACCTCAGGGCATCAATGTGGACTTCAACAGTTTCCTTATTTCCCCTTCCCCCACCTCACCCTAGTTCCAAACTTCCTGCTCAGCACTGTCCCCATGACTTGTCCGGACTTGTCCTACCTGCCTATCTCCTTTTCCACCTATCCATTCCACCCTCTCCTCCCTGACCTATCACCTTCATCCCCTCCCCCACTCACCTATTGTACTCTATGCTACTTTCTCCCCATCCCACCCTCCTCTAGCTTATCTCTCCACGCTTCAGGCTCTCTGCTTTTATTCCTGATGAAGGGCTTTTGCCCGAAACGTCGATTTCGCTGCTCCTTGGATGCTGCCTGAACTGCTGTGCTCTTCCAGCACCACTAATCCAGAATCCACTTCTGTCATGCTGATAGGCAGAACAAAAAATATTGCATACACGCATTTTCATATTTCTTTCAGAGGTGTTAGGACAGCCCGGTGGCTCACTAGTTAGTAATGCTGCCTCACAGCACCAGGGAACTGGATTCAATTTCAACCTCGGGCAACTGTCTGTGTGGAGTTTGCACATTATCCCTGTGTTTGTGTGGGCTTCTTCTGGATGCTCTGGTTTCCTCCCACAATCCAAAGATGTGCAAATAAGGTGAATTGGTCATGCTAAATTGCCCATAATGTTCAGGGATGTGTCGGTTAGATGCATTAGTCAGGGCAAACATGGAGTAAGAGGGTAGGGTTTGGGTGGGATACTCTTTGGAGAATCGCTTTAGACTTATTGGGCCAAATGGCCTGTTTCCACGACACTTAAAAATACTGCAAACATTTCTAGCTCAGCGAGGTCCTCTAGTGTCCTTAATGTAACTGCACAATTCATTTCAATTATTAGCATTAATTTTAATATATTACAAATTGTGACAAAAGAAACAGTAATTGCTAAAAAAAAAGGATTTAACTGATAAGCACAGTAAGCATATTACATTTGAGCTCATAAAACTGGCATTACTGTCTTTATTAAAGTATTTATAACACGTCTGATATATCAAGCATTGTGTGTTACATATAACTATTTTGACATTACTGACACTTCGGAATTACGTACAGACCAGATCAAGTAAGGATGGCAGCTTTGCTTCCATAAGGGACATCAGTGAAGCAGATAGGTTTTTCAACAATCAACAATGATTATATCGTCACCGTCAGACTTTTAATTCAAGATTTATTTGAATTCAGATTTCATCATTTACCATGGTGTGATTTCAACCTGGTTCCCAAAAGCAATCTCTGAATTAGTAGTCCAGTGACAGTGAACTACACCTGCAGCTTTCACAGTCACTTAATTTCCCTATAGCTGAAAATGAATTTAGTGGCATGAAGGATCCCCTCCCACCAGAACCAGTTGGAAAAGATTGTTAACCACTTAGAGGTTAGGTGCAAGTTGATTTCTTATAGCAGTTCCTTCCTCTTTAAACAAGCTTTTGGTTAGCTGGGCTAATATCTCTTGAAATTCATTTATTTTTGGTGCATACCCATGAAGACCCTTGAATACCCATAAAGGGATGTTTCACTAGATAAAGGCACAATATAAATCTAAGCTGTCATTGGATGGGTGCTGAAGTACCTTTTGATGCCTTAAAGGCTTTTGCATAAATGAACTTCCTATAGGCCTGGATGGTATGTGGCACCTACTGCTGGAAGAGAGAAAATGTGGGTGAAGGGCTGTAAGTAGGATGTAATATATAAAGAGAGACTCATCGCAGAATAGATTGCTGGAGTGTTGTGACTCACTGAAAGTTCCTTTCCATACTTGATTCCAGAACTATGACAGCAGCAGTCCATGCTTTTGCCTCAGCACTCAGACGTGTAGATCTCAATAGTATTTCAGTTGGAGCTAAGATATCAGCATCAGATGCTCCACAGGTATGCAAGAAGGTGGGTACCCATTCCATCTTAGAAACACGTTCTGCACAAAGCTCTTTGTCATGTTGGCACTGGAATCCTCCATGTTCTTTGACATTTTACACATCCTTTGCAACAGTGAACTAAAAATTTGGATATGTACACCCTTCAGCCTTCATCTATAACTTCATCCATCAAAGTCTAAGGGAATTCTTTGCAGCAGAACTAGTGACCTTACTTTCTAGCAAATTAACACTTGCGCTGTAATATTTCCCAGTGCTTGCTCCTGCAATATTGCTCCTGGCATCACACCACTTGCAGATTCTGCCTTTATTCTCTCTTGTATTTAGTGTCAATATCTAAACTGTTGACTGTAAAACTGAAATTGAGTGATGCTGTCCCTTCACCTTTTCTGACTCTTCCTCCACCAACTGGAGAAGTGCAAATTTCTGATTGGGAAATGGAAAATAAATAAAGGTTAGATTATAATCAGGGAAAAGTAAGTGCAGGTTTATAGCATTATTATACAAATTAGGTCTGATTTCTCTAGAGTTTAGAAGATTATGGGGTAGCTGAAAATGTGTTGCTGGAAAAGCGCAGCAGGTCAGGCAGCATCCAAGGTGCAGGAGAATCGACGTTTCAGGCATGAGCCCTTCTTCAGGAATGAGGAAAGTGTGCCAAGCAGGCTAAGATAAAAGGTAGGGAGGAGGGACTTGGGGGAGGGGCGTTGGAAATGCGATAGGTGGAAGGAGGTTAAGGTGAAGGTGATAGGCCGGAGTGGGGGTGGGGGCGGAGAGGCCAGGAAGAAGATTGCAGGTTAGGAATGTGGTGCTGAGTTCGAGGGTTGGGATTGAGACAAGTTGGGGGCAGGGGAAATGAGGAAACTGGAGAAATCTGAGTTCATCCCTTGTGGTTGGAGGGTTTCTAGGCGGAAGATGAGGCGCTCTTCCTCCAGCCATCGTGTGCTATGATCTGGCGATGAAGGAGTCCAAGGACCTGCATGTCCTTGGTGGAGTTGGAGGGGGAGTTGAAGTGTTGAGCCACGGGGTCGTTGGGTTGGCTGGTCCGGGTGTCCCAGAGGTGTTCTCTGAAACATTCCGCAAGTAGGCGGCCTGTCTCCCCAATCTAGAGGAGGCCACATCGGGTGCAGCGGATGCAGTAAATGATGTGTGTGGAGGTGCAGGTGAATTTGTGGCGGATATGGAAGGATCCCTTGGGGCCTTGGAGGGAAATAAGAGGGGAGGTGTGGGCGCAAGTTTTGCATTTCTTGCAGTTGAAGGGGAAGGTGCCGGGAGTGGAGGTTGGGTTGGTGGGGGGTGTGGACCTGACAAGGGAGTCACGGAGGGAGTGGTCTTTTCGGATTGGAGGGGCGGGATTCAAGGGCGGAGGAGCGGGAAGTGGAGGAGATGCGGTGGAGAGCATCGTCGATCACGTCTGGGGGGAAATTGCGGTCTTTGAAGAATATTCCCAATTTCTTCGTCTCTGCCGCATCTGCTCCCAGGAGGATCAGTTCCAATACCGTACAACCCAGATAGCCACCTCATCTTCCGCCTAGGAACCCTCCAACCACAAGGGATGAACTCAGATTTCTCCAGTTTCCTCATTTCCCCTCCCCCACCTTGTGTCAGTCCCAACCCTCAAACTCAGCACCACCTTCCTAATCTGCAATCTTCTTCATCATCTCTCCGCCCCCGCCCCCACTCCGGCCTATCACCCTCACCTTAACCTCTTTCCACCTATCGCATTTCCAATGCCCCTCCCCCTAGTCCCTCCTCCCTAACTTTTATCTTAGCCTGCTGGACACACTTTCCTCATTCCTGAAGAAGGGCTCATGTCCAAAACGTCGATTCTCCTGCTCCTTGGATGCTGCCTGACCCGCTGCGCTTTTCCAGCAA
Source organism: Chiloscyllium punctatum (assembly GCF_047496795.1). Taxonomy (NCBI): domain Eukaryota; kingdom Metazoa; phylum Chordata; class Chondrichthyes; order Orectolobiformes; family Hemiscylliidae; genus Chiloscyllium; species Chiloscyllium punctatum. Next base: position 34,916,049 of record NC_092741.1, read on the forward strand.
CACATTTTCAGCTCTGATCTCCAGCATCTGCAGTCCTCACTTTCTCCTCGAAGATTATAGGGTAACCTGATCAAAGCTTTCAAAATATTAACAAGAAAAACTATTTCCACTGGTTAGGATTCTAGAACTAGGGGGCACAGTCTGAGAATTAGGGCTAGATCGTTCAGGAGAGATGTTAGGATGGTAGAAGTTTGAAACGCTTCCGCAATGGCAGTGGACGCTGGATCAGTCATTAACTTTAAATCTGGATAGACAAATGTTTTGTTAAGAACAAATATTGAGGGATATAGACCAAAGGTATATGGAGTTAGACCACCGTGTGACAATACTATGTCTTTAAGAAGTGATTTTTGGCCTTTTGTAAATGAAGAATGATTGAGACAGAGATGATGAGCAGTCTGCTCAAAGCCAATAGGGTAAACAGCTTGTGAGGCCTTGGGGTTTCTTCTAAAGTTGTAACAATGGAAGTGGTCTGAATGGGTGATGTTTAGTTTTAGCTTTCTGCTGGATGTGGAAGCTTGTATTCCTCTCTGTTATAGCTAAAAGCTGTGGTTATCTTCCTACTACCGGAATTACACGTGAGGTAATCTATTTTTATTGAATGTGCCTTTGCCAAGGGTGCATTTATGAGATGTTATTATAGTGTAGCTGTTAATTAGTAGTAGTTATATATATGTATGTGTGTGTGTATATATATATATATATAATATATAATTTTGTTAAGCATTTCAATAGAGTTACAGTTAAGCCAATTCTTTTATTTTTATTTTGTCTATATTTTAGCTGTAAAAATAGTGTTTTTGCTTAAAGTCGAATAGTTTGACCAATTGGATTGATCTGGAATGAAATGCCGTACACTTACCTTTAAAAAAGGAAGAAGTTAGAGTCTAGGCTATCTTCTTAATATATTTTGAGGGAGTTTGTCATCAGGTGTATTGCAGGGATGTGATGAATTGAGCAGTGAGTGATCCTAGTGGTACAGTCAGTAAAATATGGCATTTCAAGATACATTCAATGGCCTCGGACATTCATGTGAGATCATTAAACTTCCTCTTGTCCAGAATCCATGTTTTTAGAGTTATACCTTTAGCACCGATCTCCACTGCCTTTATTTCTTGCAAGTGCCTTCTGAGCAGTTGCTGAGTAGGACTTTTTCCCTAAATCCGTTAATTGTTAATGGGGTAGAGATGGCCATCAGTGGAGTGGTAAGGTCTTCCTGTCAGATGTGGGAAATCAAGGAGCAGTTGATTCTTCCTGGTGATTATGTCTGCAGGATGTGTGTCTGGCTGCAGTTTCTCTCAGACACATAGATCCATTGGAGCCGCAGTTGGAAACACTGAGGGGCATACAGAAAGCAGCAAGTGTGATAGTAGCTTCAGGCAGATGGTCACACCACAGGGGCAGTCAGTACTGGATGCTGGAAATCAGAAACAAAATCAGAAATTATTGGAAACGCTCAGCAGATCTAGCAGTTCTGAAAAAGTGTCACCTGACCTGAAACATTAACTCTGATTTCTCTCCACTGATGCTGCCAGATCTGCTGAGCTTTACAACAATTTGTGTGTTTGTTTGTCATTGAGTCCTGTTACAACTGTACAAGACATTGGTAAGGCCACATTTAGAGTTCTGTATACAATTCTGGTCACCCCATCAAGGGAAGGATGTTATTAAACTGGAAAAGGTGTAAAGATGATTTACAAGGATGTTACTGAGACTGGAAAGTTTGAATTATAAGGAGAGGCTGCTGGAACGTCTTTTCCTGGAGTGTAGGAGGCTGACAGGTGATCTTATAGAACATAGAACAATACAACACAATAAAGGACCTTTGGCCCTCCATGTCATGCCGGCCTTTTATTGTACTCTAAGTTCAGACTAACCTACATATCCTTCATAGTACTATCTTCCATTTGCCCATCCAGGAGTCGCTTAAATGTCCCTAATGTATCTGACAAAGTGGTTCATAAAATTATGAGGGGCACGGGTAAGATTAATAGCCAAGGTCTTTTCCCCAGGGTAGGGGAATCCAAAACTAGAGGACATAGGAATAAGGTGAGAGGGAAAATATTTAAAAGGGACCTGAGGGGCAACATTTTCATACAGAGGTTGGTGCATATATATGGAACAACTTGCCAGGGGAAGTAGTAGAGGTGAGTATAATAACAACATTTAAAAGACACTTGAACAGGTACAAGGACAAGAATGGTTGAGAAGGATATTTGGATCAAATGGTCAGCCTGTCAGGTAGCATCCGAGGAGCAGAAGAGTCGACATTTCGAGCATAAGCTCTTCATCAGAAATGTCATTGTAGAAGGAGGAGGAGAACTTCTTCAAGGTGGGCATCCTTGGAAGAGGCTTCGCAGTCAGGTTATAATCAACTAGGTGAAAGTGAGGACTGCAGATGCTGGACATCAGAGTCAAAACGTGTGGTGCTGGAAAAGCACAGCCAGTCGGACAGCATCCGAGAAGCAGAAAAGTCCCTTGTAGAAGGAGGAGGAGAAATTCTTCAAGGTGGGCATCCTTGGAAGAGGCTTTGCAGTCAGGTTACAGTGACTAGGAGAAAGTGAGGACTGCCGAACATTCTTGATGAAGGGTTTATCTCCTGCTCCTTGAATGCTGCCTGACCAGCTGTGTTTTTTGAGCACTATACGTTTTGACTCTGATCTCCAGCATCTGCAGTCCTCACTTTCTCTTTAGAAGGATATATATGTCAAATACAGGCAAATCAGACCTAGTTCAGTTCAGGAAACTTGACCGGCATGGACCGATTCCATGCCACCTGACTCTATGACTCTAAATGATAAGCTCTAAGATTTGCATCCATCTTCAGCTACAAGTGTTGAGTGGATGATCCAGCTCAGCCTCCTTCTGAGGTCCCCAGCATCACAGATGCCAGTCTTCAGCCAAATTGAGTCACTCCACATGATATTAAGAAATGGCTGAAGACACTGGATACTGCAAAGACTACGCCCTAAAAACATCAGGCAATTGCACCGAAGTCTAATACTCCAGAACTAGCCATGCCTCTGGTCAGCTATTCCAGAATATTCTGGGCAATCCAAGATGGAGGACGGGAAAAATTTCTGGCTGTAACAGGCTATTCCTTTTTTGAGATATATTAGATGTTGGAGTTGATTTCCTCAAAAACAGTTGTATCAAAAGGCATATGCAGTGAAGAAGAGTGAATGCATCCCTATGTGCTATTTTTAATAAATGATGTCTCAATGAGAACAGCAATAACTTTTTTATATGCTGTTGCAATTGTTTTGGAACTTTGAAAAGAAAAGTCAAAACAACAGCACTTTTAAAAGGGAGAAAGACAGGCAAAGGCAGCAAGCACATGGTCTATAAGGGAGATGGAGAAAGAAGCCCACATTGCTAACTGACATATAGTGAATCTGCACAGTTACTGCCTTTGCTGTTTGAATTCATGTATCGCTGAACATCTGAGTGTGTCTAGGAAAACTTAACAATCAGCAAAATTCACAACTGGTCTGGCAGGAATCTGCATGGGAGAGATCACAGCACAAAAACAGATAAGTAAATAGTTTTAAGTATAGCTTTGCTGAAAATCTACAATAGTGAGTAGAGTGGGTTCTTCCTTGATTATATTGGGATCTGAATCTTGATTAAATTTTAAGATATAAGCTCTAAGTACTAAGTTAGCCTGGAGCAGTGTTTTGTAGAGCGACAGTTACAGACGATGAGGAATTTACAAGAGCTAGGGGGTGTGATTGATAGCAGTTGTAGGAAGGGAGAAAAGCCGCAGATACAGTCAGGTAGATGGGTTAACTCCAAGAAAGGTAGGAGCGGGAGGCGGGTAGTAAAGGAGTCTTCTGTGGCTATACACATCTCAAACAAGTATACTGTTTAGGAAAATGTAGGAGGTATGTATTTCAGGGGAATGTAGCACAAACAGCTAAGTTTCTGACATCAAGACTGGCTCTAATGTAATGAGGGGTACATCGGGTTCCAAGTGATCAAATGTGTTAGGGGACTCTCTAGTCAGGGGAACAGATAGACATTTCTGTGGCCAGCAGTGAAAAATCAAAATGGTGCGTTGCCTCCCTGATGCCAGGATCAAAGATGTCTCAGAGAGGGACCAGCAGGAGGTCATTGTACACAATGGTTCCAATGACATAGGAAGAGAAAAGCATGAGATTCTGAAGGGAGAATATAGAAGGTTAGGTAGAAATTTAAAATGGAGGTCCTTGAGGGTAGTAATATCTGGATTACTCCCGGTGCTACGATCTAGTGAGGGCAGGAATAGGAGGATAGAGCAGATGAATGTGTGTGTGAAGAGCTGGTGTATGGGAGAAGGATTCACATTTTTGGATAATTGGAATCTCTTCTGGGGTTGAAGTGACCTGTACAAGAAGGATAGATTTCACCTGAATTGGAAGGGGACTAATATACTGGCAGGGAGATTTGCTAGAGCTGCTCAGGAGGATTTAAACTAGTAAGGTGGGGGAGTGGGACTCAGGGAGATACTGAGGAAAGAGATCAACCTGAGACTGGTACAGTTGAGAAAAGTGAGTCAAACATTCAGGGCAGGCAGGAACAAAGCAGAGAACATGATAAGACTGATAAATTAAACTGCATTTATTTCAATGCAAGAGGCCTAACAGGGAAGGCAGATGAACTCAGGGCATGGTTAGGAACATGGGACTGGGATATCATAGCAATTACAGAAACATGGCTCAGGGTTGGACAGGACTGGCAGCTTAATGTTCCCGGATACAAATGCTACAGGAAGGATAGAAAGGGAGGCAAGAGAGGAGGGGGAGTGGCGTTTTTGATCAGGGACAGCATTGCAGCTGTGCTGAGAGAGGATATTCCCGGAAATACATCCAGGGAAGTTATTTGGGTAAAACTGAGAAATAAGAAAGGGATGATCACCTTATTGGGATTCTATTATCGACCCCCTTATAGTCAGCGGGAAATTGAGAAACAAATTTGTATGGAGATTTCAGTTATCTATAAGAATAATAGGGTGGTTCTGGTAGAAGATTTTAACATTCCAAAAATAGACTGGGACTGCCATAGTGATAAGGATTTAGGTGGAGAGGAATTTGTTAAGAGTGTACAAGAAAATTGGATGTACCTACTAGAGAAAGTAGGTACCTGACCTACTCTTGGGAAATAAGACAGGGCAAGTGACTAAGGTGTCAGTGTGGGAGCACTTTGGGGCCAGAACCCATAATTCTATTTGCTTTAAAACAGTCAAGGAAAATGATAGACTAGATCTAAAAGTTTAAGTTCTAAATTGGAGGAAGGCTAATTTTGACGGTATTAGGCAAGAATTTTCAAAAGCTGATTGGATGCAGATGTCCACAGGTAAAGGATCGCCTGGAAAATGGGAAACCTTCAGAAATTAGATAACGAGAGTCCAGAGACAGTATATTCCTGTTAGGTTGAAAGGAAAGGCCGGTAGGTGTAGGGAATGCTGGATAACTTAAGAAATTTAGGGTTTAGTTCAGAAAAAGAAGGCAGCATATGTCACGGAAAGACAGGAGAGATCAAATGAATCCTTGGAAGAGTATAAAGGCAGTAGGAGTATATTTAAGAAGGAAATCAGGAGGGCAAAAAGGGGGTATGAGATTGTGTTGGCAAATAGGGTTAAGAAGAATCCAAAGGGTTTTTATAAGTACATTAAGGACAAAAGGGTAACTCAGGAGCGAAGAGGACAGCAAGATCAGCAAGGCAGCGTTTGTGTGGAGCTGCAGGAGATGGGAGAGGTACTAAATGAGCATTTTGCATCAGTGTTTATTGCGGAGAAGGTCGTGGAAGACATTGAATTTGGGGAAGTAGATGGTGACATCTTGAAACATGTCCATATTACAGAGGAGGAAGCGCTGGATGTCTTGAAATGCATAAAAGTGGATAAATCCCCAGGACCTGATCAGATGTAGCCTCGAACTCTGTGGGAAGCTAGGGAAGTGATTGCTGGGCCTCTTTGCTGAGATATTTGTATCATCGATAGTCACAGGTGAGGTGCCAGAAGACTGGAGGTTGGCTGACATGGTACCATTATTTAAGAAAGGTGGTAAGGACAAGCCAGGGAACTATAGACCAGTGAGCCTGATGTTGGTGGTGGGTAAGTTGTTGAAGGGAATCCTGACGGACAGGATTTACACGTATTTGGAAAGGTAAGGACTGATTAGGGATAGTCAACATCGCTTTGTGTGGGGCAAATCATGTCTTACAAACTTGATTGAGTTTTTTGAAAAGGTAACAAAGAGGATTGATGAGGGCAAAGCGATGGATGTGATCTATATGGACTTCAGTAAGGCATTCAACAAGGTTCCCCATGGGAGACTGGTTAGCAAGGTTAGATCTCACGGAATACAGGGAGAGCTAGCCGTTAGGATACATAACTGGCAGAGGGTGGTGGTGGTAGGTTGATTTTCAGACTGGAGGCCTGTGTCCAGTGGAGTGCCACAAGGATTGGTGCTGGATCCTCTACTTTTTGTCATTTACATAAATGATTTGGATGCGACCATAAGTGGTATAGTTAGTAAGTTTGCAGATGACACCAAAATTGGAAGTGTTGTGCACAGCAAAGAAGATTATCCCAGATTGCAACGGGAACTTGATCAGATGGGCCAGTGGGCTGAGGAGTGGCAGTTGGGCTGAGGAGTGGCAGTTGGCATTTAATTTAGATAAATGCGAGATAGTGCATTTTAGGAAAGCAAATCTTAGCAGGATTTATACACTTAATGGTAATGACCTGGGAGTGTTGCTGAACAAAGAGACCTTGCAGGTTCATAGCTCCTTGAAAGTAGAGTCACAGATAGATAGGATAGTGAAGAAGGTGTTTGGAATGCTTTCCTTTATTGATCAGAGCATTGAGTATAGGAGTTAGGAGGTTATTTTGCGGCTGTACAGGATGTTGGTTATGCCACTTTTGGAATATTACATGCAATTCTGGTTTCCTTCCTCTCAAAAGAATGTTGTGAAACTTGAAAGGGTTCAGAAAAGATTTACAAGGATTTTGCCAGGGTTGGAGGTTTTGAGGTATAGGGAGAGGCTGAATAGGCTGAGGCTGTTTTCCCTGGAGTGTCGAAGGCTGAGGGGTGACCTCACAGAGGTTTATAAAATCATGAGGTGCATGGAAAGGGTAAAAAGACAAAGTATCTTCCCTGGGGTGGGGGAGTCTACAATTAGAGGGCATAGGTTTAGGATGAGAGGGGTAAAATATAAAAGGGACCTAAGGGGCAATTTTTTCATGCAGAGGGTAGTGCGTGTATGGAATGAGCTGCCAGAGGATGTGGTGGAGGCTGGTACAATTGTAACATTCAAAAGGCATCTGGATGGGTATATGTACAGGAAGTGTTTAGAGGGATATGAGCCAAGTGCTGGCAAATGAGAATAAATTGGCTTGGGATATCTGGTCGGCAATGACAAATTGGACCAAAGGGTCTGTTTCCGTGCTGTACATCTCTATGACTCTATGATTCTAATATGGGCATCTACCTGACAATGTGGAAACCAAGGATATCCTGTCCATGAAAAATAGGACAAATCCACTTAGACAATTACTGACCTATCAATCTCCACTCCATCATCAGCAAAGTGATGGAAGGCATTGTCCACAGTGCTATGAAACAGCATTACAGCAATAACATGCTCATTGATGCTTTGTTTGGGTTCTGCCCAAGTTGGACTAGAAAGCTGAACATAAGAGATGAAGTGAGAGTGACTACCATTGACAATTTACAGCCCTCAAATACTGAAGCAGTCTGTTTCCAAATGCAGGAAGGCCTGGCTAAATCCAGGCTTGGGTTGTTAAGAGACAAGTAACATTTACAACACCCAAATGCCGGAACATGGTCATTTCAAAGAAAAGCGAGTCTAAGCATTTTGCCTTGACATTGAATGCTAAAATCATTCCACAAACCCCCCTACTATCAACATCTTGGGGTTACCATTGATCAGAAACTGAACAGGCCTAGCCATATAAATACTGTGGTTACAAAAGCAGGTGGGAGACTCAGAATCTTGCAGTGAGTAACTCAACATCTGACTCCCAAAGCCTGTCCACCATTTACAAGGCAAAAATCAGAAGTGTGACAGAATACTCTGCACCTCTCTAATGAGGGCAGCACTAATGACACGACGAAACTCAACACCCTCCAGGACGAAACAGTCCACTTGATTGACACCACATCCATCATCCTCAATACTAACTCTCTTCACTACAGAGAGTGGCAAGTAATATGAACCAAAAGATGCAATTCGTTAATTCCCCACAGCACCATCAACATCATTTTCCAATCATTGTCTAGCAAGTGCTAGACAAAAAAAAGAGAAGAACAGCTAATGCATAGGCATACTAACACCCACAGGTTCCCATCCAAGATATGACACCATCCTAACTTGGAACTATATTGTTGTTTTTGCACTGTCACTCAGTCAAATTCCAGGAACTCAGTTTCTAACCGTACTGTGGAGCTACTGACAACTGTAGCAGTTCAAGATTGCAGCTCACCACCACATTCTCAAATGATTAGGGACAGCCCTATTCCATCAACGAATTAGAAGAATATTCCTTCAGGCTGAAAGGGGAATTAAAATACTAAAACAAAGTTAGTCAACAGAAAATGTATTTAAATTGCAAATTCCTGTAAAAAAAAATACAGAATATAGGTACTAAAAGATAATCTGAAGTTAAATAAGATCAGGGTGCAGATTTCTAACCAACAAAGAATGGCAAAATGCAGATTAGCCACTGAACTGAACACTGGCAGTTGTGTTTGATTTCTCACTTTGTCCCCTAGTTATTTTGGGAAAGTATGTAAATTAAATATCAACTGACAGAATATGCTGACTGACTGTTCCCTATTTGCTGTTCATAACTGCTTTCTGACAGTTGGTCTGAATGGTTCTTGTCAAACAAATCTGAACTAGTCGACTACACATTACATTGAGCAGTTGTATATTCTATCAGAAAATCAAACACAAGCCCACAAATGATGCCATCCAAGGATGTTAAATTCAAAAATGCAAACATAGAAAAAGAACAACACCTCTGTCACGCTCCTTGGAATCATGTCAGAATTGGACACAGTTTCTGCAATTTGACTGATCAAAGCAAATAGCATCCACTTAAAAGTCATTCTAGCTGTTATAAACTAACACATACTTTGCCTTAACAATATTTATTACAGTTCAACAAGAATATTAAGTCCACAACGCTGGTCACTGAATAGATATTATGATCCTAAAAATGTTATGAATCTAAATATTATTAATTAACAAGTATGCTCAACGTCATAATGACCACCAACAATGAGAATGTTATCACTGTAAAGGGCTCCCCATTGGTTTAGTGTGCTTATCCAATTGATAGTTGAACCATAAATACAAGGTGGTTCCTGTAGTCATTACCAATCTGGCAGATTTCCACAGAGATGATCGTCACTTGTTTAGTGTTTAAGAACATAAGTACTAGGAACAGGAGAAAGCAATTCTGTCACTCGAGCCTGCTCTGCCACTTACTACAACATTGGCTAATCTCATCTCAACCTCAACTACACTTTCCTGCTCATTCCTTTACCCTTTAATCCATTATTAGTTAAAAATCTGTGTATTAGCGGGTTTGAGAAGATTTGTAGCTCAGGTTGAGGTTCTGGATGTAGCTTTGCTCACTGAGCTGAAAGGTTCATTCCTAGACATTTCGTCACCCTACCAGTTAACATCTTCAGTGGGCCTCAGGCAAAGCACTGTACTTGATTCCTGTTTTCTATTTATATGTTTGGGTTGGTGATGTCATTTCCTGTGGTGATGTCACTTATGGTTCTTTTTCTCAGGGGGTGGTAGATGGGGTCTAATTCGATGTGTTTGTTGATAGAGTTCCGGTTGGAATGCCATACTTCTAGGAATTCTCTTGCAGTTCTCTGTTTGGCTTGTCCTAAGATGGATGTGTTGGCCCAGTCAAAGTGGTGTCCTTCCTTATCTGTATGTAAGGATACTAGTGAGAGAGGGTCATGTCATTTTGTGGCTAGTTGATGTTCATGTATCCTAGTGGCTAGTTTTCTGCCTGTCTGACCAATGTAGTGTTTGTCACAGTTCTTGCACGATATTTTGTAAATGACATTAGTTTTGCTTGTTGTTTGTATTGGGTCTTTCAAGTTCATTAGCTGCTGTTTTAGTGTGTTGGTGGGTTTGTGGGCTACCATGACGCCAAGGGGTTTGAGTTGTCTGGCAGTCATTTCCGAGATGTCTTTGATGTAGGGGAGAGTGGCTCGGGTTTCTGGATGTGTTCTGTGTGCTTGTTTGTGTTTGTTGCTGAGAAAACAGCAGACTGTGTTCATTGGGTTTAGATTAGAGGATTCCTGATGAAGGGCTTTTGCCCGAAACGTCGATTTCCCTGCTCCTCATATATTGCCTGACCTCCTGTGCTTTTCCAGCACCACTCTAATCTAAACTCTGATTTCCAGCATCCACAGTGCTCACTTTTGCCTGTGTTCATTGGGTACCCATTCTTTTCGAATACACGATACAGGTGATTTTCCTCTGCTCTGCGTAGTTCCTCTGTGCTGTAGTATGTGTTGACTCATTGAAATAATGTTCTGATGCAGCTTCGTTTGTGGATATTGGGATGATTGTTTCTGTCATTCAATATTTGGTCTATATGTGTTGTTTTTCTGTACATGCTGGTTTGAAGTTGCCCACTGGCTGTTCACTCTGCTGCGACATCTAGGAACTGCGGTTTGTTGTGATTTTTCTCCTCTTTAGTGAATTTTATGCCAGTAAGGGTATTATTGATGGTTTTGAAGGTTTCCTCTAATTTGTTTTGTTTAGTGATGGCAAAGGGGTCATCCATGTAGCAGACCCAAAGCTTGGGTTGGTTGGTTGGCAGAGCTATGTGTTCGAGTCTCTGCATTACTGCCTCTGCTAAGAACCCTGATTTCGGAGATCCCATGGGTTTTCCATTGGTTTGTAGGTTTGTTGTTGAAGGTGAAGTGTGTGGTAAGGCATAGGTCCAGTAGCAAGGCTAATGTCACTTACAAAATACTCTGCAAGAACTGTGACAAACAATAGCTACCAGGATACATGAACACCAACTAGCCACAAAATGACATGACCCTCTCTCACTAGTAACCTTATATACAGATAAGGAAGGACACCACTTTGACTGGGCCAACACATCCATCTTAGGACAAGCCAATCAGAGAACCGCAAGAGAATTCCTAGAAGTATGGCATTCCAACCGGAACTCTATCAACAAACACATCGAATTAGACCCCATCTACCACTCCCTGAGAAAAAGAACCAGAAATGACATCACCAACCCAAAGAAGGAAAGAGATCAATGTGAGACTGGTACAGTTGAGAACAGAAGCGAGTCAAACAGTCAGGGCATGTGGGGACAAGGTAGGACTAATAAATTATGCCAGTAAGGGTGTTATTGATGGTTTTGAAGGTTTCCTCTAATTTGTTTTGTTTAGTGATGACAAAGGTGTCATCCATGTAGCAGACCCAAAGCTTGAATTGATTGGTTGGCAGAGCTGTGTGTTCACGTCTCTGCATTACTGCCTCTGCTAAGAACCCTGATTTCGGAGATCCCATGGGTTTTCCATTGGTTTGTAGGTTTGTTGTTGAAGGTGAAGTGTGTGGTAAGGCATAGGTCCAGTAGCAAAGCTAATGTCACTTACAAAATACCCTGCAAGAACTGTGACAAACAATAGCTACCAGGATACACGAACACCATCTAGCCACAAAAACGACATGACCCTCTCTCACTAGTATCCTTATATACAGATAAGGAAGGACACCATTTTGACTGGGACAACACATCCATCTTAGGACAAACCAAACAGAGACACGCATGAGAATTCCTAGAAGCATGGCATTCCAACTAGAACTCTGTCAACAAACACATTGTTAGACCTCATCTACCACACCCTGAGAAAAAGAACCGGAAATGACATCACCAACCCAAAGAAGGAAAGAGATCAATCTGAGACTGGTATAGTTGAGAACAGAAGCGAGTCAAACAGTCAGGGCAGGCAGAGAACAAGGTAGGACTGATAAATTTAACTGCATTTATTTCAATGCAAGGGGCCGAACATGGAAGGCAATGAACTCAGGGCATGGTTAGGAACATGGGACTGGGATTTCATAGCAATTACAGAAACATGGCTCAGGGATGGGCAGGCTTAATGTTCCAGGATACAAATGCGACAGGAAGGATAGAAAGGAAGACAAGAGAGGAGGGGGAGTGGCATTTTTGATAAGGGATTGCATTACAATTGTGCTGAGGGAGGATATTCCCTGAAATACATCCAGGGAAGTTATTTGGGTGGAACTGAGAAATAAGAAAGGGATGATAACCTTATTGGGATTGTATTATAGACCCCCTAATAGTCAGAGGGAAATTGAGAAACAAACTTGTAAGGAGATCTCAGCGATCTATAAGAATAATAGGGTGGTTATGGTAGGGGAATTTAACTTTCCAAACATAGACTGGGACTGTCATAGTGTTAAGGGTTTAGATGGAGAGGAATTTGTTAAGTGTGTAAAAGACAATTTTCTAATTCAGTATGTGGATGTACCTACTAGAGAAGGTGCAAAACTTGACCTACTCTTGGGAAGTAAGGCAGGGCAGGTGACTGAGGTGTCAGTGGGGAGCACTTTGGGGCCAGTGACCATAATTTATTAGATTTAAAATAATGATGGAAAAGGATAGACCAGATCTAAAAGTTGAACTTCTAAACTGGAGAAAGGCTAATTTTGATGGTATTAGGCAAGAACTTTCGAAAGCTGATTGGGGGCAGATGTTCACAGGTAAAGGAACAGCTGGAAAATGGGAAGCCTTCAGAAATGAGATAACGAGAATCCAGAGAAAGTATCTTCCTGTTAGGGTGAAAGGAAAGGCTGGTAGGTGTAGGGATTGCTGGATGACTAAAGAAATTGAGGGTTTGGTTAAGAAAAAGAAGGAAGCATATGTCAGGTATAGACAGGATAGATTGAGTGAATCCTTAGAAGACTATAAAGGAAGTAGGAGTATACTTAACAGAGAAACCAGGAGGGCAAAAAGGGGACATGAGATACTTTGGCAAATAGAATTAAGGAGAATCCAAAGGGTTTTTACAAATACATTAAGGGCAAAAGGGTAACGAGGGAGAGAATAGGGCCCCTCAAAGACCAGCAAATCGGCCTTTGAGTGGAGCCGCAGAAAATGGGGGAAATACTAAATGAATATTTTGCATCAGTATTTCCTGTGGAAAAGGATATGGAAGATATCGACTGTAAGGAAATAGATGGTGACATCTTGCAAAATGTCCATATTACAGAGGAGGAAGTGCTGGATGTCTTGAAACAGGTAAAAGTGGATAAATCCCCAGGACCTGATCAGGTATACCCTATAACCCTGTGGGAAGCTAGAGAAGTGATTGCTGGGCCTCTTGCTGAGATATTTGTATCATCAATAGTCACAGATGAGGTGCCGGAAGGCTGGAGATTGGCTAACGTTATGCCATTGTTTAAGAAAGGTAGTAAGGACAAGCAAGGGAACTATAGAGCAGTGAGCCTGACATCGGTGGTGGGCAAATTGTTGGAGGGAATCCAGAGGGATAGGATGTACATGTATTTGGAAAGCCAAGGACTGATTAGGGATAGTCAACATGGCTTTGTGCATGGGAAATCATGTCTCACAAAATTGATTGAGTTTTTTGAGGAAGTAACAAAGAGGATTGATGAGGGCAGAGTGGTAGATGTGATCTATATGGACTTCAGTGAGCCATTCGACACAGAGACTGATTAGCAAGGTTAGATCTCATGGAATACAGGGAGAACTAGCCATTTGGATACAGAACTGGCTCAAAGGTAGAAGACAGAGGGTGGTGGTAGAAGGTTGTTTTTCAGACTGGAGGCCTGTGACCAGTGGAGTGCCACAAGGATCGGTGCTGGGTCCTCTACATTTTGTCATTTATATAAATGATTTGGATGCGAGCATAAGAGATACAGTTAGTAAGTTTGTAGATGACACCAAAGTTGGAGGGGTAGTGGACAGCAAAGAGGGACCAAACGCTGTGTTTCTGTGCTGTACATCTTTATGACTCTCACATGTTATTGCTGGAGGGAATCCTGAGGGACAGGATGTACATGTATTTGGAAAGGCAAGGACTGATTAGGGATAGTCAACATGGCTTTGTGCGTGGGAAATCATATCTCACAAACTTGATTGAGTTTTTTGAAGAAGGAACAAAGAGGATTGGATGAGGGCAGAGCAGTAGATGTGATCAATATGGACTTCAGTAAGGCGTTCAACAAGGTTCCCCATGGGAGACTGAATAGCAAAGTTAGATCTCATGGAATACAGGGAGAAGTAGCCATTTGGATACAGAACTGGCTCAAAGGTAGGATTCAGAGGGTGGCAGTGGAGGGTTGTTTTTCAGACTGGAGGCCTGTGACCAGTGTAGTGCCACAAGGATCAGTGCTGGGTCCTCTACTTTTTGTCATTTACATAAATGATTTGGATGCGAGCATAAAAGGTACAGTTAGTAAGTTTGTAGATGACACCAAAATTGGAGGTGTAGTGGACAGCGAAGAGGGTATCTCAGATTACACCAGGATCTTGAGCAGATGGGCCAATGGGCTGAGAAGTGGCAGATGGAGTTTAATTCAGATAAATGCAAGGTGCTGCATTTTGGGAAAGCAAATCTTAGCAGGACTTTCCACTTAGTGGTAAGGTCCTAGGGAGTGTTGCTGAACAAAGAGACCTTGGAGTGCAGGTTCATAACTCCTTGAAAGTGGAATTGCAGGTAGATAGGATAATGAAGAAGGCATTTGATATGCTTTCCTTTATTGGTCACAGTACTGAGTACAGGAGTTGGGAGGTCATGTTGCGGCTGTACAGGACATTGGTTAGGCCACTGTTGGAATATTGCGTGCAATTCTGGTCTCCTTCCTATCAGAAAGATGTTGTGAAACTTGAAAGGGTTCAGAAAAGATTTATAAGGATGTTGCCAGGGTTGGAGGATTTGAGCTATGGGGAGAGGTTGAATAGGCTGGGGCTGTTTTCCCTGGAGCGTCGGAGGCTGAGGGGTGACCTTATAGAGGTTTACAAAATTATGAGAGGCATGGATAGGATAAATAGACAAAGTCTTTTCCCTGGGATCAGGGAGTCCAGAACTAGAGGGCATAGGTTTAGGGTGAGAGGGGAAAGATATAAAAGAGAACTATAGAGCATCTTTTTCACACAGAGAGTGGTAAGTGTATGGAATGAGCTGCCAGAGGAAGTGGAGGAGGCTGGTACAATTGCAACATTTGAGAGGCATTTGGGTGGGTATATGAATAGGAAGGGTTTGGAGGGATATGGGCCAGGTGCTGGCAGATGGGACTAGATTGGGTTGGGTATCTGGTCGGCATGGACGAGTAGGACCGAAGAGTTAGTTTCCATGCTGTACATCTCTATGACTCTATGACTCTAAACCCAAATATATAAATAGAAAGCAGGAATCATGTGCAGTGCTTCACCTGAGGCCCACTGAAGATGTTACCGAGTAGGGTGATGAAACATCTGGAAATGAACCTTGCAACTCAGCGAGCAAACCTACATCCAAAATCTGTGAATGTCGTCCTTAAATTTTTAATGTCCCAGCGTCTATTGCGTACTGGGATTTTGAATTCTACAAATTCACAACTCCATGAGAGAAGTAATTCCTCCTCATCTTTTTGAATCTGCCAATCTGTAGCCTAAAACTGTGACCTCTTATTTAACATTGTCTCACAAGAGGAAACATCCACTCTAAGTTTACTTTGTCAATCCCCTTTAGCATCTTTCATTCTTCTTTTTATCTCATTTGTAGGATGAGGGCATCGCTGGCTGGCCAGCATTTATTAATCGGCCCTAGTTGCTCAAAAAGGTGGTCATGAGCTGTCTTCTTGACCCACTGCAGTCCACCTGCTGGAGGTTGATCCACAATGCCACTAGGGAGGGAATTCTTCAATATATACCTCAATGATATCGCCTCCCATCCTTCTAAACCCTGGTGAATATAGGCCTAACCTGCTCAATTTCTCCTCATAATACAAGCCTTTCATCTCTGTAATTAATTTAGTGCGCATTCTCTGAACTGCCTTCAATGCAATTATAACTTTTCTCAAGTATGTGGACCAAAACTATACACAATACCCATCAATGCCTTGTACAGTTGCCACAAAAATTCCCTACTTTTATACTCCTGTCCTTCAGCAATAAATGCCAATATTCCACTTGTCTTCCTGGTTACCTATAGTACCTGACTACTAGCTTCCTGCAATTCATGCACGAGGACATCCAGATCCCTCTGCATCAAGCATTTTAAAGTTTCCCTTCGTTTCGATAATAAGTTGCCTTTGTACTCTTCCAACCAATCTAAATAACTTCACATTTATCCACATTAAACTTTATCTGCCAAATTTTAGTCCATTCACCTAACTTATCCATATTTATTTGTAAATTTCATATTTCTTCATTGCAAATTACTATCCCACTTATTTTACTGTCATATGCAAATTTGGCTACAGTACATTCTACCCTGCATTCCAATCATTAATATAAATTACAAATAGCTGAGGCCCGAGGACCAAATTCTGTGGCATCCCACTAGTTATAATTTGCCAACCAGAAAAAGACCATATCCTGATCCTTTACATTCTGCTGGTTAGCCAATTCGCTATCCCAGTGGTTCACACCCTTTTCAACATCAACGCACACTTCAACAAGACTCACAATTCCACCGCACACTCACTTTTTCAACTGATTTGACTGCTACCACAGTTATGGACATACTAGAGAGGTTAGATTATAAGACCATAAGATATAAGAGCAGAAATTAGGCTATTAAGCCCATCAAGTCTGCTCTACCATTCAATCATGGCTGATAAGTTTCTCAACTCAATTCTCTCGCTTTTTCCCCATAACCCTTGATCCCCTTAATACTGAAAACCCTATCCATCTCAGTCTTAAATAGACTCAGCGGTCTGGCCTCTACAGCCTTCTGTGGCAATGACTTCCATAGATTCACCACTCTCTGGCTGAAGTTTCTCCTTATCTCCATTCTAAAAGGTCTGCCCTTTACTCTAAGGTTGTGCCCAGAGGTCCTAG
Source organism: Chiloscyllium punctatum (assembly GCF_047496795.1). Lineage (NCBI taxonomy): Eukaryota > Metazoa > Chordata > Chondrichthyes > Orectolobiformes > Hemiscylliidae > Chiloscyllium > Chiloscyllium punctatum. The sequence continues at coordinate 34,933,144 of NC_092741.1, forward strand.
TCTCTACTACCAGTGGAAACATCTTCCCAACATCTACTCTATCCAGGCCATTCAGTATTGCGCTTATTTCTATTAGATCCTCCCTCATCCTTCTAAACTCCATTGAGGATAGACCCAGAGTCTTTTCGTTCCTGAGACCCTTCTCGTGAACCTCACCTGAACATGCTCCAAGGACATTACACCCTTTCTGAGATATGGGGCCCAAAACTGTGCACAACACTCCAAATGTGATTTGACCAGAACTTTCTGGAGCCTCAGAAGTTCATCCCTGCTTTTATATTCAAGTCCTCTCAAAATAAATGCCATCATTGCATTTGCCTTCCTAACTACTGATTCAATCTGCATGTTTACCTTGAGAGAATCCTGAACTAGAACTCCCAAGTCTCTTCACACTTCAAACTTCTGTATTTTCTCCCCATTTAGAAAATAGTCCATGCCTCTATTCTTCCTACCAAAGTGCAGAACCTCACACTTTCCCACGTTGTACTCCATCTGCCACTTGTTTACCCACTCTCCTATCCTGTCCAATCCTTCTGCAGCACCCCCGCCTCCTCAATGCTATCTGTCTCACCACCTATCTTTGTATCATCTGCAAACTTAGCCAGAATGCACTCAGTTCCTTCATCTAGATCATTATACATAAAGTGAAAAGTTGTGGTCCCAACACGGAGCCTTGCAGAACGCCATTTGTCACCAGCTGCCATCCTGAGAAGGACCCTTTTTTCCTCACTCTCTGCTTTCTGCCAGACAGCCAAGCTTCTATCCATTCTAGCACCTTGCCTCTAACACCATGAGCCCTTATCTTACTCAGTAGTCTCCTGTGTGACACCTTGTCAAAGTCTAGTTAGATAATACCAATTGGCTCTCCTTGGTCTAACCTTCGCGTTATTTCCTCAAAGAATTCTAGAAGGTTTGTCAGGTATGACCTCCTCTTGATGAAATCATGCTAAATTTGCCCTCTTTTACCATACGCTTCCAAGTATTCATAAATCTCATCCTTCACAATGGATTACCCACGACCGAGGTTAGGCTAATCTGTCCGTAATTTTTGTCTTTTGCCTTAGTTATTTTAAACAGGGGCGTCACGTTAGCTATTTTTCAGTCCTCTGAGACCCTTCCTGATTCTAGTGATTCCTGAAAGATCACCACTAACGCCTCCACTATCACTTCAACTATCGCCCTTAGAACTCTGCGGTGTAATCCATCTGGTCCAGGTGACTTATCTAGCTTCAGGCCATTCAGTTTTTCTAGCACCTTCTCATTGGTGATGGCCACCATACTCAGCTCTGCCTTTTTATTCTCTTGAATCTTTGGGATATTACTCATGTCTTATACCATGAAGATTGATGCAAAGTAATTATATAGTTCCTCAGCCATTTCCTTGTTCCCCACTACTATTTCTCCAGCGTCATTTTCCACCAGTCCAATGTCCACTTTTGCCTCTCTTTTGCTCTTTATATATCTAAAGAAACTCTTAGTCTTCCTTTATTTTACTGGCTAGCTTACCCTCATATTTAATCTTTTCCCTCCTTATTTCTTTGTTTGTAGCCCTCTGTTGGTCTTTGTAAGTTTCCCAATCGTCTGGTTTACCCACTGCCCTTCGCCACATTATATGCTTTCTCTTTTGTTTTTATGCTATCCCTGACTTCTGTAGTCAGCTATGGTTGGCTCATCCTCCCTGTACTATGCTTCTTTTTCCATGGGATGAATCTCTGCTATCTCTCCTGAATTACTCCCAGAAACTCCTGCCATTCCAGTTCCACTGTCTTTCCTGCTAGGCTTCTCTCCCAGCCAATTCTAGCAGCACCTCCGTCATGCCTCCCTGTTTGCCTTTATTCAGCTGTAATACTGTCCGCTCTAATTCTAAATTCTCCCTCTCAAATTGCAGAATAAACTCAACCACTGCCTACTAAGGGTTCCCTCACCTTAAGCTCCCTTATCAAATCTGCCTCATTGCACAACACTAAATCCAGTCTTGCCTGTTCCCTAATGGGCTCCACCACAAGCTGCTACAAAAAGCCATCTTGTTGACATTCCATAATTTCCTTTTCTTGCAATCCGCTACTAACCTGCTTTTCCCAGTCAACCTGCATATTGAAATCCCCCATGATCACTGTAACTTTGCCTTTCCTATACATCTTTTCAATCTCCTGGTGAATCTTGCGCCCCAGCTCCTGACTACTGTTTTGAGGCCTGTACATAGCTCCAACTATGTTTTTTCTTAAATCTTTGAGTTCCTCAATTCTACCCACATAGATTCTACACCATCTGACCCGACTTTGTTTCTTACTATTGATTTAATTTCATTTCGTACTAATAATGCAATCCCATCCCCTCTGCCCACCTGCCTATCTTTTCAATAGGATGTAAAGCCTTGAATATTCAGTTCCTAATCCCGATCCCCTTGCAGCCACGTCTCCGCGATGCACACCAAGTCATACCTGCCAATTTCGATCTGCCCACATCATACTTGTCAATTTCAATCTGCAACATCGTTCATGCATCAAGCTAAAGAAGGCTTAAAAGCATTAATGATTCAAATTTAGTGGAAAGAATACACTATCCTCCAACGCACGCACAGACGCATTTTCAAAATCAGCTCAGCTCAACTATTTGCCAACTTTTCTCTATAAATGAGACATTCAAGTCAGGAGCAAGTGGCATCTCCTGACCATGAAAATCCAAAGGCTGGATACATGATAAGTAAGATTGCAGATGACACAAAATTTGGCCAGGTGGTTGACAGTGAGAAAGATGGTCTTCGTGTATAGGAGTATATAGACAGATTGTCAGATGGGCAGATTGGTGGCCGACAGAATTTAACCCTGATAAGTGTGAGATGATGCACTTTGGAAGAAGTAATAAGACATTCAATGATTGGCAAGAGACTAGGAAGTTCAGAGGAACAGAGGGATCTTGGGATGCTTCTCCACAAATCCTTGAAGGTGGCTGGGCAGGTTAATAAGGTAGTTAAGGCATATGGGACATCTGCCTTTATCAAACATGGCATTGATTATAACAGCAAGGAGGTTAAGTTAGAGCCACAGCTGGAGTACTGTGTGGAGTTCTGATCACAATGGTAGCGGAAGGGTGTGACTGGACAGTACGCAGAGGAGATTCACCAGCATTTTGCCAGGGATGGAGCAGTTTAGCTATGAAGAGAGGAAAGATAAGCTTGGGTTGCTTTCTTTGGAGCTGAATGGGGTACCTAATTGAGGTATATAAGATTATGAGGGACATGGACATTAGAGATCAGCTGTTCCCCTTAGTCAAAGAGGGCAAGATTTTAAGATGAAAGGCAGGAAGTTTAGAGGGAATTTGAGGAAAAGCTTTTTCAGCCAAAACGTGGTGGGAATCTGGAATGCATTGCCCAGGATGGTAGCTGAGGCAGGAAATCTTACAACCTTTAATAAGTAGTTGAGTGAGCGTCATAACATTCAAAGCTACGGGTCAAGTGCTGTAAAAATGGAATAAAGTAGATTGAGAGTATTTTTGATCAGTGAAGACTGTATGGGTCAAGGGCCTTCTTCTGCCCTGTATGATTCTCTCATTCTATTGTCTCTGAACAATTCTTGTTTTTTCTGTTTGGGTGTAGAACTATGGCCTGGACAGAAAGAGTGTTAAGGGTTTAGAGGGGACAGATTCCTTGAAATGTATTCGGAAGTTTATAAAATAATGAGAGGTGTAGATAGAGTTGATGGTAGTTGTTTTTTTTTCCCCTAAGATGGGGAATTTCAAGACTAGAGGTCACATTTTTAAGGTGAGAGGAGAGAGATTTCAAAAAGACATACAAGGGTAGTTTGTGTGTGGAATGAACTTCCTGAGGAAATGGTGGATGTGGGTACATTTACAATGTTTAAAAGATATTTTGATGGATACATGAATAGGAGTGGTTGGGGGGGATATGGGCCAAGAGCAGGCAGGAGGGACAAGTTTAGTTTGGGTTATGTTCGGCATGGATTGGTTAGACCAAAAGGTCTGTTTCTGTGCTTTTGACTATATGACTATGACTATGACTAAAAGGTAGGACAGTTGATGAACAGTGACAGACATTTAAAGAAACATTCAATTCCACCCAACTAAAGCGATTGTAACAAGATTGGCAAGGTAGACCTTACAGAATATCAGTTCCCTGATTGGGGATGTTAATCTGTTCCAATCATGGACCCCTGGCTGACAAATAAGAACAGGAGTGTCAGACACCTTGCTCACTCTGAGAGCTGGCTCTGATAGAGCTGGATCAATGTCACGTTCTTTCCGCATATAAATAAAGGGTGACTTGGTAACAGAATACCGTGGAGCTAATCACCTTGAATATTCAACTCCAAGACCTGGGCTCAGTAACAATGTCTCAGTAATTGCCACCAAATCACATCCATTTGTCTCTATTTGCGTTGTTAATTCATTTTTTTTCCAAATGCTATGCACATTCAGGTACCAAGCCATTACATTTGTCCTATTATCAATTTCTCTACTCTTGCAAGGTTTCTTGGTTAAGTGTAATTTTATACGCTTGGTCCCTTCCTTTCATTTTCTGGTAAAAGTCTCTACAGCCAGATGAAAAGTATTCCAGGCTGTTAAATGAAGCAAGGGAGAAAATAGTAGGTGTGGTGGAAATAACTTTCAATTCCTCTCTGGACACAGAAGAGGTAGCAGAGGACTGCACAATAGCCAATGTGGTATGAATATACAAGAAGGAAGCAAAGGATAAACCAGAAAACTATAAGCCAATCATTCAAACTTCAGTAGTGGGGAAACTGCTGGAAGCAATTCAGAGGGACAGAATTAGTCTGCACAGGAAAAGGCAGAGATTAGTCAGAACAGTCAGCATGGTTTTGTTGAGAGAAGATCATGTGTGATCAACCTGTTTGAATTTTTGTAAGAGGTGACCAACTGAGTAGTAGATAAGGGCATTTGATTTTGCCTACTAGGACTTCAGCAAGGTTTTTGTTACAGTCCCATATGGGACAACCATAGCAAACTTAAGAACCCATGAGATCCAAGGCAATTTGGATAAGTGGATCCAGAATTGACTGAGTGGCAGAAAGGAGAGGGTGATAGCCCAGGGGTGCTTTTGTGCCTGGAAGTCTGTATTCATTGGGGTTCCACAGGGATTAGTACAGGGGCCCTTGCTGGTTGTGGTATATATAAGTGATTTAGATGTGAATTTGGGGGGGTGTTAATCAGTAAGTTTGCAGGTGGTATGAAAATTGGTGGGTTTGTAAATTATGAGGAGGGCAGATGCTGGTTATACTAGCCGATCAGTGGCAAAAGGAACTTAAACTGGATAAGTGTGAGGTGATGCACTTGGGCAAGACAAACAAAACAAGGGAATACCATGTTTTATATTCATTCCAAGATGGCAGCAGCAGGGCAGGCAGCGTTCTGGAGCTCCTGAGCCTGTCCGCTCTCCAGCATCAGGCCAGCTTCATCCTTCTTTCTCCTTTGCTTTCTTCTTTTCTCTTAAATCTTCATGTTTTTTGCTTCTTTTTGGCAGCGATAGCAAAAGATGGCATTAGTAGTGGCAAGAGCAGGAACAGGCAGCCCAAGGCAGCCAGCAGCAAAAGTGGGAGAAGGAAGCCCAGGGCAGCCAAGGCTGGCAACAGAGTGGGTGATTGGCAATGACAACAGGAGCAGCCAGTACAAGGCAGCTGGCAGCGAGAGCCAGAGCAGGAGGCTGGAAGTAAGAGGGGAACTAGTCAGCAGGAGCAGCCACCAAAGGCTATATACGGTACACACTGCAAGAGCAATGGTGGAGGTGAGGTCAAGGCCAAAGCAGGGACATCAAACCCTGTGAGGATTGCCAGCCCAGCACGGTGAGGCACTTATGGACTGTGGTGGTAAACTGTTTCTTTGTTTTTCTATCTTTTAGTAAGAAGGACTGTGATGTTTAACTTCTTTAACTTTGTTTTTCTCATTTTTCTGCTTTGTACCCATGATTCTGTAATTAGGTACCTTTGTACTTCAGATGGCAGCATATGTGGCAACTTGTAAACTTTTCCCTGTACTCATGTGGGTACAAGTGACAATAAACCTAATTCAATTCAATTCAATGATGAACGGTTGGACCCTGGGAAGAACCAAGCATTAGAGGGACATTGATCCCTTAAGATAATGGTACAGGTTGAGGAAGCGATTAAGAAGATATGTGGGATACTTGCCTTTATTAGGTAAGGCATAGAATTTACGAGCAGAGACATTATGCTGTGTAATAACTCAGGAAGCCTAATTGGAAAGGAACATCATTTATTGTTGAACACCGAAACACAGACAAGACTCATGGCATAAATAGGCTAGACCCAGTCCAGGCAGACAGTTCTGCAGAACCATCCCAGAGTCTGCTTTATATATTTTCTGATCAACTTGTTCAGAGATGTTATTACACACCTTTGGAGAAGGTGGGATTTGAACCCAGGTCTCCTGGTTCAGGGGTAGGGACACTAACACTGCATCAGAGTAGTCCTCAGGGTATGCTTTATATTTTTCTTTCCAAAGGAACCAAATGAGGTTTATTACACTCAACAATGGTTTCATTGTCACCATCTAGCTTATAATTCTAGATCCTTAAACTGAAATCACATTTCGCTGTCTGCCACTGTGGGACCTGAACCTATTCCCCAGAGCATTAGCCTAAGGCTGTGGGTTACTAGGCCAGAGACATGACCACAACGCCACTAGGGTCTGCTTTATCTTGTTGTTCTATATCCAGAAGTGTTATGACAAATAACTAAGTGATTTTTCCACCACCAAATCACCATGACTTTTTTTTTTGTTTTAATTATTAACTACCACCAGTAATCACCCATACAGTCAATCAGGAATTTGCATAAAAGCCTGTTAAGGGCAATGCAAACAGGGTCTGCTTTCTTCTGTTTATTTTCTAAACAACCTGGTCAGAGATGTTGTAATGCACTTCTGGAGCAAATAAGACTTTTGAACCCAATTCTCTGGTTCCAAGGCAAGGACATATCACTGTGCCACAAGAGCTGATGAAGAGCTCATGCTTGAAACGTTGACTCTCCTGCTCCTTGGATGCTGCCTGACCAGCTGTGCTTTTCCAGCACCACACCTTTTGACTATGATCTCCAGCATCTGCAATCCTCACTTTTTCCTAGTTGATAATAACCTTACTCCAAAGCCTCTTCCAAGGATGCCTACCTTGAAGAAGTTCTCTTCTTCCTTCTATAAGGATCTCAGCAAGTCTCTCTCTAACTGTATCTCCCAGGTCATCTAATTCCTGATGAAGACTCATGCTTGAAACCTTGACTCTCCTGCTCCTTGGACGCTGCCTGACCGGCTGTGCTTTTCCAGCACTACACCTTTTGACTCTGATCTCCAGCATCTGCAGTCTTCACTTTCACCACAAGAGACTTCCTCAGGATCTTTTTTTATAATTTATTTTTCTTGTATATTTAAAAGTTCTATTATGCATACCTGAGTGACTTTCCCATCACCTAAATCACTATGTAGGGTCTGCTTTTTTACTTTTTCCTTTCTTTTCTCATGGACCCAGAAGTGCTATTACGCACAAATGAGTGACTTTCCCACCACTAAAATCAGTATGCTGGATCTGCTTTTTTTTAAATCTATTTTTTAACCTGTTCAGATATTTTATTACAAACCTCAGGAGCTGGTGAGACTTCAACCCAGGCCTTCCAGTGCAGGGGTATGGAAACTACCAATGCACCACAAGAAGTGACCCTTAAGGCTCTGATGAAAAATCATCCAGACTCAAAATATTATCTTGCTGCCTGACCCTCTGTGAACTCCAGCATTTGTTGTCTTCAGAATAGATTCCAGTATCTGCAGTAACTCGCTCCCCTTTAAGGATTTTTTAAAATTATTAACCTATTTTCCAAATCAACTTGTTCAGAGATGATATTGCACACATCTGGAGCATGTGGGCCTTGAACCAGGTGTAGGGACACCACCACTGCCCCACAAGCATGGCCCCTTAAGGATCTGCTTTATAATAGGCTCTGGTGATAAGTTTCTGCTGGGCAGGCCATTGCCTGTTACCCAGGGAATTCATACTCAATAAGCTCCATACGGAGATTAACTAGCGATTCCTCATGGACATTGTAGGGTTTATCACAGCTGGAATCATATAAAATATTAGATGGGCCATAGCTGGAACATTGTGTGCAGTTCTGGAGTCCATATTATTAGGAAGGTTGTGATTGCACTGAAGGGGATTCAGATGAGATTTACCAGGATGCTGCCTTGGATGGAATACTTTAGTTATGAGGAAAAATTGGATAGTCTGGGGTTGTTTTCTTTGAAGCAGAGGAGACTGAGGGGAGACATGATTGAAGATGCATTAAATTATGAGTGCCAAGGATGGGATAGACAAGAAGGAACCTTTCCTCCTGGTAGAAGAATCAATGAACAGGATAATAGATTTAAGGTAAGGGGCAGAAGGTTTAGAGGGAGTGTGAGTATAAAAGTTTCATGCTGGAAGCTGGAACTCACTGCCTGTAGGGACGGTAGAAAAGAAACTTTCATAACATTTAAGAACTTGGATATGCACTTGCAAAACAAAGGCATATAAGACTATGGGTAAAGTGCTAGAAAAGGGGATTAGAATAGTTAGGCGCTTGCTTCTGACCAGCAAGGACTTAATGGGCCAAATGGCCATATTTTGTGCTGTAGACCTCTATGACTCCAAGAATCTATGGTCTTTGTAGTTCTGCATATTACTTGAGCAACCAGCTACTCATATTCCCTCAGCAGACCCTCTTCCTTGCTCTACCTATTTCAATGGCACCTACACTCTGCAAGTTCCTCTACAACACACATGAAATATCCTTATTTGTTGCAGCAAGTAGGCAACACAGCCTTCAAGGCTCTTGATCCTTGCTACAGCAAACCTCCTAGACAGCTCCATGAATCAACAAGATCTGACTGTGACCTCAACTCCACATTTCCACCTTCCCAAATAAATATGAACTCCCTTGCTAGTCAAGAATTTGCCTGAAAAATGTTTAACTACCCTGCCTCCACAACTCTATGGAAAGATGTAGGTTTGCTCGCTGAACTGGTAGGTTCATTTCTAGACGTTTCATCACCCTACTAGGTAACATCTTCAGTGGGCCTCCACGCGAAGCACTGTTCATGATCCCTGCTTTCTATTTATATGTTTGGGTTGGTGATGTCATTTCCTGTGGTGAATGGGTATCCAATGAACACAATACGCCGATTTCTCAAACAAACCCAAACAAGCAAACAAAACACGTCCAGAAACCCTAACCACTCTCCCCTACATCAAAGACATCTCAGAAATGACTGCCAGACTACTCAGACCCCTTGGCATCATGGTAGCCCACAAACCCACTAACACACTAAAACAGCAGCTAATGAACTTGAAAGACCCTATACAGACAACAAGCAAAACTAACGTCATTTACAAAATACTGTTTAAGAACTGTAACAAACACTATCTTGGACAAACAGGCAGAAAACTAGCCGCCAGGATAAATGAACACCAACTAGGCACAGAACGACGTGACCCTCTCTCACTAGTATCCTTACATACAGATAAGGAAGGACACTACTTCGACTGGGACAACTCATCCATCCTATGACAAGCCAAACAGAGACACGTATGAGAATTCCGAGAAGCATGGCATTCCAACCAGAACTCTATCAACAAACACACTGAGTTAGACGCCATCTACCACCCCCTGAGAAAAAGAACTGGAAATGTCATCACCACAGGAAATGACATCACCAACCCAAAGAAACCCAAACACATAAATAGAAAGCAGGCATCATGAACAGTGTTTTACCTGGAGGCCCACTGATAATGTTACCTAGTAGGGTGACGAAACATCTGGAAATGGGCGGCACAGTGGCACAGTGGTTAGCACTGCTGCCTCACAGCGCCAGAGACCCGGGTTCAATTCCCGCCTCAAGCGACTCTCTGTGTGGAGTTTACGCGTTCTCCCCGTGTCTACGTGGGTTTCCTCCGGGTGCTCCGGTTTCCTCCCACAATCCAAAAATGTGCAGGTCAGATGAATTGGCCATGCTAAATTGCCAGTAGTGTTAGGTGAAGGGGTAAATGTAGGCGAATGAGTCTGGGTGGGTTGCGCTTCGGCGGGTCGGTGTGGACCCGTTGGGCCAAAGGGCCTGTTTCCACACTGTAAGTAATCTAACCTTCCAGCTCAGCGAGCAAACCTAAATCCAGAACCTCAACCTGAGCTACAAATCTTCTCAAAACTCTATGGGAAGAGTTCCAAAGGCCTATAAACTTCTGAGAGAGAGGAGACAATCTCCTTCTCTCAGTCTTAAATGATAAGACCATTAATTTTAAACTGTTGCGTATTTTTAATTCTCATAAGGGGAATCATCCTGGGTTTTTCTCAAAGGAAGTTCCAATGGCAAGTGGCCCTATCAGTCAATTGTTCATGAAATAATTCCAACATCCCAGATATCAATCAAATGAAACTTCTCTGAACTGCTTCTAGCTCAGTTACATGCTTTCTTAAATAAAGATACTAAACCTGTACATTGTATTCCAGACGTGATCTCACCAATATTCTGTACAACTATTAAGGAAATACTGCTGTTCATAGCACACCACTCTAACTCCAGAAAAATCCCACATCTTCTCTGATTAAAGTGCAATTTTAAAATGCTTTTCATGACCATAAGACATCTTAAAATGTTTTTGCAGCCAATAAAAAACCTTTGAAGTATCGTTGTTGTTGACATGTAGAAAACATTTCAGCTAATTTGCACTCAGCAAACTCCCACAAACCACAACATGAATAATTACCTGTAATCTGTTTTTTGTGATATCGATTGAGGTGTAAATAGCTACTAAGGAACCAGGCATAATTAACCTGGTCCTCTGTCCTATGATCTTTTAAACCCATCCTAACAAATAGATGGAACATGAGAGGGCGCAGACAAGATTTAGAAGGATGTTGCCAGGACTGGAGGCTTTGGGTTTTAGGGTGCGGCTGAAAAGACTGGGACCGTTTTCCTTGGAGTGTTGCAAGCTGAGGGTTACCTTGTAGAGATTTATAAAATCATGAGGGGTACGGATGGGATAAATAGCCAAGATCTTTTTCCTAAGGTGGAGGATGTCTAAAACTAGAGGCATCGGTTTAAGCTGAGAGGGGAAAGATTTAAAAATGACTTGAGGGGTAACTTTTTCATGCAGTGGGTGGGGGGGGGGGGGTGCATGTATGGAACAAGCTGCCAGAGGAAGTGGTGGAGGCAGGTACAATTACAACATTTAAAAGGCATGTGGATAGGTATACAAATAGGAAGGCTTTCGAGGGATATGGACCAAATGTAGACAAATAGGACTAGGTTAGATTGCGATGTCTGGTGTCTGTGGATAAGTTGAACTGAAGGGTCTGCTTCCGTGCTGTATGACCCTGTGACTCAATCTAAAAGACAGCATCTTCAACAGTCCCTCAATATTGCACTGGAATATCAGCCCTGAATTTTATGCTCAAGTCCCACTCTAGAGTGGCACTTGAACCGATATGGTCTCTTTCCACATACACTTTTTTTTGCTACTCCTGACGTAAATATTCTCTATATTAGCTCATTGGGGTTGTTTTGTTCAGTTGGCGAATTGACTAGATCGTAGCACAGAATGACTGTAATTGCACAGGTACAATACCCACAGCAGCTGCCATGTGGTTGAAGGGTCCTAAGGTGGAAGATGAGGCGTTCTTCCTTCTGTCGTCGGGTGGTTTAGATTTGGAAGCATTGAAGGTCCAGGATTTGCATGTCCTCAGTGGAGTGGGAGGAGTAATTGAAACACTCCTGAATCTCTGCCGGATGTGAAAAGATCCTTTGGACCCTTTGATGGCACCTGGCACCTTCCTTTGCCACCGCAAGAGGTGTGAAGCCTGCACCCACACTCCCCTCTCACCCAGCAGAGATTTTCCTGCACACCCACCCACATCATCTACAGCATCCATTGCTCTCAATGTGGTCTCCCCTACATCAGGGAGATAGAATGGAAAGTCGCGGAGTGTTGCAGGGAACATCTCTGGGACACACACACCCAACAACCCCACTGGCCTGTGGCCGATCTCTTCAACTCGCCTACCCATTCCACCAAGGACGCACAAATCCTGGGCCTCCCCACCACCAAATACAAGCCACCTGACGACTGGAGGAAAACGCTTCTTCTTCTGCCTTGGGACCCTTCAACCACATAGCATCAACATCTGCTTCACTAGTTTCCAAATCTCCCCTCCTCCCACTCATCCCATTTGATCAGCACAACATCGTGGGCTGAAGGGCCTGTTCTGTGCTGTACTGTTCTATGTTCTATCCCAGATCCAACTCTCCAAATCAGCACCACTCTCTTGGCCTGTCTCACCCCTGATGAAGGGCTTTTGCCCGAAGCATCGATTTTCCTGCTCCTTGTATGCTGCCTGACCTGCTGTGTTTTCCAGCATCACTCTAATCTGGACTCACCTGTCCATCATCCTTCCCACCAATCCACTCCACCCTCTCCACTGACCTATCACAATCACTCTCCACCTGCGTCTACCTTCCTCCTAGCCCCACCCTCCTATTTATCTCTCAGCCCCCTTCCCCCTCCACTTTCCTGATGAATGGCTTATGCCTGAAATGTTAAATCTCCTGTTCCTCGAATGCTGCCTAACCGGCTGTTCTTTTCCACCGCCACACTTTTCGACTGATTCTCCAGCATCTACAGTCCTCACTTTCTCCTTTGTCAATTACTCAATTTCAATCTCCATTTAAAACACTGAAATTTGAATGCAATACACAAAGGACTGTGAATGGGAAAAGCAACAGGCAGATGTTTTACCTGGTGAAAAAATTGGCATTAACATCAAGATTTCATTCCACAACTTGGGACGTGCTTTTGGACTTAATGATGCACAGATACATCTTCTGGTTTATGATGGGTGATTAATCACTGAATGTTTTCATATATCTAATTACTCTTTGAAAGAGTTCCCATTGTTCATGAGGATAAGTTAATTCAACATTTGAAAGCTACAGTTGTGTTAAATCACCTTAACTGTGAAGTCCTCTTTCAAACTGTCAATGTTCTATCAAAATATATGACTCATGGCTAGTTGAAAACTTTACACCTTATAATTTTTAAAGACTTGTTGACAGGCAATGTTACAGTTCCCAGTTTCTTCTGCGATAAGCGCTCTCTGTATAAAATGTGGATCTAATCTGGAACGATCAGGTAGCAGCTATTAATAACAGGTGCTTACTTAACTAGAGATATAACATGAAACATTCTATCTCCATCATGTCTTCATAGAATATTCCAGCAGTTCTGGCCTATCCCATGACATGTTGTATTGCATTTCACATGTGCATTTTTGATATATTGTGATCACTAGCAATATAATAAATTAGCTATAAACTTACTTATTGAAAGATATTTATTAGATAACTGTACTGAAGAGGGAGATAGCAAGTTCTTCAAGGTTCAGTGCAAGGACCACTGATCTTTTTGATGTTTATCAGTACCTTGGACTTAACGATATAGGGTACAAATTTAAAATTTGCAGATGATATAAAAACCGAATGGGTATTAAACAGTGAGGAAGATAATAAGCACAGTTTAGAAGGTCATAAATAGTGCGATGGAATGTATTTAGATTCATCAAGAATCTGATTCTGGGCGTGTTGTATCTTTTTGTTTAGGTTTGGAGTGTAAGAATCGGCCGACTGTGCTTATTGGGTACCCATTGTTCTTGAATACATCATGTAGGTGTTTTTCTTCAGCTTCTCATGGTCCCTGGGTGCTGCAGTGTGTTGTGGCTCATCTAAATAATGTCCTGATGCAGCTTCATTTGTGGGTATTGGGATGATTGCTCCTGTAGTTGAGTATCTGGTCTGCAGCTCTCCATTAGCTTTTCATTCTACTGTGGCATCTAGGAAGGGGAGTCTGTTGAAGGGGAGACCAGAATACTCTGGCCCATTGGCATCATGGTAGCCCACAAATCTACCACCACACTGAAACAGCTCTTGATGAACCTTAAGGACCCTGCACCAACAACCAGCAGAACAAATGTCATACACAAAATACCCTGCAAGGACTGTGAAAAAACATTACACCAGACAGACTGGCAGGAAACTAGCCACCAGGATACATGAACACCAACTAGCTACCAAAAGACACGACCAACTATCACTAGCATCCTTACACACAAACATTGAGGGACACCAGATCGATTGGGACCGCACATCCAACCAGGGACAGGCTAAACAAAGACATGCACGGGAATTCCTAGGAACCTGGCATTCAAACTGGAACTCCATCAACAAACACATCGATGTGACCCCATTTACCAACCTCTCAGAAAAAGAACCGGAAGTGATATCACCCACCATAACAGACCAAGACATATAGATAGAAAGTGGGACAGAACACCCGCGCTTCAATGGAGGCTCACTGATGATGTTACCTAGCATGGTGATGAAACGTCTGAGAACAAATCTTCCAGCTCAGCAAGCAAACTTACAACCTGAGTACAGGCATTGTTTATACTTTTCCAAAATTCCTTAGATACTGATCCCAATGGTTTGAAAAATAGCAGAAGTTCTATTTTCATTCAAGAAATGTAAACAAACAACAGGAAACTATATTAGAAATTGCTAGACTCTGTTAAGGAGGCCATATCAGGATATTTAGAAAATCATAATTGGATCATGATATGAAGATGCTGGTATTGGACTGGGGTGTACAAAGTTAGTAATCACACAACACCAGGTTATAGTCCAATAGGTTTAATTGGAAGCACTAGCTTTCAAAGCACTGCTCCTTCATCAAGTAGTTGTGGAGTATAAGATCGTAAGACACAGAATTTATAGCAAATATTTACAGTGTGATGTAACTGCAATTATACATTGAAAAAGACCTTGATTGTTTGTTGAGTCTCTCATCTGTTAGAATGATCATGTTAGTTTCATTTTTTCATATGTAAATTGCAAAAATTTTTTTTTAAAGTTACATTCTCAGGTGAACTTTAACAATTGGTGTCAGCCCAGACAATGTATTGGGCATTAGCACCCCGCTGTGCTGCCATAGTGTTTAGACTGATTCTAATCTTTAAAAAAAATGAATTAACAGAATCTTATCTGGATTCATGCAGTTTTTGAGCAAAGTACAATGTAACTGTGCAAGTACAAGTTCACCCTACAAACTTGTGTGTGTGCGGGTGTGTGTGTGTGTGTGTGGGTGGGGGGTTGTTGTGAGTGTCTGTGAGAAAGAGAGAGAGAGTGTGAGAGTGCGTGTGTGTGTAGTACAATGGTGGTCACCTGTAGTGTGACATGAACTCAAGGTCCTGGTTGAGGCCCTCCCTATGGGTACCGAATTTAGCTATCAGTCTCTGCTCGGCCACTTTTCGCTGCTGCCTGTCCCGAAATCCACATTAGAGGATGGTCACCCGAAGGTCTGAGGTTGAATTTCCCGGACCACTGAAGTGTTCTCCAACTGGGAGGGAACACTCCTGTTTGTTGATTGTTGTGCGGTGCCCATTCATTCATTGCCGTAGCCTCTGCTTGGTTTCCTCAATGTACCATGCCTCAGGGCATCCTTGCCTGCAGCATATGAGATAGAAAAGTGGCCGAGCAGAGACTGATAGCTAAGTTCGGAAAAACAATGACTGCAGATGCTGAAAATCAAATACTGGATTAGTGGTGCTGGAAGAGCACAGCAGTTCAGGCAGCATACTGCTCGTTGGATGCTGCCTGAACTGCTGTGCTCTTCCAGCACCACTAATCCAGCTAAGTTCGGTAGCCATAGGGATGGCCTCAACCGGGACCTTGGCTTCATGTCACACTACAGGTGACCCCATTGCACTATACACACACACACACACACACACACACACACACACACAGACACTCTCTCTCTCTCTCTAACAGACACTCACAACCCCACCCTGCCCCTCCACCAATATACACACAATTTGTACTTGCACAGCTACATTGTAATTTGCTCAAAAATTGGATGAACCCATGTAAGATTCTATTAATTCATTTTTTAGATTAGAATCAGTCTAAACATTATGGCACAGACAGCAGCACAGCGGGGTGCTAATACTCAATACATTGTCAGGGCTGACACCAATTGTTAAAGTTCACTTGAGAATGTAACTTTAAAAAAAATGTTTTGCAATTTACATGGTCATTCTAACAGATGAGAGACTTAACAAACAATCAAGGCATTTTTAATGTATAATTTCAGTTACAGCACACTGTAAACATTTGCTATAAATTCTGTGTCTTACAATCTTATACTCCACAACTACCTGATGAAGGAGCAGCGCTCTGAAAGCTAGTGCTTCCAATTAAACCTGTTGGACTATAACCTGGTGTTGTGTGATTTTTAATAATTGGATCAAGCAGAGTCACAATGTTTTCTGAGAGATCAATTGTGTTTAATAAATTTATTAGGTTAATTCGAGGAGCCAAGTGGACAGTTAAGAACCCATAGATGTGGCATGTTTGGATTTCCAAATGGTATTTGAATATGTGCCACTTCAAAGGTTACTTCACAAAAGAAGAACTTATGTGCTAAGGGGAAATATATGAGCATGGATAAAAGGTTGGTTAAGTTAAATGGAAACAGAGAATAAGGATAGGTCCTTTTTTGTGTTGACAAGCTCTAATTAGTAGTGTGACAAAGGGATCATACTGGGACCTCAGCTACACAGTATTTATAATCTGTATCAATGACTCTATGATCATGAAAGCATCATGATTACATTTTCTAATGACATGAAAATGATTAGGACAGTAAGTTGTCAAGAGGACAAAGTGTCTGTAAAGGTATTTAGATAGGTTACTTGAGTGGTCCCTGAACCAAAAATTGATATACATTTGTATATATTTCTCTTCTTTTTTTTAGTGTTTCAACTTAAAAATAACCATCACTGCAGCTTTATGTTTTAAATAAGATAAAAGGTTGGTCTATTAAACATTTATTTCTGGAATTTATTTACGTAGAAACTGATAGTTATTCACTGAGATAAAGAAGAAAGATTTAATGTTAAGTATGGGTAAAAGTTGGATAGGAAGATAAACATTAGATTGGTCCGTACTATTGTTGCAGGCCCGGCTTACACGAAGACACTCATCCTAATGTGAATGGGTTGAAAACTTGAAGTAAGATTCAGAACATGCACTGGCTTGTGTAGTCAAATAGTTAGAAGCTTTCCTACAGGTGGAGTAATGAGAATAAGTCCTGTGCATGAGTGAAGGCTCCTTTATTTTGCTTGTACAGCACTGCAGGTTGTGGCTTTTGATAGCCTAGTTCAGCACAGCAATCTTGGATATCTTGCTCTGTTTCTCTATTGAGAAGTAGTAGTTGTTTGTCTCTCCCACAATTGTTCAAAACAATTCCCTCAAAACAGCCATTTCCAGCCAGTTTTATCACAATCAAACATTAACTCCACTTTCTCTCCAAGGATGCTGCCAGACCTACTGAGTTTCCCCAGCAATTTCTGTTTTTGTTTCCTATATTCTTTATTTTATTATAATGAATGTAGGCAAGCAGGTGCAGGAAGCAATTAGGGAAGAAAACAGTATTTTGACTTTGATTGCTAGAGGATTTGAATTCAGAAGTAAGGGTGTCTTTGCGCAGTTATTCAGAGCCTTGAAGTCATGTTGAGTTTATATAGGACATTGGTGAAGCCTCTTTTGGAATACTGTGTCCAGTTCTGGTCACCCAGTTATACAAAGGACATTATTAAGCTGGCGATGGATCAATAAAGATTTATCAGGATGTTGCTGGATATGGAATGTTTGAGTTACAAAGAAAGGCTGGCTAGACCTGTACTTTTTCTCTGGAGTGTAGGAGGTTGAGAGGCGACCTGATAGAAGTTTATAAAATGAGGGGTTTAGATAGAGTTAATAGTAGTTGTCTTTTCCCTAGGGTAGGGGATTTCAAGACGAGGGGCACATTTTTAAGGTGAGAGAAGAGAGATTTTAAAAAGACATGAGGAGCAAATGTTTTACACAGAAGATGGTTCATGTATGAAATGAACTTCCTGAGGGAGTGGTGGATGTGGGTACAATTATAATGTTTAAAGGATATTTGGATAAGTACATGAATAGGAAAGGTTTAGAGGGATATAGGCCAAGAGCAGGCAGCTGCGACTAGTTACGTTTAGGGTTATGTTCAGCGTGGACCTGGTGGACCGGAGGATCTGTTTCCATGCTGTATGATTCTATGGATTATTATGTGCAGTTATGGTCTCACTTCCACAAAAATGGAAGCATATTCTCCCACAGCTCAAAATATTAATTTAAATAAATCTTTGTTCCAGAAAGAAAAGTTAACTGTGTTGGAATTCCTTGTGATATCCTTCCTACCTCCTGTTCAACACTGCAGAAGCTTTTGAGTCTTCATAACGTTTGAGGGTTCAACAGATAATCCCTAAGTTTGAATTATTTAATGACTTTTTCTGATTAATTCTTAAGAACACAGTCTGATTGTTTTTGGCTGCAGTTGAATCCACAGAAGTCATGCAGTTTCTTGCAGCCAATTTTGTAGACTCCTTGTGTCCATTTTAAAAAGAGACCAGCTTTCTCCACAAATGTTACAATAGTGTAACTATACATTTGTGGCAAAATAATGTAAAGGAAGAAAGATAACAAGAAGGAAAAGAGAGGAAGAGGTTTTTGGAGAACTCTAATTCAAGCTTTGTTTCAGAGAAGGCAAATTGAATTATAGAATGAAAGAGTCTTCTGCCACTTGTCCTGTTTACAGCAAGTGACAGTAAAAAATGGATAATTCTAAGGAGGCTGATAGTGAACTGAATCATGTAATTGTGTATTAGAATAGGAAATTAGTAGTGAATGTTAATAGAACTACAATTGATGAACCAAAAATTTATCAGCAGTAATATTTTTTAAAAGTTTGTATTAAAAGCTATGAAAGCCTGTTTTAATGTCATTGAATACTCATTGTAGTTTCTGTGTGTGAGAACATAGAAACCACAGAAACAGGAATAAGCCATTCAGACCTTCAAGCCTGCTCCGCCATTGAATATGATTATGGCTGATCTTTGCTTTCTCCCTATACACCTTGAAGCATTTAAAATCTAATAACGTATCTATTTCTTTTTTGAATAAATTCAGTGCCTAGGCTTCCTCAACTCAATTCCAAATGGTCTACCATGTATTCTTAAGACTATACCCCCTGGTTCTAAACTCTGCAAACAGGAAAATTATCCCCTCTACATCTAACCTGCCAAGCCCAGTTAGAGCTTCACATATTTCAGTCAGATCCCTCTCATCCTTCTAAGCTTTCTTAAATAAAGTCCCAGTTGAACCAATCTCTTCTAATAGGCAATCCATGTTATCAGCCAAGTGAACCCCCATTGCACTCTCCGTATAGCAAGTATGTCCTTTCTCAGGTAGTGAGACCACAAATGCACATCCTTAGCTCTGAGCCAGAAGACCCATATTCAGTATGCTCCAGGGGTGTGTCATAACATCTCTCAAATCTGACAGCTTTGTGGTGCAGTGATAGTATCCATGACTTTGAGACAGGAAGCCTAGCTCAAATCCTTCACCAGAGCTATGCAGTAACAAGTTCATTAGAAAATATTTATTTGGGGGGGGGGGGCGCGGGGGCGGTGTCTTGTATTGCAGTGGTCAAGGAGTTATGGTTTCAGGTCCCAACTGCTCCAAGTAGTGTGGGCGGCACGGTGGCTAGCACTGCTGCCTCGCAACGCCAGAGACCCGGGTTCAATTCCTGCCTCAGGCGACTGTGTGGAGTTTGCACATTCTCCCCGTGTCTGCGTGGGTTTCCTCCGGGTGCTCCAGTTTCCTCCCACAGTCCAAAAATGTGCAGGTTAGGTGAATTGGCCATTCTAAATTGCCTGTAGTGTTAGGTGCAGGGGTAAATATAGGGGAATGGGTCTGGGTGGGTGCACTTCGGCAGGTCGGTGTGGACTTGTTGGGCTGAAGGGCCTGTTTCCACACCGTAAGCAATCTAATATCTGAACAGGTTGATTAGAAAACATTTTTTAAAAACATACCAAACCTGAATGTTGTCCAGGTTTTGCTGCAGTTGAAAAGTTTGACACTGGAAAAGCACAGCAGGTCAGGCAGCATCCGAGGACCAGGAGAATCAATGTTTCGTGCATAAGCCCGAAATGGACATATTCTTTATTACTGTGCAATCATGAAGCATTCACACAATTATGGCGAGGTCATTGGTGGAGCAACTAGTGATGGTTGTGCTCAGAACACTGCCTGGAGGAACTCCTGTGGCAATGCAGGTTTTCAACCACTACCAGTTTCCTTTGTATTGCACAGAGTCATAGAGATGAGCAGCACGGAAACAGACCCTTCAGTCCAACTCATCCATGCTGATCAGATGTCCTAAATTAATCTAGTCCTATTTACTAGCACTTGGCACAAATCCCTGTAATCCTTCTTATTCATATACCCATCCAGATGTCTTTGAAATGTTGTAATTGTACCAGCCCTCACCACTTCACTGCTAGCTCATTCCATACACACACCACCCTTTGCATGATAAAGTTTCCCCATAGGTCCCAGTTAAATCTTTATCCTTTCACTGTAAACCTATGCCTGGACTCCCCCAATCTATGAAAAAGACCTTGTCTATTTACCCTGTCCATGCGCCTTCAAGATTTTATAAACCTGTATAAGGTCACCCCTCAGCCTCCAATGCTCTAGGACAAATAGCCCCAGCCTATTCAGCCTCTCCCTATAGCTCAAACCCTCCAACCTTGGCAACATCGTTGTGAATCTTTTCTGAGCCCTTTCAAGTTTCACAACAACCTTCCTACAGAAGGGAGAGTAGAACTACACACAATATTCCAAAAGTGGCCTAACCAATATCCTGTATATGAGTTGAACAAATGGAGAGTTTTACCTCCAATTTCCATTGACTTAAATTTTGCTTGGGATCCTTTACATCATAATCAGTCAAATACTGATTGATTTCAAGGAGAGTCACTCTCATCTCACTGTTGAAATTCAGTTCTTTGGTATGTTTGGATCAGGGCTACAAAGAGATCTGAAACTGAGTAGATATGACAAACCCAAATTGATCAATTGGTATGCAAATGCCACTTGAAAGCACTGTCATAACACCTTCCATGTTTTGCACAATTAGTTTGAGAACAGAATGATGGAGGGATATTTGGCCACATTGGATTTGTCCACTTTTTATGTGGATTGGAAAATTATGCACAGGCTTTAGAGAGTAGATACTGAGATGACATTCATCTTGCAGAGGAATCTAGAACTAGAGGCAGTTTAAAAATAAGAGATTTCACATTCAAGATGGAGGTGAAGAAGAATTTCTTCCTAAAAGACCATTAGCATTTGGGATTCTCATTCCCAACAATTTAAGGCTGGGTCATTGAATATCTTTATGAATCATGGATTGACAAAGAAATCATTGATTATTGGGGTGTGAGGCGAATTGAAGTTTTGGCTGCGCTCAGATCAGCCATTATCTTATTTTAGATTAGATTACTGACAGTGTGGAAACAGGCCCTTCGGCCCAACAAGTCCACACCGACCCTCCGAAGAGCAACCCACCCAGACCCATTCCCCTACATTTACCCCTTCACCTAACACTACTGGCAATTTAGCATGGCCAATTCACCTGACCTGCACTTCTTTGGACTGTGGGAGGAAACCAGAGCACCCGGAGGAAACCCACACAGACACAGGGAGAATGTACAAACTCCACAAAGACAGTTGCCCAAGGCGGGAATTGAACCCAGGTCTCTGGCGCTGTGAGGCAGCAGTGCTAACCACTGTGCCACCATGCTGCCCATTGAAGGAATATATGCAAAGGGTTGATCAACTCCTATTCTTAAGTTCCTGTTATTAAGTAGATGCCTAAGTGGTAGTTCTGCCAAAGCCCTAGTTAACTAAAATCTGGCTAAACCAAACTCCTATGAACCTTGGCTTTATATTTGACCTCAAAATTACCTTTCAACTACATATCCACATCATTAGTATGACCATCTATTGCTACTTCTGTAACAATCACTCAATCACACCCTTTGTTCAGCTCATCTGCTATTAAAATCTTCATTGTTACCTTTGTCACCTCTATACTTGGCGAATTAAAGATACTCCTGGTTAACTTCCCACATTCTGTACTCCTTAAACTTGAGATCATCCAAAACTTTGC
The DNA here is from genome assembly GCF_047496795.1 of Chiloscyllium punctatum. Classification (NCBI taxonomy): domain Eukaryota; kingdom Metazoa; phylum Chordata; class Chondrichthyes; order Orectolobiformes; family Hemiscylliidae; genus Chiloscyllium; species Chiloscyllium punctatum. Next base: position 34,955,303 of record NC_092741.1, read on the forward strand.
TTCCCCAATTTACTTGCAGAATTCATAATCTCTGTGTTCACAGCCTAAACTGGTTTTTAGTTATGCAATGCCTTGATTTTAAAACTTGTTTGTTTTCAACTTCCTCCTCAGTCTTGCCTCTCATTATCTCTGTAAACACCACTAATCCTTCCATTCTGATCTCTTGTTATTGTTTTAATATACTTGTTTATAAGAAAAGTTAGGTTGCCTTTGATGGTACCCACTCATCATGTTTTCATAGAATTTCTTTGTCCTTCTTATTTGTATTTTCAGTTCAACCCTGCACTTTATATGACACGGAATAATTCAGAAATCAGGGTGTCCAAGAATATTATGCCTTGGAGGCCTGGAATTGAGCCCAGGATAAGGAGTGGTTTTTTTGGCACATATTTAATTGCCTACATTTCCAAGACAGACAAAATAACTGTGGAACAAGGTATCTAATAGAGGAAATATACAAGTATGCAACTAGATAAAACACCAGGGCCGGATGGCTGCGTCAGAATTTTATAACTAGTCTTGCTGAAACTTGCATCACTGCAACTTCCCATAGCTGGGATAGGAATATGTCTTTTTCTTTTAACGCCAGGTTATTTTGCTGTTCATATAATCCATTACTGGCTTTACTAAAAAAATAAGGTATGAATCTAAAAACTCTTACACACCTCTTGGAACACTTATTTTGGGACTGATCTACAATAAAAAAGGGTATGTTTTCAAACAAAGAACAAGTCCCCGATACTGCAGTAAGATGATAAACTCGAAATCATGTAATTGAAATAAACCAAATAAAACAGCTTTAATGTATGGGATAAGGACTACATCACAAAGTCTGTCACAATCATCAGGCACATTCACATTGTGGCTAGCGAACTGGAGATTAATATAACCATGTAACCTTTTATTTTGTAATCATTCAAGTTAGAATGGTCCAACAATCGAGCTTTTCTTAAACAGTAAAGTTAATTTATTACAAGTTATTACTAAAGGATCTTTGGGGATAAAGAGAGAGATAAAATTATCAAGAAATTATAGATATCAATACTAAAAACAAGCACTGATAAGACAGGAGAATACATTTAAGAAGAAAGTTCCCTTAGCTCTGTGGTATACAATTGGGGCCTGTTATGAAATTCTCTGTTGTTTATGCAAAGAAGTTAGTGCTTCAAGTCAGATTCTAAAGCTGTAATGGCTTTGATAGCTGGATAGTTGGTGTTTTATTGTACAAGTGTACTAGCAGGACAGCAGATTTTGAAAAAAAAGTAAAGATTTTGGCTTCCAGTTCTGCAGAAATGACACTTTTAGCTGCTAGTTACTTTATAGCTGTTTTGACTAACGGTTAACTGACACTCACCAAATAAAAAGCCATTCTGCCAATTGTTTCAGTTTAATAACATCTTCACTGATCATATCACATAAACTTATGGAAGGAAGCCTCCCATCCATATCAGGTCCACATTAATATGATTTCTTGAATGAGTTTTTGCCTCTCACGCATGTTTCACATTTCAAGTTTGAATCTCTCCAATCATGCTCTGGCCAACCAAATAGAAAAACAACTCTTGTTAAAATCATAAGTAATATCCTACAGTCACGGAATCATACAGCATGAGAATAGACCCTTCAGTCCCAGTCGTAAATGCCAACCAAGTTTCTCAAACTAAACTAACCCCACTTGCCTGCCTACCTTGTTCCAGTTATTTTATCCCTCTAAACTTTACCCAGTCATTAATGTCCAAATGCCTTTTAAATATTGTAACTGTGCCTGCATCCAACACTTCCTCTGGCAGTTCATCCACATACAAATAACTCTCTGCATGAAAATGTTGCCCCTCAAATTCCCTTTAAATCTCTCTCCTTTCACCTTAATGATATGTTCCCTAGTTTTGAACTCCCTTCTCAAGGGAAAAGACCATTGCCATTCACAATATCTATGCCCCTCATGATTTTGTAAACCCACATAAGGTCACCCCTCAACCTCCTACGTTGCAGTGAGAAGAGTCCAGCCTATCCAGCCTCTCCTTATAATTCAAACTCTCCAGTCCCAGCAAAATCCTTGTAAATCTTTTCTGAATTCAATAATATCCTTTCTATTGCAGGGCCACCAGAACTATACACAGTAATCCAAAAGTGGCCTCGCCAATGTCCTGTAGAACCTCAACATGACATCCCAACCCTATACGCAATAGTCAAAATAGTGAAGATAAGTGTGCCAAATGTCTTCTTAATCACCCTGTCTACCTGTGATAAAACTTTCAAAGAACTCTGTATCTGAACGCCTAGGTCTCTCTGTTTGACAACACTAGCCAGGGTTCAATCATTAACTGTATAAGTTATGCCCTTGTTCATCTTACCAAAATGCAATGCCTTGCATTTATCTAATTTAAACTCCATCTGCCACTCCTAAGCTATTGGCGCAATTGATCAAGATCCTTTGTAATCTGAGATAAACGTCTTCACTGTCACCAATTTTGGTGTCTTCTGCAAACTTACTAACCATGCATCCTAAATTCTCATCTAAATAATTTATATAAATGATAAACAACAGTGAACTCAGCACCATTTCCTGTGGAACACCACTGGTCACAGACTTCCAGTCTGAAAAATATTCGTCTTCCACCACCACACTCTCTGTCTTCTACTGTTAAGCCAATTTTGTATCCAATTGGCAAGCTCTCCCTGAATACCATGTGATCTAACTTTATTAACAGGCTACCATGCAGAACCTTGTATGACTACGACAAAAATAAATTTTCCCTTCTGAACAGGTCTATAGTCTAACACAGTTGACCATGCCATTTTCCTCCAAGGCTCCTCCATTGTTGTCCAACTGTGTGGGACTGCTCTCATATGATTTAATTCATAACTATCTAATCATAGCCAGAGACACATCTCATGAATTCTCCAGAGTTGAGTTGACTTCATTGAGTTCCTATTTTCTTATCTGCATGCTGCCATTTGCTGACAATATTTGAAAGTACAGAGTAAATTTTCATGTTTATTCTGATAACATTCAGCTCCACTTCACAATCATTCCTCTCAACGTCTCCAAAGTTGCTAAATTATTGGAATGCTTCTGAAACATCCATAGATCTATAGACGTTTTCTCCAATGACATAGTGAGAACAAATTAAGCCATTGTTTTGGTGTCAGCATGAAAGTGTGTTCCTTAGCCATCAACATCATGCTTAAACCTCATGCTCAGGCTATCATGAAGACTACCTATTTCTACCCAACATAATATTGCCTCGCCTGTCTCAGATTATCTGTTGATAAAACCTTCATTCATGCCTTTTCTCAAGATGGCACCTGCACAGTAGGTAGTGCTCAGACTTGTCGCAGCATGTTTGCCCCAGGTATCGTTTTCTCTGTGTGTTTTCATCTTTTTTTCTTTTTCACATTCGAAGCTGGAGCAGTTCAGAAGGGCGGTGCTACAGTGTCAGCTATGTGGATTGAGACTCCTGGCAATGGTGGCGGTATCCGGAGTCCAGACTCCTGGCAGTGGTATGCCTAGAGCCTGGAATCCTGGCGGTGTTAGGCCCAGAGTCTCTTGGCAGCAGTGGTGGCCAGACCAGGGACTCCTGGCAAAGGTTGGCACAGAGCCTGGACTCTTGGTAAGGGCAGTGTCCAGGGAGAGGACTCCTGCAGTGTAATCCTGGAGCCCTGGATTCTTAGCACTACTGGCACTACATGGTCTCCTGATGGCAGTACTGCTTGGACTCTTGGCAGTGGCAGTGCCTGGTAGTGATTGGCTGAGAGCCTGGGCCCTTGGCAGTGTTAACAAAGTAGCAGCAGTAGCAGAGCTAGAGTCTCCTGGTACATTGGCGTTGTTGTTGCTGTTCCCAGACTGGGGCTCCTTGAGGATTTGAACATCTACCAGACATGTTGCAGAAGCCATGAAGTCATGTTTGAGACCTCAATTCGGACAGAAGGTGAACTCTTATTTAAGTAATTTTTTTATCCTTATTGTAACTCAAAATGACACAGATTGTGATGAAAAAACACTTTTCATTGTATCATTTATTGCCCATCCCTAATTGCCAGAAGACAGTTAACAGTTAACCACATTTCTGCGGGTCTGGGTCACATTATTGAGTCATATGTAGGCCAGACCACTAAGAATGGCAGTTTCGTTTCCTAAAGGACTTTTTCCAACAATCAACAATAGATTCACATTATCATAAACCTCTTAATAAGCAGTTTTCTTTATTGAATTCAAATTCCACCATCTGCTGTGGTAGGATTCAAATCAGGGTCCCCATGCTCTCTGGATTAACAGCTGAAAATGTGTTGCTGGAAAAGCGCAGCTTCAGGAATGGCTTATGCCCGAAACATCGATTCTCCTGTTCCTTGGATGGTGCCTGACCTGCTGCACTTTTCCAGCAACACATTTTCAGCTCTGATCTCCAGCATCTGCAGTCCTCACTTTCTCCTCTGGATTAACAGACCAGCGATAATACCTCAAGGCCATTGAATCCATGAATGGCTGAGAAATTGGCTTTTGACTCAGTGGCAGGAACTTTACCTACTGTGCCATAAGACCTTCTTCTAAAAGCTTTAGGTCTTTCAAAACCCTGATGCCTGTGTCTCAAGTCGCAGCAAATCCCATTCCCCAATAAATCCTGTGCAGACAGACCTATTTTGGATCCCAGTCAAGCAAGGGCTTGATTTTAAAATTTTCATCTTCGTTTTCAGATCCCTCCACAGGCTTGTCTCTTTCTATTTCTGTAAACTCCACGATATCTGTGATTTTCTAATTCTAGCCTTCCCTACGCCACAATTTTAATTGCTCCAACCCTGGTAGTCACACTGCCTAGTTCTGTGTCTCGTTAAAAGTCAAGTCATGCTAAGAGACTCCCCCTCCCACTCCCACTCCACAAAGGACATGCAGGTCCTTGGACTCCTCCATCGCCAGACCATAGCAACACGACAGCTGGAGGAAGAGTGCCTCATCTTCCGCCTAGGAACCCTCCAACCACAAGGGACTCCAGTTTTCTCCAGTTTCCTCATTTCCCCTCCCCCACCTTGTCTCAGTCCCAACTCTCGAACTCAGCACCACCTTCCTAACCTGCAATCTTCTTCCTGACCTCTCCGCTCCCACCCCCACTCCGGCCTATCACCCTCACCTTAACCCCCTTCCACCTATCACATTCCAACGCCCCTCCCCCAAGTCCATCCTCCCTACCTTTTATCTTAGCCTGCTTGGCACACTTTCCTCATTCCTGAAGAGGGGCTCATGCCCGAAACGTCGATTCTCCTGCTCCTTGGATGCTGCCTGACCTGCTGCGCTTTTCCAGCAACACATTTTTCAGCTCTTTAAGCTCTGTCTGAGACAGCAAAGTGCAAAAGTGTAAAGCAAGGCAGATATGTTTTGAACGCCCTAGTACACACAAAGCTCTAAAAAAGCAAGCAAGATGTACTCTGATCCAATCCAAGCATTGTACACTTGTCGATGTGGGCAGAAGTAGTAGTATTCCAAAGGGGCCAGTGCACTACTCAGTGCAGTATTGAAGAGCAGATCCATGTTGTACAGGGTCAGAGACATGTAACGAGGGTGTGTTGTGACTGGTACTGGTACTGGTGTCCAATGCCAATGTTGGTGGACTTGGAGGCGGGGTTTGAAGGTTATCCCTGCCCATGGAGCATGTCCCGAGATGTTGGTGACTGTTGTCCAGAGCGGTGGGCAGATGATCAAGTGACAAGCCGGACGTGTCAGACTTGCACATCAGGAATTACCACTATCTAGCTTCTACCTGGCATACAAATGAGGCTAGATTAACTAATAATGGTACCCTAATGTATGTAAATAGGCCATTCAGTAGTAAGAGATTGTTATATCACCATTCAATACTTGGAGAATGGGACTTCTGCTGTCAGCATTGGCAGCATTGTGATTTTCAAACTCACTCTATTTTTCCTGACTTTCTTGTCAATGCCCATATTATTGAGCAGCAAGGAAAATTCCACTCTTTGAAAACTAGGGGTGATGGCATAACAGTAATGTCACTGCACTCTCAATCCAGGGATATATGAGTGTTCGAGGAATATAGATTCAAATCCCATCGTGGCATGTTCTAAGATTGAATTCAACAAAATGAAAAATCTGCAATTAAAATACCCTGCCTAACTGTGCCATATAACCACTATTGATTGTCATAAAAGCCCATCTGGTTTTCTAATGTCCTTTGCTGTCCTTATCTGGTCTGACCAACACATGACTGATGGTGCAAATGGAGATAAATTAAGATTTGGAGATGCCGGTGTTGGACTGGGGTGCACAAAGTTAAAAATCACACAACACCAGGTTATAGTCCAACAGATTTAATTGGTAGCACACTAGCTTTCGGAGCGCCGCTCCTTCATCAGGTGGTTGTGGAAGGCACAATTGTCAGACACAGAATTTATAGCAAAAGTTTACAGTGTGATGTAACTGAAATTATACATTGAAAAATACCTTAATTATTTGTTGAGGCTTAATCTGTTAGAATCCTATGATAGTTTCACTTCTTTCATGTGTAAATCACAAAACCTTTTTTTTTAAGTTGCATTCTCAGGTTAACTGTGCCAGAGAAGGCTGTGGAGGCCAAATCATTGGCTGTATTTAATCAAAGATTACAGGGAGAAGACAAGAGAATGAAGCTGAGAAATGTAACAGCCATGATCCTTGAGGCAGAGCAGACCTCAAAAGGCTGAAGTGTCAACCGACTCCAAGGCCTAATTCTGCTCCTTTATCTTATGGACTCCAGATCCACAGCAATGTTTTGATTTTTAACTGTTATTTTTTATTATTCTTAACAATAAAATGGCATTCAATTAGATCATTGCTGATCTGATAATCCTCAATTCCACTTCCATGCCTTTTCTCCACAATCCTTGATTCCCTCGCTGATTTAAGATCTGACCACCTCTATCTTGAACATACGTGATGACTCAGCATCTAGTTCTCTCCAGTAAAGAATTCCACAGATTCATTACCCTCACAAGAATTTCCTTATCTCTACCTTAAATATGTGGATTTAGTTAGCTCAGTTGGTTGAATAGCTGGTTTGTGATACCAACCATGTCAGTTCAATTCCTGCACCAGCTGAGGTTATCATGAAGGACTCTCCTTAAATCTCTTCCTTCACTTGAGTTACAGTGGCCCTCATTGTCTCTTTCTAATGAGAAAGTGGGACAATGGCAACTTTACCTTAACTTAAAAAGGGACCTGTTGGTCTGAGCTTATGCTCTCTAGCGAGAATCTCCCAAGGGAGAAACAACCATTCAGCATCTACTCTGTCAAGTCTGAAAGAATCTTGTATGGTTCCGTAAGTCACTCCTCATTCTTCTCTATTCAAAACAGTACAAGCACAATCTTCTCAATCTCTCCTCATAAGACAGTCCTGCCATTCTAGTGAATGGATTGCCTCCAGTGCCAGTATATGTTTCCTTAGACAAGAGGTCCAAATCGGTTCATTGTATTCTGCTGTGGTCTGACCAGTGTCTTGAACAATTTTAGCAAAACCTCCCTACTTATATATTTAATTTTGTTTGAAAGAAAGGCCAACATTCAATTTATCCATTCACCATTATTCGTTGAGCTTAAATGCTAGCGTGACCTGACTGATGGCACAAATTCACTAGGATGCTACCTGCTGTTAGGAAGAAATGTGCTCCAGCCCAAGATGGTACATTTTTAAATGCATTCACAGCATGTATTAAAAACTTTTCACTGCCTTGACTCCTAAAGAGGGGAAAAAATAGTAGGTTTACATTATTGCTATTATGATTTTAAAAGAAAACACAGCGACAAGTTTTGTATTTGAGGTCTTTAAATACAATAACATAGGGCTTTAGTCCCATTTTTTAAAAAAATCGGTATTTGACTAGCGTTGGACCAGAAACGCCAGTTTTTGAAAATTCTGCCAAGAAATTTACAATTCAGATTTGTATGCAGCAGCTCTGAGAAATCTAAACTTGTCTAACTCGTCAGCTGCAATGAGAATTTCAACTTCTTGGGGAACTGTCATATTACATTCAATGATGAACTTTAAACTCTATAATGTGATAATTTTATGCTTACATTCACTAGTTTGGAAAATATAAACTGCATCTTTTTGCATGCATCACGGATCAAACTGGCAACACTGCTGTTTATACTCTATATCGCATAGCAGCAAAATGGCACATCTCCAGCCACTGATGATGAACAGAAAGTAATCATTCATTTCAAATCTTCCTCACTGACCTTCGCAAGGAACTGTTTCGTTTAATGTTGGTGGTGAATTCCCAAAAATAATTCCCCATCAGAGAAGTAATCAGCTTATCAAGGTGAACACATGCACCAACAAGTTCAAGAAATAACAGCTGAATGGACCTAACTTCAAATAACGTTGATCTTATTCATGTTTACCTTGCTTTGAGCAGCTCCTGTATGCATCACTCTGTCCACAATAAATCAAATCAAAGAGGGGCTGAAGATGGAGATTATTTGGTAGAAATTGGGGTGGGGAGAATAGATGACTTAGCCCAGCACAAAAACCAATCGGTGTAAATGAATGAAGCAGCTCTGCAAACATGTCAACAACAGCCCAGGTCACACCCACTGAACCTGTACTGCATCTCGACTGGTTCCCAACAAATCATGTTAGACTCCAAACGTCAATCTGTTTCTTTCTACATAGACGCTGCCAGCTTCACTGCTTTTATCTGGATCCACAATGTATTGTTCTCAGAAACTGTCCCAAACACACTATGAATTGTTCCTCATGTGAATTTGAGTTTCCCAATCTACAAGATGACTCATGTCATCCATGATTAATATAAAGCCTCTTTTTATTGTCGTTTTATTGATTTATTCTGTCCTACAGTGTAGTTATTGCTAAGAGGCCGATAGACGACTTGTTGTTGTATAGTGTCTTGTTAATTTTGTTCAGTCCTGAAGAAGGGTTATACCCGAAACATTGACTTCCCCACCTCCTGAAGCTGTCTGGTTGCTGTGTTCTTCCAATCTCCTGGTTGTCTACTTTTATCTAACACTTCTACCTATCTATCTCAGCCAATTGGTATGAAATGCGCACAGTTTGCTTACACCGTAATGCCTTCCTGTTCAAAGAAACAACCGACCCATCCTGCGACTCAAACGTCACCTCGAGGCCAACCGCCGCGTAAGACGTGCGCGCGCGCGCACTTCCTCCCTCCTTCGGGGCCAGCCGTGTGCGTGCATGCACACACTCTCCCGACGCCTCGGTTGACCGTGGTGGACGCGCGTGCATGCGCACACCTATCGATGTGATGGCCGTTAGAGGAAGTGGGTCTGGTGTTGCCGCGCTTCTGTTCGACTTGGATAACACCCTAATCGATACTGCCGGGGCCGGCAGACACGCGGGACAGCAGGTATCCGGGTTCGGGGGTCGGCGTGGGATTCCTCATTCCCAATAAAAAACAATCCCGTCCTCGATAGTGCATCACCTGGACTTATTATTGAAACTGTACTTCCGGGATATCGGCCCCTTCCCCATTCAGTCATCAGAAATCTCGACTAAATTTTCTTATGCCTCTCATTCACTTATCAGTGAGACTGTAAGGCGGAGGAGCAGAAGTAGGCCATTTGGTCCATCGAGTCTGCACCACTATTGAATGAAATCATGGCTGATTTGATAATCCTCAACTCCACTTTCCCCATAACTCCTAGCAGAGCGCTTTAGGGAACATCTCCGAGACACCCGCACTGATCAACCACACCACCCTGTGGCCCAACATTTCAACTCCCCCCTCCCACTCTGCCGAGGACATGGAGGTCCTGGGCCTCCTTCACCGCCGCTCCCTCACCACCAGACGCCTGGAGGAAGAACGCCTCATCTTCCGCCTCGGAACACTTCAACCCCAGGGCATCGATGTGGACTTCAACAGCTTCCTCATTTCCCCTTCCCCCACCTCACCCTAGTTCCAAACTTCCAGCTCAGCACTGTCCCCATGACTTGTCCTACCTGCCTATCTTCTTTTCCACCTATCCACTCCACCCTCTCCTCCTTGACCTATCACCTCATCCCCTCCCCCAATCACCTATTGTACTCTATTCTATTTTCTCCCCACCCTCACCCTCACCCTCCTCTAGCTTATCTCTCCACGCTTCAGGCTCTCTGCCTTTATTCCTGATGAAGGGCTTTTGCCCAAAACGTCGATTTTACTGCTCCTCGGATGCTGCCTGAACTGCTGTGCTCTTCCAGCACCACTAACCCAGAATCTGGTTTCCAGCATCTGCAGTCATTGTTTTTACCACAAGACTTATTCTGTCAAGTCCCCAAAGAATGTTGTCAGATTCAATAAGATAACCTTTCATTCTTTTAAACTCCAATGAGTACAGACTCAACCCCTCCTCACAAGACAGTTCCTCCATGCCTGGCACCAATCTAGTGAACCTTCTCTAAATTCCTCCAATGCCAATATCGCTTTCTGCAGATAAGGGGACCAGATCTATTCACAGTATTCTTGGTGTGGTCTAACTTGTGCATTACATAATGTTAGCATCACTTCCTTATTTATAATTGAAAGCTTGGAGTGCAGGTTCATATTTCCTTGAAAGTGGAGTCTCAGGTAGATAAGACAGTGAAGAGGGCATTTACTATGCTTTCCTTTATTGGTCAAAGCATTGATTATAGGAGTTGGGAGGTCATGCTGCGACTGTACAGGACATTGATTAGGCTACTTTTGGAATATTGTGTGCAATTCTGGTCTCCCTCCTATAGGAAGAATGTTGTGAAACGTGTAAATCTTTTCTGAATCCTTTCAAGGATGTTGCCTGGGTTGGAGAATTTGAGCTACAGGGAGAGGCTGAATAGGCTGGGGCTGTTTTCCCTGGAGCGTTGGAGGTTGAGGGGTGAGCTTGTAGAGGTTTATAAAATCATGAGCATGGATAAGGTAAATAGACAAGGTCTTTTCCCTGAGTTGGGGGAGTCCAGAACTAGAGAACATACATTTAGGGTGAGAGGGGAATGATTTAAAAGGGACCAATGGGGCATTTGTTACGCAAAGGGTGGTGCATACATGAATTGAGCTGCCATTGTTAGTGGTGGAGGCTGGTAAAATTGCAACATTAAAAAGGCATCTGGATGAGTACATGAATAGGAAGGGTTAAGAGGGATATGGGCCAAGTGATGGCAAATGGGACTAGATTAATTTAGGATATCAGGTTGTCATGGACAAGTTGGACCAAAGGGTCGGTTTCTGTGCTGTACATCTTGATGACTTTATTCCCTTTGAAATAAAGGCCAAATATTTGCTTTCTCTATTACCTGTTTAACATGCATGCCAGCTTTTTGTGATTTATGCACAAGGTGGCAGGTGGGACTTTTGATGGGGTTGGGATATCTGGTCGGCATGGACGGGGTTGGACTGAAGGGTCTGTTTCCGTGCTGTAAATCTCTATGCTGTAGAGTTTTCCAGTCTTTTTCCATTTTAACAATATTCAGCTTAATTCTTCTTGCCAAAGTGCATAATGTCACATTTTCCCATGTAATATTCTATCTACCAAGTTTTTGCCTACTTACCTTGTCTATATCCCTCTGTATAACTCTCTTAACCTATCTATATCCCTCTGATTTGGAGATGCCGGTGTTGGACTGGGGTGTACACAGTTAAAAATCACACAATACCAGGTTATAGTCCAACAGGTTTAATTGGAAGCACACTAGCTTTCAGAGCATTGCTCTCTCATCAGGTGGTAGTGGAGGGCTCAATATATAGCAAAAATTTACAGTGTGATGTAACTGAAATTATACTTTGAAAAATTGATTGTCTGTTAAGCCTTTCATCTGTTAAGACCATGATAGTCTCACTTCTTTCACATGTCAATCACAAAACCTTTTTTTAAAAAGTTGCATTCTCAGATTAGCTGTTAACAATGGTGATAGCTAGACAATATGTTGAAGGTGTTAGCCCCCTGTGTTCTCTGTCTCTGCCATGATGTTTAGATTGATTCTAATCTAAAAAGTGAGATAACGGAGTTTTACATGAATGCATGCAGTTTTTGAGCAAAGTACAATGTAACCCTGCAAGTACATAGTTCCAGTTTTTTCATGTGTAAATCAATCATGGTATTCTAACAGATGAAAGGCTCAACAGACAATCAATTTTTCAATGTATAATTTCAGTTACATCACTGTAAATTTTTGCTATAAATTCTGTGTTAGGATTGAGCCCTCCATTACCACCTGATGAAGGAGCAACGCTCCGAAAGCTAGTGTGCTTCCAATTAAACCTGTTGGATTATAACCTGGTGTTGTGTGATTTTTAACTATATCCCTCTGTTTATTCTTATCCTCACCACTTGCCATCCCACATATGTGTCAAAGAGTGTGGCTCTGGAAAAGCATAGCCAGTCAGTCAGAATCCGAGAAGTAGGAGAGTTGACGTTTCAAACGTAAGCTCTTCACCACACATTCCTGATGAAGAGCTTACGTTCAAAACATCTCCTGCTCAGTGCTGCCTGACCTACTGCGCTTTTCTAGCGCCACACATTTTGACTCTTATTTCCAGGATCAGCAGTCCTCATTTTCTCCTCTCTCATATGTGTCATCTGCAAACTCAGCAATAGTGCATGTAGTTCCCTCATTCAAGATATTGATACATATTCTCAATGATTATGGCCCAATACCAATCACAAGTTACAGGGTGCCTGTTATCCCAAATCTGCCTTTTTATTAGTTAACCAGTCCTCAATCCAAGCTATTTTGCACAACACTATGCGCTGTTACCTTATTAAGTGGCCTTTAGTATACTACTTTATTGAACACCTTTTGGAAATCTAAATAGATTCCATCTACTGATAGCCTCTTATCTATCCTACTCATTATCACCTCTAAAAATTCTAATAAAACTTCTCCTTCATGAAGCCATGCTGACTCTGATTATGTTATGTATTTCTAAATACTGTGCAGTTACATCCTTTTATAATAGACACAACATTTAGCTTAACATCTGTAATTGGGAAACTGACCTGTAATTTCCTGTTCTTGTCTCTGTCTCATTTTGAATAAAAATGTTGTGTTGGCAATTTTCTAATCCTTTGGGACTTTTCCAGAGTCTACGGGTTCTTAGAAAATTGCTACCAGTGCTTTCACTCTATCTGTAATTGCTTACTTTAAAATTCTAAGGACACAACCCATCAGGTCCAAAGGCCTTATCAGTCTTTAACCCCATTAGTGTCTCTCGTACCTTTTGCTCTAGTGATAGAGGTTGTTTGTTTTTATTTCCTCTCCCACCCTTTTGCCCCATCAATATTTTATATTTTTAGAAGATACCTTATAACATTCAATCATAAAGACTGATGCAAAGTATTTATTCAGCTCCCCTGCCATTTCCTGTTTCGCCATTATTATTTTCCCATTCGCATTTTCTATGGTGCCTATGTTCACTTTGGCCACTTTCAACCTTTTTATTTTTAAAGAAGCTGTTGCTGTCTTTTTTACATTGGTTGCTAGTTTTCCCTCAAAGCGTATGTTTCCCCTTGTTATTATATGTTGGCTATTTCTTTAAAATTCAACAAAGCTTTCCCAAACCTCTGTTAGTGTTAATTGTTGCCACACTATTTCCCCCATCCCCAAATTGGAAACCATGCCTAACTTTGGTTAACTGAAACCAAAAGAGAAAATGCTGGAAAATCTCAGCAGGTCTGGCAGCATCTGTAAGGAGAGAAAAAAGCTGATGTTTTGAGTCTAACTGACCCTTTGTCAAAGCTGGTTGGTTTCTCTCCTTCCTAGAAAGTTTTCTTCCTTATTGGAAAATATCTTTCTTGTGAAGCATCAAATACTTTCTTAAATGTCTGCCATTATTCAACTATCTTTTCTGTTAGACTTCTTTCCCATTCCACTCCAGCCACACTGTCCTCATTTCTTTGTATCCTTATTTAGGTTGAGCACAGTTGTTTGCGACTCAAGTGTTTTCCTTTTAAACTGAATGCTAAATTCTGTCATGTTATGGTCACTGTTACTCAAGAGATATTTTACTTTGTTTTAATTTATTAAACCAGCCTCATCACACATCCAACCCAAATTCTTCCTCATGGCTGCCTCTGTGAATTTGAGTTTCCCAATCTACAAGATGACTCATGTCATCCATGATTAATATAAAGCCTCTTTTTATTGTCATTGTTTCCTGATTTATTCTGTTCTACAGTATAGTTATTGCTAAGGGGCCTATAGACTACTTCTAGTAGTGTCTTGTTAAGTTTGTTCTTGAACTCCTCCCACATGTATTTTGCACCTTCCTATCCAAGACCTTTCCTCCCACTATTTTGCAGAACATCTACATTCTGTCCACAAAAATGACCCTGAGTTTCATGCTGTCTGCCACTTCAACATACCACAGTGGTCACTGGTCACCATCTCTGACTTGGGCTTTCTGCAGTGCTCCATCAAATCTTGGCACAAGCTAGAAGAACAACATCATGTTTTCTGCGTGGGGGTCCTGCAGACTTTGGGACTCAATATCGACAATTTTAGGGCCTGAGCACCTATGTCCTTACCCCAACTCCTTCATACCAGGCCTTGTCATCATATGGACTGCTACCACAACTATCCCATTGTTAGCAACTAACAGTCCCAATTTGCAGCTATTGAATTCCTCAGGCTGACCATTACTCATTCTTTTGTCTGTCCAACTGATGTTCTGTCTCTTTCTCTGGGCTTCATCCCTACTGTACTTCTCCCAAATTCCGCACTCCATCTTTACGATATATACCAAACTCTATACAACTACAGTCAGTTTTGAAGAAGGGTCACTGGACCCAAAACATTAATTCAGCTTTGTCTCCACAAATGCTGCCAGACCAGCTGAGACTTCCTAGTAATTTCTGTTTTTGTTTCTTATTTCTAGCATCTGCGGTTCTCTGAATTTTTTAAAAAATCTCTTCCCCTTCCTCCACTTAACTCCCCACAGCACACCACTACTGCACTCGAGATATTTTGTAAACAAGAATGGAAATGACGTCCCTCTGGAGCAGGTGGGACTGAGAGAGAGGGACACTACTACTGTGTCACAGGAGTCCCATAACTCCAGCACTCCATTATAAGATGTATTAAGTTGGCTACTTATAGATACTCCTAAGGCAAAAGGACTCTCGGAGTCATTTAATAAAGATCCAATTTCAGTTGGTTTTTAATTAAAATACTCCTCCAATGGAACCTTAGGGGATAAAAAAAATCTGTGCTTAGGAAAAAAAAACTGCTAAGTACTGAATTTAAACTGTAGCTTTCAGGCTTATACCAACCATACCAATTAGGTTTAAAAAAATTTAAGAAGCACTGTAGATGCTGTAAATCCAACAAAAATAGAAATTGCTGCAAAAACTCAGCAGGTCTGGCAGCATCTGTGGAGAGGAATCAGTTAACATTTTGGGTTGAGTGTCTTTTCCTCAGTCCTGAGGAAGGGTTACTTGATTTGAAACATTTATTCTGATTTCTCCCTAGAGATGCTGCTAGATTGGCTGAGATTTTCCAGCAATTTGTAAATTAGGTTTATGCAAAATAAATTTGTAGACTTAGAAAACAATGCATGCACTCGTGCCTCAGTCAAACTGTGTTTCTTAGCCGAATTTATAGAACATTACAGTGCAGTACAGGCCCTTCAGCCCTTGATTTTGTGCTGACCTGTGGAATCAAATCTGAAGCCGACCTATCCTACACTATTCCACTTTCATCCATATGTCTATCCAATGACCATTTAAATGCCCTTAAAGTTGGCGAGTCTACTACTGATGCAGGCAGTGTGTTCCATTCCCCTACTGCTCTGAGTAAAGAATTTATATTCTCTTAACACAAAGGCCGAACTGAGTCACTTAAGGATCCCATTTCAGCTGCTCTTTTACTGGAACTTTCTGAGAGGGTAAAAGTATCAAGCTTTCCTGAAGGTACTTCTAGTTTTCTAATCAACCAATACAACTCTGGAGCAGTTGAGACCTGAACCTGGGTCTCCTGGACAAGAGGTAGGGACATTGCCACTGCACCACAAGAGCCCACCACCAAAACTGCCTCTCCACAATACTTTTTATTTGTTCATGGATTGTGGGTATCACTAGCTAAGCCAGCACACACCTAGCCCTGAATGCCCTGGAGAAGTATTGATGAGTTGCCTTTTGGAACTATTGCAGTCCATAAGAGTGTAGGTGTACTCAGTGTTTTAGGGAATTCCATGAATTTGAAGAGACAGCGAAGGAAGTGTTTAAGTTGCAAGTCGGGGTATGTGACTTGCAAGAGGTAGCAGGTTTGGAAGATGTTTTGAAGCATTGTAGTTAAATTCCTAAAGAGCATCTTATACATGGTACATACTGCTGCTATTATAAATTGGTGGAAGAGAGGGTTAATGTTGAAGAGGTGGATGGAGTGCCAGTTAACTAGATTGGTTTGTCCTGGATGGTGTTGAGATTCTTGTCTGTTCTACCAGCCCAACTGCTTGTTCTGTGGAGTCTGTGGACCATGTATATAATTGGGTGCAGATGCTTGCACCCCCTTTTTGATTTCCTGAATCCATCTGGACAAGTGGAGAATACTCCAGCTCCCTCTTAAGTGTGTCTTATGGACATGGTTTAGGGAGGCAGGAACAACATTCCCTCCAAGCTGTGCAGTGTTGGAGAATTGAGAAAGAACATAGCACAGTATGTGAGTTACTCGCCACAGAATTCCTAGCTCTCACAGGAGGACTCTTGTAGCCACAGTACATCCAGAATGCTCCCTGTGATAGCAAGATTAACATTCTCAGCATTTTGAGTAAAGTCATTTCCGTTGTTGTAAAGTCATTCCCTATTTCTTGCTGGCATAGTTCTGTTGACAGCCCTCAATTTTGCTTCAGCACATAACTGAAAATACTTCTTCATTACAAAAGTAAAATACTTTGGATGCTGGAAATAATGAAATTGAAAACGGATTCCGATAAATACTCAATCTACAGTGGCAAACAGTAGTGACTACCAGACAATTTGTGATCAATGTTCCCATTCACAACAAGGACATCTTTTATCATGTTTAGCAGATACATAGAATAGTTCCACAGGATATTTGTGTCCATTTGGGAAAGTAGACAGGGTCTAGGCTCAATGTCTCATCTGAGAGGCAGCACCTCTGACAATGCAGCATTCCCTGTGTACTGGACTGACAATTTTGGCAAGTCACGGAGTGGAACTTGAGCCCAAAACTTTCTGACTCAGAGCATGAGCTAAATTACGGCTGTCACTGACAATGTAGTAGGAAACCATATAAGAAACAAGTGTACCTAAAGTTGAGGTGCCATCATGGTGATAAACATGGTGCCAACATGCACGTTAAATAGCAGATGTAATTGTAAGCAGGTAAGCGATACCAAAATTGACTGATCAATTAAAAACTCTATAGTCCTGCCACATCCCAGTAATAGTAGTGATATCACAGCCCATTGACTGTTCTGATTCAAGAAGGTAGCTGACCACCATGTTTTTGAGGCCAATCAGGGATGAATATTAAGTATGCTTTACCAGCAGCTCTCCCGTGAACATATTTTAAAACTAGCCTCTGCATTATAATTGCACTATTGATTTGGATGAGTGTGGTTTATCCATTGGTGACTGCCAATAATTGTTGTTACTCTGTATTCCAGTCATCTCGTAGGATTAGGAGTGGACAATTGAAGCCCTCATAATTCAGTGAGACCATTGTTGATTTGATTTATCTATTGGGCCATTGGTCAACACCAATAATTTTTATGTTGGTGTTGGGTCTACTGCTTTTTGTCATTTATATAAATGATTTGGATGTGAACATAGGAAGTATTGTTAGTAAGTTTGCAGATGACATCAAAATTGGAGATGTCGTGGACAGCATAGGTTACCTCAGATTACAACAGGATCTTGATCAGATGGGCTAATGGGCTGAGGAGTGGCAAATGGAGTTTAATTTAGATAAATGTGAGCTGCTGCATTTTGGAAGAGCAGGACTTACACACTTAATGGTAAGGTCCCGGGAGTGTTACTGAACAAAGAGACCTTCGAGTCAGAGCACTGAGTAGAGGAGTTGGGAGGTCATGTTGCGGCTGTATAAGACATTGGTTATGCCGAGTTTGGAATATTGCATGCAATTCTGGTCTCCTTTCTCTCGGATGTTGTGAAACTTGAAAGGATTCAGAAAAGATTTACAAGGATATTGTCAGAGTTGGAGGATTTGAGCTATAGGGAGGTGCTGAATAAGCTGGGGCTGTTTTCGCTGGAGCATCAGAGGCTGGAGGGTGACCGTGTAGAAATCATGTAAAATCATGAAGGGCATGAATAGGATAAATAGAAAAGGTCTTTCCCCTGCAGTGGGGGAGTCCAGAACTAGAGGGCATAGGTTTAGGGTGAGAAGGGAAAGGTATAAAAGGGACCTAAGGGGCAACATTTGCACACACAGGGTGGTGTGTGTGTGGAATGAGCTGCCAGAGGAAGTGATGGAGGCTGGTATAATTACAGCATTTAAAACCCCTCTAGATGGGTATATGAATAGGAAGGGGTTAGAGGGATATGGATCAAATGCTGGCAAATGGGACTAGATTAGGTTAGGATATATGGGCGGCATGGGCGAGTTGGACTGAAGGGTCTATGTCTGTACTGTGTATCCCTATGACTCTGACACTCTGTATTCCACTAATCTCATAGGATTAGGAGTAGACATTTGAAGCCTACTGATAATTCAGTGAGACCATTGTGATCTGGGAACTAACACATCCTTGCTCCATATCCCTAGAGACTGTGAGATAACAACAATCGATATCAGTCTTAGATTTCAAATTTGTAAATGATTCCCATTGGTGTTGGGGAAGAAAGTTATAAGCTTCCACTACCTTTTGCACGAGGGGCACTTGCTAATTTCATTGCCAAAATATCGGGTTCTAACTTTTAGACTATTCCCTGTTCTAGTCTCTGCAACACGCAGGAATAGTTTCTCATCGGATCACAGAATGGTCACAGAGCAGAAGGAACTGCTATTTAACTCGTGTGTCTGTATTAGGTCTTTTTATCTACCCTTTCTGTTCACAATATATCTTGAAAACTTCAGTAACATCATCCATTAATCTTCAAAGTACAACCCTCACTTCCTGTTGTCTCCTCAAATTTTAATCCAGTGAGATTAATTGCTTCTGGTAAATCTATGTTGAACCCACTTGGAGATCAACCCACTCAAGTGTGTTGCCCAGAACTGCTCACAATAGCAATCTAATAATCCCTTTTACCTCCCCTCGTATTCTATTCCTCTGGATATTAAAAAAAACCACTAGTCTTATAGTAACCTTTCATTATTTTCTGTAATTAAAGCAGAAGGCTTT
The DNA here is from genome assembly GCF_047496795.1 of Chiloscyllium punctatum. Classification (NCBI taxonomy): domain Eukaryota; kingdom Metazoa; phylum Chordata; class Chondrichthyes; order Orectolobiformes; family Hemiscylliidae; genus Chiloscyllium; species Chiloscyllium punctatum. Next base: position 34,974,605 of record NC_092741.1, read on the forward strand.
TGAGGTGCCACACAGAGGCTGTTAAGAAAGATAAAAACCATAGAGCAAGGTACTGGTATGAATAAAGGATTGGCTGACTGGTAGAAGGCAGAGTGGGGAGGGAATGGTCTCTCCAGAATACAGATAGGAGGGGAATATTTCCCTGGTGGTGGACGACAATGCGATGTATCCAGAGGTTGGTAGGGTGGAAGGTGAGAACCAGGGGGATTCTGTCCTCTGTGCAATTAGAGGGGTAGGGTTGTCCTTGGTGTGATTGGAGGGGCGGAGCTTTCCTTGGTCCGATTGGAGGGTGGGGCTCAAGGGTGGAGATGCAGGAAGTAGAGGAGATGCACTGGAGGGCATCGTCGACCACAAAGCAGGGGAAATTGTGGTCTTTGAAGAAGGAGGCCAATTCTGATATTCTGTGATGGAATTGGTCCTCCTGGGAGCAGATGTACACATCCATCTGTCATGATGAAGGCCTCCAAGCCCTCCGTTTCTTCCTCTCCCTTCCACTGACACACTCATTCGATTGGCTGAAGTGGTCCTCACCCTCAACAATTTCTCCTTCAAATCCTCCCACTTCCTCCAGACTAAAGGGCTTGCCATGGGCACCCACATGGGTCCCAGCTATGCCTGTCTCTTCGTTGGGTACATGGAACAGTCCATCTTCTGCAACTACACTGGCACCATTCCTCACCTTTTCCTCCACTACATTAATGACTGTATCAGCATCACCTCTTGCTCCCACGAGCAGGTTGGACAGTTCATCAACTTTACGAACATCTTCCACCCCCTTAATTTCACCTGGACTATCTCAGACACCTCCCTTCCTTCCTGGACCTCTCCATTTCCATTTTCGGCGACATCTACTACAAACCCACCGACTCCCACAGCTACCTGGACTACATCTCCTCTGCCTCTTGACAAAAAGGTTTTCCCTTATTCCCAATTCCTCTGCCTGTGCCGCATCTGCTCCTAGGGGGACCAAATCCACCATAGAACATCCCAAATTACCTCTTTCAAAAACTGCAGTTTCCCCTCCCACGTGGTTGACTATGCCCTCCAGCACAACTCCCCACTTCCTGCACCTCCGCCATTGAACTCCACTGTTCCAGTCACAACAAGGACAGAATCACCCTGCTCCTCACCTGCCATCCCATGAGCCTCCAGACACATCACATCATCTGCTGCCACCTACAAATAGTTCCCACCACCAGGGATATGTTTCCCTCCCCATTTATACGCAGTTGTAATCATATACACTTTACTATTAAAGCCCACTGCTGAATTCAGCCTGAAGTTATGGACTGCACTGTCTTGTATGGTTTGAGTAGACCTAGCAGGAGTTTATGGTCCTTTTATTACTACAAACGTTCATCCAAAAGGTACTGATGGAACACCCTGACTCCAAGTGTGTCCTTAAATATTATTGTCGAGCACGAGTGATTGCCCTGAGCAATGGTCACCGCCAGATACTGGCTGAACTTTACCGGAGTCATCCAGAGGTTTCCAAAATGAAGATCTTGGAGAGAAGTTATGGTTGGTGGCCAGGATTGAATACAGACATAACTGCATTGTGGGGCAGTGTCTCGGGTATCAATAAGGACCATGTCAATTATGCAGATCCTTACATGGGCTCAATGTTCTTTGTCATTATGCATGTGCAGCTACTTTGGGTGTCCACAGAGTTCATCCATCAAACATAGGATGACGATAGAAAAACTGCATTCATCTTTTGTAATACACTAATTCCCAAAAGTGTTTCTCTCAGATAACGGGCCAACATTTACCGGTAGGGAATTTGAGTATTTTTAAAGTCAAATGGCATTTAATATAAAAGGTCACCTCCATATCATGTATCATCCAATGATCTGGCAGAAAGAGCAGTTCAAACTTTAACAGCAAGGTTAAATTAAGAGGCATGGTTGGTGTGCAGTCAGGTTCAGTGATATGTAAAGTTCAGATCGGTGCGATGATCCTGAACAAGCACATGTGCAATGTTAAAACCTTTAAATTCTCAAACAGAGTGGGAGCAAAACTTACCCACCTCCTCCAAACAGTCAGAAAGGCTGCTGGAACGCTGTCAAGCGACTTCGGAATCTGAGGTGGACCTGGTGGACGTCGCTATCTTGATGCTTTTGGCACCTGAAGAAGAGTTAATTTTTTTTCTAAAATGCACAGGGCGCAAGAAGCAAGCTATTGTGCATTACATGTCACCCAAATCAGAGGCAGAGTTGGAAGAACCGGACACAGTGCTAAAATGCCCTATAAGGAACTACAAAAATAAAATCAGCCTAGGTCCTCTGACTCCGAGGAGAAGGGACGAAGTGATTGTAATGAGGTCAGCCAGGTGGACCTGGCTAAGGCTGTTAATCTGGCTCTCAGGAAAGAACAGGAGAGTCAGACATAGTGCTCACTCAGAAAGCTGGATCAATGTCAAGGGCTCTCCACTTGTCAGGGGGATGGCTGGGCCAGAGTCAGTTTGTTTTTGGGGGAAACCTGATTCCTGAACTGGCTGGTTTACAGGGCCAGGTTTGTTAGAGGACTGAGTTTTTTTTCTTTTTTTTTTCTTTTTTTTTCTTCTTAACCCCCACACTACCGCCTAAGTGCGGTAGTGCTTATTTTTTTTCCCCAGCACCCATGGTGTGTGTGCACAGGTGTGAGACACAGTGAAAGGACACAAAGTGCACGAATCTTTATTCAATTTCCACCACCAGGAAGATAGGAAAAACACCCGAGTGGCCAGTGACAAGCACTGCCCTTCAAACCACAGGGCAATGCTGTGTGATCAAAACAGTGAAGGGGAGGGTAGGGACTAAATCAAAATAGAATTGGAGGGAGAAATGATACACTCCACTCCCTGCGGCGCCCACCTCTCCCTGAACGACTCCAGGGTGTTGGTGGACACCGCGTGCTCCTTCTCCAAGGACACCCGGGCTCTAACGTAACCCCGGAAGAGGGGCAGGCAGTCGGCCCTAAAGGACTGAGTTTTAAACTGCCTGATCCACACAGTCAATGTGTTTCAGGTGTAAGTCAAGCCTCATTAGGGAACTGTTGTTTCACTGGCTGGTTGTAGCCTGTGTGTTGCTGTTTTCTCTTTCACATTGAGAAAAGGACAGTGTTGATTTTGTGGCAGGGCTTAGCCTTTGCACTCTGGGTTTCTTTGTTTTTTGTGCCCGTCTTCACTATTTTTTGGAATTTTTTGGATTGCGCCCTTGTGAGAAAATACATCTTACCAGATGAGCTGTTCCTGTGGGTAGGCCTGCCCCTAGGACTAGGCCTCTGCAAAGACTGAACATGTGTGTGTGCTGGGAGGTGAGGACTTGCTGCATCCTGGAGTTTGGGAGTGGACCAAACCCCTGAGAGTTGACTGCACCTTTGCAATGTACTGTGTTCCTGTGAGTGGGCCTGGTTCTCTATGGATGGGCTATGGAGACTGAACACTTGTGTGCTGTGGGGTGTGCGTTTGCTGCCTTCAGGAGTGGACTCTGCCCTGGGTTGTGGACTCTGTAGTTTGGAGTGGACTCTACATTTTGAAGAAAACTGTTGATGGTAATGGATTCTGTGTACCAGAAAGGACTGTTGGTAATTGACTGTCTTGTTGCTTGTTGGGGTTGTCACCTACATTGTCTTTGTCCTTGGGTGTGGCAGGCCTCGCTGTGAGCTGGGAGGCTCGTAGGTCGTCCTGAAAACTATCACCCTGAGAGACAGAGGGTGGGTAGGCCATCCTGTGAACCTGAAGGTTGATAGGCTGTCCCGAAAGCTGATGGGTGGGTAGGCCACCCCAATGCTGATGGCCCCGAGAGCCAGAACATGGGTAGGCCATTCTGAGCGCTGTTGTCCCAAGAAGAGGTCATCGGGATGGGCTGTCCTAGAGAGAGCCAGAAGGTGCATAGGGGCAGGCTGAGATCCATAAGGCTTGTGGGCTGCCCTGTGCGCTGTTGTCCCATGGAAAGGGACGGGCTGCCCTAGAGGTGGCCGGAAGGTGTGTCAGGGCAGTCCACATCAGGGTGGGTGAGAGTCCAATGGCACGTAGGAGCAGACCGAGAGCTGGAAGGCGGGTAGCTGTCCTCAGCACTGTCACCCTGGGCGGGTACCGGGGCGGGCTGTCCTAGAGGTGGCCGGAAGGTGCTAAGGGTGGTTAGGGAAGGTGGGTAGGCTGTCCTGACGGTTGTCGTCCTGGGGGGTGTTGGGAAAGCAGGACGGGAGAGTTGGCCAAGAAGGTGTGAAGGAGCAGGCCGAGATTCAGAAGGCTTATGAGCTGTCCTGTGCACCTTCGTCCTGAGGAAGGGGGAAGAGGTGGCCAGAAGGTATGTCAGGGTAGTCCACAGGCCAGATGGTATGTAGGGGAAGACCAAGAGCCAGAAGGCAGGTTTGCCGTCCTCGCTGCTGTCACCCCGGGAAGGTACTGAGGGCCGGCTGTCCTCGAGGTGACCGGAAGGGCAGTTAGGGAAGCCGGAAGGTGGGTAGGCTGTCCTGATTGCTGTCACCCCAGGACAGTGTGGGAAACAGGAAGGGCTGCCCTAGAGGTGACCAGGTGTGTCAGGGCAGACTGACAGTCAGAAGGGGCGGGCTGCCTTTGTGTGGCCGGAAGGTGGGAGGGACGGGTGGCTTGCTGGGTTGCCAGGCATGTCCATGTTATATGAACTGTTTTATTGTTTGGTTTATTGGACTGTCTGTATGATCGGACTGTCTGTATATGATTACATTTACGGTTATATTCTTGATGATGTTAAGGTGGGATTCGAGATCTGTCCTTGTTTCCCTGTGAATTGATTGTATGGTGGGGTTTGGCTTTGAAGCCACCTTCCCCTGTAAATTGCTGATTCTTGTATATGTTTGTTAATGTTAACATTGTTTGTAACTTGTATTGTTTAATAAATTTTTTTAAGAAGGAGAATCAGACAAACTGCTGGCTCTGAGGGAGCTGGATTAGTGTCAAGAACTTTCCACATGTAAATAAAGGGTGATGGGATACCAGCTTCTGTGGAATTATACCAGACTGTGGAATTATGCTGCAAATCCATAAAATTAAACATTCCCTTGACTACCAGATAATTCACTTCTTCAAAAAATTCAATTTGGTTTGCTTTCAATCGTCTTTTATTTTTCTTCTTGGGCATTCTGATTTCTTTGGTTCTGGGATGAATCATGGAGGGTCTGGAAAAAGTCCATTATTTGGTTTGTTGGTAACCCTAAATTCTGGTGACTCTGAATCAGGCAGCATGCTGCCCTGATATTTACAATATGCAAAAATGTACTGTCTTCTGCATGCATTTGCTAAAACCACATGCAATTAATGGCAAGCAAACAATATAACAGGGTGCAAAGCTACTGCATTCCCAGCATGTGACAAGCTGTTCTAATGTCAGGGATCATTCTTGGAATGCTCTCCATTGTTAAACAGACTTTCAGGGACTTTTTTCAATGAGTTAAATGTCTTAATGTAAGAAATGGGAATGCATTAAATACAAGTGAAGAGGGCTTAAAACACTGCATACATCCACTACAGCTAACTCAATTTTCCAACAATTGTTTCTCTTTCTTCATGTTTTTCCCTGACAGGTTGATGCTATATAATTACAAAGCTGAAAAATATTTGTTTTTGAGGAGTTTCCATCTCGAGTCATTTTGTGTTCAGCAATCTGCTCTGAAAACTGCTCATATTTTGGTCGTTATTTGTTCTCTCTCTTTTGACTGGCAAGACTGATCTTATTTTGATAGCTGTGGGAAGTTCTATCACAGCAGCTGAGACAATCCACAATAGACTTTAAAAAGGTCAATTCATCCTATCTCCAAATGTTAACAGATCCTTTAAAGAACTCCAGCGCCCAGATCTAAATCTTCACCAAAGAAAATTTGCTTTCCTCATTTCCCTGGGGTCAGGGAGTCCAGAACTAGAGGGCATAGGTTTAGGGTGAAAAGGGAAAGATATAAGAGACCTAAGGGGCAACCTTTTCACGTAGAGGGTGGTACATGTATGAAATGAGCTGCCAGAGAATGTGGTGGAGGATGGTACAATTGCAACATTTAAGAGGCATTTGGATGGGTATATGAATAGGAAGGGTTTAGAGGGATATGGGCCGGGTGCTGGCAGGTGGGAACTAGATTGGATTGGACCGAAGGGTCTGTTTCCTGCAGTACATCTCTATGACTCTATGACGTACCATTCCTCTGTAACAAGTTTCATTGAAATCTGTCTTTTAATTGTTGAGCTACATTGTTTACGGGTAAACTGTCAAAGAAGTTGTATATTACATCCACTCACTTTTTGTGGTGGAGGTGAACATAATGTACATCCCTATATCCTTTAAGGATCGTGATTCATGCAAGTAATTTGTAGATTTGTTTTTACAAATGTTGTAGTTTTTGTTTAATAGGAGAAATTTAAAGAAACTATTCCATATGATTTAGATTGCTAAAATACTGTTTACTGTATTTATACTGTTATTTTCCCTCTCACAAAACACAGGTCAAGGATCTATTAATAACACAACATGGTTATGAAGAGTCTGCTGCTCATCTTGTTATTGAGAAGTTTTATATGAAGTTGGAGAATGGGCATCCTGGTTCCTCTATGCAGAGAGACATTGATAAAGAGCGCGCATTACTTTTTGAATTAGCTATACAAGAAACAAATGGGACTAAACCAGACAAGGGTTTGGCTGCTGAATGTTATTTTCTGTGGAAAAATACAAGACTCAAACATATCCACATTCCTGCTGAGGTGAAGGCCATGTTGAGGAAGCTACGTCAGTCCTACAAGTTGCTTTTACTAACCAATGGGAGTTCCTCGGTACAAAGGGAGAAGATTAAAGTCTGCCAATGTGAGAAGTACTTTGACATAATAGTTGTAGGTGGTGAACAGCAGGAGCAGAAACCAGCTAGTTCTATATTTCAAGAATGTTTCAGGCTCTTGGAAGTGAAGCCTGATGCATGTGTGATGATTGGTGATGATCTAAAGACTGATATTCAAGGTGGGGTGAATGCTGGTGTGAGAGCAACTATCTGGATAAACAACAATAATCTAAAACCTGACGCACACAATGCAGTGCCTGACCATACTGTTAAAACAGTATTAGAAGTTAAGGATATATTGGAAAGGTTTAACTAGGAACAATATACTCCCTCTATATACTTGCCCTTTTTAAAATTGAAGTATATATATTTTAAAAGTAAAATAAATTTGCATAAAGTTCATGTTTTCTAGTATTTAGGATTTTAAGCTGCAGAATTGTGATGTCTGAAGTATCTTCTCACCTGAGTAAAGGTGAGACCCCAGATGCTAGCTGATGTCAAGCAGACTACAGATTGCACATTGTACACCTTCCTGTAACCATGTTGCCAATGTTACCTTTCAGCTCATCAATATCCTTATCAAATGAGGAATAGAAATTCAAGTGATTTTTTTTTCCTTTAAAAATACCCTCAAATTGAGAATAAATTATTTCACAATTATTTCAAATGTATTCATGTTTCCTAATAATGAACTGTTAAGTGTTCATATAACTTATGTTTTATGAAAGAGACCAAAGATATTATATTGTAGGGAGGGGAACCAGAGTTTGGACACAGGACTGAATCCTGTTGAGATGTATGGCAGCTCACCTACCAGGTGGAGTTCCAGTGTGAGACCTGCCACACCCAAGGACAAAGACAATGTAGGTGGCAAACCAAATAGCATGGGGTGTCTCCAGTGTTCTTGGAAGGACAGCACCAAGCTAAGAAAGACGTGTTTTCCCCAACAGAAAAATTCTCTTTTGCTGCTCACTTACTGCATTTTAAAAACTGTTTTAGAAACAGTCAAATGATTAAAGCACTGAGTTCAAAGTTCATTAGGGTTTCTTTCTGTAAATTCAAATTCTGTTCACTGTGCTTTACTTGGGTCTTGTTACGGTATTAAATAGGTAGATTCTGTTGGACAATTAATGATGGACTTATTTTGAGAAATTCATCCTATCATCACTGATGGTCAGTCCAGTACATCAGTGCAAAAGACTGAAGTGTTTGCAACCATCTTCAGCCACAAGGCCAAGTAGATATTCATTGTGGCCTCTTTTTTGAGGGGGCGTAGCATCACAGGAATGGCAGAATACATTGTATAATGCAAAGACCACAAATCTTAGCAGCATTCTAGAAATATTATAGAAGACTCATGCTCCATAATTAGCCACACTTCTAGCCAGCTCTTCTAGCACAACTTCAACACTGTAGGGGAGGAAGTATTGTCACAAGACTAAATGCTGTAGAAAGTTAGATAGAATTCTAGCATGGTAGGTGGTGAAATTTCAATCTATGAAAATCTGGAATTAAAATCTAGCCTAATGGCTACCAGTGATTATTGTTGTAAAAAACAATATTCTTTAGGAAAGCAAATCTTTCTTTCTTACTTGGTCTGGCCTACATGTGACTCCAGACCCATAGCAATGTGGTGACTCTTAACTGCTCTCTAAAAGGGCCCTAGCAAGCAAGTCAGTTCAAGTGGCATGTAGGGATGGACAGTAGCAACCCCTACATCCCATTAATCAAATAAACAAAATCTACCCAAAAATTGACCAGGTATGTCATGTCCACAAAAAAGACAAATCCACCAAGCCAATTACTGCCTTATTAGTATACTCTTGGTCATCAGCGAAGTGCAATATAGCAGCATTTGACTCAGTAATACCCTGCTAAATGAGATTAGTTTGACTTCTGCTAAGGCTAGTCTAGCTCCTTACCTTGTTACAGCATTGGTCCAAACATGGTCAAATGAGCTGAAGAGTTGAGGCAAGAGTAATTGCCTTTGCTGTCATGCAGCATTTAGTTGGGTATGGCACTGAGCCCTAGCAAAATAAGAATGAATAGGAATCAGGGAAAATCTACTGATTAGATTCATACCTGGTAGTTTGAAGTCAATCAATCATAAGATACTGGAGCAATCAGAATCCAAATACAGCAACCTGGACAACATCCAGGCTTGGTCTTATAAGTGGCAAGTGACACAAGAGTTGCAGATTGACAGGCAATGACCAAAAATTAAAATGGACCAGACATCTGAAAGGTGTGACTTCAAGAGCACAAATAGAGGCTGGAGGTTCTGAACTAAGTAATTCATATCTCGCAAAGCAGGTCTATCATTTGCAGAGCACAAGTCAGGGGCATGATCAAATAGGTTAGATTTGATTCTCTATAGTGTGGAAACAGGCCCTTCAGCCCAACAAGTCCACACCGCCCCTCCAAAAGAGAAACCCACCCAAACCCATTCCCCTAGCCTATATTTGCCTCTGACTAACGCACCTAACACTGTGGGCAATTTAGCAAGGCCAGTTCACCTGACCTGCACATCTTTGGATTGTGGGAGGAAACCCACACAGACACAGGAAGAATGTGCAAACTCCACACAGACAAGCAGGAATCAAACCCAGGACCCTAGTGCTATGAGGCAGCAGTGCTAGCCACTGTGCCGTCCATACTTTGAAAATACATTTCACTTGCCTGAGGTTTGATGCCATTTAGAACAAAGCAGCCAATCAATTAAAACTTTTATCTACAAATTTGAACTTGCACTCCCTTCACCACCACCACAGTACTGGCAATGTACACAATCTACAAGGTGCACTATACAAATTCATTAAGACTGCCTCAATACCACCTTCCAAATTCTCCCATCCAGAAGTGCAGCAGATGCATGGTAGCACTAAGTTCCTCTCTAGGCTCCACACCATACTAACTTGGAACTATGCTTCCACTCTTTCAAAGTTGCAAAGTTAAAGATTACTAGATTACTTAGGTGTGGAAACAGGCCCTTTGGCCCAACAAGTCCACACCGACCCATTCCCTTACATTTACCCCTGCACCTAACACTATGGGCAATTTAGCATGGCCAATTCACCTAACCTGCACATCTTCGGACTGTGGGAGGAAACCGGAGCACCCGGAGGAAACCCACGCAGACATGGGGAGAATGTGCAAACTCCACACTGACAGTGTCCAGGGAACACTTCCTAGCAGCACTGTGGATGTACTGACACCCCATAGACTGCAAGAGTTCAAGGCGGCAGCTCACCACCACCTCCTGAATGCCAACTATGGATGGGCCACAAAAGCCGCTCTAGCTAATGATATCAACAACCCTTGAATGAATTAAAACTGGACTATATTCTCTGGAGTTTAAAAGAATCAGGCATCCTCATTGAAGCATAAAAGGTCAGAAATCACACGACACTATTTTATAGTCCAACTGGTTTATTTGAAATCATGTAGGTGAAAGCTTAATAATAATATTGCAGGTGGAATGGGCCAATTCCTGGGCCACACTCCTCGGATTCCCAGTTAAACAATGCCTCAGTTTTAAAATTCCCACGCTTGTTTTCAAATTCTTCTATGCCTTGACCCTCCATTTCTCTATAATGTCCTCCAGACCTACGACTGAGACAACAGCACTCCTCTAAGTCTGGCCTCTTCAGCATTGCCATATTTAACTGCTGTACCATTGCCAGCCATGCCTTCTGTTGTACGAGGGCATAAGAGTCTAAAAGAGTTCATTCTGAAGAGTACATTAAGCACTACCCAAAATCATATCACATGGAGTGGAGCAAAAGAAAATAAAAACACCTTTGGGCTTCAAAGGGATAAAGACCTAACATTGATGTCTCCCTCAATCCCATACCATGTTCATTCATACCAATGTAAACTGTACCTAATTGCTATCATACATTGTGTTTAAAAGCCACTTCTTGTTTTCCTCTCCCACACTATACCACAAGGCCCTGTATACCCCTACCAGATTAAAAATCACAGGTCCAGGTTATAGTCCAACAGGTTTATTTGAAAGTACAAGCTTTCAGAGCACTGCTCCTTAGTCAGATATCTAGTGGGGCAGGATCATAGGACACAGAATTTATAATCTATTTTACTATATATTCTGTGTCCTATGATCCTGCCCCACTAGTTAACTGATGAGGAGTAGCACTCCAAAAGCTTGTACTTCCAAATAAACCTGTTGTACTATAACCTGGTATTGTGAGATTTTTAACTTTGTCCACCTTAGTCAATCACCTTTGCCTCCACATTATCCCTACCAGAAAAACTAACAGTAACAGTGAATCTACCCAGAACACATTTGGACTATTGTGCGCAGTTTTAAGCCCCATATCCCAGGAAGATGTACTGGTCCTGGAGTGTGTTCACAGGAGGTTCATAAGATGGTCCCAGGAATGAAAAGTTTAACATATGAGGAACATTTGAGGGCTCTGGGTTTATACTCGATGGGGGTTTCGAAGGATATGGGGGGGGGGGGGGGGGATCTAATTGAAACAAACAGAATACTGAATAGCCTGGACAGAGTATTTGTTGGGAAGATGTTTCTACTGGTAGGAAAGACTGAGACCAGAGGGCACAGCCTTAGAATAAAGGGAAGACCTCTTAGAACAGAAGCAAAGAGAAACTTCTTCAGCCAGAGTGGTGAATCTATGGAATTCATTGCCACAGAAGGCTGTAGAGACCATGTCATTGAGTATATTTAAGACTGAGATAGATTCTTTAGTCTCAAGGGTTACAGGGAGAAAGCGAGAGAATGGGGTTGAGACACTTAACAGCCATGATTGAATGGTACAACAATCTTGACGGGCTGAATGGCCTAATTTCTGCTCCTATGTCTTATGGTCAATGATTGTTTTTAAAAGAAAATAGGATACCACCATTGTTGTCTAGGCCATTATTTATTGCCCATCTCAGATTGCCCAGAGGGCAATTAAGAAACTATATTTCTGTGAATCTGAAGTTACACGTAGACCAGAATAGGTAAGATTAACAGATTTCATTCTTATAGGACATTTATGGACTAGATGGGTTTTTCAATAAATTACAATGGTTATATTGTTATCATTAGGCTAGATTTTAATAGATTTTATTGAATTACCGTGATTCAAACCTATGTTACCAGAACATTAGTCTGACAATCTGGATTACTAGTCCAGCGGCATTACTACTATAATGCTGACTGCCTGCAAAGGCTTCATTAAGGTGACCTGTAATGGAGATCATTCAGCTGCCTTGGCCCCAAATTCTGGAATTTCCTCCCTAAAGCGCTCTGCCTCACCTACCTCTAAGATACTCCTTGAATCACTACTGCCTTAATTTTATTTTGCATGAGTATGAGATTTGTATTAAAGTAGAAGAAAAATTTTAGATGCAACAACTATGCTCAATAAAATAAGTTTATAGTAAAGTTCAAATGCCTACTACAGTTCTACTCAAGTGAATAGTAAAAAGGAATTCATCTCAGCTATTTTTCCACAGTCCTGATTTAAAAATATATAAATTCTCATGATAAAAGGATGCCAGATTCCTCTTCATACATTTTCATACATTAAGGCACTGTATGCAAATTGCAGATTCGCAATTTATAATGGATGTTCTGCAGTCACATGCATCTCAAATAACCATGGGTTGAATGAAAGGTTGGAATGTACCTAGGAGCAGAAGTGCACGTAGCTGTTGATGAAATCTGTACATAAATCAGATAATAAAGATAAATTGATGGCACAAAGCTTTTGGTCAGAACAAAATGTTAAAATATGATGCCTAGTTACTGCAAGGCACCAGTAGCTGTCTGCATCATATATGAACTGATTATAATCAGACATTGCACAATTTTTGGGATTATATTACTGCAGTTTCTGATCCACAATTGTGCACAGATAGCACATGCATATTACAGGAAAGATTTCAAAATGCTTTTTTTAACCTGCAGATTTGAATAATCCAAACTTAATTTTTGGGTTCAAAATTGCTTCATAGAGAAAAAAAAGCAAAACCTGTGGAGAAGAATGTGGATAGGCCATAATTTCTTTTATATAATGCACTGTGTTTAAGTTGATTCACCATTACAACCTGAGCTGAAGCTACATTCATCCCATTTAAAATGTAACAAGTGCAATCTGCATGAGGAAGACAATACAACCCATCTTAATTCATCTATGTAGAGAGTCTGATATCCATAAGTCTTCCACCACTCTGTAGCATCCAACTGTTTGTTTTTAAAAACAAAAGATTTGTTCCGTGTATTGGTAAATTGTATGAAAAATGTTCTGCTAGTAGTTTTCAAATAGCTTTTTATAGTCTGAATGGGTGTTCCATTGTTGTATGGTGTGTGACAGACTAGGATTGAATTTTGTGCCTTCATGGACAGTAGGGAAAGGAGGACATTTAATTATGAGGAGGGTAGCAGGTGGAGATTCCATCAGCCTTCTGCCCATTCCAGTGAAGAATGAGACTGAATGGGCCTTCAACAACTTCCCATCCCATTGCCAATTGAGACCTTTAAGTGGACAATCAATGCTTAATACTTAAGGGCCTCATCCAACTGTTGCTGGTGTTCCTGTGTGCAGGAAAGAGGCTTACAAGGTGAGCAATATGACGAACAATCGTAGGATTGCAGATTCCCAGGCTAGGGGTCCCCCATTCAAAAATACTATGTTTAACTGGTAGAACTTCAGTGGAGTGTTGAAGTGTTAGATTGTCACAAAAACCCAACTCAAACTGCTGGATTGTAATAGTGTTGAGAAGCACCCTGACGACACAGACCTGCAGTTCAAAGAGATATCTCAATACCATTTTCACAAGACAACTAGGGTAAGAAATAAACACTGGCCTCAAGAATTTTTAACATTTTTATAATTTAAGGTATTATTCTGTGTTTACTTTCTGTACCCTAAAGTACCCTAAAGACACCTCCACAAGATCTCCTTTCAGAGTTGAAAGGCCCAGTTGTCCTGAAGATTCAAACCATTAAGTGGTAGGAACAGTCCTTTGGTTCTTATCTACACTCCCTTTAATGTTTTCCTTGTCATAGTGATGATTAATGAATCTAGTACTCAAGGTATGGAGTCAATGCAAATTCTATAAAATTATCAAAGTTTCTTGTGAGATTGCGATAGTTATCACTTTAATCAGGAATTTTGTATATCAGGTACTGAAGCATTTTGTAAATATTAAATCAGCAGCTATCACAAACTGCTTAAAGTTCTCTTCAGAATTTCTGGATATAATAGTTTATAACATGAGATCCCTGAAGCGTTTCAATTATGTGTAAAGTGAAAGATTCATGTGTACTAACATTTGATTCTTCAAGCCGTAACTCAGATTTGTGAACCAGGTGCAAGATTACAACAAAAGACAAATTCTGCTGGAACTTTTTACACAATACTTGAAGACTCATGTCTGCATAATACCTTAGTATAAATAGCAGATCCGTCTAATTATATTTTGCCCTAAGCAAAATGCTAAGTCTTTTTAGTACACAGAAATATAATAATTTACTCAAGCAATGATGAGATGAATGACCAAATGAATAGTTTGTTCTAATATTGGTTAAGGAAGAAATTTTCAGATAAAAGTGCAACAATTTTTAATCCTGGTCATTATAACAAGCAGAAAGTATCCTTAATATCTCATGTAAAAGACTTCAGCAGTGAGGTTTTCTCCCAGTCATCAATTGAAATCACAATTTGAAAAATTCTGATTTTCCTTTTCCTGTGATGGGTGCAAGTAATCAAACTCCATCCAGGGAGGTAATGAAGATCCAAAAGAGAAAACGGTTCATTGTAGTAGACAGTCTCTTTTAAAGTGCCAAAGCTCAAATTTGAGAATGAGCTCAAGTGGATCAGAAGGAGTTCTTCTGACACAAATAATGCTTCAAAAGGAGAGTAAAAGCAATTTTTCTTCAAAAATAAATGATATTTATTGTTGAGCTCTTTGCATAGCAGCACTCCTCAGATCTTCATAACATAGATTTCAGACTGTGCATTGAGACTGCAATTTCTTTTAGGACAACAAAATTAAATCATGTTAAAGTCTGTAAATATTATGGTGTAGAATACAATTTACTCAAAAGATCCTCTGATAAATGTAACTTCTGGTTTGTTATTTACATTCAGTCAAAAGTAACTTAATTCTCAGACAAATTCCATGAAATACCAGTGCATGTGCTGCCACCAAGAGTCGACAGCAAGATCTAAATATAAATCAGTTTGAAATAGTTTCATTGATCTTTCAGCACAGCAGTTATTACCAGATGTCACCTTTGCTCACTCACTGTATAAAATGGACAGACTGAGTGAAATTCACTTAATTTAAAAACCACTAAAGTGAATCTGTCATATCATCTCACGTCAAGTTGAACACTAATGTTCATCGCTGCCAGTTCAGCTACAAAGTATCGAAAAACATAAGGCACAGAGACAATCTCAATGGTACCTGACTGATGGCACAGAGTACACTGGTACTTCCTGTGACGTGTGGCAGACCACAATGGCGGGGGCTTTTCCAGTACTGGTGACAGAAGGCTGCTGCACTTGGTGCACACATGGGCTACAGAACGGTCGGAGCAATTGAACAGGCGATCTTGAAGCAAGAAGGACGTTCCATGTGCCAACAGAGCATCACGTTCCATCTCCCCAAATCGAATACCACCCTGGACATTTCTCCCTCCCAAAGGCTGATTCGTCACTTTATCCCTCACCCCAGTAGTTCTAACTTGGAACTTGTCAGATACCATGTGACGCAGGCGCTGGTAGTAAACCACCCCGATGAAGATATCTGCTTCCAACTCCATCCCACTGATGCCACTGTAGATCCTTTCTGTACCGTAGTAGTTGTAGCCAGCAGCTTGCAACATCTTCCCAAAGTACTCCAAGGCAGAACTTTCCTCAGAGAACATGAATGGTGTGGCATCATGGCACAGGCCATGCATAGCAGCAGACTTACCTGCCATGCTTTCAATCAGCATCCCAATGGTCATACGTGAAGGGAATCCATGGGGATTGAACAGAATGTCTGGCGTCATTCCACTTTCTGTGAACGGCATGTCCTCTGCTGGCCACAATCGACTCAAGATGCCCTTTTGACCATGTCGACTAGCAAACTTATCTCCAATAGTGGGATTACGAGGGACCCTCATAGTGATGCACACACGTTTAAACAGTGCTGTTCCATTGTCATTGCTACAGACTTTAATGTTATCTACAATGCAGTTTTCTTTGCTCCTGCAGGAAAATAAGCACATTAAAAGAGGTTAAATCTATTCACAATGTTTAAAGCTCAGTATCAGGTTAAAAAGTACTTCCCCAAACTCAAGCATGTTCATTTTATGATTGTTACATATCACAATGGGATTTCACCCACAAACTGTGCTCTCAGCTGGAAATGAAATGTAGCCAAGTCAGAAGTGACCATATTTTACCAAAACCTCTGGAATATTATCTTCTTTGAGGAGAGGATGGGAGTCTGGTTAAATTTTCTGACTGCATCTCTGGGTTTGTGTATTACAAAAAGGGAAGGATTTGCAGTAGTAAATTGCTTTAATCATACCATCAAAGCATCTTAATCACATGAAAAGCAAACACATTACTGAAATGTAGTCACTGTCGCTGCGTAGTCTGACACAGCAGCCTAATCTGCAACAGTAAAATCCCAAAAATAGCAACAGAATGAATTACCAGTTAATGCATTTCTTTAAATATAGTATATATTAACAGAAAAATGTGATCATGTCTGTCAGCAAATATGCAAAAAGACATCTAGTCATGCATGTAAAAAGTTACAAGAAACAAATTCCAGTTCAGGTTTCAGGTGGATCTGCTGACAAGAACAATGCAAAGAAACTCTGATATGTTAAGGATGTAACAACATTTGTTTCTGTACCAGAGATTATTTTTTTAAAACTTACTTGTAGTACACCACAGAACTATCTCCAGTGTTGAGATTCACATAACTATAAAACGGATCACCATACTCCAGGACAGCCCCAATGAACGGCAATCCATCGTCATCAAGTTTCTGAGCTGCTCGTTTATCACCAGGTTTGACACCAAACACAAAGATACCATCGTTTTGCTTAACCTTTTGTTCAAGGTCTATCATTTCAGTCTTATAAACACTTCCATGGGCAAATCCTCGCTCCCAGGATGCCTTGTTGACAATCTGTTATTTTATGTACAGAGAAATATATGCTGTTAGAATCAATAATGCATATAGCTAATTCAACATAAAAATATTTTCCAAAACTAAACAGAATGCATTAGAAATAGGTTTCTCCCCAAACTCTACAAATTTAACCAATAACATTTCTTAATAGTGATGATCAGAAATACTTTAGGGCTTGTTAAAATAATAGCGACAGTTCCGTTCCTGAGTCACACTATGTTATAAGAAAATCACGCA
This sequence comes from Chiloscyllium punctatum, assembly GCF_047496795.1. Taxonomy (NCBI): domain Eukaryota; kingdom Metazoa; phylum Chordata; class Chondrichthyes; order Orectolobiformes; family Hemiscylliidae; genus Chiloscyllium; species Chiloscyllium punctatum. The sequence continues at coordinate 34,991,792 of NC_092741.1, forward strand.
ATAGCAGTATCATTTAAACTAATGGGCTTGGAATCACGTTATAGCTAATACAAGCAATGAAAATTTGCGTTCTAGAAATAATGGTCTAAATTCTTCAATCGCGTTATAACCAATTCATTTTGAAGAAATGTGCGGAAAAGCAGAACTGAGTGTACCTGAGTTACATGCTAATATGGGATACAGTTAAATGGATATTTCTATTTCAAGCATCTAGTGCCAGTATGATGCAATCTTAAATCAGATGCAGACTAAAACTCGTTCTGTAGTGCCCTTTTCAAACTTCAGAGAATATCACAAACTGAACCAGTGTGCCACCTTCCATTTGCTTCACCAGCTATCTTCTTAGCATTGTTCCAATTTTCACAGTGGTTCCTTACAGTGACACGAGGATACTTTCATCCAATCAGATTGAGCTGGACTCATACCTTGGTCCAGAATCCACTGTCTAACTCATTGGTTAATGCTTCATTACAGAGAATAACAATCTGTGAAAATGAGATTTATGGATCTAATGGACCTTACCACACTTGTGATCTATATATTTACATGTACACACATGAACTGGTACATGTTGCAATTTTGATAAGGGCATCAGTGACTGCTGCTTGCTCAATAGGACAGCTGCTCCCATTTAAATGGAAAATGTTATTTTCTAAATCAAATCACATAGAAAAGCTGGACTTATGTATGAAAGGCATAAGTTAAAATCTGCACTGTAAAATCCAGATAATAAAACAGGAGGTAGGCAGTGATTACTTTCATAAATTTACCTCAATGATTTCTAAATGTCAGTATTAATGCAAGATAACTAAACCTATCAACATGTACATGATCATCAATATACCTGCTCTAGTTGAGTTGGAGGATTTTATAGGTCTCCTATACTAAGAAATGAGAGAGGAGTTGGAATAGATTAGCACTGACAGAAGTCTGTAAAACAGGTGTTCCTCTCAATAACAAAGGTGATCAATCCAGGTGGGGCTTTCAATCACTAAGGAAAAAATAAAGTGTGCACCCTTTAAGGGAAGGTAAGAACACCACTTGTTACAATGATTTGAATCCATTAGTCTCCCACTTGGAATGTAGCAACGTATACTCAGTGGAGCTGAACTCAATTAAAAAACAAATACACACCATAGCATCTTCCATGTCATATCCAGTGTATGAGATGACAGCTACAATAGCATTTGTCCCTATGGGATAGTTATCCATATTAAAGAAGTCATACATGTGCGGTCGCACGAGAGGACTCTGAGGAGTTTGTAGGCGATAGAGTTTATTATCAGACCTGTCTGGATAAGTGTATAACGGAAATCCCATTGTTTGCTTGCCTATAAAGGAATGAAAATAAATCACTTACTGAATTATAATGTATAATCAATACACAAAATGAATAAGCTAAGCACTTAACATGTAATTTGAAAAATCTGGTTTCACAATTAATTTATTATTTATCCTATCGCACCACATATAAGGAGCAGGAACAGGCCATTCAATCTCTTGAACCTGCTCTGTCATTTAATACGATGTGGCTGATCTGATTATAACCATAGATTCTCATTGCTATTTAACCCCTGATAACCTCGCTTCAATGGACAGAACAACCATTTCAGAAAAAAAAAAGTCTGGTGAAACTTTGTTGTACTCTTATCTATGGCAATAATATATTTCCAGAGATAAGCTCAAACTTATACCCAGGAACTGTCTAACCAAGCTCCTAATCAAATGAAGCACTATTCCTGCACTTAAATCCTTTTGCAATAATGGCTAACATTCCATTTGTCTTCCTAATGGCTTGCTGCATCTGCACATTAACCTTCAGTGGCATATTCACAAGGACACTTAAGTCCCTTTGCACATCTTCAAATGGTGGCTCAGTGATCAGAACTGCTGTCTCAAAGCACCAAGGACCTGGGTTCAATTCCATCCTTGAGTGACCATGTTTTCCCCACGTCTGTGTGGGTTTCCTCCAGGTCTTATGGTTTCTTGCCACAGCTCAACGACGTGCAGGCTAGGTGGGTTATCCATGGGAAATGCAGGGTTACAGGGATAAGGTAGGGGAGTGGGTCTGGATAGGATGTTCTTTTGTGGGTCAGCATGGACTCAGTGAGCCAAATGGCCTGCTTCCACACTGCAGGGATTCTATGACTCCTACACTTTCCAATCTTTCATCATTCAAGAAATATCCATCATGTCTGTCCTTCCTACCAAGTGGATAACTTCACATTTCACACATTATATTCCATCTACAATCACTAAGCCTATCCTAAACTTCCTGAAAACATTTTACATTTTCCTCACTTCACATTCTTGCTTAGCTTAGTATCGTTTACAAAACTGGAAATAGTACATTTGGTTTCCATGGCAGATCACTGATATATACTGTAAATGGTGGAATCCAACTAATGATCTTTGCAATACACCACTACGCAGTCTGCTATTACAGGAATCCTCATTTATTTCTACTGTGTTTTTCTATTAGCCAGGCCTTAATTCATGCTAGTACATTGCCTCCTGCACCACATCCTTTAATTTTACTAACTAACCACCTGTAGGAGATCGGATCAAAAGCCTGCTGAAAATCCAAATATAAAACATTCAGCAACTTTTTAATTTTGTTAGTAACATTTCAAGAAACTACCTTTGTCATGATGTGTCCATTTGCAAATCCATACTGACTATGCCCAATCAGATCATTTTTATGCAAAAATACATCAATCACAACGTTCGTCATAAATTTTAGCATTTTCTCCACTAATGATGTAAGACTGAGGAATCTACAGTTCTGTTTTGACCTTTGCTTCTTTTGTAAGTAGTAGGTTGACAAATTCAAGCTTCCAATCTGCAGGAATCATAAGACATAGGAGCAGAATTTAGGCCATTCAGCCCATCGAGTCTGCTCTGCCATTCAATCATGTCTGATAAGTTTCTGAACCCCATTCTCCCGCTTTCTCCCCATAACCCTTGATCTCCTTTACAATTAAGAACCAATCTATCTCAGTCTTAAATAGACTCAATAACCTGGCCTCCACAGACTTCTGTGGCAGTTAATTCCATAGATTCACCACTAAAAAAGTTTCTCCTCATCTCTGTTCAAAAAGGTCTACCCTTTACTCTAAGGCTGTGCCCTCAGGTTATAGTCTCTCCCTACAATGGAAACATCTTCCCAACATCCACTCTGTCCAGGCCATTCAATATTCTGTAAGTTTCAATTAGATCTCCCACTCAAACTTCTAAACTTCAAGTATAGACCCAGGGTCTTCATATGTTAAGTTTTCAGTCTTGGGACCATTCCCACGAATCTCCTCTGAACACACTCCAGGGCGTTCCTGAGATATGGGGCCCAAAACTGCGGACAACGCTCCAAATGAGGCCTGACCAGAGCCTTACGGAGCTCAGAAGTACATCCCTGCTTTTACATTCAAGTCCTTCAAAATAAATGCCATCATTGCATTTGCCTTCCTTAATAGTGGCTCAACCAAGTTTACCTCGGAAGAATCCTGGGCTAGAACTTTCAAGTCCCTTTGCATTTCAGACTTCTTAATTTTCTCCCCATTTAGAAACTAGTCCATGTCTCTATTCTTCCCATCAAGGTGCACGACCTCACTCTTTCCCACGCTATAATTTTCCACTTTCTGCCTTACTCCTCTTTTAAACAGGGGTGTCACGTTAGCAATTTTCAAGCCCTCTGGGACCCCCCCCGATTCTATTGATTCCTGAAAGATTACCAATAATGCCTCCACTATCTCTTTCAGCTATCTCCATTAGAACTCTGAGGTGTAGTCCATGTGGTTCAAGTGATTTATGCCATTCAGTTTTTCTAGCATCTTCTTGATGATGGCCACAGTCCTCAGCTCTATCCCCTTACTCCCTTGAATTTTTGTGATATTATTCATGTATTCCACCAAGAATACTGACACAAAGTAATTATTCAGTTCTTCAGCCATTTCTTCCAGAACCAAGAGAATTTTGGAATATGATTACCAATGCATCAACCATCTTACAGACACCTCCTTTAACACTCTGTAGACCATAAAGTTCCAGTGACTTATCAACATATTAATTTTTTCCAGTATAACCTTCTCACTACTATTGAATTCCTTGAACTTCCATTCTTCATCTTCGTTTGGATCTCTAACTTTGGAGGAATTCTTGTATCTTCCTCAGTGAAAACAGACACAAAAGTAATCATTTTGCTTCTCTGCTATTTCTTTGCTCCCCACTATAAATTCTCCTGACTTCTGTTTTTGATAGACTCACGTTTATTTTAGCCAAAGTGCACTTTCTACATACCTGGAGAAGCTTTGATAGATTCCATTTTTAAGTCTTTTGCTAGATTGTTTTTGTATTTTATTCTTCCTCTCCATCAGAGTCATGGTATTCTTAAACTTCCTAATCCTCTGATTTATCAACAGAATTCTTAACTCTAACTGGTTACAGCACTGCCTGAAAAATTAATCAGCAAATGTTCATCCCCTATTCTGTCAAGTTGAAGCAGGCACAAAGCATGTGTCTATTCATTCTATCTGCAAAGAACAGGGCCCAACATATTAATACACATAACTTCCATTATATGCAAGTCAACCACATCTCAAGCCTGACTGACAATCCTACATTGGTTGGCAGGATAAGATCTCATACATTAGGAATTATACAATTGGAAGTTACATAGATCATTACATAGGGCCATGTTGTTTGCAGATGGAAAGAACAGATTGAAACAAAAGTAAAACGTGCCAGAGATACTCAGCAAATCTGGCAGCAACTGTGGAGAGAAAAACATTGTTAACGTTTTGAGTCAAATGACCATTCTTCATAACAGAAAACAGCTAGGGAGAGTGAGCACAAGTGACGGCGAGGGAGGTGTAATGGCTGGCAATTTCAGGAAAGTGGAGACACTGCAGATGGAGAGAGGTAGATGGTTGACTGTACAGGAATGGTGAGCAGTAGCCAGTGACCAGGTAGTGCAGGAGTCTCCTGTGGCTATCCCCATCTCAAACATGCTGTTTTGGATACTACGGGAGGACAGGGAAATGGGTTCTCAGGAGTATAGCAGTGACAGCCAGATTTCTAGTACTGTGACCGGCTCTAATGTAATAAAGGGTATGTCAGGTTCCAAGTGATTGATTGTAATATGGGACCCTCTAGCCTGGGAGCACAGACAGATGTTTCTGCAGAAAGCAGGATGATATGTTGCCTCCCTGGTACCAGAGTTTAAGATGTCTCAAAGAAGGTGCCGAATATTATGAAAGGGGAGAATGATCAGCAGGAGGTGGCTGTGTACATTGACACTAACAACATAAGTAGGGAAAGGGATGAGGTTCTGCAGACAGAATATAAGAAACTAGGCAGGAGATTTAAAAGTAGGTCCTCAATGGTAGTAATATCTGGACTACTATCGATGCCATGTGCTAGTGAGAGTAGGAATAAGAGGGTAGAGCACGTGAATGTGTGGCTGAGAAGTTGGTGCAGGGGGCAAGAATTCACATTGTTGCACCTTTGGATCTTTTCAGAGGTAAAAATGACCCGTGTAAGAGGGACAGGTTCCAGCCAAAATGGAAGGGGACCAACATCCTTGTGGGCAGATTGAGAAAAGGGAAAAGGCTGAGGCTTATAAAATTTCTAAATAGTAATCTGTTGTTTGGTTCCATTTTTACTTACCCATCTGACACTGATACATGTTCCTAGGACTTTGATTATGATCAGAGTATGGGATGAAATTAGCCACAACACTCAGCATGGCATGAGGAAAAAGCTCCTGATGGCTCGTAACTCCCGGCAAGATATCCGTCTCAGTGATAGCAATATTCATGTACAGCTGCATGACAACAAAACATATTGTAAATACCAGCATAATGTTTCTCAGAACTGTAGCAAAATTGTGCTCATTAATACTAAAAGGGACAGAACTCTATTTTATCTTTGATTTCTAGGTACTTCAGTTTATTTTCTTGAAAAAAAATCAAAAACAAATCGTTTCTTCTTTAATCCAATTATCTCCACTTACAGAGGGTTGAACATTTTCACTTGAATACAGCAGTCGATAGGCTGGACACAGACAAATTAATTCTCAGGGACCATGATGTCCCACTAGTATTACACAAGTAAAGGATTAACTAACAATTATTCCAACTCATCTGAACCAGTAATGATTCCAGTATGAACAAAAATCAAAAACGATAATTTCCATGTCAACACGTCCACTGTGTACAAAAAAAAAAGACTTATTTAAAGAACTGTTAGATGCTGGAATGGGAAGAGTAGAGTTAGTATGGGGATCAAATAGGTCAAAGGCCTCCTTTATCCAAAACTCTTTTAATCATCTTAAAATCAATGAGCTAGCCAAGCCTTCTCAAAATCAAGTGAAGATACCATTATTAACATATTAGTACCTGTTCAAGAGTCCCAATCATCTCCTGTTTTCCCAAGGCCAGGTTTCTGACAGGCCGCATCATCCGATTCATAGTGGTGAAGAGGTACAATCCTGGATAAATGCTGGGCTTATTCATCATTGGAATAAGAACGATTTCAATCCACGGAGGGACTTTTTTCAACTGGAGCACCTATCAAACAAACCTTATTAACTATTATTAATATCTTGGAGATTTTTTGCATCAATAATAAAAATGCCAACTTGGTCAACTATTTATCCTGCAAGCAGCAACAACAGTACCAATTAGACAAGGTCTATGACTGGAGGAGGCAATGGCCTCGTGATATTATTGCTAGACTATTATTCCAGAAACTCAGCTTATGTTCTAAGGAGCAGGACTGGAAACCAGCCTTTACAGATGGCAGCATTTGGAATCAATTTTTTAAAATCTGGAATTAAGAATCTTCTGATGACCGTGAAACCATTGTCAATTGTCAATCTGGTTCACTAATGTCCTTCAGAGAAGGAAAATCTGCCATCCTCACCTGTCTGGCCTACATGTGACTCCATGCCCAGAGCAATATGGCTGACTCTTAACTGCCAAAATCTCAAGAAAGACATGAAACTGTATGGCCCACATGAATCAACCCAGGCATCAGAAAAGAAAATGGCAGAAACAGCCCTGTCGATCGTGCAAAGTCCTCCTTACTAATACCTGGGGGCTAGTGCCAAAATTGGGAAAGCTGTTTCACTGACTAATCAAGCAACATCCTGACGAAAATCATGCCTTACAGACAATGTCCCAGACACCACTATCAACATCCCTTGACATGTCCTGAACCACTGGCAAGACAAACCCCAAGGTGGCAGCACAGTGGCATACATTCAGGAGGGAATTATCCAGGGAGTCCTCAACACTGACTCTGCACTCCATGAAATCTCAAGGCTTCAGGTTAAACATGAGCAAGGAAAGTTTCTGATTATCACGAAACAGATGAATCAGAATTCCTCCATGGTGAACATCACTTTGAAGAAGTGGCAAGAGCACAAAATATACTCTGGGTGGAGGATTTCAATGCATACTACTAAGAGTGACTCAGCAGTAGCAATAATGATCAAACTGGTCAGGCCTTGAAAGGATAGAGCTGCACTGGGTCTGCAGCAGGTGGTAAGGGAACCAAAAGAAGGACAAATATACCTAACCTCATCCTTACCAATTCACTGGTTGCAGGTGTATTTATCAATGACCGTATCTGTAAGAGTCTTGTTAAATTGGTGAGATGAAGTCCTGCTTCCACATTGAGAATAACTTCTATGGTATGGTATTGTATGGCATTATCACCATGCTAAATGGGATACACTTCTAACAAATCTAGCAACTCATGACTGGTCTTCCATGAGGCACTCTGGGCCATCAATATCAGCAAAATTACACAATCTGCAAACTCATAGCCAGGCACATCCCACCCCCAACCATTACCCTCAAGCCTGGGGATCAACCCTGATTCAATGGAGAGTGGAGGGGTTGCCAGCAATAGAACAAGGCATACCCAAAAATGAGATGTTATAGAGTAATACGGCACAAAACAGATCCTTCAGACCAACTTGTCGATGCTGATCAAGTTTCCCAAACTAAACTAGTCCCACTTACCTGGTTTTGGCCCATATCCATCTAAACCCTTTTCTATTCATGAACCTGTCCAATGTCTTTTAAATATTGTAACCATATCTGTATCTACTACTTCCTCTGACAGTTCATTCCACAAACTCTGTGTGACAAAGTTGCACCTCAGGTCCCTTTTAAATCTTTCTCCTCTCACCTTAAATATATGTCCTCTAGTTTTGAAATCGCCTACCCTAGGGAAAAGACTTTTATCATTTCCCTTATCTATGCCCCTCATGACCTAAACCTCCTAATACTCTAGTGAGAAAAGTCCAAGCCTATCTCGCCTCTTCCTATAATTCAAACCCTTCAATCCTGGTAACATCCTCATAAATCTTTGTTGCATTTTTAACCTATGTCAAGATCTAACAGATCAGAACTGACACCTGGTGAAGCTACCAAGCACGATTACTTGTACAGCAAAGAGCAGGAGGAGCAAGCAATAGACAGAACTAAGGAATCCCACAGCCAACAGATCGGATCTAAGCTCTGCAGTGCTGCCATATTCAGTTGTAAATGGTGGTGGACATTTAAACAAGTCACTGGAGGAGGGGACTCCATTAATATCCCTATCCTCAATGTGGACGAGACTAAGACACCAATGCAAAAGGTAAGGTGGAAGCATTCGCAGCAATCTTCAGCCAAAAGAGCCAAGTGGATGATTCATCTCAGCCTTCTCCAGTGGTCCCCAGCATCACAGTCTTCAGTCAATTCAATTCACTCCATGTGATATCAAAGAATAGTTGGAGGCACTAGATGGGCCCCAGCAATATTCCAGCAATGTTGCTGAAGATTTGTGCTCCAGAACTTGTCATTCCCCAACTCAAGCTGTCAATACAGTTACAAAGGTTGCATCACAGGCGACACGGTGGCACAGTGGTTAGCACTGTTGCCTCACAGCGCCAGAGACCCGGGTTCAATTCCTGACTCAGGTGACTGACTGTGTGGAGTTTGCACATTCTCCCAGTGTCTGCGTGGGTTTCCTCTGGGTGCTCCGGTTTCCTCCCACAGTCCAAAGATGTGCAGGTCAGGTGAATTGGCCATGCTAAATTGCCCGTAGTGTCGTTAGGTAAAGGGGTAAATGTAGTGGGTTGGGTTGTGCTCTGGTGGGTCGGTGTGGACTTGTTGGGCCGAAGGGCGCATTTCTACACCGTAAGTAATCTAATCTCATCTACATGACAATGTGGAAAATTACCCAGGCATGTCCTGTACACAAAAGGCAGGACAAATCCAACACAGGTAATTACTGCTCCATTAGTCTACTCTTGATCATTGATAAAGTGATGAAAGAGATCATCAACAGTGCTATCAAACGACATCTGCATGGCAATAACCTGCTCAATGAAGCCCAGTTTGGGTTCTGCCAGGGCCACTCCGCTCCTAACCTCATAACCAGCCTTGAGCAAATATGGACAAAATTACCAAATTCACATCAAGGGCCACATTTGACTGAGCGTGGCATCACGGAGCCCTAGCAAAATGGGCAAACTCTTCTGTTGGTTGGAGTCATACCTAGCACATAGAAAGAAGGTCATGGTTGCTGGAGGTCAGACATCTCAGCTCAAGGACATACCTGTAGGAGTTCCTCAGAGTAGTGTCCTGACTCTAAACATCTTCAGATGCTTCATTAATGACCCCCCCTCCATCATAAGGTGGGGATGTTCATTGATTATTGCATAAAATTCAGCACCACTTAGGATTGTGAAGTAGTCATTTCCAAAGCAACAAGTTCTGGACGTTATTAAAGCTTGGACTGACAAGCAGCAAGTAACATTCATGCCACACAAATGCCAGGCAATGAGCACCTCCAATAAGATACTATCTACCCACTGCTCCTTAACATTCAATGCCATGGTCTTCACTAAATCCATCCTGAGAGTTATCATTGCCCAGAAGCTCAATTGGACTCACCATATAAATACACTGACTGTAAGAGCAGGTCAGAAGCTAGGAATACTACAGCACGAAACTCACCTCCTGACTCCCCAAAGCCAGTCTACCATCTACAAGACAAGTGTGACAAATACTCCCCATTTGCCAGGATGGATGGCAGCTCCAACAATACAATCGAGTACAAAGTAGCCTGCTTCACCAGCACCACATCCACAAAAATCCGCTCCTTCCACCATCAACGCTCATTAGCAGCAGTGTGTGCTATCCACAAGATGCACTGCAGAAATTCACCAAAGATCCTGAGAAAGCATCTTCCAAACCCACGACAACTTCTCCCTAGGACATGGGAACGCCATCACCTGCAAGTTCCCCTCCAAATCACTCAACATCCTGACTTGGAAATATATTGCCATTACTTCACTGTCACTGAATCAAAAACCCTGAATTCCCTCCCTAAGGACATTGTGGATCTAGCTGCAGCACATGGACTGCAGCTATTCAAGAAGGCAGCTCACCACCACCTTCTCAAGGGCAGCTGGAGACAGACAATAAATACTGGCCAACCAATGATACCTACATCTCACTAATAATGTGAATAATGCAGAACATGTGTTGATTTAGCTGAAATCAGCTGAAGTAGGGACTTTGCAACTGGTGTCAACACATAGAAAGAAGGTCATGGTTGCTGGAGGGGAGGAGAACTAAAAGGACAGTACTCGTTCCTGATCACTAACTAGAACCAATGGCCATTCTGGGTGAATAGTGTGCTGCCATTTACTCACAGATAAAGGAGACATGCTTTCGGCAAGGCGCTCTAACGTATGGAAATATGCTCCATCAACAGTCAGTGATATCGGGAGGATTAAAGTATGTTTGGGGAATAGACAGGGTTATTGGATCTGTAGTACATAATTACTAAGAATAAGCCGTTATTACTTCATTAAAGGCCTCCAAGTTTTCACCTCTATAAACACACTCACCAGTCCCAAATTTTACACACCAAATATCCCTGCTTTTGCTCCATAACAGAGAAAATTTAAGTGACCTGAAGCCCTACTTTCATATCATGTGCAGCAGGTACCTCTTCTCAAACAAGTGACGATGAAGAAAGACATTCCTTCCTCTTATCCATCATCTAAAATAGTGGATTTCAACCTTACCAGTGTGCAGACACTCCTTACCTTCATCACACAATCCTGAAAAAGGTGACCCAACCTCCATGTACAACATTAGCCAATGCAAAAGAAAAGTGTGCTGTAATTGTCAGAAGCATGTTTTTACTAAGATATAAAGCTACAATGTGCCGGCAAAAAAACACACAAGCATGATTCTCAAGATAATGTCCTAGTAGCACATATTTTAACTGGCAGAGAGTAGACATCTCTCATGATTTAAAGCTCTCTGGGACACTCGTCCGTTGCCTCTTATTTAAAAACCCGTGAGCAGAGACAAACTTCAAAATGGGATCAACAGCTTTGGAAGAAGGTGAAAAGAATTGTGTGCAGGATGGTGGTTGAAATCAGATATGGAAGGGGGTGAAAAACAAATAGGGCAGAAAAAAATGAATTCATTTCAAATGGAACCTTTCCTCCTGGTAATTCCAAATTATAAACAGGAAACAACAGGGAAACAATGGAGCAAAGCAGATACATACTTTAAAGTTGCGTAGTGTATCAGCAATACTAGGTCCCATTTCTTTTTCTACCCAGCCAACTACAGCACCATCCAGCAGAACTGGGTAACATTCAGAAAATGGCTTGATGGGTCTACCATCCACTGGCGTAACACCTGCAAAACACATAGCACAAGAACAGTTTACTGCTGGATTTCTACTGGCAACAACAGTAAAACACAGCTGTACATCAGTAACAATAATATTGAAACACCAACACATCAAAATATTCTAAAAATGCCACTTCTTTTTTCAAGCTTAACTGAAACAGTCACTCCAACAACTCCCAGCATCATTTCCCTTCTCCTTTGCATGTTAAGACAACAGTAACTTGGGAGACATAATGGGCCATAGCCACTGCCTTCACTGCATGGAGGGCACTGAGGAGACATTCAGCGATAGGCTGAGACCTTAAGCTATGTAAGTCAAGAATGTGGTGCTGGAAAAGCACAGCAAGTCAGTTAGCATCCAAGAAGCAGAAGAATCGATGTTTCAGGCAAAAGCCTTTTATCATTCCTGATGAAGGGCTTTTGCCCAAAACGTTGATTCGCCTGCTCCCTGGATGCTGCCTGACCAGCTGTGCTTTTCCAGCATCACATTCTCAACTTTAATCTCCACCATCTGCAGTCCTCACTTTCACCTTGAGCTATGTAATGCAGGCCCTTGTAAGGTTGGAACGTTTTGGCATCAGGCACACAGAAAAGGGGCAGCACTCCACCCCAGCCATCAACTTGGGTCTGCTGGGCTGCACGTTGGACGCAGGCCTCTCCAACCATCCATTAGACTTCAGTAGTAGCAAGATTAGACTCTTAAGTACACATTAATTGCCCACCGAAGAGCCTCAGCTGAGAAAAGGGTTGGTAACTTAGTCAACAAATCCCCTGTTGCTTCTAAATTTGTAATGGGGGTCTATGAAATGGCACGTGCCCTATTTTACAGGTTAACACTCTTGCTTTACAATTTAGGGATGGTGCATACCATTTAGCACTCATACCTCTACTAATAAAGCCAAGGAGCTAGTATTTCCTTTTTCAAAAGTCTTCACAGATTTGTGAATTCTATATCCCTGCATCCCCTTTAAAAGATGTGCCATTCAGCCTCTTTTCATAATTTCTAGTAAATGAATTACTATCCTTTGGTGCAATTTTCAATTGCCATTTCAATTTAAGCTTTCCTGCTATCTTTACTTATGGTCACATTTTTGAGCTGTGTTATCTACAAATGTTAAAATAAATCACAAACACACAAGTTCAGACCTTGGGGATGCTCTACTGTTTTTCAGACCAGGGAAATTATATAATCATCACTCCCTATTTTTGGCTGATTTTATATAAACACCAGCACTGTCTCTCTATCCTATGGGGCTGTTCTGCGAAATGCACTTCTACACACAGTAATGCCTGGCTAGTACTGTACCGCTCCAACAATACTTGAGAGGTTTGACACCATCCAGAACAAAGTAACTCTCTTAAATGGCACCTTTTCTTCCACCACCATCAACATACATTTCCTTCACCACTTACGCACAGTGACAGCAATGTGTACCATCTACAACAGGTACTGCAATAACTCACCAAGACTAAGGGACCACTGTCACTTAGAAGGTCGTGGCAGAAAATTAATGGAACAGCAATATCTGCAAGTTCCTGTCCAAGCCATGCATCATCCTGACATGGAACGGTTTTGATGTTCCTTCACTGTTGCCAGAATCAAATCATGGAATTTCCTTCCTGAACAATACTGCATACATCCCTACACACCCAAGTATTAGGAACACCGGAACAAGAATATTCAACATCTCGAGCCTGTTCCCCCATTCAATGCGATCACAGCAGATCTGTGGCTTAACTCTATATACCTGCCTTTGGCCCATATCCCTTATTGTCTATGCTTAACAAAAATTTAGCTCTCTCAGAATCAATATTAACAACTGATCTAGCATCCACTGCCATTTGGGCAAGAGAATTCCAAACATCTACTAACCTTTGTGTGTAAAAGTGCTTCTTAAGTTCTCAAACCATACCCCTAATTTTAGTATCCCCAACTAATGCAAATAGTTTAATTTTATCAAACGTCTTTTCATGTTAGTATCTTGAAGACTTTGATCAGATCATTCCTGGTCCACGTCCATTCAATTTCCACATTCCATGGAAAAAATGAAAATGCTGATGCACAGCTGTACAGTTGTCAGACAGTCTATATTCAGCATGCTGCTTTCGTTTCACTCTAAATATCTGGCTGCTTTCAAGACTTTCTATAATTCTTGTGAGGAAATGAAACACTAGACAAGAAAATATTAAACCTTCCTTTGCTTTGGTACAGCTAAATATATAATTGACAAAACGCCTAATACATAAATTCGATTATATTAACCAACTTATTCTGTAATCATTATCTATTATAAAGAATCCTTATACCATTTTATGTATAATTTTCTCATCACTTACCCAGCGCACAGAGTAAAGCTGGCAAAGAAACTGTACTTGATGTCTGGGTCACAATTTCACAAATGACAGTCAAGTGGTTCATTAGCCCACAGGGCTCTCCATCTGGAGTGTGCACAGGGCACAGGAAGCCCCAGGACTCTGGCAGTAACTTGCGTACTGAAGTAGTTCTCATCTTAGCAAAGGCTGCTCCTCTGTGCACACAGCGAAAATGGGAAAGATAGCGAATAAAATTGAGCTTGTCTGCCACAATGCACAAACCCGAATCCTGCAGCATTCCCAGACCTGAGACAAGAGGAGACATAAGTTTGAAATTACCACAGATACATACCCTGCATTACAATTATCAAGAAAATATAGCACATCTTTTCAGGTATGTCTGTCTTTCAACATGAAGCTGTTCAGGTGTATGTTGCATATATATTTTACATAATAGATAAATGTTTTAGCAAGTTTTGAGAAGATCTGTAGCTCAGGTTGAGATTCTAAATGTAGGTTTGCTCACTGAGCTGGAAGGTTCGTTTTCAGACATTTCATCACCGTACAGGACATTGGTTAGGCCACTGTTGGAATACTGCGTGCAAGTCTGGTCTCCTTCCTATCAGAAAGATGTTGTGAAACTTGAATGGGTTCAGAAAAGATCTACAAGGATGTTGCCAGGGTTGGAGGATTTGAACTATAGGGAGAAGCTGAACAGGCTGGGGCTGTTTTCCCTGGAGCGTCAAAGGCTGAGGGGTGACCATATAGAGGTTTACAAAATTATGAGGGACATGGATAGGGTAAATAGACAAAGTCTTTTTTCCCCTGGGGTCGGGGAGTCCAGAACTAGATTTAGGGTAAGAGGGGAAAGATATAAAAGAGACCTAAGGGGCAACTTCTTCACACAGAGGGTGGTACGGGTATGGAATGAGCTGCCAGAGGAACTAGTGGAGGCTGGTACAATTGCAACATTTAAGAGGCATTTGGATGGGTATATGAATAGGAAGGGTTTGCAGGGATATGGGCCAGGTGCTGGAAGAGGGGACTAGATTCATTTGGGATATCTGGTCGACATGGACAGGTTGGACCGAAGAGCCTGTTTCCATGCTGTACATCTCTATGACTCGGTAACATCACCAGTGAGACCATTATTTCATCCTCTTCTATCTTGGTGTCTTTTGATGATCTTCAGAATTCTTGGGTGAAGGAACACTACACTATTAGAAGAACCAAAGACACAAACACCAGACACCACCAACTTCATTAACAAGGACAATACCGTCAGGCTAGTGGACCTATGCCTCGCTTATCCACTTCACCTTCAACAACAACAACAGCCTACAAGCAAACCAATGGAACACCCATGGGGTCTCTGATATCAAGATTCTTAGCAGAGGCAGTAATGCAGAGACTCAAACACACAGCTCTGCAACCATCCAATCCAAACTTTGGGTCTGCTATGTGGATGACACCTTTCTCATCACTAAACGAAACAAATTAGACAAAACCTTCAAGACCATCAATAATACCCTTACTGGCATAAAATTCACTAAAGAAGAGGAAAACAACAACAAACTGCCCATTCCTAGATTCCAATGGGGAACTTCAAACTAGTGTCTACAGGAAGACAACACATACAGACTGACTATTGAACTACAAAAGCAATCATCCCAACACCTACAAACGAAGCTGCATTAGAACATTATTTCAATGAGCCACCACACACTGTAGCACAGAGGAACTACCACGAGCAGAGAAAAATCACCTATACAGTGAATTCAAAAAGAACGGGTACCCAATGAATGCAATCCACCAATTTCTCAGCAACAAGCCCAAACAAGCAGACAAAACACGTCCAGAAACCCTAGCTACTCTCCCCGACATCAAATACATCTTGAAAATTACTGCAAGACCATTCAAACCTCTTGGCAGCATGGCAGCCCACAAACCCACCAACACACGAAAACAGCAGTTAATGAACTTGAAAGGCCCTATACAGACAACAAGCCAAATAATGTCATTTACAAAATACCTTGCAAGAACTGTAACAAATACTACATTGCACAAACACGCAGAAAACTAGCCACCAGGATACATAAACATCAACTAGCCACAAAAGACATGACCCACTCTCACTAGTACCCTTACATACAGATGAGGAAAGACACCATTTTAACTGGGACAACACATCCATCCTAGGACAAGCCAAACAGAGACATGCACAAGAACTCCTAGAAACGTAGCATTCCAACCGCAACTCTATCAACAAACACACTGACTTGGATCACATTTACCACCCCTGAGAAAAAGAACGGGAAATAACATCACCACAGAAAATGACATCACCAACCCAAGGAAACCAAAACACAAATAAAAAGTGGGCCATACCACCAGGGCTTCATCTGGAGCTCACTGATGATGTTATCTAGTATGATAATGAAACGTCTGAAAACAAACCTTCCAGCTCAACAAGCAAGTCTACATCCAGATATGTTTTATTTTTATGAAGATTCAATAAAAAATATTTAAATTTGTTTTTTGGTTTTTGCAAGCATCTTTTGACTTCCATTTTTGCAACTCTGCTTCTGAAATGCTTTTATTTTGAAATGAAGGCAAAGTTTGCTCTTCAAGCACTTTTTCTCCTCTTTTCTCCACCTATAATCTCTCAATCTACATAGTTAAAACAGCATCACGTGAATGAATTCACCTAACAGTCCTGTCCGCTATAACTCTCCGAAATTTGAAATCTTAAAAAGATTTATTTGTGATAATCTGTCCATCAGTACATGGGTAAAATTAATCAAATGCTTCGTGGTTTATTCATCTTTCAGGCAAGTTTACTTTAAACATTCAGATAGCATTGGTAACAATTTTACCCACTGCTGCAAAAGCTTACATTTTATTTAAGAACTACTGTTGATTGCTTTTCTGCGGCTTCGAGTACTGCAAATAAGAGCTTTCCAAACAAGCACAACCTGTATCAACCTAAATAATTTGTGCTGTATGCTCTTCGACTAGAACTGTATATTTGAAATTCTCATTTGCTAACAAAAAGAGTTAAGATTTTCCAAAATAACTTTATTAAAGTCATTTATTAGCTGCTGTAAACATGTTAATATATCTTGTTATAAACAAAGTGCTCACCAGTTTTTGAACGCAGGTTTCCTGTTGCCAAAAGATACTCAAATGGTCGTGACAGATCTGCCACTAAATTAAACACTTTCATTAGGTTTTCAGAATTAATCTGCATAGTTCCTTTCTGGGTCTTTTTGTCCAGTGCTAATTTTGTGGACTGTAACCAAAACTCCATTTTCTCCTGTCAACAATAATCAAAGGAAAATATACAGTTAATGTTTTTATAATACTTATATGAATGTGAACTTGAATAGTCAGTTAAAGTGTCCCTACAACTGGTAGCAATGACTTGAACAGCTGATCTTGATCAATGCTTTAATGCAATACCAAGGAAACTCTGTGGACTATGGAACAGGCCAATGTTTCACCACACATTAAACCTGTTCATCTGTTCAAATAGACTCTATGGCAACTTGTTAAAGAACAAAGAAAATTCATGTAAAGGCAAAACTACTCTGGATGCTGGAAATCTGAATCAAACACAGAATGCTGGAGAAACTCATCATCAGTGGAAATAGAAACAGAGCTATGTTTTGGGTCCAGTAAGACTCTTCTTCAGAACTTCAAATAGATGACACATGCTTTCAAACCTGGTGAGTTTTTATAGCATTTTCTGTGTTTGTTTTAGATTGTGTGTGCTAGCCAACTCTTCTTCCTCAGCTAACAGCAACAGGACAGATTTACTAGCCAGTGACCTCATCTTTTATTTGAGGGATTTTGACATGGGTAAGTTGGTTGTCCTGCAGCTTCAATTTTCCAGCTATGCAGCATTTTGAATCATCAGAAAACCTCAAACTCTCTCTTTGAAAGCAAGTTACTTATTCCCTGCAAAGGAAACTTTGAAATCGCTTGTAAGTATTTTATCAAGGCGATCCACCATTTGCTAGGAGAAAGTGAGGACTGCAGATGCTGGAGATCAGAGCTGAAAAAAGTGTTGCTGGAAAAGGGCAGCAGGTCAGGCAGCATCCAAGGAGTAGGAGAATCGATGTTTCGGGCGGAGGGTGTGCCAAGCTGGCTAAGATAAAAGGTAGGGAGGAGGGACTTGGGGAGGGGTGTTGGGAATGCGAAAGGTGGAAGGAGGTTAAGGTAAGGGTGATAAGCCGGAGAGGGGGTGGGGGCGGAGAGGTCGGGAAGAAGATTGCAGGTCAAGAAGGCGGTGCTGACTTCTTCCCGACCTCTCCGCCCCCACCCCCTCTCCGGCTTATCACCCTTACCTTAACCTCCTTCCACCTTTCGCATTCCCAATGCCCCTCCCCCAAGTCTCTCCTCCCTACCTTTTATCTTAGCCTGCTTGGCACACCCTCCTCATTCCTGAAGAAGGGAATATGCCTGAAACGTCGATTCTCCTGCTCCTTGGATGCTGCCTGACCTGCTGCACTTTTCCAGCAACACATTTTTCAGATCCACCATTTGCCCCAAAGGCCAGGTATTCCTTTACATATATTATTGTATTTGTTATTTCACTCTGCTTCGAAGGCATTGATTTCTTGCTGTGTAGCAGTACCACAGCCTTTTGCCATGTTCTGACACCTGGTCCAATTGGCCACGATTACTGTATGGACCTAGATTGAAAGTATCAACAATCCACTCAATAGTCACAAGGTTGTTTGATAATATTCAGGGGGAGGCAATGACCTAGTGGTATTATCACTAAACTATAATTCCACATCTGGGTTCAAATTCAGCTATCTCAGATGGTAGAATTTGAAATTTTAAAAATCTGGAATTCAGAGTTTAAAGGCTGTCCGACTGTCAGAAAATCCATCTAGTTCGATCATGTCCTTTAGGAAGTAAATCTGCTGTCTTTATCTGGCAATGCCTACATGCGACTCCAGACCCACAGCAATCGGTTTCTTAACTGCACTTTAGGTAGTTAGGGATGGGCAATAAATATTGTGGCAAATCTGCTGCTTTTCTAAATGAAACAGGAAGGATGTCAGTCCTATTGGAATATATCAGTCCAATAGTAGTCCTATTAAAAATTGCCCAGTTACCATTTCGTGAGTTCTGCAACCAGATGTCAGAATTTGGCTGCTCCCAAATACCTCCATTGCAGGCTGCTTTCCAGACCTTGACACGAAACAGAGAAAGAGAAACCAATCCCCAACCGCCCAGAGGACCTGGAAATGTCCTGCAAAGCTAACAGCAAACACCTTAGAGATTAACACAGAAAAGCAAGTGTAACAAAACCTCTGCAGATATTAGAGTATGTTTTTCTGTTGCTTTTAAATATGTTATACTGTTTTTATTAATTAATTGTCATGATTTTTAAATTTCTTTGGTTTAAAATGTCATTCCAAAGTAAGAATTCTAAGTGTATTTAGTTTTCTTACATATTTTAACATTTAATATTATTTATGATTTCTAGAGAATGAACTAAATGGGTAAGAAACTAAGGGGAGGTGAATGGGTAAGGATGGCATGTAAGCAGATGAAGGCTTAGAGTAAATGGGGCGGTGTCTGATTGAGGGAGAAGTAAATGTCACTGCGTTGGTTTATTGAAAGAAATCAGGTCAGAACATAGTTATGTGAATACCAGCCATTTCTAGTTATCATGCACTAGACCAACCTTCAAAAACATTAAATAGAGTTGTCCAGGAGTCAACACTTCTTGATTTATCAAGCTATCTGGATTCTCTTCCTGGCATTCTTCCTTGGCGAACGCAAACAGCTTCCGGGTCATCAAGCAGAGTAAGTAATACTTCTCTACACTGGATTTTAGATGTATACAGATGCACTGACTGCAGATAAAGAAAGACATGATTCCATGTACAAAATATTAACTTCAGCAAAGGCATACCAATAAAATAATCAGCTGTGGATCCTGTCTTTTATTATACAAAATGTTATTGAAAATGTGGATATCTGGAAAAACACTCAATATTTTTCAAATCACCAAACACCTCTTCAGCTCATATTTTACAGATGAGGCATTTGGAGATAGTGGAGCTGCCAGGACAGGTACTGACTTATTATTCAAATTAAAAAAACACCTTGTCCAATTTTCTAAAATGTTCAAACGTTTGACCAGAGGATAAAGAATGGAAATGTGACATTCCTTTTCCAAAGCAAAGGGGGATATCCAAGAAACACCACTACAGAATACTTGCTTTAGATGTTGGTATCCAATTAAAGTCTATGACACAGGATAGATAATAAATTAAGATTAATCAAGGTCAGTTCACTTAGACTCTTAGCAAATAGCTCATACTTGACCAATTTTGTGGAATTATTTGATGCAATCTATATAGGTGTCACAAAAAGAGAACCATTATCAAGATAAAAGAGCATTAAATTAATGGAAAACGTGGATTGAAGGCAGTGAAGCAAAGGGCTTGGGGTAAAAAGAAGCTCTTCACACTTTATAAGATGATAAACATTCCACAATAATCTGTGCTGGGCTACTGAATGTGCAGCAGGAGAAATAAACTGCCACAGCTTGGCTGCCTAATGCCACTTGCCTCATACTATTATGGAATGGATGTCATTCATCCAAACGCCTGCCTTTCTTCCAGGCATCAGTTTTATTTGGTTCAGTCTGGCTGGCTCCTACAACAAAGCTTAAAACATAAAATGTCTACATCAAAAGCATCACTTACTCAAATAGGAATTCTGCAGCTTGCTCATTCGTGTACCACTCTGGGAGATAAAGTTTCACACGGAATCGTTCTCCCAGGTAATTCAGGACCTGCTTCTTTGTAGTGCATCCTTCCATCATCACCATTCTTAACATCTGTGCCACACAACTCTTAAAGAATGAGTTGTCCTCTTTTCCCTTAATCAACTCTTGGTAAATCTGGTAGTCTGTGAAATCAACCATTGCCTACAAAATAAGGCAGAGTAAAACATTACATGGTAAGGATGAAATGAAGAATGAATACTGGAAGCCCACAGCAGGTCCGACAACACCAAGACAGAGAACACTCAGGTTATCATTTCAATTGGAGCACCGGAAGAGAAAAACACAGTCGTCACTGTAGAATCGACCAAAGCCAAAAGAGATATACCTGGGTACAGAAGCCCAACTCTTATTACAAAGTTTCAAGCCATTGGAGTTACATAAGACTATAAGACCATAAGACATAGGAGTGGAAGTAAGGCCATTCGGCCCATCGAGTCCACTCCGCCATTCAATCATGGCTGATGCGCATTTCAGCTCCACTTGCCAGCATTCTCCCCGTAGCCCTTAATTCCTCTAGACAACAAGAACCTATCAATCTCGGCCTTGAAGACATTTAGCGTCCCGGCTTCCACTGCACTCCGTGGCAATGAATTCCACAGGCCCACCACTCTCTGGCTGAAGAAATGTCTCCGCATTTCCGTTCTGAAATGACCCCCTCTAATTCTAAGGCTGTGTCCACGGGTCCTAGTCTCCTCGCCTAACAGAAACAATTTTCTAGCATCCACCTTTTCAAAGCCATGTATTATTTTGTACGTCTCTATTAGATCTCCCCTTAATCTTCTAAACTCCAACGAATACAATCCCAGTATCCTCAGCCGTTCCTCATATGCTAGACCTGTCATTCCAGGGATCATCCGTGTGAATCTCAAATCCGTGTGAATTTACAGCCTTAAATAGATTTGAGTGTTATGTAATATATCACGAATCAAATAACGTACATTTGATAACTTGAAAATATTTTATAGTTGTTTGTTTCTGTAGATTATTGCCAGTGTTCCTTGCAAGAACTGCATTTAGTGCCTATCCCTTGAGAAGATGATGGTGAACAGCTTTCTGGAACTGGTGCAAAAACACTCCAGAGCTAAACAAGAAAAAAAGCTTGATTGGCTCCCCATCTACCACCACCTTAAACATTCCCTCTCCTCCACCATCGGTACGCACTATTAGCAGTGTACCAGATACATGATGCATTGTAGCAATTCACCAATGCATCTTCAAACTCTATCACAAAGAAGGACAAGACAAGTAGGCACACCTGCAACTTCTCCTCCAAGCCAAACACTTCCAGTCTTTAATAAATGCTGGAGAAATTCAACAACTCTGGTAGTATTGACAGAAATGAGGTTTATGTTTTGAATTCAATATAAATCTTCTTTTTACCACCCTCTCTTTGAACTATGTTGTTGTTCCTTCACTGCTGCAGGATTAAAATTCTCCAACTCCCTTCCTAAAATCACTCCCTAACATAAACTGCAGCAGTTCACCATCACCTTCTGAAGGTGAATTTGGGGTGGAATACTGTTCTTGCAAGGAACATTTGCATCCCATTAAAGAATCAAAGTTATATGCTTTGGACTTCAAGATTCAACCCCAAAACACATCCCTCAAAAGGATTCTGTTTTTTTAAACCCTTGCTCATTACATCTCACCTTCAATGCAAAGCAGAGTGGTATGAAGAAGAGCTCCTTCTGGTAAATGAAGTTGACCATTATGGTGCCAGTATCAAGATAATGGAGGTTCATATTAACGGCGGTGTGCTCATCCTTCACACAGCGCATGCTTATGCCTGACAAGAGAAATTGCAACACACTGTTCGTTTTGTTTTCAAAACTCTGGCCTGCCATTTTCAATAAGTCTCACATTGTTGTTAAAGGAATGTTTCTTTGTCTTAATGTCTTGCAATTTCACAAAGAGAAACATAACCGACCAACCTGAACCCATGCCTCCTCTTAATAACATCAGAGCACAAGAAAGGATGAATAGGAGGAATTAACTAATACTGTACCACTTGGTGACAGAGTGGGCTGATAGTCAGGTCAGCCTTTTAGAGTTATCATAGATAACTCCCCGCTTCTCCCTTTCAGAGCAGGGAAGCATTCTGAGGATTGCTTTTTCTAATGAAGATATTTCCAAAGTCATTGAAATAAACAGGTGAGTGTATTAACTTCCAAAGCCAACTGAAAGCGCAAAATATTAAAGGTGCAAGTTTAAACATTATAGTCCTTTTGAAAATTTGCAATTTAAATACTATTGTCAGTTTTTTCACTGGTTACCGAATCACAGAATTACAACAGTGAAGGAAGAGGCCATTCAGTCCATTGTGTATCCACCTGCTCACTGAATCAGCATTGCATCTAGTATCAATCTCCTGCTTCTCCTTGTACACCTTGCACATTCTTCCTTTTCAACATCTTGATTGAATCTACCTATATCCCTATCTCAAGTGCATCCAGACTGTAACTAATCACGGTGTGGAACAGCCTTTATTTTTTCTACCAATTTCGCAATCTTATTTTTCTCTTTTTTTTTCACGGGATGTGGGTATTGTTGAACTGTTTGGCTTGCCAGGCCATTTCATAGGACCATTAAAAGTCAACCACATTGCAGAGGATCTGGACTCTCATGCAAGTTGTTTGTTTAAATAGCAATGGAGGACAGTTGCATGTCTCCATGACTAAGACTAACTTTTAATTCCAGATTTTATTAATTGAATTTACATTCCACCAAATGCAACATCCCTGAGCATTAGCCTGAGCCTCATTACTGGAAGCATTTTCTTCCAATCTATTCTGTCCAGGTTCCTCACTGTCTTAAGTGCCTTTATTAGAGGCCCTGTCAGTCTTTTCTCCCAGGAAAACAGTCCCAACCTCTCCTCTATATGTTCACAATTTAAGTTCTTCATCTGTGGAACCATCCTTATAAATTACTTCCATACTTTCTCCACTGTATTCACTTCACATCACTGTTCGCTCTTTTGCAGCGCAAAGCTTGTACCAAACTTTCAATGAAAAACCACTTATAACCAATAAACACAACCTTATGGGCAGTATATATGTCCAATAAATGAATTTATGAGAACAATAATAGAGTTGCAGCATTCCTATCACTGTACAAGTAGCTTCAGCAAAGATGAACAGTGGAATCTTTGTGACACTGGTTCGTCAGTGAATGATGGGATAAGGTCATTGATTAGTTAAGAGAATTGTACTATTCGCTTCATTACAATATTGCTGGAGGCATAGGATAGATCAGATTCGAATCAAGATTTTTAAACTTACTAGCATGTTGGGCATTGACTATAGTTACATTCAAATCAATACTGAATCACCAGTACTAAGAGCACCTTTAGAATCCAGCAGTCTTAGGACATAAAAACCTGTAAAGAAGACGTATGGTGCAATTCAAAATGAAGCTCCAGGACAGTCCGTACGTTCATTTTCAAGTATTATTGGTTTTTAACTGATCAACAGTTCTGCAGAGTGACAGTCACACAGTGGCTAGCACTCCTGCCTCACAATGCCAGGGACCCAAGGTTCAATTCCAGCCTTGGGTGACGATCTGTCTGAAGTTTACGTGTTCTCCCCATGTTTCCATGTGCTTCCTCTGAGTGCTCTGGTTTCCTCCCACAGTCCAAAAATGTGTAGGTTAGGTACTTTTGGCCATGCTAATTGCCCCATAGTGTCCGATGATAATATATGCTAGGTGGGTTAGGGATAGCATGATAAGGGACTATGGGGTTCGGTCTGAGTAGGATGCTTTTTGGAGGGTTTGTGCAGATTCGATGAGTAGAATGGCCTCTTTCCGCACTGTAGGTATTCTATGATCAAACCGAAACTGTTGGCGCAGAGATAATAATCTATACTTTAATGAGGGAGACATACAACAAATACCTCAATCAGAAACCAATCCACTTGCATGCTAAATACTCAAAGCAACAGATCGAAAATAGACAATAGGTGCAGGAGTAGGCCATTCTGCCCTTCGAGCCTGCACCACCATTCAATATGATCATGCTGATCATCCTTAATCAGTATCCTGTTTCTGCCTTATCTCCATAACCTTTGATTCCACAATCTTTGAGAGCTCTATCCAACTCTTTCTTACATGAATCCAGAGACTGGGCCTCCACTGCCCTCTGGGGCAGAGCATTCCACACAGCCACCACTCTCTGGGTGAAAAAAAGTTTCTCCTCATCTCTGTCCTAAATGGTCTACCCCGTATTTTTAAGCTGTGTCCTCTGGTTCGGCACTCACCAATTAGCGGAAACATGTTTCCTGCCTCCAGAGTGTCCAATCCTTTAATAATCTTGTATGTCTCAATCAGATCCCCTCTCAGTCTTCTAAACTCAAGGGTATACAAGCCCAGTCGCTCCAGTCTTTCAGTGTAAGGTAATCCCGCCATTCCAGGAATTGACCTCGTGAACCTACGCTGCACTCCCTCAATAGCCATATTGTCTTTCCTCAAAATGATGAGTCATCGATTACAGCACAGGAGACTGTCACTCAACCCCAAATCTCAGACTCAGAAAACAGTAACAAAACCAGGTGTGGTGTTCACAATTGTTGGGATATCCAGTCAACCCCTCCTGGAAATACATGCAGATGGATGTTAGAGTGGAAGGTTACCACGAAAAGGAACACATATGAACTCAAAGAGATGTGGCTTTGGGTGAAAAAGACGTTGAAGATTCAGAAAGAAATCTATGAACCAACAATTATTACCAATATCGTACATAAGCTCACAACCTACCATAGTACGCTTCAACATCCCAAAATAACAAAATAACGTTCAGTCATCAAACTTTTCAATCTATTTCTTAAAATTCACAATTACCATACTGCGTAAAGCCAGGGCCTCTGCTCTTCCATTTGGGTCTCACCATAGCAATAGGAAAATTTCGTCGTGGCATGATCAGCATCCGAATGACTTTTTCTATCCCATTTATTATGAAGTATCCTCCCATCTCCTGTTGAGAAAGGACATTTATCAATTTCCATTATCTCTTCTACAAACTCACATGTTTACAGAAGATATGTTCTGTGTCATTCTGAACTCAACTAGGAATTCCACAAACAAGTAGTCAATAATTTGATTTGACTCATTACTGCCACCTGTACCAAGTTAGTGAAAAATGTTGTCTTACATGCTTTATAGCAGATCCTACTATACAAGTGCATCAGGGTAACAGCACAGAGTGCAGGATACAATGTTACAGCTGCAGGGAAGGTGCAGAGAGAGATCAACATTAACATTAAAGAGGTCCATTTAAAAGTATGATAACAGCAGGGAAGAAGCTGTTCTTGAATCTGTTCATACATGTACACAAACCTTTATATCTTCTACCCAACAGAAGAGAGCGTAACAGGGTAGGAGGGATCTTTGATTATGCTGGCTGGCTTTCCAAGGCAGCAAGAAGTACAGATGGAGTCAATGGATGGAAGGCTGGCTTGCATGTTGGACTGGGCTATGTTCACAACTCATGTAATCTCTTGCCGTCTTGGGAAGAGCAGTGATGCATCCAAATAGTATGCTTTCTGTGATGTGTCTATAAAAATTGGTAAGAGTCATGTGAACAAGCTGAATTTCCTTGGCCTTCTGAGTAAGTAGAGAGATTGTTGTGCTTTCTTGACTATCACGTCAATGTGGGTGGACCAGGGCAGATTATTGGTGATCATCACTTCCAGGAACTTGACTCTCTCGACCATTTCTACCTCAGCACCAGTGATGCAGACAGGGGCTTGGCCTCCACTCTACTTCTTGACATCAATGACCAGTTCCTTCATTTTGTGGTGTTGGTGGAGATATTCTTTTCTTTACACCAAGCTGTTAAGCACTCATGTCCTTCCTGTAGTCCGTCTCATTGTTGTAGGGAGTAGATCTCCTGGTTCATTCATGATTTCCGGTTGGGGAATGTTTGAATTCATTTCTTCAGCACGCAAACATCCACACACTTCTTAATAGAAGTCTGTAATGGTAGTGGTATACTCGTTTAGATTGGCCAATGAGTTCTTGAATATTGACCAGTCCACCAACTCTAAGCAGTCCCACGTCCTTCTGCTTCCTCAGACCAACACTGCATTACTTTCTGTACTTGGTCCTCATGCTTGAATTTCTGCTTATAAACCAGGAGGAAGAGCACACTGTTGTGGTATGATTTTCCAAACTATGGACAGGGGATGGAGCAGTAGGCATTATTTATGGCTGTGGGGCAATGGTCAAGGATGTTCAGACCTCTGGTGGGACAGATGTGTTGGTGGAATTTTGGTAGCACATCCCTGAGGTTTGCCTGGTTGAAGTCACCGGGTAAAATGAACAAGGTTTCAGGGTATTTCGTCTCAAGACTATTTGTAGCATTATACATTTAATCAATGGTCATGATCCACTTGTCACCTCTATCTCCATAGTATATGAAATGAGGTAGATGAGGTTGTAGCACAGATTGACATTGGCAGGTAATATTTTGTGGGTATCACAGAGATGTGGCTGCATGGTGGTCAGGGCTGGGAACTAAATTTCCAAGGATACACAAACTATTGAAAGGACAAGCAGATGGGTAAAAGGGCAGGATTGCCTGGTTAGTATAAAATGAAATTTAGTCAATAGGAAGAAATGAGATAGAGTCAGCAGGCATGGAATCTGTGTGGGTAAAGTTGAGGAACTACAAAGGGAAAAAGGCCTGATAGGAGTCATGTACAGGCCTCTGAGCAATAGTCAGGATGTGGGGCAGAAAATAAATCATGAGAGAGAAAAGACACGTAAGAAAGGCACTTTGGAAGGAAAAGTAGAGATGTAGACTTTCTTCTAAATGGGGAAAGGTTCAATGGGGAATGGGGAAGCACAATGGGACTTAGGAGTCCAAGTTCAGGATTCTCTTAAGGTTAACAAGCAGATTCAAGTGGCAGTTAGGAAGGCAACTGCAACGTTAACATTCATTTCAAGAGGGCTAGAATACATGAGCAATACAAGAGTGAGACTGTACAAAGCTGTCACCTCAACACATTTGGAATACCATGAAAGATGTTTCCACTATTCAGATCGACTAGGTGCCGAGAACACAGCCCAGAGCAAAGGGACTATCCTTTAGCCAGAGGGTGGTTAATCTGAGGAACTCACTGCCACAAAATGCTATGGAGGCCAAGACACTGAATGTATTTAAGACAGAGATAAATAAGTTCTTGATAGGTAAGGAGATCAGTGGTTATGGGGATAAGACAGGAGAATGGGATTGAGAAACATATCATGATTGAATGGCAGAGCAGATGGCTGATTTCCCTCCGATATCTTATGGTGTTATGTTCTTATTTAACTTTTCAAAACACGACTTTACCCAAGCGTTCTTCTATCATCCATCTCTTGTTGAACATCTGCTTGCAATTTATGCACAATCAGCAAAACATCTGATTATATAACAGCATTTGAGAAAGTTTTTTTTAAAAGATTTTCAAGGGAAGAACAGAACAGGTCCAGTGCATGGCAGGGGGCGATGGTAAAACTTCCATTGCTAACTATGTATTAGAGATTGTTATTTTGGGGAGTATTGATTAAGACGATGTTAGACTTTGTATGCTTTCTGCACCACAGCTAGGACAATTTCCTGTGTTAATTATTTACAGCAATATTTCAACAGTCATTGTCCATAGTCTTGCTGAAAGAAATTTAGTTTCCCACAGTGCTTATAAGAGCTTTAACGTGTCAACCAAGATAATTAAAGTTTGTATTCTATACTAAAAAAAATTCCCACCCAAGATGAATGATGGTATAGAAGCTTTCCTCTCTTCCTTCCTCTAGTGTGTTGCTCAAATTCCTCTATCCCTATCGAATTTGTATCCAATAACAGAATATCATACTGGGTGAAAAGGAAATCAGTCAATTATTTACCTCTGCTTCTTCGTGGTGTTTAATGAGATCTTGAGGAGAAAGCCCATACAGATTACAGAGCTTCGATTTTACCATAATAGGTATCAAACCAAGACTCTGTTTAATAACTCCCTTCGGTACACCATTCACAGACCAGCTAATATCTGCCTAAGAAGAAGAAAATAGGAAGTTAAAAGAACTGCTATCTGCATACATCAAAAAAAGTAAATCGCTTTTTAAAGCTAAGAATGCAGCATTGGCCATCAGGTAGGACACATGACTTTTTCAATAACATATGACGCTCAGTAAACTGAACGATCCTGAAATTAGTTCATGCCAGATACATAGTTTATACCACAGGTTTCAGTATTGCTGAATGACTTGTTCTCAATAGTAATTGCTGTAATTTTTACTAAATAGTAAGCTGCAATTTTATTTACAGGCAATTCAAATATGCTTGGTTTAGGAAAAAGATAAGGTGAGGAACATCATCTGTAGTGTCTATCCATAATTATTACTGCCTTCTATTGGAATATACTCACATCAAAAAGTGTCAGCTGAAGATATGATTGTAAAACAGTTGTGAACAGGGATGGAAAGCTCATGAACAACCATTAATAAGCGTAACACATGAAGAAAAGCCACTTAAGTAAAATACCAGAATAATTCCAGTGAACCATATCCTAATATGATGTTTTCTGACAGCATAACAGTTATAGAGCTGGACTGATAACCTAATGGTTGACAGTTGAAATCCCACAATGGTGAAATGTTAAAACAAACTGAATAAATTTATGAACTAGGAAAATGATTGCAAACTCATTAAAGTGTGATTAAAAACCCAACTGGCTGAATAATACTCTTCTAACCTCTCTGCCCTAAATGATACCCATTCAACAGATAAAATAAACAAATTATTTTTAATGTCTTCAGGACAAATAGAGATTGTTTATAAATGCTAGCATCACATGAACAATTTTTTTTTAAAATGTGGCTTAAAAGCAGGAAATTCACTTGATAAATATCACAAAAAAACTTGCATCTCTCTCAGATCATCTTGAGGTGACCCAAAAGGGCTGTAAAGTTGAAGACAGATTTCATAAATCACAGTTTATGTGGGTCAAAGCACCATTGTTAAAAGTAGCACCAGTTGGAAAGGTCTAGCCCTAAGCAGGCGTTAATAGCATGTAGCCAAATCAATTCTAACTCCAGCAGCCAATACAGTCATACAGCACAGGAATAGACTTTTTGGTCCAACCCATCCATGCCAACCAAGATTCCCAAACTAAATTATTCCCACATGCCTGCATTTGGTCCATATCCCTCTAAACCTTTCCTATTCACATAGCTATTCAAACGTCTTTTAAATGTTGTAACTGTATCTGCATCCATCACTTCCACCGATAGTTCACTCCATATACAAATCACCCTGTGTAAAAAAGTTGCCCCTCAGGTCCCTTTTAAAGCTTTCTCCTCTCATCTTAAATCCACTACCTGAGGGAAAAGACCTTTGCTATTCACCTTACCTATACCCCTCAAGACCTCAACCTCCTACCCTCCAGTGAAAAAGGTCCCAGCCTCTCCTTATAACTCAAACTCTCTAGTCTGATAACATCCTCATAAATCTTTATTGCATTTTTAACTTATAACAGACATAATGGATCAGAACTAACAATACTTACTGTTAACTTGCCCTTATAAGTACTCCGTCGTCCTCTACACTCTGCTGGGTAGACTCTTAGGTCATTGCAAATGCTACCTTTTGACACCATGGGAGGGCTGATGAAAGCATCCATAAAGGCCAGGCTGATCCGTTCATTTCTATAATTGAACTCCAATGGAGGAATGGCCTGTGGTGAGCACATTCAAAACAAATGTGTCAGTTAGAAGTTTAAAAGGAAGTTGCGTTGATACTATGCATTTTGCTGAAACGACACAAAATTCTTGACCGCATGCTCACCTTAAATTTTTTTTTTACACTTTATAGACACTCTAACCTCACACTTTAAATTTATATACCATCCTGACCTTTTTATTGCACTTTCTGAGCTGTCACCTTTTTTATATATAAAACCTTAAGTTACCTCGGGAATGTGACTTAAAAGAAGTTCTGGGATTTAAATATTAATGAATCGAAACCTGCAACCTATTCTAGAACATGAATGATTTAACAGCAATCTAGGTTTATTTAATATATCATTTCAGTTGCATGACATTGTAATCCTTGTCTATAAATTCTGAGTCTTTTGATCCCCCTCCACAGCTACCTGGTGAAAGAGCAGCACACCAAAAGCTAGTACTTCCAAATATAACCTGGACCATAACCTGGCGTTGAGAGATTTTTAAATTTATCCACCCCAGTCCAACACCAGCTCCTTCACATCATTAACATCCTAAAGTGTTTCATAGGAGCATTATCAAACAATATTTGATACTGGACCAATCATGAGATATTAGTACAAATGGTCAGAGACTGGAGATTCTGTAGTTCAAGCAATTCATTTCTCAACTCCTCAAAGTCTGTTCTAATCTACTATTTTGAAAAACTCTCTACTTGCCTGGATAAATGCAACTTCAACAATACTAAAGAAGCTCAACACCATCTGAAACATAACAGCCTACTTGATACGCAACCCCATTCTCCACCTTCAACAATCATTCCCTCCAGACTAAGACATTTTGTATACTGTCCTTTATTGGTCAGAGCATTGAGTATTTAGGTTGGGGGGGGGGGGGGGTTTGGGAGAGGAGGAAGAAAAGAGGGGAGTGGGGGGGGAGAAAGGGGGTGGAGTCATGTTGCAACTGTAAAGGAATTTGGTTAGGGCAGTTCTGGAATACTGTATGCAATTCTGGCCTCCTTCCTATCGGAAGGATGTTGTGAAACTTGAAAAGGTTCATAAAAGATTTACAATGATGTTGCCAGGGTTGGAGGGTTTGAGCTATAAGAGGCTGAATAGGCTGGGGCTACTTTCCCTGGAGCGGAGAGGTTGAAGGGTGACCTGATAGAGGTTTATAAAATCATGAGGGGCATGGATAGGGTGGGGGAGTCCAGAACATAGGGCATAGGTTTAGGTGTGAGTGGAAAATTTAAAAGGGACCTAAGGACCAACTTTTTCACACAAAGG
Source organism: Chiloscyllium punctatum (assembly GCF_047496795.1). NCBI lineage: Eukaryota > Metazoa > Chordata > Chondrichthyes > Orectolobiformes > Hemiscylliidae > Chiloscyllium > Chiloscyllium punctatum. The sequence continues at coordinate 35,023,615 of NC_092741.1, forward strand.
GTGGTGCAAGTATGGAATGAGCTGCCAGAGGAACATTTAAAAGGCATCTAGATGGGTATATGAATAGGAAACGTTTAGAGGGATATGTGCCAAGTTCTGGTAAATGGGCTTAGATTAAGTTGGGATATCCGGTCAGCATGGACGAGTTGGGCCGAAGGTTCTGGTTCTGTGCTGTACATCTCTATGACTTTATCACTCTAATGCATTGTGACAGCAATGTGTACCAACTACAAGATGCATTCTAGGAACTCATCAAAGCATCAAGACAGTTACAGAGTCTAGATTAGAGCGGTGCTGGAAAAGAACAGCAGGTCAGGCAGCATCCAAGGAGCAGGAAAATCAACATTTCGGGCAAAAGCCCTTCATTCTTGCTGAAGGGCTTTTGCCCAAAACGTCAATTTTCCTGCTCCTCAGATGTTGCCTGACCCGCTGTGCTTTTCCAGCACCACTCTAATCTAGACTCTGATCTCCAGCATCTGTAATCCTCACTTTCGCCTATCAAGACAGGACCACCCAAACCCACGATCTTTTCACCCTTGAGGACAAGGGCAGCAAATATATGGAAACACCAAGTTCAGTTCCAAGCTTCACACCATCTGACCTGGAACTACATCACTATTCATTCACCATTGTGGAGGCAAAATCCTAGAACTCCCTCCTAACAGTATTGTAGGTGTATGAATAGTGTGTGAGAATGCAGTGACTCAAAAAAACAACTGACACGGATTTCTCAAGGGAAATGAGAGACAGGCAATAACGATGACCTATGAATGCCCACATCCTACGAAAAAGATTTTTTAAAAAAAGGCTTAGTCAAAGAAGCGTACTTAAGGGCCATTTTTAAAGATGAAACAGGGATGGAGAGGCAGAGAGATTTCTGGAGTAACCCCAAAGCATAGAACCTAGGCTGCTGAAAAACACAGCAACAAAGACTTATTTATTCATTCTTGCACATGAGTGCCACTGGCAAAGTCAACATTAATTGCCAAACTCCATTTGCCTTTAACCTGACTGGCTCTCTGGACTAATTTAGAGAAGGCAGTTAAGGGTCAACAACATTACTGTGGGATTGAAGACTCATGTTGGCCAAACCAGGTAAGAACAGCAAATTTCCTTCACTAAAGGGATGGGTGAATAGGCCAAAAGCAAGAAAAGTATCAAGTAGAATGATCAACCATGATTATATTGAATGCTGGAGGCCAGTTCCTATTTTCCATATTTCTAACCCTTTATGAACCAGATGAATTTTTATTGCAATTAACATGGCCACCATTTGACTAGCTTTTAATTCCAGATTTTCACTGAATTCAAATTTCACCACCTGCTGAGGTGTGATTTTCCAAGAACATCTGGATTATTTTTCCAGTGGCATTATCACTATGCCAATGGTAAAGCAATTAAAATTGTATCTGGAAAGACACTGCTTGATTAGGGACAGCCAGCACGGATCTGTGAAGGGTCGGTCTTGCCTTACAAGTCTTATTGAATTCTTCGAGGAGGTGACCAAGCATGTGGATGAGGGTAGAGCAGTGGATGTAGTGTACATGGATTTTAGTAAGGCATTTGATAAGGTTCCCCATGGTAGGCTTATGCGGAAAGTCAGGAGGCATGGGATAGAGGGAAATTTGGCCAATTGGATAGAAAACTGGCTAACCGGTCGAAGTCAGAGAGTGGTGGTAGATGGTAAATATTCAGCCGGGAGCCCGGTTACAAGTGGAGTTCCGCAGGGATCAGTTCTGGGTCCTCTGCTGTTTGTAATTTTTATTAATGACTTAGATGAGGTAGTCGAAGGGTGGGTCAGTAAATTTGCAGATGATACGAAGATAGGTGGAGTTGTGGACAGTGAGGAGGGCTGTTGTCGGCTGCAGAGGGACTTAGATATGTTGCAGAGCTGGGCTGAGGAGTGGCAGATGGAGTTCAACCCTGCCAAGTGTGAGGTTGTCCATTTTGGAAGAACTAATAAGAATGCGGAATACAGGGTTAATGGTAGGGTTCTTAGTCAGGTGGAGGAACAGAGGGATCTTGGGGTCTATGTACATAGATCTTTGAAAGTTGCCACTCAGGTGGATAGAGTTTGTAAGAAGGCCTATGGAGTATTATCGTTCATTAGCAGAGGGATTGAATTCAAGAGTCATGAAGTGATGTTGCAGCTGTACAGGACTTTGGTTAGGCCACAGTTGGAGTACTGTGTGCAGTTCTGGTCGCCTCACTTTAGGAAAGATGTGGAAGCTTTGGAGAGGGTGCAGAGGAGATTTACCAGGATGTTGCCTGGAATGGAGAATAGGTCGTATGAGAATAGGTTGAGAGTTCTCAGCCTTTTCTCGTTGGAACGGCGAAGGATGAGGGGTGACTTGATAGAGGTTTATAAGATGATCAGAGGAATAGATAGACAGTCAGAAACTTTTTCCCCGGGTACAACAGAGTGTTACAAGGGGACATAAATTTAAGGTGAAGGGTGGAAGGTATAGGGGAGATGTCAGGGGTGGGTTCTTTACCCAGAGAGTGGTGGGGGCATGGAATGCGCTGCCCGTGGGAGTGGTAGAGTCAGAATCATTGGCGACCTTTAAGCGGCATTTGGATGGGTACATGGATGGGTGCTTAATCTAGGTTAGAAGTTCGGCACAACATCGTGGGCCGAAGGGCCTGTTCTGTGCTGTATTGTTCTATGTTCTATGTTCTAGGCATGTGAAATTCCACAATTAGAGTAGAGATTTTGGAAGGACATAAGGCTAGAGGAGATTAGAGAGAACAGGTGTGACCAGAAGACAGTTTGAGAACAAAGGATGAGAATTCTAATATTGAGGCATTGTAAGTCAATATAGGCCAATGAGCATGCAGCTGGCAGGTGAATGGTACTTTGTTTGAGTTAGAACACACATGTTTGGATTAGCTCAAGTTTGAGAGTAGGAGAAAGTGAGGACTGCAGATGCCAGACATCAGAGTAAAAATGTGTGGTGCTGGAATAGTACAGCCAGTCAGGCAACATCCGAGGAGCAGGAGAGTCGACGTTTCGAGCACATGCTCTTCATCACATTCCTGTGCCACACTTTTTGACTTTAAGTAGGACAGAACAACTGAGAGGAATGGAATGACCCGACATTTGTGCAGAAAGCTTTGAAGCTGACAAAACAGTCTAATAATGCAGTTAAGAAAGAATATTGGATTCTGGATTTAATAGTCAGGTAAAAATGCCAAGATGTTATGCCAGAATTGACCTAAATGAAATATCAGTGCTGTCCAATCTGGAGTACTGCATCCAATTAAGGAAGGACACAAAGGCTTTTGAGAAAATACAAAAAGAAATAGAATAGTTCCAATAACGAGGGATTACATTTTCAGAACGAGTTCCATAAACTCTCAAGGCTCAGAGAGGAATTTTTAAGAAATCACCTCGTCATGGTTTTAAATAGGAGACCCCGACTCCTAATTCAAGATACTCTTATGAAAGAAAACATCCTCTCTGCCTCTGTCAGACTGGCAGACTGGAGGAGGTGTGATTGCTCTTGAAGATAAAGATGAGATTTGATACAGCTTTATAATCTCATTCAAGAAGAAATTCAATAAATAAATGAAGAGAAAAAAACTGCAAGGATGTTGACCGCACTTCAAAGGAACTTGAGTGGTGAAATGGTTCCCTTCTGTGTTCCACCGTTCAACAGTAATGAGGGAAACTACGGCTTTTGCCCAAAACGTTGATTTTCCTGCTCCTTGGATGCTGCCTGACCTGCTGTTCTTTTCCAGCACCACTCTAATCTGGACTCTGTAACTGTCTTGATGCCTTAGTGAGTTGGAAGGATGCATCTTGTAGTTGGTACATATTGCTGTCACAATGCATTAGAGTGATAAAGTCATAGAGATGCACAGCACAGAACTAGAATAAAGCCCTGCCCAACCATATGAGGAACTACCAAGGGCCAGGTTAACATTTGCACTTGCTATTCAGAGCAAGTCTGGGTTGTGGCTAAGATCCTACATTACTGCTGCGTATTTTTGATGCCTCTATTGTCAATACCTGGATCCATGTAGCTGATGCCCCTGTCCAGTTGCTGCTTTCATACAGACATACAAATCAGAACCAGGGGTAGGCCATTCAGCTCCTCGAGCCTGTGCCACCATTCAGTGAGATTATGGATGATCAGATTCTAAACTCAAATTTTCATTCTTGCCTAACCCTGATTTTCACCACCTTGCTTTAGAAGAAACCTCAAACCACTGCCTTACAAGTCTTCAAGGCTCAGCTACCACCACCTTTTCAGAACGAGTTCCATAAACTCTCAAGGCTCAGAGAGGAATTTTTAAGAAATCACCTCGTCATGGTTTTAAATAGGAGACCCCGACTCCTAATTCAAGATACTCTTATGAAAGAAAACATCCTCTCTGCCTCTGTCAGTCAAGAGCCTTGTCAGGTGTTGTTGATGTGTTCATTACTGATACCCTGGTCCATATGACTGATACTGAAAATGTGTTGCTGGAAAAGCGCAGCAGGTCAGGCAGCATCCAAGGAGCAGGAGAATCGACATTTCAAGCATGAGCCCTTCTTCTCCTGCTCCTTGGATACTGCCTGACCTGCTGCGCTTTTCCAGCAACATATTTTCAGCTCTGATCTCCAGCATCTGCAGTCCTCACTTTCTCCCATATGACTGATACTCAGACTACTACTGGATTAGTGGTGCTGGAAGAGCGCAGCAGTTCAGGCAGCATCCAACGAGCAGCGAAATCGACGTTTCGGGCAAAAGCCCTTCATCAGGAATAAAGGCAGTGAGCCTGAAGCATGGAGAGATAAGCTAGAGGAGGGTGGGGGTGGGGAGAGAGTAGCATAGAGTACAATGGGTGAGTGGGGGAGGAGATGAAGGTGATAGGTCAAGGAGGAGAGGGTGGAGTGGATAGGTGGAAAAGAAGATAGGCAGGTCGGACAAGTCAAGGAGACAGTAACTGAGCTGGAAGATTGAAACTAGGATGAGGTGGGGGAAGGGGAAAATGAGGAAGCTGTTGAAGTCCACATTGATGCCCTGGGGTTGAAGTGTTCCGAGGCGGAAGATGAGGCGTACTTCCTCCAGGCATCTGGTGGTGAGGGAGCGGCGGTGAAGGAGGCCCAGGACCTCCATGTCCTCGGCAGAGTGGGAGGGGGAGTTGAAATGTTGGGCCACGGGGCGGTTTGGTTGATTGGTGCGGGTGTCTCGGAGATGTTCCCTAAAGCGCTCTGCTAGGAGGCGCCCAGTCTCCCCAATGTAGAGGAGACCACATCGGGAGCAACGGATACAATAAATGATATTGGTGGGTGTGCAGGTGAAACTTTGATGGATGTGGAAGGCTCCTTTAGGGCCTTGGATAGAGGTGAGGGAGGAGGTGTGGGCACAGGTTTTACAGTTCCCGCGGTGGCAGGGGAAAGTGCCAGGACGGGAGGATGGGTCGTAGGGGTGTGTGGACCTGACCAGGTAGTCACGGAGGGAACGGTCTTTGCGGAAGGCGGAAAGGGGTGGGGAGGGAAATATATCCCTGGTGGTGGGGTCTTTTTGGAGGTGGCGGAAATGTCGGTGGATGATTTGGTTGATGCGAAGGTTTCTAGGGTGGAAGGTGAGCACCAGGGGCGTTCTGTCCTTGTTACGGTTGGAGGGGTGGGGTCTGAGGGCGGAGGTGCGGGATGTGGACGAGATGCGTTGGAGGGCATCTTTAACCACGTGGGAAGGGAAATTGCGATCTCTAAAGAAGGAGGCCATCTCGTGTGTTCTATGGTGGAACTGGTCCTCCTGGGAGCAGATATGGCGGAGGCGGAGAAATTGGGAATACAGGATGGCATTTTTGCAAGAGAAAGGGTGGGAAAAGGTGTAATCCAGGTAGCTATGGGAGTCAGTGGGTTTGTAAAAAATGTCAGTGTCAAGTCGGTCGTCACTAATGGAGATGGAGAGGTCCAGGAAGGGGAGCGAGGTGTCAGAGATAGTCCAGGTAAATTTAAGGTCAGGGTGGAATGTGTTGGTGAAGTTGATGAATTGCTCAACCTCCTCGCGGGAGCACGAGGTGGCGCCAATGCAGTCATCAATGTAGCGGAGGAAGAGGTGGGGAGTGGTGCCGGTGTAATTACGGAAGATCAACTGCTCTACGTAGCCAACAAAGAGACAGGCATAGCTGGGGCCCATACGTGTGCCCATGGCTACCCCTTTGGTCTGGAGGAAGTGGGAGGATTCAAAGGAGAAATTGTTAAGGGTGAGGACCAGTTCGGCCAAACGAATGAGAGGGTCAGTGGAAGCAACGCCTTATCTTCACCATGGATATCCAATCCCTCTACACCTCCATTCGCCATGACCAGGGCCTCCAAGCCCTCCGTTTTTTCCTCTCCAGACGTCCCCAACAGTACCCTTCCACTGACACTCTCCTATGGTAGCTGCCTCCTATGGTTCGATGACCCTGTGACCTTCATCTCGTGCCACTGTCCCTGGACATATTGAAGCCTCAACTCTAATGTCCTGGTTGTAGTCCCATGCCCCTCCCCCCCGGCACGTGCTCTGGGCCCGCGCTCACCTGCACGGCTCGCGCCAGCCCCTCGCTAACCGCCTGGTCGAACGAGTCCACGTGAGCCGCGACCAACTCCTGCAAGGCCCGCCACTGCTGCTGCCACCGCCGCCCCGGGTTCGCTTCCAGACCCAGGCTCACTCGGCCGGTCCTCAGCCCCGGCTCTGTCAGGTTCTTCAGGCTCGGCCGGAGCCTCTCCTCACCGCACAACTGCTCCCATTTGTCCGCCATGTCCAACCAGACAGCGGTTCCGGAGGGGAACAACTGCAAACGACAAAGGTTCCGCTTCAGGATCGCCGCGTGCGCACACGGAGAGGAATGCAATGCTGCACTTTCAACTCAAGGGTTGAGCCTCAACCCATGTTCATTTTAAACAGACAGCTTTGACTTTCGTGTGTATTATTCAAAAAATATATATAATATAAATTAGTTAATTGGGAGAGAATGGAACTTCCATTATATTTAACCAGCTTTGTTTTCACAGTAATCAAAATATAAATGTAGCCTGTTGTACTCGTCAAACAGAAACACGTAAGCACAGTTCCATACATTGTGTACCTTTTGATGGCATTTATTGAGAGTGCAGACTATAATCTACTTCAACGCCAGAGTATCCGGAATAAGGTGGGTGAGCTTGCAGCATGGTTTGATACCTGGGACTTCAATGTTGCAGCCATTTCGGAGACATGGATAGAGCAGGGGCATGAATGGTTGTTGAAGGTTCAGGGATTCGGATGTTTCAGCTAAGAACAAAGATGGTAAAAGAGGGGGAAGTGTGGCATTGTTAGTCAAGGACAGTATTATAGTGGGAGAAAGGACATTTGATGACTCGTCTATAGAGGTAGTATGGGCTGAGGTTAGAAACAGGAAAGGAGAGGTCACTCTGTCGGGAGTTTTCCATAGGCCTCCAAGTAGTTCCAGAGATGTAGAGGAAAGAATAGCAACGATAATTCTGGATAGGAGCATGAGTAACAGGGAAGTTGTAATGGGATCTTTAACTTTCCAAATATTGACTGGAAATACTATAGTTTGCGTTCTTTAGATGGGTCAGTTGTTGTCCAATATGTCAAAATGGTTTCCTGAAACAGTATATAGACAAGTCAACAAATAAATGAAGAGAAAAAAAACTGCAAGGATGTTGACTGAGCTTCAAAGGAATTTGTGTGGTGTAGTTCCCTTCTGTGTTCCACCTTTCAATAGTAATTAGGAAAACTAGGGGGAGTAGCTGGTGAATAAAGGCCAGCCCAACCAAATGAGGAACTACCAAGGGCCAGGCTAATATTTGCTCTTGCTATTCAGAGCACTGGTGTCTGGGTTGTGGCTAAGGGTCTATATTTTTGATGCCTCGATTGTCAATACCTGGATCCATGTAGGTGATGCCCCTGTCTAGTTGCTGCTTTCATGCAGACATACAGATCAGAACCAGGGGTAGGCCATTCAGCCCCTCAAGCCTGCGCCACCATTCAGTGAGATCACAAATTATTCTGATTCTAAACTCAAATTTTCATTCCTGCCTAATCCTGATTTTCACCACCTTGCTTTAGAAGAAACCTCAAACCACCGCCTTATAAGTCTTCAAGGCTCGGCTATCACCACCTTTTCAGAACGAGAGTTCCAAAACCTCTCAAGGCTCAGAGAGGAATTTTTTTTTAAATCACCTGGTCCATATGAGTGATACTCAGACTGCTGTTGCTGCTGCCCAGGTCCATGTTGCTGATCCTCCTATGATGTGGAGGAGCCGCTGTTGGACAGTGCCAGGTTATAGTCCAACAGGTCTATCTGGAAGTACTAGCTTTCGGAGCACTGCTCCTTCATCAGGGCAAGTTATTGCTGGGGGAAAGGCAATTATGATGCGATTGAGCAAGATTTAGGATGGGGAAGGAAACTGCGGGGGATGGGCACAATTGAAATGTGGAGCTTATTCAAGGAACAGCTACTACGTGTCCTTGGAGGAAGGGGTGGTGGTGGAGAGGAAGGGTGCATGAATAACACCCTGCCAAAATTCAATAATGTGGTTCCTTGGTTTTGCTGGCATTGAGAGCTAGGTTGTTCTCAGTGCACCATTTGTCCAGCTCTTCCACCTCCTGTTTGTAGTCTGTTTCATCGCCATCTGAGATTCGACCAAGCATGGTGGTGTCATCAGCAATCTTGTAAATGGCATTCGTCTGGTATCTGGTGACAGTCATGGGTATGTAGTGAGTACAGTAGTGGGCTGAGTATGCACCCCTGGGGGGCTCCAGTGTTGAATGTTAGTGACAATGGATCCAGTTACAGAGAATGGGGCTTAGTCTGAGATCACTAAGTTTAGTAATCAGTCTCAAGGGGATAAGTGTTGAAGGCTGAACTGTAGTCAATGAGTAGGATTCTTATGTAGTTGTTCTTTGTATCAAAATGTTCTAGGGAGGAGTGAAGGGCAAGTGATATGGCATCTGATGTGGATCTGTTGGCCTGATAGGCAAATTGGAGTGGCTCAAGAGTAGTGGGGAGGCTGGAGTTGATTAATGCCATTACCAGCCTTTCAAAGCACTTCATGACCACCAAAGTTAGAGCCACTGGGCAGTAGTTATTGAGGCATAGAGTCAGAGATGTATAGCATGAAAACAGACCCTTCGGTCCAACCCCTCTATGCTGACCTGATATCCCAACTCAATCTAGTCCCACCTGCCAGCACCCAGTCCATATCCCACCAAACCCTTCCTATTCATATACCTATCCAAATGCCTCTTAAATGTTGCAATTGTACCAGCCTCCACCACTTCCTCTGGCCGCTCATTCCATACACGTACCACCCTCTGTGTGAAAAAGTTGCCCCTTAGGTCTCTTTTATATGTTTCCCCTCTCACCCTAAACCTATGTTCTCTAGTTCTGGACTCCCCAACCGCAGGGAAAAGAATTACAAAGCTGCATGAGCCTTGAGGTACATTTAAAAGACATTTGAAAAGGTACATGAATAGGAAACATTTGGAGGGTTGTGGGTCAAATGCAGGCAAGTGGGACCAGTTTCGTTTGGGAAACGTGGTCAGCATGGACAAGTTGGACCAAAGGGTCTGTTTCCATGCTGTATGACCCTTATGACTCCACAATCAAAGAAGGTAAATCTCTTGTCAAGAGGAAGAAGTTGACTTATGTTACAATGAGACGTGAAGACTCAGTTATGGCACTTGAGTGTTACAAGTTAGCCAGGAAAGACCTAAAGAGAGAGTTAAGAGCAGCCAGGGAGGCACATGAGAAGTCATGGGGAGATAGGATCAAGGAAAACCCTAAAACTGTCGATAGGTATATCAGGAATAAAAGAATGACAACAGTAAGATTAGGGCCAATCAAGGATAGTAATAGGAAGTTGTGCGTGGAGTCTGAGATGATATGGGAAGCGCTAAATGAATATTTTTAATTTGCATTCACACTGGAAAAAGACAATGTTGTCAAGGAGAATATGGAGATACAGGCTACTAAACTAGACTGGATTGAGGATCTGTTAGCAGTTCTGGAAAGTGTGAAAACAGCTAAGTCCCTTGGGCTGGATGGATTTATCCTCGGATTCTCTGGGAAACCAGGGAGGAGATTGCAGAGCCTTTGGCTTTGATCTTTATGTCACCATTGCCTACAGGAATAGTGCCAGAAAATTAGAGGATTGCAAATGTTATCCACATGTTCAAGGAGGGGAGTAGAGACAACCCTGGTAATTATAAACCAGTGAGCCTTACTTCAGTTGCGGAAAAGGTTATAAGAGAAAGGATTTATAATCATCTAGAGAGGAATAAGTTGATTAGGGATGGTCAACACTGTTTTGAGAAGAGTAGGTCATGCCTCTCAAACTTTAGAGTTCTACGAGATGGTGACCAAACAGATATACAAAGCAGTTAATGTGGTGTATATGGTCTTCAGTAAGGCATTTGATAAGGTTCCCCACAGTAGGCTATTGCACATAGAGGCATGGGATTGAGGGTAATTTAGAATTTTGTTACAGAAATTGGCTTGCTGAAAGATGATACAGGATGGTGGTTGATGAAAAATGTTCAGCATGGAGTTCAGTTACTAGTGGTGTACCACAAGGATGTTTTGGGGGCCACCACTGTTTGTCACTTTTATAAACAACCTGGATGAGGGCATAGAAGGATGGGTTTGTAAATTTGCGCATGACAGGAAGGTCGGTGGAGTTGTGGATAGTGCTGAAGTATATTGCAGGATACAGAGGGACATATCTAAACTGCAGAGCTGGCAAATGAAGTTTAATGCGGAAAAGCGTGAGGTGATTCACTTTGGAAGGAACAACAGGAAAAAAAAAGAGTACTGGGCTATTGGTGTCCTTGACAGAGATCCCTGACAGTTGCCAACCAGGTTCGTAGTGTTGTTAAGGCGGCATACTGTGCATTAGCTTTTATTGATAGAGGGATTGAGTTTTGGAGCCAAGAGGTTATGCTGCAGCTGTACAAAACTCTGGTGCGGCCACACTTGCGTATTGCATACGATTCTGGTCACTGCATTATAGGAAGGATGTGGAAGCTTTGGGAAGGGTGTAGAGCATCTTACTAGAATGTTGCCAGGTACGGAGGGAACGTCTTATGAGAAAAGGCTGAAGGACTTAAGGCTGTTTTTGTTAGAGGAAAAGAAGGTTGAGAGGTGACTTAATTGAGACATACAAGATAATCAGAGGGTTAGATAGGGTGGACAGTGAGAGCCTTTATCCTCGAATGGTGAGGGCTAGCATGAGGGGACGTCGCTTTAAATTAAGGAGTGATAATTTCAGACAGATGTCAGAGGTAGTTTCTTTATGCAGAGAGTAGTAGGGGTGTGGAACACACTGCCTGCAACAGTAGTAGACTTGCCAACTTTAAGGGCATTTACATTGGATAAACACATAGATGAAAATGAAAGAGTGTAGGATAGATAGACTTCAGATTGTTGCAATGACCTGTGAAACCATTGAGAGCCAAAGTGCCTGCACTGCGCTGTAATGTTCTAACTCCAGGGATAGACTGGCCACCATAACCCAGATAGAGTTATAGAGATGTGTAGCATGGAAACAAACCCTTCAGTCCAACCCATCCATGCCAACCAGATATCCCAACCCAATCTAGTCCCACCTACCTACACCTAGCCCATACCCCTCCAAACTCTCTTCCTATTCATATACCCATCCAAATGTCTTTTAAATGTTGCAACTGTACCAGCCTCCCCAACTTCCTCTGGCAGCTCATTCCATACATGTACCACCCTCTGAGTCAAAAGTTACCCATTAGGCCTCATATCTTTTCCCTCATCCTAAACCTATGCCCTCTAGTTCTGGACTCCCCTGCCTGAGGGAAAAGACTTTGTTCATTTATCCTATCCATGCCCCTCATGATTTTGTAAACCTCTAGACAGTTACCTGGACTATACATCCTCACTCCCTGCTTTCTGTAAAAACTCTATTCTGTTTCTGTCACATTTGTTCCAATGATGTCCACCTTCTTCCTCAACCAAGGATTCCATAGTACTGTTGTTGATCAGGCTTTCAGCTGGGACCAACCCATATCTCACATTTCAGCCCTCATGCCCTCCCTTCCTGGAACGGTGATAGAGTCCCCTTTGTCCTTACCTACCATCCCACCAGCATCCATATCCAGAGGATCATTAGCTGCCATTTCCATCACCTCCAGCAAGATACCATGACCAAGACACACACTTCCCTCCCCTTATCAGCCTTTCAGAGGGACAATTCCTTCTGAGCCCTGGTCCACTCTTCTTTCGCCCCTAACACCTCCCTATTCCAGCCCCATGGAACCACCTTCTGCAACCACAGAATGTGTAACACCTGTCTGTTTACTTTCTCCCATCTCAGTATCCAAGGGCCCAAACACAGCTTCCAGATGAAGTGCTTTACCTGCACTTCACACAATCTACTCTATTGCATTCATTGCTCAGAATATGGTCTCCTCTACCTTGGGAAACGAAGCGTAGACAGGGTGACCACTTTGCAGAACACTTTTGGTCTGTTTCCAAAAAAGACCTTAAACTTGTTAGGAAGGGGATTTACCCTGTGTCATAATTTAAACCAGCAACACAGAAAAGATTTACCCCGGTGCAGTAATCCGTGAAATTTGAGGCAAAGAACTATCCCTAAAGTCAGTATTTTAAAAAATAAAAGTTAATTTTTAAGTCTGAGAATAATTAACTAACAACTATTTGCAAGTCATTTAACTAAACCTATCGTTTACCTCTTCTCCTCCTCCTCCTCCTCCCCCCCCCCCCCCCCAAAAAAAATACACTGGTCCGATAAAACCCTCAATTAAGATTTGCAGACAAGTTCAAATTTCAAGACCAGCCAGCTGTCAAATCTTCCCTTTGTATCTTCCTCTGTAAATTTGCTCTCCAGGTTGGTTTCAATGTTTTTTTTTCTGTGCAAACCCCTTCTCCAAACAGATACTTCTGAGTTCTTCCTAGCAGCCTACATTTGTTGGTCTTTTGGCGGTTCTCTCTCAACAGTTAAAACCAGAAAAAAAAAACTTATATCCCAAAACATCAGATCACTTTATTGGTTTTAATACTGTCAAAATACCAAATTCAAACTTGATTGGAATTTGGTATCTTGTGGCATAATTTAGACCGATTGGCCGAATTTGAATTCGTTTTTGTCTCGTCGTAGCCTAACCAATGCTAGCTGTTCTGGACTCTCTGCCTCTTGAAATCCTTGCTAGCTTTTCAACTCTCTCTTAAAAGGTACAGTACCCCTTACACCATCATAACACTTCCAATTGCCTGCTACTTCAACACACCACCCTGTTCTCTGGCCAGGATCTCTGTCTCAGACTTGCTGCAATGGTCCAGCAAAGCTCAGCACAAGCAGGAGGAACAGCACCTCATTTTCCACTTGGACCCTGCAGTTTTCCAGACTCTATAGTTCAATATCTTTAGGGCTTGAGCTCTCCCATGTGCTCACCCTAACCCCCCACACACCAGGCCTTGTTATCACGTTGCCTACTGTTACACACTACCCATTATTAGCCACCAACAGACCCCATTAACAGCCATTCACCCTCCTAGCCAGATTGTTATCCCCTCTGTCTGTCTAACTGCTCTTCTCTCTTGGGGGGGGGGGGGGGGGGTAAAACACCACCTATTGTTTACTCCTTATTGCCTCCCCCAACCCTATTTTCTGTATATAAACAGACATTTTCCCAGCTACCATAAGTTCTGGAGGAAGTGTCGCTGGACTGAAAATGTTAAATGATATCTCTGCACAAATGCTGCCAGATCTACTGAGTTTTCCAGCGATTTCTATTTTTGTTTCAAATAAAGAGTGAACCAGAGATCCTGGAGATCTGAAACAAAAGCAGAAATTGCTGGTGGAATTCAGCAGGCCTGGCAGCAGTTCCAATTAAGAGACACCAGCCGTGAAATGTTAACTCTGCTTTCTCCCTGCAGATGCTGCCAGACCTGCTGAGTTTTGCCAGCAATTTCTATTTTGCTGACAATCTGCAAATTTCACTATCCTTTTTTTAAATTGATAAGATTCGTATACATTCAGCATAGAAGGGAGAAACAATGAAACAATATTAGTCTTCTTAAAGCTTGCACACTATAAGAAAGCAGTTGAGAAATCATAAGGTGAACTGGCCGAGTTAAATTGCCCATAGTGTTCAGGGATACGTAGGTTAGGTGCATTAGTCAGGGGTAAATGTAGAGTAATAGGGTAGCAGAATTGATCTGGGTGGGTTACTCTTCAGAGGGTCGGTGTGGACTTGTTGGGCTAAATGGCCTGTTTCCACACTGTAGGGATTCGATGATTCTAACCTGTATTGGAACCTACAGGGTGGACCCAGTGAAAGAAATAAGAATAGGAAGCATCAGGATAAGTGTTATATTAAAAAAAACTTTAAATTATGGTAAAAAGGTGGGAATAGGGCATAAGTTATAAATCAGGGTTAATTTAGTATACGTATTGGAGAAACATTCTTACCCAATGAAAAACATTTAAAATAATCTACCAAGCAATGTAGTGGAGGGCAAACCACTCAAGTTATTTAAAATCCAGTTAGATATCCCTGAGTTTTCCTGTTATTGTAACGGTCATAAACTTCAAAATGTCAACATTTTTCAATTATAAAAGAACAACAGGTTAGAATTTTGTTCATTTGAATTTAATGGCTAATGTTCGCCATGACCTACACTTTTTTGGTCATGGTTTACAGGAGCAACCTAACTGAATTGCCAAGTTAGGGGATAGATCATTTTCTATTTACCAATCAATTGTCTGAAACCTTTTAGCTAATGGCCATGGAACAATTCCTCATGATATTTGACGACTATTGTCTCCTTGCCCACCTTAATCTGAGAGTTAGTTTTCCATTCTCTAAGAACAAATATTTATTTTCAAACATACATTCAGGTCATAAAAACCAAAAGAACTGCAGATGCTGTAAATCAGAAACAAACAAATTGCTGGAAAAGCTCAGCAGGTCTAGCAGCAGCTGTAGAGAGGAAGGATCACTCAACCAAAAACATTAACTAATTTCTCTCCACATCTGCTGAGCTTTTCCACTGACAAGGTATGTTTGGCACCAGAAACTGTTGACACTATTTCAGTGGGTATTATGACCTTTTGTAATTTTTCACTTTTTCATCCATGAGAACTTTGAAAATTTAGCTACTGCTGTACTAGCTGTTAAATGAAATTTTGTGCTATACAGTAAATACTAGGTATATTCGGTTTTTCAATCATATTCAATCATCTGCACCAGGAGGGATATGTTCCTCCCTTCACTATGGGGCTGTTAGTGATCATTTCTACAAACTGTTGTATTGCATTGGAGTATTGTTAAATTTGGGCTTGATGACATACATTCATGTTAGCACCTTTAATGTAATAAAACATCCCAACTCACTTTACAGGATTTCATTAAACAAAATTTGCAAGGAGATACAAAACCAGGTGAGAAAAAGATAGGTTGAAAAGACCATATTAAAAGGTTGTGGAGCAATTTAGAGGGGGGAGTTCCAGACATCAGATATTAGGTGGCATAAGGCACAGCTGGGGAAATGGAAGGTTTGCTCCTTGGAGTTGCAGAGTCAAAAGAATGTCTACATGGGTACAAATCAAGGCAAATGTTTATACATATCTCAATTTATTTCAGTTATACATACCAGGAAAATTCTAACTTGGATCTACATAGTTAGCTGACTCAGGATAATAGTGAATGTGTAAAGTAGCATATGTTCTTGGCTCATGGAACAGAAAAAGAACAGGTTGCCCGCTAATCAATATTGAATGGAAGATGCTATATAGAAGTTGAATTTTATTGTAAATTCTATAATGTTCAAGTGGATATTAATTATAGTTCTTTAAAAAATTGATTAAAGTATAACTTTTGGGAACAAAAATGTAGTCTCATAACGCAGTAGAAACTGGTGTATAGTGAAAAGTTTATTTCAATTGCACTAAAATTTTCAATTTGAAATATCTTGTCGTTAGAGTATACATTCCACGTTGGCATATAGCTTAAGTACAAAGGGTCCCCAAGTTATGAACTTTCATGCTTATACTTACGAACACCATCCAATACAGGGGTGTTATTTTTAAAGCCTTGACATTTAACCAATTCCTATATTGACAAGTGGCTGCAGTACATTGTCCTGCATAGTGTTCTGACTTGCATACAAATCAAATTGCAAACAGACTCCAGACCTATTCACAGCTCAGCTGTTAATATTGAGACATCATAACTGTATAGAGTCACCCAGGAGTGAAACATGATGTGTGAAGACATGTTGAATATTATAGAATTCGCAACAAAATTCAAGTGGAATTGTATATAAGCTTGTATTGAAATTATAATCTATAAAATTTATAAATTTTGGTGAAATTAAGTTCTGTTAGAAGTCTGAATGGATGCAAATCTTGCATTGTGATCATTCTCAGTTCCTTAACTGTTTGATATTTATGCATTTTGTTGCAACAACATTCTTATAGGATCAGGGTGACTTGGCTGTTACTTCAAGTATTAAGAATAATTAACAATTAGGGTGATAAAAAAAAGACGAGATAATCAGCAATTCTGTTTATTTTCATGATATTGTTTTGAAGTTAGATATGGAGAAACATGCACTAATAGCAACATGTCATCACAATAATCTGCCTGTGATGAGTGGTGAAGGATAACACTACAGTGCACTCTCCAGAAGCTAGCAAGTATTCTGGGAGAAAAACACCTTTAAAAATGGAACAGCACTCGACAAATACCATGGGGAAAACAACCAGTTTGTCCCACATAGTTAACACATTAAATAGTAACATACCTCCTTCCTCAGTGCACTGAATCTCTCAGTTATGAAATAGAATGATAAATATAAGAACAAAATATTTAATCTATTTTTAAAAAAAAATCATGCATTTGGCAGGTAACCATAAAATGAAATAATTGCAGCAAGATAACTATTCAGATGGTGAACTGGCAGGGAAATAAATTGAAAAACATATAATAATCAGTATCTCAACTTACAGAACAAAAATCAGAAAAGCAAATTTCAGGAGGACAATTTCGGTGATGTACATATATAATGTGAGTCAAGACAAAATGCATTTAGTGCATGCTACCATTTTCCAATCTGTCATATTAATGCTCATAGCTCTATTCAGGCCGCATATGGACTGCAAACAGAATGAAAACTTTTTAATAGTGCATAAAAACTGGATCTGAGGAAGGGTCACTGGACCCGAAACATTAACTCTTGATTTCTCTCCATGGATGCTGCCAGACCTGCTGAGCTTTTCCAGCAATTTCTGTTTTTTGTTTGTAATAATGCATTTCATTCTGCACAGCTCCCAACACAATCCCAACTAAGAAAAAAAATGCAAAAGGAAGTGATTCTTTACCCTTCATAAAATTAGCATTTTTAAAATACTATTGGTTTGCTCCACCCCAAAAACTCCTCTCAGAGGATTAAGTGTTTGCAAATATAATAAAAACAATAAGCAGAATCCTTTGCTTTCTTCACATCCATAACATCAGTTATATATCAAAAAGAAGCTCTGAGTATATAATCAGAACGAAAGCAGCTCATGATCGCTTTCTTTCTTGGTTTCTGAAGCACTTAGCGTTCACAACTGGTAAACATACTAGTTACATGGTATGAAATATACAGTGAGTTGGTTTGTACCAGGTCACAGTGATATCCATCTTTATGCACCATTACACAAGTGATATTTGCAGAATACAGCAGATTATGAAAGTTTGCTACACATTTTAAGGATAGTGCCAAAATTTTAATCAAGTCAAGGTACCGTTCAATACTTTAATAACCTTTTCAGGATGCAGATCAGTACTTCTAGTCGCATAACCATGATGCACAATCCCTGCTATCCATTCATAATAAACAGAGCATATTCTTGCAGCATTTCTGCAGAGTTTAAAGCGACATGTATCAGTTTACAGCAACTCCCATTGTCATGGTATGATTGTAATTTTCCAAAAGGCATCTTAATGCTGTACATTAAGTAAGCTGTTGATTTATAGAAGTAACCAATCTTAATAGTTCCACAGTTTTCATAATTATTCTTCACCATGGATGCGATGGTCTTTTAATAGACTTCTAAGGACTATGGATTGAGTTTGTATACATGATTCACAGTGTTCAGCTGATACTGATACATACAGCTAATCAGATTATGAAATGTAGTGAAGTGGAAGAGCGAGCAGTAAAATTCTATTAACTTCCCAATTTAATGAAGACAGATTGTTGGCTCGGTTTCTGCGGTGAGTCACTTAATGGGAAGACTGAGGAAATGGCTACATCTACTATGCCTTGACAAAGTTCAGCATAGAGTTTCCTGAAAATAGCAAAACATGGTTTAATATAAAATATTTCATAACCTAATTACAGTTACCAAAACAAAATGTTGCAGATATAGCAAATATGAAATAAACACAAAATACTGAAAATAATCAGGATGGACAGCATCTGTAGCGAGAGAGTCATTGACTCAAACATTAACCGTCTCCCCCAGATGCCGATTGATGCACTGAGCATGGCCAACATTTTATTGACCTACAGAAAAGTTAATTATCTGCATAATGTTTGTTGTGCTTGAAACAGTTTGTCAAATTAGTTGTTCATATTCCCCATCATTGTTTTATAAAATTGCACTGATTATATAAGCATGATGAAACAGAGGAATTAACTCATCATTAGTAGTATGGGTATAGTCACACTACTAATTCAATGTCTACATCAGATTGCTTCAGATACTATGATAGAACAGTATAACTTGGGTTGGTGATTAGATTCAATGCAGTAATAGCTGTAGAATGGCCTGATGGGGAGTCTCACAAAACCTGGGCTTCACAAAGCTTGCAGTGAACCCCAAACCTGATATTTCATTTGTAAGAAAAAAAGGTCCACTTAGCCTTTCAAGAAGAAAAAAAAATCTGATTTGGAATATCATGTGAAAACTAACACTACCATGGCACAAAGTGAGACGACATGGATAAGTATCGCTTTCCTCCAAAAGCAAAAACTATCCACCCAGGAAATCATGCTTTGTGCATCCATTTCAATAGATTATTTCCTGGTAGACACAATACACAAAGGGTTAAAGTTAGTTGCTGAAAGTTAGCATATTAAGCTCTATATTAACAGTGACTACATTTTAAAATTACTGATTGGCCATAAAACACTTTAGCATCTCCTGAGGGCATGAAAGGTACTATGCAGTACAAATTCCCTTCTTTCTACATAGAATAAACTTAACTGTCTGGCTGTATTCAAACCTCAGGATGAGGCAGAGAGATAAGCAGTTCAGTACAGTACATCTACAAACAATGCTATTTATCAGAGGGTGACATTCACCAATCAGCAGTCTGTCGAAGATCATGCGTGGTTTGATTTCTTTCATCATGCTTGGATTGGAACCCATCTAACTGATCATTCAGAACACATGGCACAGGTCAATCAATCAACACTATTCGCGCACTCTGTAATTGACAATGTGAAAAGCTGTCACTCTAGTTGAGTAAATTCTAGATTTAAAATCTTTCAGCATAGCTAAAGAAAGAAATATTCTATATGATACATTCCAAGGATCATTTGCCCTAACTAAATACTTAGAAGCCATCAGGTGCTGAAAAAAAAGGGGGAATTTTACATCGTGAGAAGTGACCCTTGGGCAAAGGAAATCCAACTCAACTTATGTTTACAACACAGGTTAAGAACTGGAGGAAGTCCTGATGTGTGCACATCCAAAGAGTTACATAGAAAGTTTAAAGTACCGATTGCTGGTCTTACTCTGCCAAGATTGCTCCTGGATTTCAAGGACAGTAAAATAAGGTACCCGGGATCACACAAACCTGGGCTATTTGCCCTGGCTCTTATATATTTTTTCACTGTAAAGCCTGCATGGGAATTTCAAATCAAATTACTACTAGTGACTGTTTACAATGGGCTTGTGATCATCTTCTGAAAAGGGAGAATCAATTGTGAGATGAAGAAAGGTGGTAGTAGGTTTGTAAGGAGTGTAAACATCAGGATTGATCTTTTGGATCAAATATCCTATTTCTATTCTGTAAATACTAATAACATTTCTCACATTTCTTCTTGAACTTCACGCTATAACCTTATTAAATTTTATTAATAACAGGCTTTTAATTTCAACATGCATGGCACACCGGAGGAAAATGTGTCACAACAGCGTCACCAGTGTGGAAAAAAATTGGCAGAAACAAAATTTAGTTTTTTTTAATTGGATGATTTAGGGCATATCATGAACCTTGTTTTCAAAAATACATTTGGCAAAAGGACCACACAAACTACAGCACAGAAACAGATCATAAAGCCCCATAGTTTATCCTCCTTGGAAACTCTTCCTAACCCTCCTTATCCAATTCTATTAGCATAATGGAATGGAGGAGAAAATGCTGTAGTAGTTAATATCACTGGACTAGTAATGCAGAGGTCCAGACTGATGCTCTAGGACATGAGGTCAAATCCTAACTTGACAACTGCTGAAATTTAAATAAATAAGATCTGGAATTGAAAGTCAATCTCAGTAAATGGTTACCATGTCAACTATAATGGTTGTAAAACCCATTGAGCCTGCATGTGAATCCAGATGCACAGTAATGTGGTTGATTCTACTACTCAAACAATCCAGCAATTTAAGGGCAACTAGGGATGGACAAAATACACTGACCTTGCCAATGACACGCATATCGCAGGAAATAATAAAGGAAAAAAAAAAGTCCATTTATCAGAATTAAAGAATTAAAACATTTATCTTGAAGTGCTTTAGAGTATTAAGGTTTCTTTAGAATAACCTAGAAAATGACTTCTTAATTATTCAAAGCTCGATACTGAAATATCCATAAGTACAATAGAATTAAGCCATGCCACAGTATCTAGCATCAACAAGCAGCAAACTTACTGAGCACAGGCAGGAGCTCCATTCACTTCAATTAGCCAGACCTTGAGATCTTCATCAACCATAAAATCAAACCCAAACAGTTGAAAGCTATGGTATGGAAGCAGCTTAGTGCCAATTGCAGGTTCTATACACATAAGGCAGTTTCTAAAGATAAAACAAAGACAAGAGTTGAAGGTTTCACAAGTTAAAAAAATTCATCAAAATCAATCAAGAATGAAAACTAGAAAACAGATGAATTTTTAAAAGCTATCAAAGAGCCCATTTGACTTGTTAATCTCACATTTTACATTCTTTAGTTTTCCCACCCATATATAGTTAATTTGGCAAGTTCTTATCCAGTTCTAGGGTTGCTAACCTTGCAGGGTAGCACTGGACTCTTCAAAAAATTCAAGGTTAATACTCAGGGCAATGCTGAAAACCACATAGAGAAACACGCAGCATTAAAGTAAAATCGATATTTCCACTTCTTATGAACACTTCCATTTGACAATTATAAAAATATTGGAAATGGAGGAAAGGTCTTGTGAGTAGCAAGGCTAATCTAACAAAGTAATAAATCCAATAAATTGGATAAGAAATTCCTCTTCCAATTGGAGTGGAATGTTAGTGTGTTTAGAGGATCAACCAATTGTAGACACATAAGAGAGGATAGTTCAAGCCAGAGAGGCATGTAGTGATATCTCTAGGAATGCACACAACTAAAATGGCCATATCCAATCACACCATATACCACCAGAAAAGAAATGCAGGTGGGTGAAGTTACCAACCACATCAGTGGCAAGTTGTTCAGAGTTTAAACTGTAATGCAGTTAATTCAATTTATCTGGATTTTCAAAATGCCTTTAATAATAATGTCCCATAATAAACTAGTTAATCAGGTCAGTATTTGTGGTGTCAGGGGACAAGTGGAAGAATAGGTTTCTTGCTGCTTTCATTAGAGGACGAGGAGAATGGGAGCAAAGCAAAATTATTCAAAATGGCAGACAGTGAGCTGTGCTGCTCCACAAGGATCAGTGCTGCATCCACGGCTGTCCATAATTTCCATCAACAATTTGGACTTTGACATTGAAAATTTCTAATTTTGTGGATGACAGCAAATTGCATGGGATAGTCATTAACAAAGAGAACTATGACAAGTTAAAGGTGGATATCAATAAACTTACAAAAATGGGCAAATCGTTGCAAAATTACATTCAAAACAGACGAATGAGGTAAATTCTGGTAGGCAGAATAGAAGTTTCACACTACTTGGAAGGTGCAACTGAAAAGTTGCAAAAATGACTGTGTAAAAATACATCACTTTCTCAATGTTGCAACACAGGTTATAAGCCATTTTTAAAAAAACAAGCACGGAGATTTATTTCTAAAAGGAGAAAAGTAGAAGCTAAACCTATATCAAACTCTGGATAGACCACACTACAATGTAGTTCTGAACTTTGTAAAAAAATCTGTTCGTGGAATTTGAGCAATGCTGGTTTGGCCAGCCTTTACTGCCCATCCCAATTTCCCTACAGTGGGCAGTGAACAGCATTCCTGAACCACTGCAGTCTTCAGGTTGTAGTGGCAAACAATGTTGTTAGGAAGAAAGTTTCAGAATTTAGGCCCAGCAACAGTGAAGAAATGGCAATACAGTTCCAAGTCAGGGTGCTGCAAGCCTTTAAAAGGGAACTTGTAGGTGGTAGTATACCTTGCATCAGCTATTCCTGTCCTTCTAAGTGGTAGAAGTCACGGGTTTGTAAGGTACTGTTGAAGGAGCCTTGGTGAATTACTGTACTGCATCGAGTAGATAGTAGACCCTGCTGCCATTGCTCATTGTTGACTGTCAAAGGGGCTGTTTTGCCCCGGATGGGTTCAAGATACTTGATAGTATTCTTAATCAAGCGTCATTGCAGAAAGACAAGAAAATTGAGTTTAGGGTGATCAGATCACTCACTAAATGGTGGAGCAGACTCGATGGGCCGAATTGCCCGATTGCGCTCTCAGGACTTATAGGAGCTTCACTCATCCAGCCAAGTGGAATGAATTCCATCAGATTACATTGCTAGTTCCAAAGAAAAGTCATATCAGATTCAAAATATTACAATGGTTTCTTTCTCTCCCAAGATGTGTTTGTGGTCAACAACAGTAATGCCATAGAATGTCAAATGGTGATGGTTAAATCATTTCTTACTAGAGGGGGTCATTGACTGGCACTTACATGGTGCAAAGCTCACTTGTCATTTCTCAGCCCAGCTATGGACTTTGCATTTAGACATGGACAGATTCAGTTTTTGAAGAGTCACTTATGGCACTGAAAATTGTGCAATCAGCAGCAAATCTCCTCATGAAGGCAGGAAAGTCATTAGTGAAGTGGCTGAAGTTGGTTAGGCACCTAAAACGCTACCCTGAGAAGGTCCTGCAATGTGGTCCTGTTCAAAAGGAAACAGGCATAAGAGGTGTAGACAGGATTTTCCTGAAATGTGTGGGTATTACACCATATAGAGAAAACTAAGAGATTAAAGTAAATAGTGGTTTCCACAGATTGGTGAATCAGTAACAAGAGGATATATTGAAGCATTTTAAGAACAAAAATCAAGAATGTTTCCCTCTGAGGGTTCTATTGATGCGGAATATTTTATCAAAGTAGTATTGACACAGCAAACACAAAAGGATAACGGAAGGACAATTGAGTGCAATCTACATGATGTACTGCAGAAATTTATCAGTCTCCTTCAATTTCACTGACACCTAGAGTTTCTGACACCTAGAAGGATATGGGAAGTAGATGCACAAGAAAGGCACCCACCAAGACACATCATCCTGACTTGGAGCTACATCGTCATTCCTTTACTGCCACTGAGCAAAAATCCTCAAAACGCTTTTTTTTAAACAAGCTGTTGGTATAAACATTCCAGATGTTTGACACCATCCAGGGCCAAGTAGCCCCACTTAATTGGCATCCCATCCACCACCCTCAACATTCACTCCCTTCACCAATAGTGGCAGTGGCACATTTAATCTACAAGATGCAGTGCAGCAATTCACCAAGGATCCTTCGACAGCAGCTTCCAAACCCACAACCTCCACCACCTAGAAGGGCAAGAGTAGCAGATGCCAACATATAAGAAAGAAAAAAGGAACATTTGGCCCTTGAATCCTGCTACCACCATTCATTAGAACAAAGAACAAAGAAAATCCTTCGGCCCTTCAAGCCTGAGCCGATCCAAATGTACTGTCTAAACCGGTCGGTCAATTCCTAAGCATTTATAACCTTCTGCTCCCCACCTACTCAAGTATCTGTCCAGACTCATCTTAAATGAATCTACCATGCCTGCCTCTACCACCTCTGCTGGCAATGCGTTCCAAATGCCTCTGTGCGAAGTACTAGCTGCGTGTATCCCCCTTAAACTTTCCATACCTCACCTTGAAAGCATGACCTCTGGTTATTGAATCCTTCACCCTGGGAAAAAGCTTGTCTCTATCCACCCTGTCCATACCCTTCACGATTTTGTAAACCTCAATCAGGTCCCCCCTCAATCTCCTTTTTTCTAGTGAAAATAAACTTAACCTACTCAACCTCTCTTCATAGCTAGCACCTTCCATACTAGGCAACATCCTCGTAAACCTTCTCTGCACTGTCTCCAAAGCGTCCACATTCTTTTGGTAATGTGGCGACCAGAACTGTACACAATATTCTAAATGCGGCCGAACCAATGTCTTGTACAATTGTAACATGACTTGCCAGCTCGTACTCAATACCCCGTCGAATGAAGGCAAGCATACTATATGCCTTCTTGACCACTCTATCCACCTGTACAGCAACCTTCAGGGTACAATGCACTTCCAGATCTCTCTGCCCATCAACTTTTCGCAAGGCTCTTCCATTCATTGTATAATTTGCTCTAGAATTAGACTTGCCTAAATACATCACCTCACATTTGTCTGGATTGAAAGCCACCTGCCACTTTTCTACCCAACTCTCCAGTCTATTTATATCCTCCTGTATTTGGACAGTCCCTTATGCTTTCTGCTATTCCACCAATCTTTGTGTCAGCTGCAAACTTGCTGATCATACCAACAGTGTCTCTTCTAGATCATTTATGTATATTACAAAACAACAGTGGCCCCAATACTGAACCCTGTGGAACACCACTGGTCACCTTTCTCCATTTCAAGAAACTCCCTTCAACTACTACTACTGTCTCCTGTTTCTCAACCAGTCCTTTATCCACCTAGCTAGAACACCCTGCACACCATGTGACTTCACGTTCTCCATTAGTCTACAATGGGGAACCTTGTCAAATGCCTTACTAAAGTCCATGTACATGACATCAACAGCCCTTCCTTCATCTAATAACTTGGTCACTTCCTCAAAGAACTCTTAAGTTGGTAAGGCACAATCTCCCCCGCACAAAACCATGTTGCCTATCACTGATAGGATCCATTTATATTTAGAAAAGATTGAGTTTATCTCTTAGTACCCTCTCCAGCAACTTCCCCACCATCACTGGTCTGTAGTTACCCGGAATATCCCTACTACCCTTGTACAGGGGGACAAGATGAGCAACCCTCCAGTCCTCCGGCACCTAGCCTGTATTTAAGGATGCCACAAAGATATCTGTCAGCTATTTCCTCTCTCGCCTTCCTCAACAACCTGGGATAGATCCCATCCGGTCCTGGGGATTTGTCCACCTTAATAACCTCTAGCCTACCCAACACATTTTCCCTACTTATGCCAACGTGATCCAGACTAATCAAACTTCTATCTCTAACCTCAAGATTCATCGTGTTCCTCTCCTCAGTGAACACTGGGTGAGATTCTGAATGATTACTTTGCATCATTCTCAGGTTCCGCACACAGCCTTCCTCCATTATCTTTTAGTAGACCAATCCTTTCTCTAGTTACCCATCTGCTTCTTATATATGAATAAAATGCTTTGGGATTTTCCTTAATTCTGCTTGCTAAAGCTATTTCATGACCTCTTTTAGCCCGCTTGATTCCTTGTTTAAGATTTGTCCTACTCTTCAGATATTCCTCCAGGACCC
This sequence comes from Chiloscyllium punctatum, assembly GCF_047496795.1. NCBI lineage: Eukaryota > Metazoa > Chordata > Chondrichthyes > Orectolobiformes > Hemiscylliidae > Chiloscyllium > Chiloscyllium punctatum. The sequence continues at coordinate 35,049,542 of NC_092741.1, forward strand.
ATTCTGTTCTTAGCTGTCTAGACCTTATGTACGTTTCCCTTTTCCTCTTGACTAGTCGTACAATTTCTCCTGTCATCCACAGTTCATAAATCTTGCCCTTCCTATCCTTTGCCTTCAACGGAACATGCCTATCCTGCACTATATTTAACCTATCTTTGAAAGCCTCCCACATCTCAAATGTGGACTTCCCTTCAAATAGCTGTGTCCAATCCATATTTCCCAGCTCCTGCCTAATTTTGATACAATTGGCTTTGGCCCAGTTTAGTACTCTTCCCCGAGGACCACTCTCTTCTTTATCTACAAGTATTCTAAAACTTACAGAATTGTGGTCACTGTTCCCAAAGAAATCCTCCACCGCAACTTCTACCACTTGTCCTGGCTCATTCCCCAGTACCAGGTCCAATATGTCCCCTTCCCTCATCGGATTATTGACAAACTGCTCTAGAAAACTCTCCTGGATGCTTTGTACAAATTCTATCCCATCCAGACCTCTGACGCTAAGTGTATCCCAGTCAACGTTGGGAAAATTAAAAATGTCCCATCACCACTATCCTATTGCCTCTACATTTATTCATAATCTGTTTACCTATTTGTTCTTCTACCTCACGCTCATTGTTGGGAAGCCTGTAATACAGCCCCAACAATGTAACCGCACCCTTCTTACTTCTCAGCTCTATCTCACTACCCAAGACCGCCATAGTGTCCTCTAGCACAGCCGTGATATCATCCCTGACCAGAAATGCAACTCCACCCCCTCTTACTTCCCTCCCTGTCCTGTCTGAAGCGTTTAGAACCTGGAACATTTAGGTTGCCAATCAGCATGCCCTTCCTTCAACCAAGTCTCTGTGACGGCAGTAATCCCATACTCCCAGGCACCAATCCAAGCCCTAAATTCATCTGCCTTACACACTATACTCCTTGCATTAAAGTAGATGCATTTCAGGCTACCAGTTCTTTTGCGCTCATCTGCTCTCTGCCTATTCTTCCCTTCATTAATGTTACCTTTATAATTCTTACTGTCTCCACCTCACTGCCTACTGGTTTTCTCTTCTGGTTCCCAGTCTCCTGCCACATTAGTTTAAAATCTCCCCAACAGCAGTAGCAAAAACTCCCCCAAGGACATTGGTTCCAGTCTGGTTCAGATGTAAACTGTCCCTTTTGTAATAATCCCACGGTCCCAATGTCCAACAAATCTGAACCCCTCCCTCCTACACCATCTCTCAAGCCACGTGTTCATCCTGCTTATTTTTTCATTTCTACACTGGCTAGCACGTGGCACTGGTAGTAATCCCAAAATCACTACCTTTGAGGTCCTCCCCTTTAAGTTCTCTCCTAGCTCCCCGAATTCTGCTTTCAGGACCTCATCTCGCTTTCTACTCATATCATTGGTGCCTATATGCACCAAGACAACTGGCTGTTCACCCTCCCCTTTAAGAATGCTCTGTAGCCGATCGGTGACATCCCTGACCCAAACACCTGGGAGGCAACATACCATCTGGGAATCCCATTTTCGGCCACAGCTCCGCTTATCTCCTCCCCTCACAATAGAATCCCCTATATCTATGGCCCTACGAGTCTTTTTCCCGCCCTTCTGAACAGCAGTGCCCACCATGGTGCCATGATCTTGACAACTGTTGCCCTCCCCTGGTGAGCCATCTCCCCCAACAATATCCAAAACGGTATATCTGTTTTGGAGGGAGATGACCGCAGGAAACACCAGCACAGCCTTTCTACTCTTTTTCTGTCTTTTGGTCACCCATTCACTGTTTCCCTCAGCAATCCTAACCTGTGGTGTGACCAACTCACTAAACGTGCTATCCACGACCTCCTCAGCATCGCGAAAGCTCCAAAGGGAGTCCATCCGCAGCTCCACAGCCATCATGCAGTCAAACAACAGGTGCAGCTCTGGCAAAATTAAGATTGTGGTTGATCTGTTTTTAACCTCAACTCTGTATTCCTGCATATCCCAGAGGATCTTTCATTGCCCTTGATGCATGGGAACACTATCACCTGCAAGTTCCCTCTAAGCCATACATCACCTTGACTTGCAACAATATCACAACTCCTTCACTGTGTCTGGGTCAAAACCCTGGAGCTCCCTTTCTAATCATATTGTGGGTGCATCTACATCCTGTGGACTGCAGCAGTTCAAAAAGGCAACTGATCACCATCTCAAGAACATTTAGGGATCTGTAACAAATACTGGTCTTGCCAGCAATGGCCACACACTGTAGAAGAATAAATAAAAAGGTTTGGAATAGAGAATTCCAACTGAAGAACTAACACTGGGGGCATCTGTGCTGAAATTTCTATGCTCATAATATAAGCTTTATAGTCCAAGGGAAGCAAAATCATATTGATAAACTACTCTTGCCCATGTACTCAGAAACTTTGACAGGCTAGATAATCATTCTTCATCCCAACGTTACAGTCAAGAAGGAAATATTCCTCCCTCAAAAGATTAACTATGCAAACCTGTATTAAGAATTACCTCATGTTCTAAATTTATTAATCTGATAGTTACAGGAAATTGATAAAGATTTTATTTTTCCCATTACCTCTTGCTGCTCAAATACTTCCTATACTAAAGTCATTGAGCAAGCATCTTTCACTAGTGCCTATGCCAAATGACCATTTCTTCACAACTCAACCTTGACAATGAACATAATAACAATAAGAATGACTGACTGTTAGGAGCATCAAAACTTGTTTTCATCCAACAAAAGCACAAACAGCTCATTAATGATGTAGGGGAGAAATATGCTGTTACTTCCATTTCTGAGTCCATATTATATCTGACATACTGCTGGGAATTGAAGACATGGTAGAAGAATCTTACTTACAATTTCCAGCAAATTTGACAATTTCAAAACAAAAAAAACTTATTGGCAATCAGTAAGTGTTAAATTGATAACTTCAGTGAGTTATTAGCTTCTAAGACAAATAATTGATACATTTTTAGGGTTAGTATTGCAGAAAATGAATGGCCCAGCATGACTTTATTTAAACTGAAGATGCGAGCAGTTCTTAGGAGATGATTTAGCAGTGATCATGTAACAAGCCAGAGATCTTACAGTCTGTATGATGTAGATACACAGTGAGCAGTGCAATTACTCATCACATTCAAAAATGGAGATAGCTTTACTTGGGAGTTGTCTAAAATGAATTAAATTCTATCTGAGATATTTAAAAACTTCTCCAGTGCATCAGTGCCTGGTGTGATGGACGTGTAATTTGCAACCAGCTACTAAACAGAAAAAGCAATTTATCATAACCAGCCATCTCTGAATATTTTCTCAATGAACAAACTGAGCTCAGGAAGTTGTGCCAAAAACAACAGGGGGCAGGAAAACCTGCTTACAACCAATGACAAACAATAACTACAGTGCAACAATAAACAGCCCAGTGCCCCTACCTCTAGTCTTCCTGCAGAGAATATACACTAGTTATTAATTTAAAATCAATAGAACAATTAAATAAAGATAAATGAGCCCAAATATAAGTCAAAACAGAAATTCAAAACAGTTCAAAATGCACCTTATGATTTGCTTGATTTGTGGTAAAATACTGTTTTCCAAGTTAACATTGTGTGTGTTCATTAAATACTGATTGAAATCTTCAAAGAACATTTCATTGCCTTCTTCATATTTCCCATAATTCTTGGAGTATTCTTTCTGAATACAATGATTTGTCAGATGACTGGTTTTGTCTTGAAAATCAGTGCTATTGTATGGATCAGAGGAAGTCCTCAATACACCTTCTTTGTAGAGGTAAATATTATACTGGTGATCAAGTAGTACCCAGCTTCTGGAAGTACAAAGAAAGAAACATACAGTAAGTTATTTTATCAGAGTAGAGGCCTGTAATACAAAACAAGCTACCCACCATTCTTATCTGACAATGCCACTCTAATGCATGTCAATCTATTGTTTTACCAGTCTTCAACCTCTTCAGAAAGAAGATTTTATACAGCAACTTCCATGACCTAATCACAAAAGTATGTTCCAGCCAATGGAATACTTTGAAGGGTTGTATTGTGCCAACCAATTTTGTACACAGAAAGGTCCCATGAGCTGCATCAAAATAACAGATCATTTATTTTACTGACATTGATTGAAGATAACTATTAGCCTGGACAATTGAGAAAGCTTACATGCTCTTCTTTGAATAGTGTCCTGGAATAATTTGATGACATTCCTCCTCCCCCCCCCCCCCCCCCCACCACCACCTCCCTATCTCTCCTTTTTGGCACTGTATCAATGTTTATCTGATTAACGTAGAACAAAAGTTTTAAGTGTAAAGATGCAACTACAAATTGCTGCTTATGGTTGAAAGGTTCATACACTTCAGTTGTGTCAGCTTGAAGAAAGCTTACACATTCTGGACGTGTCCCCCTTTTTCACTACTGCCTCAGGACCCAAATAGCTAATTAAGACTTTAAAGGCTGAGAATAACAGTCTAAAATAATTCCAAAACAAGATCTGTTTTGCTGTACAGTTTTTGTGTGGCTATAGCTACAGTCACGTCCTTTCTACATTATTGTAGAAAAACATTCTGGATGCTGAAAAACTAAAGCGAAACAAAAAAAAAGTGATGCGGAACAGTGGAGAGTCATCAATAGATCAGCATTACTGAAAACAGATAGAAATGTTAGAAATTTCACACAAGGTGCTGTTGCTTCAACCTACACCAAGTTTTAATGAAAGGCTATTGCAGACCAAGGACAGAAAGGTTTGAATGGAAGCAAAAATGAAACAAAAACAAGCAAACCAAAGCTCAGGCCGATGCTGCAGACTGAACAGAAGTACTCTGCAAAGTGGTCACCAGTCTGCATGTGTCTCACTCACACAGAGGAGACTACATCGTGAGCAGCAAATACAATATACTAAATTAAAAGAAACAATTAAAATGTTTTTTCAAAGTGAAACAATGATGAGACATTTAGCAGTGAGAATGCAAGTAGTGAAATGGCAGGTATTGAATATCCTACACTTACACAGAAAGAGGAATGAGAATAGGTATTAGGGTGACTAAGGAGTGGGCCAGCATGTCACAATAGGAATGATTCCCACAGAATAAAATCAAATGGCTACAGATGCTGGGGATTTGAAAACAAACAAAAACAGAAATTGCTGGAGAAACTCTGCAGGTTTGGCAGCATTTGTGGAGAGAAAAGACTTAGTGATAGTTGTCTTTTCCCTAGGATGAGCGATTTCAAGAATGGGGGAACATTGAGGAGAGAGAGTGTTCCCCCATATGATTATGTTTAGCACAGACTGGATGGACCAAACGGTCTATTTTTGTGCTGCATTAACTCTGACTCTAAGACAGAGTTAATGTTTTGAGTCCAGTAACCCTTCTTCAGAACAGAGAAGGGGATAGTCTGTAAAGAGAGAGAGACTGGAGTGTCATGACGACAAGGGAACCTTATCATGGTGCTAGGAAGAATTGAGAGCAGAGGTGCCTGAAATAGGCTGGATATGTTGCAGGACCTTATCAACCAGGTAGGGGAGATCTTTGTTAACAGAAAAGGGAAGACATATTGGAAGCACTGATATGAAATGTTGCATCATTGCCACAAATGTGTTGAGACCACACCAGGAATAGTGTGCAGAGTTTTGGTATTCTTATTGGAGAAAAGATGTTCTTGCTCTAGAGGAACTGCAACATCTGCTTGCTTTACATCAATTTACACCCAGATCTCATTGCACATTCCTCTTAATTTTATCTGTAAGGTCATTAAACCTTCTAGGAAAAGTAATGATAAAGTCACTATAGTCATAGGGTCACTCTCTCATTGGAGAGAGAGACTCTGGTTTCCTCCCACAGTCCAAAGATGCGCAAGTCAGATGAATTGGCCATGCTAAATTGCCCACAGTGTTAGATGCATTAGTTAGAGGGAAATGGATTTGGGTGGGTTACTCTTCAGAGGGTTGATGTGGATGTGGCCGAAGGGCCTGTTTCCATGCTGTAGGGAATCAAATCGAATAAATTTTAAAAATCTAAACTTGTAGTTGTTTAACCACAGGATCACCATTAATCAGGTGAGGGAAGAAGTTAAGTAGTAGAATCGTTCATGGTAACCTCAGCTGGAGTGCAAACTGAATTAGCATGCTATTGGCATCACTCTGCATTGCAAACTGTCTTATCAACTGAGCAACTAATGCCCTGAACCTTCTAGTACACATTCTCTATATTAATTCCTTTGAACATTTCACAGTCCTCTGATCTGATGTCAATACCTGCATGGCTGCATCATCCTTTTTGGTTGTGAAAAATCAAAGAAAAGTATATAGTATTTGCTCCAAATCCTCCCCCTTCAATTTCTGTCTACTATCACTTAAGATCACCTTCCACCTTTTCTCTTTCCACATCAACAAAGCCTTGGGAGGCCCATGATCAAGAACAGACTGCTAAATGGTGCAAGGATTTATCAGCTCACTGTCTTGTCCACTAGATGGCAGATAAGGGGCCAATGCATGTGACACTGTTGTAATCTTATTTCCATTAATCAATCCACACTAACATATGACATTATATCATGAATATGCAACAAACAAGAGTAGTTCCTCCAAAAAAAAATACAAGTTACAAATATTAAATCATCACCATTTATGTGAATTGCAATTTCAATCTATATTTGTCAACAGGCGTGTGATGAAAAACTCCCCATTTGCCTAGATGAGTGCAGCCCCAACACCACAAGAAGCTTGACACCATCCAGGACAAAGCATCCTGCTTGACTGGCACTACATTCACAAGCATCCACTCCCTCCACCACCAACGCTCAGTAGCGGCAGTGGCATATACTATCTGCAGGATACATGGCAGAAATTCACCGAAGATCCTCAGAGAGCACCTTCCAAACCCACAACCACTTCCAACTAGAAGGACAAGGGCAGCAGATATATGGGAACACTGTCACCTTCAAATGTTCCCCTCCAAGCCACTCACCAGCCTGTCTTGGAAGTATATCGCCATTCCTTCACAGTTGCTGGGTCAAAATTCTGGAATGCCCTCCCTAAGGGCATTGTGGATCAAGCCACAACAGGTGGACTGCTGCTGTTCAAGAAGGCAGCTCAATACCACCTACCTCCTCAAGGGCAACTGATGATGGGCAATAAATGGTGGCCAGCCAGCAATGCCCATATCCCACAAAAGAATTAACTTTAAAAAAACTAAAAGACACCAGTCTGTCAATCAATACTGATCCTGTAAATTTTTATTTTTCAGTTTTTCAAATAACTTGCATGGTAAGTAAAGTTTAAAATTGTATTTACATAGGGAGCACAAACTGGGGCAAAGCAGACTCTCTCTCATTGAAGGCAAGGTTTATGTTGGAAACTCACACATGCATCTGTACTACCACTTAATAAAACAGAATGCTTGATGAGAATTTGGTATATAATTAATAATGGCTTGTTCCAGTTGTGCGTATGTTTTTAAATCCACTTTAAGCAGAGTAAACACACATTCAATGAAAGGAAAGATCACTCTAATCCCACCTGGTCCATAGGGCTACTTTCTTAGTAGAAAGGGACAATTGCTTTTTCAAACAAAGAATTACCATGCTTCAGGTGAGGGGGGGGGGGGGGGAAGAAGGGGAGGACAGTCCAACATGGTAACTTTGTCCAGTGCAGGAAGTGAACTCTGCATTGCAAATCAGCGAATCCAGCCAGCTGAACTAACCACTTCCACTGCCACTTAACTTACTACAGGTCGAAGATCATTACTTACATCAGATATCATGGTGAATGCAGTACAGTCATAGTGTCCGACAGCATAGAGACAGGCCCTTTGGCCCAAACAGGTCCTTGCCGACCAAAATGTTCATCAACACTAACCCCATTTCCCTGCACTTGGATAGGAAAGGTTTAGAAGGATATGGGCCATGTATTTGTCCAAATGCCTTTTAAACATTGTTAGTGTACCTGGCTCAACCATTTCTGCTGGCAGCTCATTCCATATGCATACCACCCTTTGTATAAAATAGTTGTCCTCAGGTTTCATTTTATTGTTTCCCTCGACTGCCCAACCCTGGGAAAAAGACTGACTGCATTCACCCTATCCATACCTCTCATGATTAGATTAGATTAGATTAGATTACTTAGTGTGGAAACAGGCCCTTCGGCCCAACAAGTCCACACCGACCCACCGAAGCGCAATCCACCCAGACCCCTACATTTACCCCTTACCTAACACTACGGGCAATTTGGCATGGCCAATTCACCTGACCTGCACATCTTTGGACTGTGGGAGGAAACCAGAGCACCCAGAGGAAACCCACGCAGACACGGGGAGAATGACTGTGTGGAGTTTGCACAGTCGCCTGAGGCGGGAATTGAACCCGGGTCTCTGACGCTGTGAGGCAGCAGTGCTAACCACTGTGCCAGCGTGATCTTATACACTCCTACAAGATAACCCCTCAGTCTCTTATGCTCTAAAGAAAAATGTTCTAGCTTGTCCAACCACAGACCATTGAGTCCTCAGACCATATAACTTGGACCATTAAGTCCTAGCAATATCCTTGTAAACTTCTTCTGCACTTTTCCAGTTTAATGATATCCTTCATATAACAAGGTGACTAAAACTGGACACACAATACACACAAGTGCAGACTTACCAACGTCCTGTACAACTACAACATAACTTCCCAATTCCTATACTCAATGGCCTGACTGATGAAGGCCAGTGTGCCAGAAGCCCTCTTCACTGCCCTGTCTACCTGTGACTTCACTTTTAGAGAATTGTACACCTGAACTCCAAGGTCCCTCTGTTCCACTACACTCCTTAAGGCCTAAACATTTACCATGAAACTCCGACCTTACTTTAACTTTCTAAACTGTAAGACTGCACACTTATCTATATTAAAATCTGTTTGCCATTTCTTGGCCCGCTTCCCCATCAAGATCCTGCTAAAATTTGATAACCTTCCACAATACCGCCTATTTTAGTGCCATCTGCAAACTTACTAATCATGCCTTGTATATTCTCATCCAAATCATCGTTATAGATAACAAACAGCAATGGGCCCGGCCTTCCAATAGTTGTCGCCTCCAGTCCAAGAACATTCCCCTCACTATTACCCTCCGCTTCCGACCATCAAGCCAATTGTGTATCCAATTTGCTAGCTCTCACTGGATTCCACGTGATCTCACCTTCTAGAGCAGCCTACCATATCAAAGACCTTACTCAAATCTACATAAACTACATCCATCGCCCTGCCCTCGTCAACCTTCCAGTCACACAGCCATAGAGATGTACAGCACAGAAACAGACCCTTCGGTCCAACCCGTCCATGCCGACCAGATATCCCAACTCAATCTAGTCCCACCTGCCAGCACCCGGCCCATATCCCTCCAAACCCTTCCTATTCATATACCCAAATGCCTTTTAATTGATGCAATTGTATCAGCCTCCACCACTTCCTCTGGAAGCTCATTCCATACACGTACCACCCTCTGCATGAAAAAGTTGCCCCTTAGGTCTCATATCTTTCCCCTCTCACCCTAAATCTATGCCCTCTAGTTCTGGACTCACTCATCCCACGGAAAAGACTTTGTCTATTTATCCTATCCATGCCCCTCAATGTTGTAAACCTTTATAACTTCACCCCTCAGCCTCTGACACTCCGGGGAAAACAGCCACAGCCAGTTCAGCCTCTCCCTATAGCTCAAATCCTCCAACCCTGGCAACATCCTTATAAATCTTTTCTGAACCCTTTCAAATTTCACAACATCTTTCCAACAGAAAGGAGACCAGAATTGCACGCAATATTCCAACGGTGGCCTAACCAATGACCTGTACAGCCGCAACATGACCTCCCAACTCCTGTACTCAATACTCTGACCAATAAAGGAAAGCATACCAAACACCTTCTTCACTATCCTACATACCTGCGACTCCACTTTCAAGGAGCTATGAACCTGCACTTCAAGGTCTCTTTGTTCAGCAACACTCCCTAGGACCTTACCATTAAGCGTATAAGTCCTGATAAGATTTGCTTTCCCAAAATGCAGCACCTCGCATTTATCTAGATTAAATGCCATCTGCCACTTCTCAGCCCATTGGCCCATCTGGTCCAGATCCCGTTGTAATCGGAGATAACCTTCTTCACTGTCCACTACACCAACTTTGGTGTCATCCGCAAACTTACTAACCGTACCTCTTATGCTTGCATCCAAATCATTTATGTAAATGACAAAAAGTAGAGGGCCCAGCACCGATCCTTGTGACATTCCACTGGTCACAGGCCTCCAGTCTGAAAAACAACCCTCCACCACCATCCTCTGTCTTCTACCTTTGAGCCAGTTCTGTATCCAAATGGTTAGTTCTCCCTGTATTCCACGAGATCTAACCTTGCTAACCAGTATCCCATGGGGAACCTTGTCGAACGCCTTACTGAAGTCCATATAGATCACATCTACCACTCTGCCCTCATCAATCCTCTTTGTTACTTCCTCAAAAACTCAATCAAGTATATTAAACATGATTTCTCACGCACAAAGCCATGTTGGCTATCATTAATCAGTCCTGCCTTTCCAAATACATGTACATCCTGTCCCTCAGGATTTCCTCCAACAACTTGCCCACCACTGACGTCAGGCTCACTGGTCTATAGTTCCCTGGCTTGTCCTTACCACCCTTCTCAAACAGTGGCACGTATGCCAACCTCCAGTCTTCCAGCACCTCACCTGTGACTATTAATGATACAAGTATCACAGCAAGAGGCCCAGCAATCACTTCTCTACCTACCCACTGAGTTTTAGGGTACACCTGATCAGGACCTGGGGATTTATCCACCTTTATGCGTTTCAAGACATCCAGCACTTCCTCCTCTGTAATATGGACATTTTTCAAGGTGTCACCATCTATTTCCCTATATTTTCTATTTTCCATATCCTTTTCCATAGTAAATACTGATGCAAAATACTGTCACCACATCAAAGAACTCAAACAAATTTGCAAGGTATGATCTCCCATGCATAAAGCCACGCTGGCTATTCCTAATCAAACCCTATCTTTCCAAATGCATGTACAGAGAAACCTAGATTATCCAAAAGACATGGGCGGGCAGCATTTTGTTCGGTTAATCAAATTCCAGATAATCAAATGCCAGATAACAGTGTAGCCAAGCTTTGGGACCTCATGATCTTGCCAAATAATTCTGTATTCAGATAATCGAATGCCAGATAATCGAGATCCTCTGTATATCTTGTCTCTCAGAATCTTCTCAAGTAACTTACATACTGATCTACAGCTCCCAGGTTTTTCTTTGCAGCCCTTCTTGAATAATGGCACAATATTTGCCACCCTCTGGTCTTCTGGGACCTCACCCATGGCTAACGACAATGTAAAAATATCAGCCAGGGTCCCTGTAATTTCTTCTACAGTGTCTTGCAATGTCCTTGGATATATCTGGTCAGACCAGGAGATCTATCTATCTTCACAAATTCTAATATATTCTACACCTCATCTATTGTGATATTTACTGTCTCCAAGATACGACCACTAACTTCCCCAAGTTGCCAAATCTTCACGTCTTTCTCCACAGTAAACAGAGAAGAAATATTCATTGAGACCTCACCCATCTCCTGCGGTTCTACACATTCATGTCCAGTTTGGTCCTTGAGGGGTCCTATTCTCTCTCTCTAGTTATTCTTTTTCCTTTAACATACTTAAAGAACTTCTTTGGATTCACCTTAATCAAAGGAAAATAAATCATTTACAAATGGGAAGACTATTATGGTTGGACAGAGACCCCAGTACAAGATCCAGCAAAAGGAATCAGAAGTACAATACCTGTACTAAAGAACTTCTTGATGCACTGCTGGACATTTAATCACACAACGTTTTCACAACTTCCAGGCAGCCGAATTATGATGATGCATTATCCCTCAAATTTTGCAGCAAAAAATATTTAGGACTGAATACTGCATGATATAAAATGGTCTAATCTTAATTTCTACTGCGTGATTTGTGTGGTCATGTTCCATTTAAAAAGGTGGTTGAATATTCTGGTAACATAACTGTAGTTAGAATAATAGAATCATAAAGTGCAGAATAGGCCCTTTAGTCCATTGAGTCTGTACTGCCAAAAATATACCACTATCTTCCCTACTCCCACACCCCCCATATTAGGCCCATAACTTTGAATGTTATAGCACTTCAAGTGCTCATCCACATACTTTTCATGGCTGTCAGGTTTTGCTGAGTCAACTACTCTCCCAGTTGTACACACTGACACTCCTAGCATCCTCTGGATGAAAAGATTTTCTCTCAAATCCTGTCTAAATCACCTGCCTTTCACTTGAAGATTTTGCTCTCCTGTTATTGTTCCTTCCACGAAGGGAAACAGTTGCTTTCTGTTCATCCCATCCATGTCACTCAAACTTATATACTTCTTTCAGATCCCCCGCAACCTTTTCTGCTCCAAAGAAAATAGACCAAGCTTATTCAGCCTCTCTTCATAGTGAAAGTGCTCCATTCCTGGCAACATCCTGGTGAATCCCCTTTGCATCTCACGATAATAGTTCACTCTGAAACAGCAAGCTTCCTTGTCACAGGACGATGTCTATTCACCACTATAAAACCATTGAAACAGAGGAAAAAGTACTGGAAAGGTTCGTATCAGCAGAGGATTGAAGAAACAAATCACTTGCACAACATTGTGACTTTGAAATACAAGCTATTAAGAACTTCCATGTAAATACAGGAAGGTAGTTTCTCGCCTCCTACACCTTCTCCTTCAGAAGAAAAGAAAGACTTTTACTTAAATGGAGAGAGACTTCAAAAATGCAGTGCAGAGGGATCTGGGTGTTTTTGTACATGGGACACAAAGTTAGCACACATGTGCAGCAATTAATTAAGGCCCAAATGGAAATCTGACTTTTATTATTAGGGGGCTGGAATGTAAAAAAATATGAAAATCTGGTTATAACTGTACGGGGTGTTGGTGAGGCTACACCTGGAATACTACATGTAGTTTTGGGTCACATATTTAATAAAAGATGTATTGGTTTTGGAGACTGTTAAAAAGAAATTCACTAGGCTGAATCCTGGGATGCAAGGGTTATCTTTATCAAGAATAGCTTAACAGTTTAGGCCTTTATTTATTAGGGTTTAGAAGAATAAGGGGTGATCTTATTGAAGCATTCAAGATTCTGGGCTGGCTTGACAGATGTTGAGAAGATGTTTCCATTAATGGTGGAATGTCAAATTAGGGGACAGAGTTACAAAATAAGGAGATACTCATTTATAATGGAAGTGCAAAGGAATTTCTTCTCCCAAAGGATAGTGAACAACTGTAATTCCTTATCCCAGACAGGACAATGGCCAAATCATTTAAATGTTTTAAAAAAGGATGCAGACGGATTTTTGAAATATCAGGGAGTTTACAGCTTTGAGGAGTTGATATGAAAGAGGAGTTGTGGCTCTTTGCATGATCTTATTGAACAGCAGCAGGCTTGAAATGCTGCCAAATAGCCTACTCTTGTTCCTATTTATTATCTTCTTATATTCTTATTTGACACGCAGAGTCAAAGAAATGGGAAAGAAAGAAAACTGGAACAAAAGATTTCACACACCATAAACAAAGCCTTCTTTACCTGATGTCAAATTTGCGATGTCCTGGTTCTAAAAGTAAAGGTTTCTCGAGGTATTTCTGAATCACATGAACTTGACCTTGATTATCAATGTAATCCATCAATTCATTAGCGTCAGAGGAAATAAAAATTCCAGTACCTGTAAGAGATAGCAATGTACAAATTCAATTAGAAACATATGCTGAATGTAGAGTCAGGATGTTGCAATTAAGTAAAGAAAGTGGTTTAATTATTTAGATCTTCGATAATGACCCTCTGATCATTCAAGACACTTCATGTGCAAGTAAGTGCACACATGATACACAACTTGTACAAAGTCAGACTGTGCCTCCAGTTGAATATCTCTTCTAACGACCCTTATAACAATGCAGCATTCCATCAGTGATATAATCTGGACTGACACCACAGTGTATGTTAAAACTGGAGATGTCCCATAGCTACACTGAGTGAATAGAATGATGCATTACTTCGTCATTACATGCTTTTTATGAGAAACAGGGTAAGGGGAAGACCTACTATAACTTGACATGTATTATCTTAAATAAAACACATACACAAGATAGCAAGATGCTTCAGTGGTACGTTGAAATACCACTAAATCGTTCAATTGTATTCCAACTCAAAAAGTCTACAGTTAAAATAGAAGATAAAACCCTGAAGGCTAAGTATTTAACTACACTTATTTAAAATGCAAGCGCTATACAAGTCAGAGTTTCATAGTCAGATGCAATTAGCTAACCTCATCTATAATTAGACCTGGTACATCAGGACCTGGTAGAGGGAAATATCGATCACAGTCTTATCCTTGATCAACAATTAGAGACTCTTACTCATTACTGCATTACTGTGAATGCTGAACAACATTTGTAAAAGACCTTCCAGAAAATAAAACAGAAGTCCCAAGTCACTTCACAGTTGGAGGTCAAGCCTAAGGACAAACAGAATGCAGCAAAAAGCAATAAGCAATGTTAAATGTGAAACATTTTTGAAGGCAGTGATGTAGTCAGCAAGACTGCAGACAGAATTCTATAGAGAGGGAAAATGGGACACTATATTAAAGAGAGGAGAAAGGACAATGGAAAAGGGTTTGGGAAGAAGAGGATCCAAGCAGGGAGTGTGATACTTGAATCAAAACATTTAAATCAATTTCTTACCATAGTACAACTACAACAGAGTTTTGCATATTACCTGCTGCACAGCCTTGCTCTTTCAGGATGCTTTAATATCCACTAGCCTTCTTAGTGAGAGGCTTCGAGTACAGGAGCAGGGATGCCTTGCTGAAATCATACAAGGACTTGGTAAGGCCAAACTGGAGTACCGTGGGCAGTTTTGGTCTCCTTATCAGAGGAAGGATGTTCTGGCTATGGAGAGAGGTTTTCCCAGACTGATTCCTGGGATGACATTTAATAACAGACTAGATAAGTTAGGATTATATTCACTCGAGTTTAGAAGAATGAAAGGGATCATATAGAAACCTATAAAATCAGAAAAGACCAGATGGTAAACACAGGATGATCCTGATGACTGGGGAGTCTAGAACTAGAGATCATAGTTTAAGTAATATATGATAGGCCTTTTAGGACTGAGATGAGGAAAACAAATTTTCACTCAGAGGGTGATGAGCCTGTGGAATTCATGCCACAAAGTAATTGAGGCTAAAACATTGAATATTTCAAAAGGAGATAGATATAGTTCCTAAGGTTAGAGGGATCAAAGGGTTTGGGGAAAGAATGAGAACACAGTACTATCAGCCATGATCATATTGAATAGCAGAGCAGGCTTGAATAGCCAAATGATCTACTCCTGCTCCTAGTTTCAATATTTCATTACCTGGTGGGCAGCCAGCCACATTTAACAACTCCTGGCCATCTCACAGCAAAACCAGCAACAGAGAGCAAGGGACTTCTGGGTTCCCCAGGAACATAGTCCCCTGTAATAGGAAATCATTGCAAGTTGATGAGCAAAGAAGCATCTTAAATCAGGAACTAGGGTGGACCTGGCAGGATCAAAGTGGTGAATGGCTTGTGAACAAGCTTGATTACACAGTCATACAGCATGGAAACACACCCTTCAGTCCAACTTGTCCATGCTGACGATTCCCAAACTAAACTAGTTCCACTTATCCACATTTGACCCACATCCCTCTAAATGTTTCCTATTCATGCAGCTTTCCAAATGCCTTTTAAGTGTTGTAACTGTACTTATATCTACCACTTCTTCTGGCAGTTCATTCCACATACAAACCACCCTCTGTTATGGCAGATTTGCTCGAGAGATTCAGGGCTTCTCCTGATTCACAAGCAATAGTATCAAAAGCACTTACCTTTCACACATTTGAAGAATTAGCATGCAGGTATCAAAAGGTAATTCATACCTTTAGCACCTGCTGAAGATTTAGCTATCCACACGTTGCTTTCTCCATTTTCCCTTCTCTTGTGGTAGGATGCCAAAAATGCTTCCCGATCGTCTGTCCTCACGTTGTTTCTTTGTGCTTTAATGCCATTTTTCACAGGTATCAGCGTAGTGTGGAGACCCATGGGATAGATCACATAAGATTCTGGAAACCAGGTGCACGATTCCATCAGTTCTGGGATTGTCTTGATGAGTCTAATTTAGAAGGAGTATGACACTTGATTTGAAAAGCAAACCACAAACAAAAGTAAACTTCCCTTTAAACAAAGAAAAGTTACAGCACAGGAGCAGGCCCTTCCATCCTCCAAGCCTACGCCGATCCAGATCTTCTCTCTAAACCTGTTGCTTATTCTCCAAGGATCTGTATGCCTCTGCTCCCTGTCCATTCATGTATCTGTCTAGATACATCTTAAATGATGCTATCATGCCGTCCTCTACCACCTCCGCTGGCAACGCATTCCAGGTACCCACCACCTCTATGTAAAGAACTTTTCCCCTCTCACCTTGAACTTGTGACCCCTAGTAATTGAGTTCCCCACTCCCAGGGGAAAAAAACCTTCTTGCTATACACCCTGTCTATACCTCATGATTTTGTAGACCTCAATCAGGTCTCCACTCAGCCTGTCTTTCTAATGAAAATAATCTTAAAATATACTCAACTCCTTTTCATAGCTAGTGTCTTCCATACCAGGCAACATCCTGGTGAACCCCCTCTGCACTCTCTCCAAAGCATCCACATCCTGCTGGAAATGTGGCAACCAGAACTGCACACAGTTATCCAAATGTAGCCAAACAAAGTCCTATACAACTGTAACATGACCTACCAACTCATACTCAATACCGCACCGTGGGCACAGTGGTTAGCACTGCTGCCTCACAGCGCCAGAGACCTGGGTTCAATTCCCGCCTCAGGCGACTCTCTGTGTGGAGTTTGCACATTCTCCCAGTGTCTGCGTGGGTTTCCTCCGGGTGCTCCGGTTTCCTCCCACAGTCCAAAGATGTGCAGGTCAGGTGAACTGGCCACGCTAAATTGCCCATAGTGTTAGGTAAGGGGTAGATGTATGGGTGGGTTGCGCTTCGGCAGGGCGGTGTGGACTTGTTGGGCCGAAGGGCCTGTTTCCACACTAAGTAATCTAATCTAATCTAAACCGCGTCCGATGAAGGAAAGTATGACATATGCCTACTTGACCACTATCAAACTGTGTTGCCACCTTCAAGATACAATGGACCTTAACACCCAGATCTCTCTGTACATCAATTTTCCCAGGGCTTTTCCTTTATCATATAGTTCGTTCTTGAATTAGATCTTCCAAAATGCATCATCTCGCATTTGCCCGGATTGAACTCCGCCATTTCTCCACCAAACTCTCCAACTTATCTGTATTCTGGTGCATTACCTGACAGCCCCCTTCACTATCAGCAACTCCACCAATCTTAGGTGTCAACTGCAAGCTTGCTAATGATCATCGTTACCTTCGAGATCATTAATGTATATCACAAACAACAATGGCCCCAGCACAGATCCCTGTGGAACACTACTGGTCACAGTTCTCCATTTTAAGAAACTCCCTTCCACTACTACTATGTCTCCTGCTGCCCAGCCAGTTCTCTATCCATCTAGATAGTACATGCTTGACCCCATGCAATTTCACTTTCTTCATCAGCTTACCATAGGGAACCTTTTCAAATGCCTTACTGAAGAAGTCTATATATACACATCTACAGCCCTTCCCTCAATCAACTTTGTCACTTCCTCAAAGAATTCTATTAAGTTGGTAAGACATTACCTTCCCTGCAGAAAACCATGCTGCCTATCACTGATAAGCCCATTTTCTTCCAAATGTAAATAAGATCCTATCCCTCAGTATCTTCTCCAGCAGCTTCTCTACCGCTGATGTCAGGTTCACCAGTCTATAATTACCTGGATTATCCTTGCTATCCTTAAACAAGGGGACAGAATTAGCAATTCCTCAGTCCTCCGGAAACTCACCCATGTTCAAGGATGCTGCAAAGGCCCCAGTACTTCCTCTCTCGCTTCAGTCACCACCTGGAACCTTGTCCACCTTAATGCCTTTTAGAATACCCAACATTTCCTCCCTCCTTATGCTGACTTGACCTATCCCTAACCTCAACATCTGTCATGTCCCTCTCCTCGGTGAGTACTGACACAAAGTACTCAGTAAGAATCTCACCCATTTTCTCTAACTTCACCATAACTTTCCTCCTTTGTTCTCTAGTTACAATATATAAATAAATAAAAGGCTTTGCGATTTTCCTGAACCCTGGTTTGTTAAAGAGATCTCATGACCCCTTTTAGAATTCTTGTTTCAGATTAGTCCTACTTTCCCAAAATTCTTCCAAAGCTTTGTCTGTTTTCAGTCACCAGACCTTATGTACGCTTCCTTTTTCCTCTTAGCTAGTCTCACAATTTCACCTGTCATCCATGGTTCTCTAATGCTGCCATTTCTATCCCTCATTTTCACAGGGACATGTCTGTTCTGCACTCTCATCAACTTCACTTTAAAAGCCTCCCACATATCAAATGTGGATTTACTCTCAAACAGCTGCTCCCAATCCACATTCCATATCTCCTGCCGAATTTTGCTATAGTTGGCCTTCCCCCAATTTAGCATTCTTCATTTAGAACCACTCTCATCTCTGTCCATGAGCATTCTAAAACTTATGTAATCCCCTAATGAAACTTCAACCACCTGGCCAAGCTCATTCCCCAACATCAGGTCCTGTATATGCCCCCTTACTGAGTTGGACTACTTACATCTTGCTCTACAAAACTGTCCTGGGTGCTCCTTACAAATTCAGCTCCATCTACACCTCTAACACTAAGTGAATCCCAGTCAATGTTGAGAAAATTAAAATCTTCCAATACCACCACCCTATTACTCCTATTATCTTTACATAAATGATCTACAGATTTGTACCTCTATCTCACACTCACTGTGGCAAAGCCTGTAGTACAGCTCCAACATTGTTACCACACCCTTCCTATTTTGAGCTCTGCCCATATTACCCCACTGTTCGAGTCCTCCACAGTGCCCTCCTTCAGTACAGCTGTGATATCCTCTGACCAGTAATGCAAATCCTCCTCCACCCCTTTTACCTCCCACTCTATCCTCCCTGAAGCATCTATATTCTGGGATATTCAGTTGCTAATCTTGTCCTTCCCTCAACCAAGTCTCAGTAATAGCAATAACATCATACTCCCAGGTGGTATTCCAAACCCTAAGTTCACCTGCCTTATCTACTACATTTCTCACATTAAAACAAATGCACCACAGATGACCTGTCCCTTCGCATTCATCATCTGCTTCCTGGTAAAAACAATGACTGCAGATGCTGGAAACCAGATTCTGGATTAGTGGTGCTGGAAGAGCACAGCAGTTCAGGCAGCATTCAAGGAGCAGCAAAATCGACATTTCGGGCAAAAGTCCTTCATCCTGCCTACTCTTCCCCTTAGTCACACTGACTTCATTATCTAGTTCCTTTAGTTACTACCTCTTTCCTGTCCACTAACCACCTCGTTTGGTTCCCATCCCCTTGCCACATTAGTTTATACCCTCCCCAACAGCATTAGCAAAAGCACCCCATAGGATATTGGTTCCAGTCCTGCCCAGGTGTAGATGGTCCAATTTGTAACAGTCCCACCTTCCTCAGAACCGATCCAAATGTCCCAAAAATCAGAACCCCTCCCTCCTGCATCATCTCTCATCTACTCAATTCATCCTGCCTATCCTTTCATTCCTACTCTTACTAGAATGTGGTACTGGTAGCAATCCTGGAGATTACTATCTCTGAGGTCCTACTTTTTAAACTTGGCTCCTAACTCCCTAAATTCTGCTTGTAAGACCTCATCCCACTTATTACCTAGGTCATTAGTGCCTATATGCACCACGACAGCTGGCTGTTCACACCCCTCCTTCGGAATGTTCTGCAGCCAATCAGAGACATCCCTGACCCATGCACCTGGGAGGCAACATACCACTCAGGATCTCATTTTTGACCACAGAACCACCTATCTATTCCCTTACAATTGAATCCCCTATGACTACAGCCTTTCCATCTTTTCCCACCCTTCTGTACAGCAGAGCCAGCCACAGTGCCATGAACCTAGCTACTGCTGCCTTCCCCCTGGTGAGCCATCCCCCCCCCCGCCCCCAACAGTATCTAAAACTGTATACCTGCTTTGGACGGAGATGACTGCAAGTGACACCTGCACAGCCTTCCTGCTCTCTCTGCTGTTTGGTCACCCATTCCCTTTCTCCCTCAGCAATCCTAATCTTCAGTAGCACACTTAGCGAATTGGTCATAATCATGGCCTCCTCAGCAACTCGGATGCTCCAAAGTGAGTCCATCTGCAGCTCCAGAGTATTCATGTGATCTAACAAGAGTTGCAGCTGGACATTTTCTGCATGTGAAGGAGCCAGGGACATCAGCCACGTCCCCGAGCTCCCACATTGAGCAAGAGGAGCATAACGAGTATAAAATTGAAACTTTCAACAAACCCTTGCGCACAAACACAAACAAACTCGTAACAGTCAAAAACAAAACTGTCTTTATTCAATATATTAATTCATGTCAACTGGTGCTTCCTTACAGATGCGTTTGCATGCTTTACGAGCAATAATGATTTTGATACTTACCTCCCTTCCTTTTGAAAAAGGTGAGATGATGTACATTTTGGAAATTAAAAACCACTGTTTTTAATTTAAGAAACTCTGAAGATATGTTACCTATTGTGTGCAAACTCGAGAGTTCATGGCCCTGGAAAAGCAACCAAAAGTACAGAACTCAAATTCCACCGTGAGAAGGTGCAGGACAGAACTCAATAAATTTGGTGTTTTGTGAACTAATATCAAAAAAATGACCAAAGAAGATGTCAAAAATTATCTGACTGATGCAATAAAATTCATCTCAAAGAAATGCACCATCCTAGTAAATCTAGTCCACACATCATTCCAGTCCTCAATTAACGATTGAGTCTTAGGGTGGCACAGCGGCTACTTCTGCTGCCTCACAACACCAAACCCTGGGGTTCGATTCTAGCCTTGGGTGACTATGTGAAGCTTGCACATTCTCCCTAGGTGAATTAGCCATGGTAAATGCCAAGTTACAGGGATAGGGGACGGGCCTGGATTTGGGTGGGATGCTCTTTGGTGGGCCAGTAAAGATCTTGATGGGTCAAATGGCAGCACGGTGGCACAGTGGTTAGCACTGCTGCCTCACAGAGACCCAGGTTCAATTCCCGCTTCAGTAGTCTGACTGTGTGGAGTGTGCACATTCTCCCCCTGTCTGCGAAGGTTTCCTCTGGGTGCTCCGGTTTCCTCCCACAGTCCAAAATGTGCAGGTTAGGTGAATTGGCCATGCTAACTTGCCCGTAGTGTTAGGTGAAGGGGTAAATGTAGGGAAATGGGTCTGGGTGGGTTGCGCTTCAGCAGGTTGGTGTGGATTTGTTGGACTGAAGTGCCTGTTTCCACACTAATCTAAAATGGCCTTTTTCTGCACTATAGGAATTCTATGATTCTAAACATGTCTGAAGTTGTCTTCAAAGATGTCCCACTACTACCTCTTTTAACCATGCAAGTATATGTCCTCATAGAAGAATACAGAGGGACACATACACACAAAAAGCTTTCCAACATTCACTGGATAGCACCCAGGTGAAGGAATACGGTCCCACAGCCACATGGGCAATTATAACAAATTCACAGTTGTTCGAGCTAACACAGCACAAAACAAATACAATACAGACCATAAAGGACACAGTCATGTTCATATTGGAGGATGCAGTGAACAGGGTCACTGGGGTGGGCAAAAGTAAAACATTAAACACTACGGCAAGAACAGAGGTCTCAACATTTATGTTCTTATAATTAGGTTTTTGTGCACAGTACCAAAACAACTCAAAGTCACAAATGCTACGTTCCTATGACTAGAATGAAGTATTTCTCCTCATCCTTTGTGCTGCCTGCAGTCTTGGACTGCAACCATTCTCATCCAACATCTTTTCACTGTCATGCAGCTGGGTTGGAATGCACTTTCCTGGTTAAATTCTGATCTAATCACAGTCAAAGACTCACAGGTAATGACTTATTTTTCTGCTCCTGTACCAGTACCTCTGGTGTCCTCCTATTTCTCATCTAAAATGTTGCTCCTTCGAGATGTCGTCCAAATAAAACTTCAGTTTTCACATGTATGCTGGTGAGGCACAGATCTACCACACCACCACCTCTCTCAACAGTTGCCCTGTTGCTGCGTTATTTGCAACCAGTGTCATTATTGATCCCAAGGTGAGCTTCCAAACCCACATTCACACTACCATCAAAAATGTTTTTTTCCTTATCTCCATAATATCAATTGAAGTAATCCCTGGCCCAACCTCATCCAGGTCTCTGTTAGCCCAGACTTGATTATTCCAATACACTCCCGATTGGTGTCTCACATTCCACCCTACATTAAATTGAGTTCATCCAAAATTTTACAGTCCATCTTCTTACTTGCATCAAGTCCCGTTCTCCTATTGCCCTTTGCTTACTGACCTACATCGGCTCCCAGTCAAATAATACTTAAAATTCCCAATCTTATTTTGAAATTCACCCATGGTCTTAACTTCCCCCATTTTTGCCTTGTCCTCCAGCTCCAAAAGATATCTGTGCTCATCTAATTCTGGCCTCGAGTATCCTTAATTTTAACTGCTTTTGCCTTCATGTGCACTGGCCCCAAGCCTTAGAATTCCTTTGAACTTTTGTAACTCTGCACCCCACTGTCCTCCTTCAAGATGTGCCTTATAAACTTCCTCTTTGATCTGTATCTTTCCCAGTTATCGCTTACATGGCTGAGTGGTTAATTTTGCTTCATAAGCACTTGAAAAGTGGCCTGTGATGTTTCATTAAATTAAGAGTGCTACATATTGTTCTTAAATTACTGGCCAGGTTCCATTATACACTTCATATGGCAAAAAGCTTGCAAAGCTAAACAAGACAAAGAACTACAAATGACTTATTACAGATCTTCAAAGGCCTTTATGCCAACAGCTCCAGTAGTACTCATGATCAGTCTAACAATATCCTCAGCTCTTGAAAAAGATTTGTAAACAGGAAAAGGCATTGTACATTATGGAGTTGCTCTGAACATTATTAAATTGGTGTTTCACAAAATGAATGCATCAATTACATCTGCTGAGTTGACTTGAGTTACGGGATCGTCAAAACAACTAGGTAACTTATTTTTAAATTTTAAACAACAGACAAAAAGTACCTTTCAAATTGATGAACAACTTTCCTAAAATAGAAGAAATGTAAAATTCTACATGCATCGGGACATTCACCACTAGCCACTGTTAACACTGCTGACCTTATAGAGTCAAAGTCATAGAGATGTACCCCAGGAAAAAGACTTTGCCTATTTACCCTATCTATGCCCCTCATGATTTTGAAAATCTTTATAAATTCACCCCTTAGCCTCAGACACTCCAAGGAAAACAGTCCCAACCTGTTCAGTGTCTCCCTGGAGCTCAAATCCTCCAACCCTGGCAACATCCTTGTAAATCTTTTCTGCAAAATGTCCAGATTACAGAGGAGGAATTGCTGGATGTCTTGAAACGGTTAAAGGTGGATAAATCCCCAGGACTTGATCAGGCGTACCCAAGAACTCTGTGGGAAGCTAGAGAAGTGATTGCTGCGCCTCTTGCTGAGATATTTCTACCATCGATCGTCACAGGTGAGATGCTGGAAGACTGGAGGGTGGCAAATGTGGTGCCACTGTTTAAGAAGGACAGTAAAGACAAGCCAGGGATCTATAGACCCGGTGAGCCTGACCTCGGTGGTGGGCAAGCTGTCGGAGGAAATCGTGAGGGACAGGATGTACATGTATTTGAAAAGGCAAGGACTGATTCGGGACAGTCAACATGGCTTTGTACATGGGAAATCATGTCTCACAAACTTGATTGAGTTTTTTGAAGTAACAAAGAAGATTGATGAGGGCAGAGCAGTAGAGGTGATCTATATGGACTTCGGTAAGGCGTTCAACAAGGTTCCCCATGGGAGACTGATTAGCAAGGTTAGATCTCATGGAATACAGGGAGAACTAGCCATTTGGATACAGAACTGGCTCAAAGGTAGGAGACAGAGGGTGATGGTTGAGAGTTGTTTTTCAGACTGGAGGCCTGTGACCAGTGGAGTGTCACAAGGATCGGTGCTGGGCCCTCTACTTTTTGTCATTTACATAAATGATTTGGATGCAAGCATAAGAGGTACAGTTAGTAAGTTTGCAGATGACACCAAAATTGGAGGTGTAGTGGACAGCGAAGAGGATTACCTCAGATTACAACAGGATCTGGACCAGACAGGCTAATTGGCTGAAAAGTAGCAGATGGAGTTTAATTCAGATAAATGCGAGGTGCTGCATTTTGGGAAAGCAAATCTTAGCAGGACTGATACACATAATGGTAAGGTCCTAGGGAGTGTTGCTGAACAAAGACCTTGGAGTGCAGTTTCACAGCTCCTTGAAAATGGAGTCGCAGGTAGATAGGACAGTGAAGGCGGCATTTGGTATGCTTTCCTTTATTGGTCAGAGTATTGAGTACAGGAGTTGGGAGGTCGTTTTGCAGTTGTACAAACATTGGTTAGGCTACTGTTGGAATATTGCATGCAGTTCTGGTCTCCTTCCCATCGGAAAGATGTTGTGAAACTTGAAAGGGTTCAGAAAAGATTTACAAGGATGTTGCCAGGGTTGGAGGATCTAAGCTATAGGGAGAGGCTGAACAGACTGGGGCTGTTTTCCCTGGAGCGTTGGAGGCTGAGGGGTGACCTTATAGAGGTTTGCAAAATTATGAGGGGCATGGATAGGATAAATAGACAAAGTCATTTCCCTGGGGTCGGGGAGTCCAGAACTAGAGGGCATAGGTTTAGGATGAGAGGGGAAAGATATAAAAGAAACCCAAGGGGCAACCTTTTCACGCAGAGGGTGGTACATGTATGGAATGAGCTGCCAGATGATGTGGTAGAGGCTGGTACAATTGCAACATTTAAGAGGCATTTGGATGGGTATATGAATAGGAAGGCTTTGAAGGGATATGGGCCGGGCGCTGGCAGGTGGGACGAGATTGGTTTGGGATATCTGGTCGGTATGGACGGGTTGGACCGAAGGGTCTGTTTCCATGCTGTAACATCTCTATGAACCCTTTTAAGCTTCACAACATCTTTCTGATAGGAAGGAGACCAATTTTGTTTCCATCTTATTCACTGATAGGATATGGTTATGATTGCCTTTGAGAAGTTGGCGGTCAGCTTCTTGAACCACTGCAGTCTATGTACTTTTGGGAGATTCATAATGCCACTAACCTAGAAGCTATATACAACACAATCATAGGGTGAAACTAGAATCAACAATGTTGACAAACGTTTTTGTTAAAACGTGGAGGAAGCAGAGTGGCAAAGGTACAGAATGTACTGTTGGTGGGAAACTTCAATGTTCACCACCACTGCTCCAGCACGATTGATCGAGTTGGTCGGGGCTGAAAGGACAAACCTGCTGGACTGGGTCTGCGGCAGATGGTGAGGGAACCAAGAGGGGAAAACATACATGACCACATCCTTGCCAAGCTGTTTGCCATAAACACGTGTGTAAACATGAATATTCACACAGACTACCTTATGCTATGCGTAATGGGACAGACTTCAAACAGACCCAGTAACTCAAGACTGGCCATCCATGAGGCGCTGTGAGCCATCAACAAACAGCAGAATCAAAAGCAATCTTAACCTCATTGCCCAGCATATCTCCATTCTACCATTACCATCAAGTCAGGGGACCAGCCCTGGAACAGTGAAGAATACAGGAGAATGTGCCAGGAACACCAGCAGCACACATGCCAAAAAAAAAGGTGTCAACTTGGTAAAGCTACAAAAATGGACTATTTGCATCTCAAACAGCATAAGGAGCAAGTCGTCGACAGAAATAAGCAATTTCACAACGAACTGATCAGATCTAAGCTCCACAGTGCTGCTACATACAGTTGCGAATTGAGGAGGACAATTAAACAATTCAATGGAGGTAGTTTCATACATATCACATCTTTAACGATGAGGGAGCTCAGCACATCAGTGCAAGAGATAAAGCTAAAGCATTCACAATAATCTTCAGCCAGAAGCACCGAGTGGATAATCCAGCTTGGCCCCATCCCCAGCATCACAGGTACCAATCTTCAGCCAATTCTATTCACTCCCCTTAATATCAAGAAAATGTTGAATGCCCTGGATACTGCAAAAACCATGGGTCCTGACAACATTCTGGCAATGGTACTAATGACTTGTGCACCAGGAATTGCTGCAGACCCATCACGTTCCTACATTGTTCCAATATAGCAACAACACTGGTGTCTACCCCACCACGAGAAAGTTCCCCAGGTATGCCCTGTACACAAAAAGCAGGGCAAACCTAACCCGGTCAATTACTGCCCCATCAGGCTACTCTTCTTCATCAGTGCTATCAAACAGGACCTGCTCAATGATACCACTAGGCTCCTGACCTCATTACAGCATTAGTACAAACGTGAACAGAAGAACTGAAACCCAAGCCACATTTCAGGGAGTGTGGCAACAAGGAGCCCTAGCAAAACTGGAATCAATGGAAATCACGGGAAAACTCTCCGCTGATTAGAGTCATACGCACATAGAAAGTTGGTGGTTGCTGGTCAATCATCTCAGCAGGAGTTCATCAGGGTACTGTCCTAAGTCCAGCTATCTTCAACGGCTTCATCAACAACCTTCCCTTCAAAAGTGGGAATATTTGCTGCTGACTGCTCAATCTTCAGCATCATTCCCAACTCCTCAGATACTAAAGTAGTCAATGTCCAAATAGGGCAAGGCCTGGGCGATATCCAGGCTTGGGCTGAAAAGTGCGAATTAACATTTGCACAAATACCAGGCAATGACCATTTCCAGCGACACAGGCTAGCCATTAGTCCTCGATAGTCAATGCAATACCATCACTGAATTCCACAACATCAACATTTTGGAGGTTACTATTGACCAGAACTGAACTGGACTAGCCATATACATACAATGCCAACAACAGCATTTCAGATGCAAGGAACCCAGCAATGAGTAACTCACCCAGACTTCCCAAAGTCTGTCTACCATCAACAAGGCACAAGTCAGGAACAATATTGCCTGTAAGCTACATCCACTCCAACATTCCGTGCAAGGTGATCAGCATCCTGATGCAAATTACAGCAGGAAGTCTCTGCCATGCTCAGACCACAGAGGACTGCAGAGAAGAAAGAAAATTAGAGGGAATGCTGGTCAGGAATATAATAGAAAACTCCCCATTTGCCAGGATGAGTGCAGCTTCAATATTCAAGAAGCTTAACACTATTGAGGACAAAGCAACCCACTTGACTGACACCGCATCCACAAACATCCATCCCTTCCACTCCTTGACACAGTAGCAGCTGCGTGTATTATCTACAAGGTGCACTATATAAACTCACTGAAGTACCTAAGACAGCACCTTTCAAAACAATGACCACTTCAATCTCGAAGGACAAGGGCAATAGATAGATGGGAATATCACCACTTGCAAGTTCCCTACCAAAACCCCACTCACCATTCTGACTAGAAAACTTAATGTCATTCCTTCACTGCTGCAGGGTCAAAATCCTGGAACTCCCACTATCCCCCCCTCCCCCCCACCAACACAACATTCTGGAAATAGTAGGTCTATCTACAGCACATGGACTGCAATGGTTCAAGAAAGTAGTTCGTGATCACCTTCTCAAGGGCAACTAGGGTTAGGCAACAAATGTTGGACCAGCCGTGATGCCACATGCCATTAGCAATTAAAATAAAATTTTCATCAATGCCCTCCACTCTACAAATGAAGTATACACTCAATAAATGTTTCAAGAGTGTTCTGTAAATTGTGTACACAGTACAGTAGTTTTATTTAAATCTAGCAATGTACTTACTTGACTAATGAAGCCTTGCGGCACAGTTTGTCAGCACCCCTGTAATAGTTTACAAGCTGTGCAAGTCCTGGTTCATGACCTGCGAATAAGCAAAGGCACTATTATTAGAATGTGTATAGTTGCACTTGGCGACACACAAAACTCAGAACTCATGTTTACTTAAAAGAGACCATTTTGGATCTGTTGTTCAATGTGAAACACGTCTTTGTATGACGTTAAAATCAACAAAGCTAGGAAGCTGCACTCTCATTTTCAGCTCACTATCCCAAACTAAGCACGGATGGAGCCAAATAGAAAGCAGGAATCATCAGTAGGGTTTCATCTGGAGGCTCACTGAAGATGTTGCCTAGTATGGTGACGAAATGTCTGCAAATGAACCTTGCAGCTCAGTGAGCAAACCTACATCCACATTTAACAACCTCAGGACATCCCAAAAAAATTCACTGCCAATGAAGTTTTTAAAAAATGGCTCTATATTAATATAGGAGGCCTGGCAACTGTATCACTGTTTGGGAGACCTTGCTGTAGACATTGTAATATGATAAGGTGATCTGTTGTTTCTAATATTGATTGAGAGATAAGTTGTTGTTCAAAGATAGGACAGAACTTTCTGTTATACTTTGAGTAGTACCCTGGGGCTTTTGTATTCAACTGAGCCTGTAGGCTGGGCCCCAGTTTAATATTTTCAATATCTATATTATATTTTATGATCTCATTCACACACATACAAAGTGTTATACTTAGAAAGTACTGCACTGACTTAAATTAGACCTCCTTTCTTGATTTAATGGTTAGAAATAGTTTGCACTATGCATCCCAAGTTATAACAGAAATGTCAAGATTGCCATAGTCAAGAACGAGATGACTCCAAAGGGTTATTGCAGAGCACACAATGTTTCAGGAGGGGTCAGACCCAGGGTGGAAACTGTACAGCTATAATCTATTCACCAGACATTTGGCGAATCTATGCTATCTGAAAAGAAATCTTAATTCAAAAGATAGGAGACATTCTTTTCTTAAATGATTTTCTTCTAGCTTTGGAGAAAGAAAATTTAAAATGAGAAATTCCAGGTTATAGGGGTGGATTTGGGCCTTACTTGAAATCCTATCAAAAGAATGACTTAAGACAGCTATAAAACGACGATAAGAGCAGAGGTACGCCATTCTGCCCATCAAGGGAAAAACAATGACTGCAGATGCTGGAAACCAGATTTTGGATTAGTGGTGCTGGAAGAGCACAGCAGTTCATCACCTGTTCTATGCAGCCAACAAAGTGTTCGACGTCACGGCGTGTATTAAATTCATTGATGCGTGGACAAGGGGGATGAAGGTGAGTCCTTTGCTGAGAACTGAACGTTCGTCCTCAGTGAGGGGAAGGTCTGGAGGGATGGTGAAAACTCGACAGGACTGGGAGCTGGGATCTGGTGTGGGTGTGGAGCTGGGAGTGGGGGTGGAGCCAGTAACTGGAGTGGCTACATAGAACAGTCGATCTTCCGTAATTACACCGGCACCACTCCCCACTTCTTCCTCCGCTACATTGATGACTGCATTGGCGCCACCTCGTGCTCCCGCGAGGAGGTTGAGCAATTCATCAACTTCACCAACACATTCCACCCTGACCTTAAATTTACCTGGACCATCTCTGACACCTCCCTCAACTTCCTGGACCTCTCCATCTCCATTAATGACGACCAACTTGACACTGACATTTTTTACAAACCCACTGACTCCCATAGCTACCTGGATTACACCTCTTCCCACCCTACCTCTTGCAAAAATGCCATCCCGTATTCCCAATTCCTCCGCCTCATCTGCTCCCAGGAGGACCAGTTCCACCACAGAACACACCAGATGGCCTCCTTCTTTAGAGACCGCAATTTCCCTTCCCACGTGGTTAAAGAAGCCCTCCAACGCATCTCGTCCACATCCCGCACCTCCGCCCTCTGACCCCACCCCTCCAACCGTAACAAGGATAGAACGCCCCTGGTGCTCACCTTCCACCCTTCACATAAACCAAATCATCCGCCGACATTTCCGCCACCTCCAAAAAGACCCCACCACCAGGGATATATTTCCCTCCCCACCCCTTTCCACCTTCCGCAAAGACCGTTCCCTCCATGACTACCTGGTCAGGTCCACACCCCCTTACAGCCCACCCTTCCATCCTGGCACCTTCCACTGCCACCGCAGGAACTGTAAAACCTGCGCCCACACCTCCTCCCTCACCTCTATCCAAGGTCCTAAAGGAGCCTTCCACATCCAAAGTTTTACCTGCACATCCACTAATATCATTTATTGTATCCGTTGCTCCCGATGCGGTCTCCTCTACATTGGGGAGACTGGACACCTCCTAGCTGAGCGCTTTAGGGAACATCTCCGGGACACCTGCACCAATCAACCACACCACCCTGTGGCCCAACATTTCAACTCCCCCTCCCACTCCCACTCTGCTGAGGACATGGAGGTCCTGGGCCTCCTTCACTGCTGCTCCCTCACCACCAGACGCCTGGAGGAAGAACACCTCATCTTCCGCCTCAGAACACTTCAACCCCAGGGCATCAATGTGGACTTCAACAGTTTCCTCATTTCCCCTTCCCCCACCTCACCCCAGTTCCAAACTTCCAGCTCAGCACTGTCCCCATGACTTGTCCTACCTGCCTATCTTTTCCACCTATCCACTCCACCCTCCTCCCTGACCTATCACATTCATCCCCTCCCCCACTCACCTATTGTACTCCATGCTACTTTCTCCCCACCCCCACCCCCCTCTAGCTTATCTCTCCACACTTCAGGCTGTCTGCCTTTATTCCTGAAGGGCTTTTGCCCGAAACGTCGATTTTGCTGCTCCTCGGATGCTGCCTGAACTGCTGTGCTCTTCCAGCACCACTAATCCAAATTCTGCCCATCAAGTCTATGCCCATTCAATGAGGTCATGACTGATCTGATAATCAACTTCCCTTTCCTGCCTTTTACTCATAACCCTGGATTCCCTTACTGATTAAAAATCTCTCTCATCCTTGAATATACTTAATGACCCAGTCTCAACAGTACTCAGTGGTAAAGAATTCCAGAGTCACAACCCTCAGAAGAAATTCCTCCACATCTGTTTTAAATGTGCAATCCCTATTCTAACAATATGCCCTCTAGTACTGGACTCTCCAATAAGGGGAAACAACCTTCCAGTATCTACTCTGTCAAGTCATCTAAGAACCTTGTATGCTTCAATAAGGTCAGCTCTCTTTCTTATGTATTTCAAGAAGTACAGGCCCAGCCTATCCAACTCCTTCTCAGTCACTCGCTCCATATTTGCTTTAAGCATAGTGAACCTTCTCTGGTTACCTCCAATGCTAGTATATTGCTCCTCTGATAAAGGGTCAAAAACTGTTCATAGTATTCCAGCAGTTGTCTGACCAGTGCCATATACACTTTTGGAAAAAGTCTCCCACTTTTAGAACTTTATTCCCTTTGAACTAAAGGCCATTCCATTTGCTTTCACTATTACCTGCTGAACTTGGATGCTAACTAGTGATTCATGGATGAGAACTTTCAAATCGCTGTTCTGTAAATTTCTGCAGTCTTTCCCCATTTTAATAATATGCAACTCTTCTATTCTTTCTGCCACGGTGAAAATCTTAATTTCCCCACATTACAGACCGCCTGCCTGTTTTGTGCCCATTCACTTGACTGGTCTATAACCACCTACAGGCTTTGCATCATCCTCATTACTTACCTTCCCATCTATTTGTGTGTCATCCACAAACTTGGCTATAGTATATTCAATTTCCTCAAAAAGTCATAAACATATTGTAAATAACTGTTACCCCAGCATTGATTCCTTGGCACTCCGATAGTGAAAGGGTGTCAACCTGAACATGCCCTCCTTATCCTAATTCTGCCTTCTAATATTTAGCCGATCCTCTATCCATGCTAATATACTACCTCCATCAATGGCTCTTCCGTTAAGTTGTCAAATATGTAGTACCTTATAAAGAATGTTCTGAAAATCTAAATTATAATCCATCCACTGCTTCCCTTTTATCTATCCTGTTTGCTGTTTCCCCACAGAATATCAGTAAATTTATCAGGTATGATTTTTCCCTTCATGAAGCCATGCTGACTCAGCTTGATCATTGTTAAAATGCTCTGCTATTACATCTTTCATTATAACCTCGAGTTTTCCCAATACAGATGGTAAGCTACTTACATGCAGTAAAGCTTGGGTTGCTGACCCATTCTGTCAATGCTGTATTAGTCAACTGATAGAAAGAATATAACCACACCCTTCAGTTCTTTTTTACTTCCTTGGATGAGCAACTTTCTTCTCTCCCACCCTTTCCACTACAGAGTTGACACCAGAAATTGCTCAGGAGATGAAAATCCAAGTCCTATCGTTCCAAATTGAGTGCAATGCAACATCAGTTGTCTGCCCCACCCAGTCGAGTAAAATGAGACTTTGTCAGTACTGTTGCCTAGTCACCAATCACCAATAAAGAATCTGATGTCACTGAGTCTGCAGAGCACAGCTACACTAACATAACATTTATGGGAAAATGCTGGACAGCCCTGACCAGCATCTTGGTGCACTGCGATTTACACATTGCAATATTTAAACATCCGCAAATACCAATCCACATGCAGTAGGACAAAAAATAAAAAGAGGTTACTGAAACTGTCTGCAAGAGAAATGACAAATAACTACACACAGACCCTCCCAATTTTCCAGCATCTCAGACAGAAGCACACATTCTGCATTATGTATCTGCTGGGCTATCTTGTGTTTTACAGTGCAAGTATGAATGCTCATTGTGCCTATTCGAAGAATGTAGTCCATCTTTCTCTGATATTTGCAGCTTTTTATAATAAAACTTTCATTTCTCACAACTCTGTTAGGTTTAATTTCTCAATTACACAATCCATAATCAAAACTCAAGACCTTGTAAACATGAACTTGTGAAAACTAAAAATGAAATATGCTATTTAGTGGGGGCAAGGGGTGTCAAAACAAAGCAGCACACCAGCCTTCTATAAACTTGTGGTGATGTCGCTTTAGGTGGTCTGAATATACATGTTCTGGAAAGGGATAATTTTACCAATTGAACCTGTCATTTAATAGTGGAAGGGGATATTGTGTCACTGCAAAAGCCTGAATGCACCAAAGAGGATACATGAAGAGCTGACACTTGAGCACAGCACTGACATGTAAGTTTACCTGCTCATCCCTACACCCAGTGAGTGTCAAAGCTTTCAGCAAGGAGACAAAAAAATGGTCAAAAGGGCAAATAAAACATGGGTAATGCTCAAAGTGCTAATACATTTTTAGACAGAAAGATGTTGCTTGAAATTAGCGTTTCTGATAGCCCATGAAGCAACAGTTCAAGAAGTATCAAAGCATTATTTACTGCAATTGTACAGCAGAGATAGAGTTAAGAACAATTGTAAAACTGTTCCAAATTGTTTTCAGATTTTTAAAGTACAAGAAGAAATCTGACTTTTCTTCCAAGGTAAATCAAATAAAATATTTTACTAGATGTTTCAGGAAAAAAAACGCAGGGCCAGACAATTTATTATCTGAAAGCATGACATTTGGTGCAATGAGGGTTTAAATCCCCTGGGTTGGATACAATGTATTGAATATATCGAATAAACATTAAGGCCACCTCACGGAGATGTGCTGGAGATAGCAGGACACCGCCCAGATCTGCAGTGCAAACCTGCACTGGTCTCGAGATAACAAATCACAAGTCCCTTCATTTTAAAAACAAAGCACCTCTTTTTTTAAAATATATATATATTTCCAAACAGTCTAAACGGAAAGATGCCCCCGCATCCACTTTCGTGAGCAAGTCTTACCCAGGGTACCAAAAGGCAGCTTGTTCCTCTCCCCCAGCATCAGGTTGAACCTGGGGTTGTCCCTCTTGAGTCTTCGCCATTGTCCCGTGGAGATGAGCACTTTGCCCACTTCTGCATAGATGGAGCTGTTCCGATCCCGGACAACAAAGGTGTACATAATAGGCACAGGGAAAGAGACAGGGCACTTGCACAACCTGACACCCCTCTCACACCGGGCATTAAACTAGTTAACCCCCGCTAAGCAGTGACCCTCTGTCGGGCACCGTCGCCCGGTGGCCCTGAGGTCAGAGGCACTCCCCTTGCGGCACCAGTGCACCCCCAAGCTGCGGGTGGTGAACCCCTTGGGTTCGGGGACGGACGCGCCGGGCTGGGGCAGTGGGAGGAGTAGCTCCGATTCCTCCGGGGGAGGGGAGGGGTGGTCTTCTCTTTAGTCTGTTTACACCTCTTTGTTCGCTGAGCTACGGCCTACTCTCGAACACTCAGCCCCGGCACGTTCGCGTCGGCCGTGCGCCAGCAACCGCTGGGCCCATTCCTCCACGGCTGGGACACTTGTTTCTGACCCGACTTGGTTCAGGCGAACGCCTCTGCTTCCACTTTTTCTCTTCCTCCCGATTTCATTCTTCTCGAAGCAGCTGATGCCTCGGATCGACGTGAGTGGGAGGGAAGAGGTGCGGCCACGGCCCAGCGCCCCTGGCATTCTGGGAATTGTAGTTTTATCGTCCCATATGAACAGAAACTACAACTCCCAGAATCCAACAGCGTCTGGATTTTTCTTGGAAGGAGCGGATTATGTTCAAGTTTATGTTAAAATCCGCACCATAACAGGTTATACTCCAACAGGTTCATTTGGGAGTACTGGCTTTCGGAGCACAGCTCCTTCATCAGGTAGTTGTGGAGCAGGATCATAATTTATAGCAAAAGATCACAGTGTCAAACAACTGATACGATGTACCTGTATTAAACAAACAATTGGTTGTTCAATATATCGAATCCGATTATCCGAACAAAATGCTCCCCGCCCGTGTCATTCGGATAATTGAGGCTCCTCTGTCCGTGTATATGGAACTTGGCACAGGATTTCTTAACTGGTGCACCATTAAATGCAAATTGTGACTTGATCAGTATGCTGCAGAAATTGCTTTTTGGCAGCACTGGTAAAGTTGTCAAGGGTGCCCTAATCTTCCAGAAATAAGGATTACTCTCTAGAAGATGCCAACACTGGTTGCAGCAGTCAACAGGAAAAACAGCACAGTAACTTTTTACTAAACAAAAAACTGAAAGAACTGCAGATGGCGGAAGTCTGGAACAAAATAAATTGCACAAAAGTTCTGAAGCAGGTTCACTGCACCTGAAACATTGATTTCTCTCCACAGATGCTGCCAGACCTGCTGAGATTTTCCAGCAATTTATGTTTTTGGTGAACATTAAATTTGGGGTTGTGTTTTAACCAGCACTGCAACAGGAATTCTTACTCTTCACAGCATAAAGCAACATCCTGCAGATGCTGAAAACTAGAAATAAAAATTGAATTAAATTTATTGTCACACGTACAGAGGCACATTGAAAAGCTTTGTCTTGCGAGCAATACAAGCAGATCAGAGAGTTAAATAGCATAGATAAGTAAATAATAGGTAAACAGCAGCAAAAACAAAAATACAGGTACAGGCGAAAGTTAAGAGTTTGTGAGTCCACTCAGTATTCTAACAACTGTAGGGTAGAAACTGTTTCGAAAACCGGCTGGTGCATGTGTTCAGGCTTCTGTACCTTCTCCCCAACGGTAGAGGTTGTAGAAAAACATTGCCAGGATGGAATTGATCTTTGAGAATGCTGGCAGCCTTTCCTTGACAGCGGGCCTGGTAGATGAATTCTGTAGATGGGAGATTGGCCTTTGTGATTGTCCAGGCAAGTTCACGACTCTCTGTAACCATCTCCGATCTTGAATGGTACAGTTGCCATACCAGGTAGTAATACATCCAGACAGAATGCTCTCGATGGCGCACCTATAAAAATTGGCAAGGGTGTTCGCCGTCATGCCAAATTTCCTCAGCTGCCTGAGGAAGAAGAGACATTATTGGACCTTTGTAACCAGTGCGTCCACATGAAGAGTCCCAAGAAAGCTGCTTGTGGATAACAACTCCCAGGAGCTTGACACTCTCCACTTATTTCACCTCTGTGCTGTTAATGTGTAGCGGGGTGGGGGCATGAGTAACATCCTGCTGAAAGTCAATAATGAGTTCCTTGGTTTTGCTGGCATTGACAGCTAGGTTGTTTTTAGAGCACTATTTTTCTAGGTCTTCCACCTCCCGTCTGTAGTCTGTTTCATCACCATGAGATTTGACCGAGCATGGTGGTGTCATCAGCGAACATGTAAATGGCATTCGTCTTGTATTTGGCAAATTAGTAATGGGTATATAGTGAGTACAGTAGGGGGCTGAGTATGCACCCCGGGGGGGGGGCTCCAGTGTTGATTGTTAGTGACAATGAAATATTGTTCCCAATCTTCACTGACTGTGGCCTGTGAGTCAGGAAACTGAGGATCCAGTTGCAGAGAGTGGGGCTTAGTCTGAGATCACAAAGTTCAGTAATCAGTCTCAAGGGGATAATAGTGTTGAAGTCTGAACTGTAGTCAATGAGTAGGATTCTCACGTAGCTGTTAATGTCAAGATGTTCTAAGGTGGAGTGAAGGGCAAGTGATATGGCATCTGACGTGGATCTGTTGGTTTGAT
Organism: Chiloscyllium punctatum; assembly: GCF_047496795.1. Classification (NCBI taxonomy): domain Eukaryota; kingdom Metazoa; phylum Chordata; class Chondrichthyes; order Orectolobiformes; family Hemiscylliidae; genus Chiloscyllium; species Chiloscyllium punctatum. The sequence goes on from NC_092741.1 coordinate 35,086,117, forward strand.
AGGCAAATTGGAGTGGGTCAAGAGTAATGGGGAGGCTGGAGTTGATTAATACCATGACCAGCCTTTCAAAGCACTTCATGACCACTGATGTTAGGGCCACTGGGTGGTAGTCATTGAGCCGTGCTGCATGAGCCTTCTTAGGCACAGGGATGATGTTGACCCTCTTGAAACAGGCAGGAACAGTGGCCTGCTGCAGGGAGAGATTGAAAACGTCCAAGAAGACCTCTGCCAGTTGAGCTGTGTATGCTCTGAGTGCACGGCCTGGTACTCTGTCTGGTCCCATCGCTTTCCTTGAATTCACATGAAGGAAAATTGATCTGACCTCTGATGGAATGACTGTTGGGATAGGTTCATCAGGACCTGTCAGAATAGGTCTTAGCTCTCCGCCAAAATTCTGCTCAAAGCAAGCATAGAAGGCATTGAGACATGATGTCATTCAGCCGTTGCCATAGTCAGCGGGTGTCTGGCTCTCTAGTTTGGATTGGTATTGGTCCTTGGCTGACTTAATGGCTCTGCAAAGGTCATACTTGGATTCCTTATATTTGAGTGGGTCTCCTGATCTGAAGACCTCAGCCTCATTTTTAGCAGGTTCTGTATGCAGTAAATGCTGGAAGGTCAACATCAGTTAGCACTACAGACAGGTCAGATTTTTGTAGTGTCCATGGAGACATCACGACAGAGAGGAATATGATCAGATCCAGAAGTCATACCCGCTCTTCAACTGATCCTATTTTTACCGATAGGTGAAAGGGAGTGGGGTGACTGTCAGTTAACAGAAACCAGAGGTTTCTGCAAGGCCATTTAAACTCAAATGGTGTGTTCAAACATGTATGTTCTGCAAGTGAAAAGGAACTTAATCCTCTATGGGAATCACAAATCCATGACGCAGAGCGAAAAGCCCATGAATTGGCAAATAAAGTATTTAGAACTGTCAATCTCCTTAGTTATTTAAATCTCCAATCCTATACAAGTCAAAAATACAACTTGCGTGTTGGAGTTGGACACAGAAGCATACAGATGTACAGCATGCCAACAGACCCTTCAATTCAACTCATCTATGCTGACCATATATCCTAGATAAAGCTAGTTCCATTCACCAGCATTTGGCCATATCCCTCTAAACCCTTCCTATTCATATACTTTTTAAGTGTTGGAATTGAACCAGCCTTCACCACCTCCTCTGGCAGTTCATTCCATACATGCACCACCCTCTGCATGAAAAGGTTGACCCTTAGGTCCCTTTCATATCTTTCCCCTCTCACCTTGAACTTATGCCTTCTAGTTTTTGACACTTCCATCATGGGGGAAAAGACCTATTTACCCTATCCATGCCTCTCATGATTTTATAAACCTCAGCCTCCGACACTCCAGGGAAAATAGCCTCAGCCTATTCACCCTTTCCCTTTAGCTCAAACTCTCCAACCCTGGTAACATCCTTGTAAATCTTGTCTGAACCCTTTCAAGTTTCACAACAACCTTCCTAGAGCAGGAAGACTAGAATTGCATACAGTATTCCAGAGGTGGCCTAAGCAATGTCCTCAACATGACCTCCCAAATCCTATACTGAATGCACTGACCAGTAAAGGCAAGTACATCAAATGCCTTCTTCACTATCCTATCTACCTGCAACTCCACTTTCAAGGAACTATGAACCTGCACCCCAAGGTCTTTGTTCAGTAACACTCCCCAGGACCTTATCATTAAATGCATAAGTCCTGCCCCAATTTGCCTTTCCAAAGCAGCACATTTATTTAAAGTCCATCTGCCATTCTACAATCCATTGGCCCATCTGATCACGATCCCATTGTATTCTGAGATAACCTCCTTTGCTGTCCTCTATGCCTCCAATTTTTTAATCATCTGCTATCTTATTAAGAATACAACCTATGCTCACAGCCAAATCATATATATAAATGACAAAAAGCAGTGGACCCAGCACCAATCCTTGTGGCATACCACTGGTCACAGGCCTCCAGTCGGAAAAGCAATCTACCACCACCATCCTCTACCTACTTCCTTTCAGCCAGTTCTGTATCCAAATGGTTAGTTCTCCCTGTATTCCACGTGATCTAACCTTGCTAACCAGTCAACTATGAGCAACGTTAGAGCACAAGCAAAGGGATGTTGAAGTAGAAGTCCATAGCTCCCTGAAACTGGCAAGAGGTGAATGAAGTGGTTTTAAAAAAAAAAGGCTTATGGCATGATTGCCTTCTTTGGTTGGGACATTGAGTTTAAAAGTTAGCAAGTCATGTTGCAGTGATGTAAGACTCATTTAGGCCACATTTGAAGTATTATGTGCAGTTCTGGTCACCACACTACAGGATGTGGAGGCTTTGGAGAAGGTGCAAAAGAGATTTAACAATGTTGCATGGATTGGAGCTTCACTGTAAGGATTGGATAAACTGGATTGATTTGGCTACTTATGCAGGCTGAGGGGATAGGGTGGATAGTCTGAGGCTTTTTCCCCATGGTGGAAGTGTAGGTTTAAGGTGAGAAGGGGAATATTTAAAGATGTGTGAGGCAGGTTCTTTACAGATTTGCAGGGAAACACGCTGCCAAGAAAGGTGATAGAAGCAGATATGATGGCAACATTTAAGAGGCATTTAGACAGACACATGAATGGGCACTGAAGAGAGACATGAACCATTTGCAGACAGATGGGATTGGTTTACAATGGCATTATGATTTATGCAGAAATGGTGGACTAAAAGACTTGTGCCTATGCTGTACTCTTCTATGTTCTATGCTGAGTTTGACAAGAGATTATACAAATTAGAGCTTAAAAATGTGTTGCTGGAAAAGCGCACCAGGTCAGGCAGCATCAAAGGAGAATCGACGTTTCGGGCATAAACCCTTCTTCAGGAATTATACAAATTAGGTCTATTTTCTCTAGAACCTGGACGTGTTTTGTCTGCTTGTTTGGGTTTGTAGCTGAGAAATCGGCGGACTGTGTTCATTGGGTACCCAGAAACCCTAGCCACTCTCCCCTACATCAAAGACATCTCGGAAATGACTGCCAGACTACTCAGACCCCTTGGCATCATGGTAGCCCACACACCCACCAACATACTAAAACAGCAGCTAATTAACTTGAAAGACCCTATATAGACAATGAGCAAATGTCATTTACTACATACCGTGCAAGGACTGTGACAAACACTACATTGAACAAACAGGCAGAAAACTAGCCACCAGGATACATGAACACCAACTAGCCACAAAAAGACATGACTCTCTCTCACTAGTATCCTCACGTACGGATGAGGAAGGACACCACTTCAACTGAGACAATACATCCATCCTAGGACGAGCCTAAACTAAGACACGCACAAGAATTCCTAGAAGCATGGCATTCCAACCAGAACTTTATCAACAAACACAGAGTTAGACCGCATCTACCACCGAGAAAAGGAACAGGAATTGACTTCACCACAGGAAATAACATCACCAACCCAAAGAAACCCAAACATAAAAATAGAAAGCAGGAATTTTCAGCATTGCTTCGCGTGAGGTCCACTGAAGATGTTACCTAGTAAGGTAATAAAACGTCTAGAAATGAACCTTTCAGCTCAGCGAGCAAACCTCCATCCACTAACTGTATGAAAATGCTTTCTCAGATACCTGGGGAACTGCAGTAGACATTACTTCAACTGGAAAACACTAACATAGAATCTTTGTTCCTTATCTTTTATCCAATTTTGTATCCACATTTCTACTGTGTCTTTTATTCCATGATCTATAACTATTCTTAAGTGAATCAAAGGTCATCCAAGGTCTTTCCCCGATGAGCACAGAACCCAAAACCAGGCGATAAGTCTAAGTGTACCTTTAAGATTGAGGAGTAGGAATTTCTTCACCCAAAGAATGGAGAGTGTGAAATTCTCTGCAGCAGAAAGCATTTGAAGTCAAAACATGAAATTTTTTTCAAGGAGTTAGGTATAGTTCTTAGGGCTAAAGGAATCAAACAATTGGGGCAAAAGTACTAACAGGGCTGGATAATCAGTCACAATCATGGTGAATGGCAAAACGGGCTCAAATGGCCTTCGCCTAATTTCTGTGTTTCTGTTATGTGGTACTGTATCCAACACCTTTAGATTACTGAACTGGTGTAGGAGACAAGTTCAGATTTCCGAGACAATGGGAGCAGTTCTGGGGCAGGAAGGACCTGTACAACAGAGAGGAGCTGCATTTTAGCAGGACTGGAATTACAGTCAGCAGCACCTACAGAAGCAAATTAGAGGATCCTAATGCATGCAGTCAACAACACAGAGCAGGCGTTAAGAGGATCCCAAAACTGGCAGTTAGCTGTACTTAAGAGTAGGTGGTGAGAAGAGCCTGGAAGCTAGCAATCCGGAGTACCTACAGGAACAGATCCTGAGATAGGCATTCTGACAGGAATGTGACCACACAGGAAAACTCCATGGTTGTTGAATGGAAAAGGATCAGCAAGGCTGACCTGCATGAGATACAAAAAGGAGAGTAAATATCCTGGATTTGAAAAGACAAATCAGAGTGTCAACACAGGCAAGTCAAGTTGAAGGTCAGTGAACCTGAAATGTTACTGCTGCTTTCTTTCCATATATGTTGCCAGACCTGCTGAGGTTTTTCAGGATCTGCGATTTTTTTTTAAAAAGTTGATTGGTTGGAGTAACTCCTGTTAGAATTGAGGGTAAAGGCCTCAAATTGAGAAACCTGATTTTCCATAAAGTAAAAAACCTAGTGATGTAACTGATTATCCTTTATTAAATTTATTATTACTTAAATTAATCTCTCTTTTCACTGGTAGTAGGGGGATGGTACATAATTACAGAAGTAGGCCATTGAGCCCCTTAAACCCATGCAGTGAAATCATCAACAAATTTGGCAATCATACCTCCTGCCCCTTCATCTAAGTTATTTATATAAATAATAAACAGTCGAGGACTCAGCACCAATCCCATTGGCATATCTCTTGCTCTTCTGATCTTTTCACTCTGGTAAAGAGATAGGTGGGGCTTATGTATTATACACAGAACTGTGTAAATAACTAAAAATTGCAGCATACATATAAAATATACATTAAAAGAGTTTAATACATTTGTACAAAAAGCTTTTACATTAGGTTTTCATTATAAAGCTAACTCTCAGTAGCTCAATATGAAAATATGGTGTCATACATAAAGAACAAGTTCAGCAACTTTTATTAATTCATAATAATCCACCACTAGTTCTTGTATTAAATGGATAAGCAGTGGTTCACAATTTCAGACTTACTATAGACAAACCAAAAAAAAAGTCTTCACAATAAATGCTTTATACAATGTTTACATTGATCTTGAATAAATCATGCCATGATTCTGGTTGATTTTTCCAATTTCAAAAACAGATAATCAGCGGTTACATGTGGTAAACAAAAAACATAATTTTTGAAATACATTAACAAATTGTACAGTGCAATATCTATGGACAGTGTCTAACTGCAAATGGTTCCACACTTGATTGCGACAAAATATCAAAGCAACTAATTTAAAACAAAACTGCAGAGCACATATGACAGCATCGAATAACAAAACTCAAAATTGGTTAGAATTTTGACTTTAAGTATGCCAATGGAGTGATATTATTGAAACTGTACAGTATAAAAGTGGCAGTCATTTTTCTTAATATTAGCTCTCACAACAAAAAGTAGTTACTTGAAAGTACTAAAAACAATATACAGTTTTCAGTGTACTAGTTCAATAATTCATAATCACAATACCCAAGCAAGAAATAACTTAGAATGAGAGTACTGTACAATAGGGCTTTAAGCAGTTTCAGTACACGAAAAAACAATTACTTCACCGGGAAGAAATTTAAATGTGGTCACAGGTATATTCTCTCTATACATATATATATATATATTTCTATTACCATAAAAAATTATTCATTCAAAATGTAGTTCTTACATACTCAGACCAAAAGAAAACCAGTCATACAGTCTGCATGTGCCACTGCATGCATTTCTTTGAACAGTTAAACAGACTGTGTACATAGTAAAAAAATAAATAAAACACCACCAACAAGCCAAATAAGTTAAAGAATTGGGACAAGCTACATTATATAGACTGAGTAACAGCCTCTCAAGGAGTGGGTGCTAACAGAATGGAGATGCTGTTGGGTCGAAAGTTTTGAACATTTCTTTCAGTGGTTTTTTATCCTTTTTACTGTTCAAATCCTCTTCATCCACTTGGCTAGGAGGTCCAGAATGTTTACTTTGTCTCGGGTCACTATACTGTGGTCTGATTAAGCCAGCTAAAGCCTGGATTGGTAGATTATGTACTGCAGGTGCAGAAGTAGCTGATGCCTGGGATGCTTCAGGCTTTAATTGTGGTTTGTAATTGTCTGACTTTTCTGCAGCAGGATCACTTGCACCATCTGCAATACTACCTTCTTGCACCAATGAAGCTTTATATGTCATCGATGAGTCACAGAGAACATTTTCTGACTTTGCGGGATTTTTTGGTACAAGAGGTTTCTTTATTTGCTCACCTTCCTTACAGGAATCCGCTTGCGTAGTTAAAACCGACGTCACTAAGCTTTGAGAAGTCTGGGTTCGTGGATCATACAGACTGATGCCACTCAGCAATGTGCTAGGAGATCCAAGTCCCATACCACTTGAAGATAATTTGGGAGCATATGGAGGGAGTGTCTGATCCATCTTTACAGTGACACCTGACACTTGTGTAGAACCACTGTTTATTTTTGATAAGCGAGGATCTGCCCGTGCAACATGGGACTCTCTTAAAGTAGTATCTGTGCTACTGCTTTTCTGCAATCTAGGATTTGATGACTTTTGCAATCGTGGGTCCAATGGTCTTTCAGAAGAAACTCTTGAATCTGCATTCTTGTCTGTTTTCACTGCACTATTCTCCTTAGACCGCAAAGATAACCGTGGATCAATCTGACGAGGGTCACTTACAATACTCTGAGTTCTATTCAGACGTTGATTAGCTATTAATGGAGGGAGAGGCAAATTTATTGAAGACACTGGGTCTGGCTTTGGCAATGGCAGTGGAAGGAGATCCTCAGGAGTCCAAACAACAAGTTTTGCAAAGTGAGGTTTTGAAAGGGTGATGTCCATCTTAATGTGGCTGAATTGCTTCAGCTGACAGCGTGGATCCCTCAAGGTTACACTAGGTAATGTATCTAAAGGTATAATGGCTGGTTTTTCCCTCAGTTCTCGTTCTGTCTCTTCATCATCATCCAGTCCTTGCTGCTTAGTGTTTGAGGTGGGTTGAGAATCATGTTTAGGACTTTCACTAATAGAAAGGCCTGCATTGACATTCTCATGTACCTTCATCTTCCTGGGATCTCTTGCTAATCTAGGATCAGCAGAAACCACCTCTGAAGGCTTTTTGACTTCTCCAGTTGAACCTTGTCTCAAGTCGGCTCTTAATCGAAGATCTGAAGGTTTATTTTCAGCGAGTTTTTCTTTCACAAGTCTTGGGTCCATATATGTGTACGATGTCTGCTCAGTTACAGAAGACTGCAGGATTTTCATCGTTTCACTTTGTTTTTTAAGAGTTTTCAGTATTGACTTTACACTGCTACCATCTTCCTCTTCATCACTTGAATACCAATTCACAGTCTCATCTGAAAATAACAGAAGTTGAGTTAATTTTAAATACTGATTTTTAAAAAATCAACACTAGCGTAATCAACTGGTCTCAAACACCAAACAAATGTGACCAATTTTTCTCTTTTCAGTGTTTTGCACCACATACTGGAGGACAGTTTGTTCTCAAGGACTTTACCAATACTGCTTTAGATACAATCACTAGGAAATGGGAGCATGATACAAGCAGCAGGTGAGTATTCAGTTGTAAAATTAATCATAAGTTCCTGTGCTCTACCCGTTGAATCAAAATGAAGATCTCTATTAAAACGAGTTTACCAATTACAGTTGAATATGACTGTATAGTAAAGCAGTCACATAATTTAACATTAACAAAGTTATTAACACAAAAGGTGAGCAAGACCTAACTTTTCCTTTGGTTTACAAAAAGAAAATATGATAGATCCAATCTGTCACTAAAGGCAAACAATCGGTTTAGAAGATTGATTAAAGATAGAATACAGATATTACTGAACACTTTTAGAGAAGCAACAGAAGTTGTTACTGTAGGTAAGCAGTTCTGCTTCAATTTTCTAAGCAACTTCAAATACCCCACTATATAAAATGACCATATCACAAAACCCACTTGTGGTTTAAACGCAAATCCAAAGGATAAAATGCTGGATTGGATCATATTAACACTCATTGGAGTGTTAATAGATCATAGTCTAACTACATAAGTACCTTAAATTGAACACATTTCCGTAAACATTGCTTCCACTATCTCAATGTTTGTTCCTTACTTCGTTAACATTGTCATTCAATTTTACTAGTTCTTTGCTGTAGCTTGAAGCATTGACCACAATGTGGCACTATGAAGCAAGCTGTTGTAGTCTCATCCAAGGCCATCTTGTGTATTAAACAATTCACAAATACACAGGCCATTTGGTTGATCTGCATGCTCTGCTATTAGTTCTTCCATTCCTCCCTAAAGGCATTTCTGCAATTCACCTCCACAGCTTTATAGAGTCACACATTTCTCATTCCAAGCTCTTTCTGGGTGAGCAATTGTCCCCTCAATTACTAATTGAATTTATGAGCAACAGTCTTGCATTCATGGCTCTTTGCTTTGGTCGCTCCATGAGTGAAAACATCTTCCTGCATCTCCTTACGGTATAATGTTACAGTAAGGCAACTTAGGTCGGAAATTGTAATCATGGTACAAAAGGAACAATGGCAATGTGGATACAAAATTGGCTCGGCAATAGAAAACAGAACAATGATCAATGATTATTTTTCAAAGTAAAGTTTGTAGTAGAGTTCCCCAGAACTTTGCTGATGTTAAAGATCCTTGACTTTCTTGATATATATATTAATGATCTGGATCTTGGCATGCAGGGACAGTTTCAAAGTTTCCATATAACACAAAACTTGGAAGAATTGTGAATTGTGAGCAGGATAATATGAACTCCAAAAAGACACTGACTAGTTGATGAACTGGGTGAATAAGTAGTAGTTGAGGGTCAATGCAGACAAATAACATGATGCACTTTAATCAGAAAATCACAAACAACATAAAACAGGGGTATAGAACACAACATCAAGGACATGATCTTGAACTTGTACAAGACAGCTGTTAGACCTCAGCTGTAGCAGACTGTAGAGCTGTGGAACCACATTTTGGGAGAGAACGGAATTACTGGAGAGAGTGCAGAAGCAATTTACTAGACTGTTATGGCTATGAAGACAAATTGTAGAAGTTGAGATGGTTCTCCCTTGAGAGAGGGCTAAGAGGGGAACTGATTTGGGGTTTTCAAAGCAATAAGCAGGCTGGACAGATTAGAGACTGTGAAGCTGTTTTATCTTGTAAAAGAAACAATACAATGAGAGGGCATAAATTTAAAAGTGACATGCAAATGAAGCAAGTGTGGCGTGAGAAAAAAGCTCGCTCATACAGCAAGTTAGGATATGGAATGCATTACCTAGAAATGTTTTGTAGCAGGTAGAATTGGGGTTTTCAAGAGGGCTATGAATTTTTTTTGGATACTAATAGTGTGTAGGAATATGAGGAAAAGGCAGGAGATTGGACCCATACAAGAGAGTGGGTGCAGGCACAACAGGCTGACTGGCCTCTTTCTGCACTGTAATAATTCTGTGATAGGACCCAATCAGTGCCAGACTGCTTTATTTAACTTTGTTCCACCCTTCCCCATCTCAAAATATCATGGCAATTCTATTTTCCTCTTCCTTAAACGGTCCCATTAAGTGCAAAAATATTGGTGTGGCCAAGGTTCATACACAGTGGTGGTCCGTGCTTGCCCAACATACATGTATCAGAACATAGAAATCTATTGTTCTGGAATGATTAGAAATTATCTGTTAGTCATGAAGTCATACACCATGGAAATAGGCCCCCAGCTCATGATGTCTATGCTGACCAACAAACACCAAACTACACTAATCCCAGTTACCTGTACTTGATCCATTAGCCTACTATCACTTGGCATTTTAGGTGCTCACTCAAATGCTTTTTAAATGTTGCGAGAGTGCCTGCTTCCACTGTTTTTTCAGGCACCATATTCCATATTTCCATCACTCCATGGGGGAACAAATGTCTTATCAGATCTCCTCTAAACCACTTCTCACCTTAATATTCTGCCTTCTGGTCATGGACATGTCTATTATGGGAACAGGATTCCCACAATCTACTCTGTCCATGACTCTCATTTTGTGTACCGCAAACAAGATCCCCTTCAGACTCCTCCGCTCTAAGGAAAACAAGCCCAGCCTATCCAGTCTCTTCCCAGGAACATCTGGTGAACCTCCTCTGCACCTTTGTAATGTTAAGATTAAATAGGAATATCTCTGGACATTAATGCAATATTAAAGGGTTAATCTTTGCATGGGGATGATCATTCATTGTAATTCACACTTCATTCAGACAGTCAGTTGCTAATACTCTCCTACTATTGGCAAATTGAACTACCATTCAGTCTCTTTCATTCAGAAATGCTTTCTGGCCAAAGCTACGTTACACCTGCACCGTCTGGGGAATCAAAGTCAGAAAATTCTCTGCCTAACTATTCCTCAGGATTAGGGCACTGGCGTTTACATTACTGATGAGGATGATCTTATCCTGCCATTGTACCTGGGGTAACATGTGACTGTTGAGTAACTGGTGCTTGTCCTGAGCGGCATGTGACTGTGGGGAGTGGTCAGGATCTGTAAGCATGGCCAACTGACCTATAGAAAGGGGATGTGTTTTCTTTGTTCAGGGCCTCACTTTGACTCAACCTTGCATGCCCTGCAAAAGGGGTTAAAGGGGGCCACCTGGCTTGTGCAAGCTTTAATAAACTTTAACTGTTTGCAGAAGTTGCTGTGTGTGCAAACTGCATCTTGTGTGAAACCTTGGGAAAAGAACCTAAACCTCTCCAGTACAATTATGTCCTTCCGATAGCATGGCAAGCAGAACTGTACACAGTACTCCATCTGTGGCCTCACCAATGTTTTAAAAGGTTGTAAAAATACTTCCTTGTTTCTGTATTCTGCACCCCACCTAATGAAGGTAAGCATCCAGTATTGTTTCTTTGCCATCTCTACCTGTGTTTACTTGTTCAGGGATCTATGGACATCTACACTAAGATATCCCTTTATTCTTTCCCGAGGGAACAAACATTTAGACTGTAAGACATCGGAGCAGAAATTAGGCCATTCAGCTCCACCATTCAATCATGGCTGATAAGTTTCTCAACCCCATTTCCCTGCTTTCTCCCCATAACCCTTGATTCTCAAGAACCTATTTATCTCAGTCTTAAATATACTCAATGATCTGGCCTCCACAGCCTTCTGTGGCAATGAATTCCATAGATTCACCACTCTCTGGCTGAAGAAGTTTCTCCTCAGCTCCGTTCTAAAAGATCTTTCTTTTGCTCCAAGCTATGCCCTCAGGTCCTAATCAATCCCACCAATGGAAACATCTTCCCAAAATCTACTCTGTCCAGGCCATTCAGTATTCTGTATGTTTCAATTAAATCCGCCCATATCCTTCAAACTCCATTGAGTACAAACCCAGAGTCCTCAAACATTCCTCATACGTTAAGCTTTTCATTCCTGGGACCATTCTAGTGAACGTTCTCTGAACATACTCCAGGGCCAGTACATCCTTCCTGAGATATGGGGCCCAAACTGCACTCCAAGTGTGGTCTGACCAGAGCCTTATAGAGCCTCAGAAGTACATCCCTTGTTTTACATTCAAGTATTCTCAAAATAAATACCACCATTGAATTTACTTTCCTAACTGCTGACTCAACGTGCAAGTTTACCTTGATAGAATCCTGGACTAGATCTCCCAAGTCTCTTTGCACTTCAGAATTCTGAATTTTCTCCCCATTTAGAAAATAGTCCATGCCTCTATTCTTCCTCCCAAAGTGCATGACCTCACAATTTCCTGCACTGTACTCCATCTGCCACTTTTTTGCCCACTCTCCTATCCTGTTCAAATGGTTCTGCAGCGTCTCCACTTCCTCAATGCGATTTGTCTCTCTACCTATCTTTATGTTGCCTGCAAACTTAGCCAGAATGCCTCCAGTTCCTTCAATTAGATAGTTTCTAATGTATAATGAAAAGTTGTGGTTCCAACACTGAGCCTTGTGGAACACCACTTGTCACTGGCTGTCATCATCAGAAGGACTGTTTTATCCCCAGTCTGCTTTCTGCCAGACAGCTGAGCCTCAATCCATGCTAGCACCTTGCCTTTGACACCATGGGGCCTGAATTACTCAGTGGCCTCCTGTATAGCACCGTGTGTATATCCTTCCCATATTAAACCTTCCAAAAAAAAATCACCTCGTACTTATTGAATTAAATTCCATTTACCATTGCTCTGCCCAATTTAACAGTCGATCAACACCAGACTGTAGCCTGAAACCATTCGCACCATCAAAACCACCACCAACTTTCATGTCATCTGCAAACGTACAACTTATACTTTCTACATTCTCATCCAAGTCATTAACAAACAACAAGGGTCCCCGCACCAATCCCTGTGATAAACCACGAGTCACGGGCTTCCAATCACAAAAACAACCTTCTACCATCACCCTTTGACTCTATTTTCAAGCTAATTGTGGATCCGGTTTACCAGCTTGCCTTGTATCCTACAGACCCTTATCTTTTGGACCAGTTAAGGCCTTACTGAAATCCATTAAATCACATAAACTGCATGACCTCATCAATTATCTATGCTCACCTTTTAAAACAAAACTTAGTTAGACAGGATCTCCCCGTAACAAATTTGTGCTGACTATCCCTAACCAAACCCTGCCTTGGGCCAAAAGGTACTGATTAATCCTGTCCCTCAGAATTCTTTCCCAGTAATTTCTTCACCACTGATGTCAGAGTAACTCATCTGTAATTACTGCCCTCCTTCAACAAAGGAACCTCATCAGCTATCCTTAGGTCATCTGATTTTTCACTAATAGTGAGAAAAGTATTAAATATATCCATCATGGCCCCAGCAATCTCTGCCTTTGCCTCGCATAGTATTTTATGCCCGCTAAAATATCTTATTTCCTCTTTATTAATTTTAACGTATTCAAGAGCATCACCCTGCCTAGTGAAATCCCCAGCTATGATGTCCTTCCTCCCTGACAATAAAGATGAGAAATATTAATTTAAAACCTAATCCACATCCACTGGTTCCATGCACAAGTTGCCCCTTTGGCCTCTAAGAGGTTCCAATCTTTCCCTAGTAAGCTTATTATAATAGTCATAGAGTACATAGAGATGTACAGCATGGAAACAGACCCTTCAGTCCAACCCGTCCATGCCGACCAGATATCCCAACCCAATCTAGTCCCACCTGCCAGCGCCCGGCCCATATCCCTCCAAACCCTTCCTATTCATATACCCATCCAAATGCCTCTTAAATGGTGCAATTATACCAGCCTACACCACATCCTCTGGCAGCTCATTCCATACATGTACCACCCTCTGCGTGGAAAAGTTGCCCCTTAGGTCTCTTTTATACCTTTCACCTCTCACCCTAAACCTATGCCCTCTACTTCTGGACTCCCCGACCCCAAGGAAAAGACTTTGTCTATTTATCCTATCCATGCCCCTCATAATTTTGTAAACCTCTATATGGTCACCCCTCAGCCTCAGATACTCCAGGGAAAACAGCCACACCCTGTACAAGCCTCTCTCTGTAGCTCAGATCCACCAACCCTGGCAACATCCTTGTAAATTTTTTCTGAACCCTTTCAAGTTGCACATCTTTTCGATAGGAAGGAGACCAGAAATGCACGCAATATTCCAACAGTGTCCTAACCAATGACCTGTACAGCCGCAACATGACCTCCCAACTCCTGTACTCAATACTCTGACCAATAAAGGAAAGCATACCAAACTCCTCCTTCACTATGCTACATACCTGCGACTCCACTTTCAAGGAGCTATGAACCTGCACTCCAAGGTCTCTATGTTCACCAACACTCCCTAGGACCTTACCATTAAGTGTACAAGTCCTGCTAAGATTTGCTTTCCCAAATTACAACAGCACTTCGCATTTATCTAAATTAAACTCCATCTGCCACTTCTCAGCCCATTGGCCCATCTGGTCCAGATCCTGTTGTAATCTGAGGTAATCCTCTTCGCTGTCCACTACACCTCCAATTTTGGTGTCACCTGCAAACTTACTAACTGTGCCTCTTAGGCTCGCATCCAGATCATTTATATAAATGACAAAATGTAGAGGACCCAGCACCGATCCTTGTGGCACTCCACCGGTCACAGGCCTCCAATCTGAAAAACAACCCCCCACCACCACCCTCTGCTTTCTACCTTTGAGCCAGTTCTGTATCCCAAATGGCTAGTTCCCCCTGTATTCCATGAGATCTAACCTTGCTAATCAGTTTCCCATGGGGAACCTTGTCGAACGCCTTACTGAAGTCCATACAGATCACATCTACTGCTCTGCCTTCATCAATCCTCTTTGTTACTTTTTCAAAAAACTCAATCATGTTTCAAAGACATGATTTCCCACGCACAAAGCCCTATTGACTATCCCTAATCAATCCTTGCCTTTCTAAATACATGTACATCGTGTCCGTCAGGATTCCCTCAGCAATTTGCCCATCACCGAGGTCAGGCTCACTGGTCTATAATTCCCTGGTTTGTCTTTACCGCCCTTCTTAAACAGTGGCAGGTTTGCCAACTCCAGTCTTCCTGCACCTCACCTGTGACTATCAATGATACAAATATCTCAGCAAGAGGCCCAACCATCACTTCTCTAGCTTCCCACAGAGTTCTCAGGAACACCTGATCAGGTCGTGGGGATTTATCTACCTTTACCCGTTTCAAGACATCCAGCACTTCCTCCTCTGTAATCTGGACATTTTGCAAGATGTCACCATTCTTTTTCCTACACTCGATATCTTCCATATCCTTTTCCACAAGAAATACTGATGCAAAATATTCATTTAGTATCTCCCCCATTTTCTGTGGCTCCACACAATGGCCGCCTTGCTGATCCTTCAGGGGCCCTATTCTCTCCCTAGTTACCCTTTTGTCCTTAATGTATTTGTAAAAACCCTTTGCATTCTCCTTATTTCTATTTGCCAAAGCTATCTCATGTCCCCTTTTTGCCCTCCTGATTTCCCTCTTAAGTATACTTCTATTTCTTTTTTACTCTTCTAAGGAATCACTTGATCTATCCTGTCTATACCTTACATATGCTTCCTTCTTTTTCTTAACCAAACCCTCAATTTCTTTAGTCATCCTGCATTCCCTATAACTACCAGCCTTTCCTTTCACCCTGACAGAAATATACTTTCTCTGGATTCTTGTTATCTCATTTCTGAAGCCTTCCCATTTTCCAGCCGTCCCTTTATCTGTGAACATCTGCCTCCAATCAGCTTTCGAAAGTTCTTGCCTAATACCGTCAAAATTGACCTTTCTCCAATTTAGAACTTCAACTCTTAGATCTGGTCTATCCTTTTCCATCACTATTTTAAAACTAATAGAATTATGGTCGCTGGCCCCAAAGTGCTCCCGCACTGACACCTCAAGTTACCTGCCCTACCTTATTTCCCAAGAGTAAGTCAAGTTTTGCACCTTCTCACATACTGAATCAGAAAATTGTCCTGTACGCACTGAACAAATTCCTCTCCATCTAAACCTTTAACACTATGGCAGTCCCAGTCTATGTTTGGAAAGTTAAAATCCCATACCATAACCACCCTATTACTCTGAGAGATAGCGGAGATCTCCTTACAAGTTTGTTTCTCAATTTCCCTCTTACTATTAGAGGGTCTATAATACAATCCCAATAAGGTAGATCATCCTTTTCTTATTTCTCAGTTCCACCCAAATAACTTCCCTGGATATATTTCTGGGAATATCCTCCCTCAGCACAATTGTAATGCTATCCCTTATCAAAAATGCCACTCCCCCTCCTCTCTTGCCTCCCTTTCTATCCTTCCTGTAGCATTTCTGTCCTGGAACATTAAGCTGCCAGTCCTGCCCATCTCTGAGCCATGTTTCTGTAACTGCTATGATATCCCAGTCCCATGTTCCTAACCATACCCTGAGTTCATCTGCCTTCCCTGTTCGGCCCTTTACATTGAAATAAATGCAGTTTAATTTATTAGTCCTATCTTGTCCCTGCCTGCCCTGACTGTTTTGACTCACTTCTGTTCTCAACTATACCAGTCTCAGATTGATCTCTTTCCTTCTTTGGGTTGGTGATATCATTTCCAGTTCTTTTTCTCAGGGTGTGGTAGACGGGGTCTAACTCAATGTGTTTGTTGACAGAGTTCCAGTTGGAATGCCATGCTTCTAGGAATTCTCGTGCTGTCTCTGTTTGGCTTACAGGGAGCCACCACCACTCCCAAACCCCTCCCAAGCCAATCTCCCTAACCCTGCATTTACCATGGCTAATCCACTTAGCCAACACATGCCTAGACATTACAAGGCAATTATAAAATGGTCAATCCACCCAAGTGTGGACTGTGTGGAGCCCGCAGTGCTAACCACTGACCCACCCTGTACTCTCACTGTCCATATCTTCAGGTCAGAAAATAAAACTTGGTACAACTAAAAGAACAACCAATTTAGGAAATACAAGACAGTAAACAACATTTAGTCGCAAAACAATCAAATTAACAGCATTAAAGGCCAACCTTCATCTCGGTTCTGTAGCAGCTGTGACTGGTTGTTGTCTGATCCTCCGTCTTCTTGTTGCTTCTGCTTAATTCTTAGAAATAGAGCTTTTTGTTTGGCTGGGAGAAAGTCTGGAACACTAACAGTCGGCTTACGACCTGCTGAACTGCTGGCATCCGATTCAGTGTCACTATCTCTAGAATCATCTGTGCCCAAGTAAGACTGATGGTCTCTCTGTTCAGATGTCAAACTTGATACTCCATCTGCATATTTAAGACACAAAATAAAACAAACTTGCTCTTTAACCCAACAAGACATTAATGGTTACAAATTAGATGTAACAAGGAAATTGCGAAGCCATATCATTTTATTTCAATTTACATTTGTCTTGGCCTGGTACAGGTACAGAACCATTTCCTGTTATTTACCATTTCGTAATTGAACAGGATTAGGCCACTCAATACTGATCTAATACGCCAATGCCTTTTAACCATCCTATCCCCCATAACTCAATGTCACTGACTATCAGAAATCCATCAATCACTTAAATATACTCAAAAACTAAGCTGCCAAATCCTCCATGGTAGACAATTTACTAAGTTCACAAGCCTAAGTAAAAGACTTCCTCATCTATAGACTCTTCAATCAGGAGCAATATTTTACATGCAGCGTCCCTGTCTATTCCTTTCAGTATTCTTTAAGTTTCAACAAGATCACTTTTCACTCTTTGAAAATGCTGGAGAAAAGACTTTTCTCAACTGCCCCTCACAGGACAGTGCCACTATCCTGGGAATAAGTCTGGTGAACCTTAGTTGCACTCCCACTACAGCAACAGATCTTGCCTGAGACAAAGAGAGCAAAATTGCACCAAGTTCTCCAAGTGCAGTCTAACAAAGCTCTTGTATAATGGAAGCAAGACTTCACTACTCCTGTACTCAAATTCTCTTGCAATAAATACTAACATCCATTAGCCTTTCTAATAGCTTGCTGTATCTGAATGTTAGCCTTTAACAATTTATCAACAAGTTCATCCTCTCTACACATACTTTTTCCAAGCTCATTATTTTACAAATGCTCTGCACACTAGTTTCTCCTATCAAACTCACATTTATAAATCCATACTGATTATCCTTAATTAAATCATTATAGAATCATTAAATAGTACCTCTACAATGCAGGAAAAGGCCATTCAGTCAACTGATTATGCTCTGACCCTCTGAAGAACATCCCATCCAGATCTTGCCCCCACCTTATCCCCGCAATCGTGCACTTACCATGGCTAATCCACTTAACCTGCACATCTTTGGACCGTGGGAGGAAACTGGAGCACCTGGCAGAATCCCATGCAGACACCTGGAAAATGTGCAAACTCCCTACAGTCATCCAAGAGTGGAATCGAAACAGGGTCCCTGGTACTTTGAGGCAAAAATGCTAACCACTGTCCCACATGCCCATTTTCTTAATCCTTTAAAAAGGTTTCCAATATTTCCCTACTACTGATGTAAGGCTATCAAGGTCTACAGTTCCCTGCTTTCTCTATCTTCACTTCTTAAATAGTGGGATGATATTTGCTATCTTCTTATCCATGGAGATCATTCCAGAATCTGAAGAATTTTAGAAGATAATGACCAATGCATTGACTCCCTCTAAGAGATGTGTCAGACTGATGAGAGTTAAACTGCTTGCCTACTTGATTGGAATGTAAAATCCTAGTCAGGATTCCTAATTCACAACTTGGGAATTACAAGCAAGTAGTCTCTCTGGTTTGGTACAGCATTGTATGTCACAATGCACAAATATCCAATAAAACATCTTACTGCAATGCTGCAGCAATCTTGTATGCAGGTCAAATTAAGTACATTCCTACCAAAAAAAACCTTGGGCTCATCTGCTTCATGCTGTTTTTCTACCACTACTCCTCATCTAAATTTACCAGCATTGCCTTTTATTATTTTCTCTGACATAAAGCAGGCTTCATTCAACATTGTAGACCATTAATTCCACTCACTTGAAAGTATTTACTACATCAATGGATAATGGGAATGTTTCCCAACTGTATGGTGGGAACTGGATTAGTTTTAGTTGAAGAGTAATTTAAAAATGAAAATGCATATTTTGATGTTGAACACGTGCCTGAGCGTTAAATGTGACATACTGTTCCTTTAAACAACATCTTTAAACAAGTTGGTTTAATTGAGTGATAATCATACCATACCTCCCATATGGTTTTCTTGCTCCAAATTCTGCACTGCTTTCTGTGAGTAATAAGAGTTATAGAAGTCCACTGGATTTTGGATTTGCTGGAACGTGATGTCTTGCTGATATGAACCATCTTGTGGCATTTGTTGAGATGCATCAACTGTGAATTGTGGGTGTGCCTGATTTTGAGGGGGCAGCATCTGATGATCCATAGGCATGTTCACCATACCTCCCTGAAATCCCATCTGACCTGGAGATTCATTTGGGCCTGCATTCATTGGTGGACCTGGAAATCCTGGAGGTGGTGGTAAACCAGGATGCCCTGGAGGAACTGACGTTCCAGGCTGGCCTTGTAATACTTGTTGTCCAGGTAAGCCTGGAGGCATGCCTGGCCCAGGCAGACCATGTGGAACTGGCATACTATGTGGAGGACAAGGAGGACCAAAACCACCAGGAGGCTCTGAAGGTCCACTGGGTCCTGGAGGCATCATGTTTTGTTCTGGACCTGGACCTGCTCCAAACATCTGAGGCGGAGGTGGTAACTGGTTTTCTTCAAATGGTGGGTGCGGAGGTGACGGGGAGTCACAAAACTGTGGCCTGTCAAAAAGCAAATGATTAATGAAAAACAGATAGAAAGCCATCTCTTTTTCTGAATCAACCAGTGACACAATTTAATGTACCAGTTAATGTCCTTACTTCTCCACACCCTTCAAAACCAGCTCAATTATATTTTTCAAACACCATCATTATTCTAAGCAGAATTCAATCAAATCTACAATTAATGCCTCAAGATCTGTTCTGTGAAAGTTTCTGTTTTGTCCCAATTCCTTAGAGGTCATCACCTCCAGGTGAGTAAATCTTGCATTCCCAATCCTTAATTCTATTCTGTATCTGAGTGGTTGACCATGGTATCGTTTTTGACCACAGATGATCAAACTGTAAAAAGTATAAGCCCATGAATGAAAGCCTGTTTTCTGTATTATTGTAATAACTTCAGATTGAAATAGGAAAGCTATTCAATTTCCCACATATAAACCTCAATTATCCAAATATCGGATTATCCGAAGATGATCTCAAGGTCCCAATGGAAACATCAGGTCAAAGAACTCTTTCAACCCTGATTGCGTCTTCTGTTTACAGGTACAATGATTAAAAACGAACTCGGCTAATTGAAATGCTGCCGAGAACAGTCCTGGACAGTCCAAGCATAGTCTCTAAATGACTGACCTCCCGCCCTCTCTCTCCCCCACGCTTTCCCTGTAGTTCTACACGGGGGTGTACCCTAAACCCCACCCTTCCCCATTGTACCGGGGGGGGGGGGGGGTGGTTGGGAGGAGGACAGAGTGTCAGTTGGGGGTGGGAGCAGACGGGGTTGGAGTGGGCAGGGGCGGGTCTCACAAGCAGTGTGCTTTTGCCTAGTCTCCTGAACGGGGAGCAGACTCCCCAGAAAACTCCAAGTCTCAATTAACCGAATCATCAATTATCTGAACGAAATAGTGCCCGCCCATCTTGTTTGGATAATCAAGGTTCCTCTGTATATGTAGATTTCTTGTTTTCCTATAAAAGGAAAACAACTCCAACTCCAAACTGCTAATCCTAAGTGGCTTATCCATTAATACAACTGGCATTGACAGCATTTGTTGTTCTGAAGTAATGTACAACTTATTAAAATTTGTGAAATCTTTGTGGTCATTTAAGATAGCTTCGTAAAATCAAAGTGTCCACTTTGGAATAACACCTGCATGATTTTTTTTTCAAACATTTTCTGAACAAAACAATAGGTTAAGAGAACTGTAAAACACTCTGATGTTCTGGATTTTAAGAAAATGAATTTAAAATGTCCACAAATTTCAAATTACTATGATTTTACAATAGACCCCTCTCATATTTGTAGAAATCAATCGGAAAATTGGCATTTAACTTAAAACACTGATTCTTTATACAGAATATCAATACTTTCGACACCTTTACCCCAAAATGAAGACAAATAAGCCACCTAGAAAATAAGCTTAATATTTGTACTCCATTGTGCACGATACAAAATGAGTTTAGTCTGGGCTTATACACAGATGCAGACTTGACCTGTTGGCTCAAATGTAAACTGGACTGAGACTTGCTAGAATTTCACTTCAGTTAGGATAGCCTCAACTCTAGATCAGAAATAGGCTGCACCTAACCAAGCTCAGCACAAACTGAAATCTCTTTCCACTGAAAACAGCTGTGGGTGCAAATGGATCCATATTGAGTCTAAGTCAGATAATGTACATTCTAGAACTGGGAGTAATCAAGAAAACCATTGACATATGTATAAATAACTAGCAGTACAATATTATATATCTATTCAAATCAGAAAGGACTGTACAAGAGCAACATACAAATACTAGCTATTTTACTGAATTTACTTTGAATGGTATCCGTAATCCATCAAATTAATGTCCGATTACTGGCTTTTATTCAAATAGTACACAGGCAAATCAACATACCTTCGTCCCATCTTGTGAACAAAAACACTCGTTGGCTGTACAACAATATCAAATATAGAGGGAATCTTCCGCCCAGGTGAAGTTGGTTGCGGTTGGTTGTTAGGAGGACCCACTGGCATTGGACCAGGATAGTTTGGTGGTTGTGGAGGAGTCGGTAATAATCCAACCCCTGGAGGCGGCTTTGGAAGAGGAGCAATACCTTGTTTCCTAAGTTCTTCAACTTCAAGTTTATCATCGTCTTCATGATACACATACTCATAATCATATTCGCAATTATCAAAATCATTGGTACTGTTATGATCATTGTTATTGTCGTAATTTATATTTTCATTGTTCAGCACCTGATTAAAAAAAATGACAATTTGTGAAACAGACATGGGTTTAATAAAAAAAATTGCAAAATTTATGAAAGCAAACATTGTTATTCACAAAGTAAATGTTTTTGTACGGTCCAAGTTTACACTTTTAGTGAAAGCATTTATTCACTTAATCACTCGATAAAACTAACCCACAATATTTATACAAACAATTCACACCCAATTAACGATTAATTAATACCACCTCCCATTTACTCATGCCAATAGGTCTCGAATGTCATATTAGATGATAACAGGCACAAGTTTCAAAGTTTAGGACTTGAATTTATTTAAACCTTTGGCTAGGTTAAAGTAAAATACATCCACAACTGAACACACTATTTAACTGTTGGCAATACAAATGGAAAATTACCATTACTTGATAAGTTAATAATACTCTCAGGAAATATTTGAAATGGACACACAAAGAAAGAATCAATAGCATCAATTTTCGAAGGCAAAATAAACTTGTGATGTGATTACAAAGACACAAATCTAACTCTCAATCTTATTAAAAATGATAAAACAAAATTCATGTTTCTTTATGTCCAACATCTCCCTTAAGTGATGGTTCTTTAAAAATCTTAAAATAAGCTTCAGAACAACTCAAACAGAAGAAACAACACATCTGACTTTACAGTATACTAAATTCGCTCTGAGAACAATCTCGCTATTGACACTCACCACAAACTGTGGTTGGGCACTGAAATAGGAAATGACAAAGATCCTGATGTCAACTTTACATCACCAGCATTACACGTGTTAAGATTAGCTAATACAGTACAGATCAGCAAACAACCCTAGTTATATATGAGACATAATATGATGCATTTTACCCCACAGACTTCAATATAGCTATATATGATATAAATGTTTTAAATTGCATGCAGTTGTTGACAAACCTTGTCTAATAGCTCCCTTGTTTCTTCAGTAAGTGGAGCATGAGAGAATTTGCAGTTATCTCCTTGATAGCACTTTGCTCCTGTGTGGTAGAACTTGCATGGATATTCACGTATAAGTATATTAAGGAATGTAAATATTAAAAAATTTAAAAAGAACAAAGTAGTCCATGGGAAATAATGTTCAGAAAGTTCACAAAATATAAGGTGCATATGTATGTTTTCCCATTAACAATTATTTAATGATTAACATTGCGATATTACAATCTCCATGGAGAACTTCACCATTCAAAAAGACAAAATTTTACCAGAGAATTTTCCAATATTTACATAATTTTTTTTAAACTGTAGATTTCAAAACAAAGCAAACAGTACCGTGTTTATTAAATCTTAAGACAAACAATCCTGTTCAACTTCCTTATCACCTCAAAACAAAAAGCCCCTTTATGTTTTCATAGCATCCCTACAGTGTGGAAACAGGCCATTTGACCCAACAAGTCCACAATGACCCTCTGAAAAGTAACTCATCCAGACCCATTCCCGTACCCTATTACTCTACGTTTCCCCTAACTAATGCACCTAATGGCCAACTCACCTAACCTGCACATCTTTGTACACGTGGGAAGAATCCACACAGACACAGGGAGGATGTGCAAACTCCACACAGACACGGGGAGAATGTGCAAACTCCACAGTCGCCCAAGGTTGGAATCGAACCTGGGTCCCTGGTGAGGCAGCAGTGCTAACCACTGAGCTACCGTTCCACCATCTTTAAGAGATTCCTTTAGGGACCAACTGAAAGGTATATAGAGCTCCCCAGAAGAATTCATTGCTTTCACATCAGTGTTCCATCTTCTCTGAGCAACAAGATTTTATGGCTAAGAAACTCTCCAACTTTCTTTTAAGACCTCATAGCTGATAACTGCTCAGCTCAAGGACTGGATTCACTTGCCTTTTTGCTTCATGACTTAATCAGAGACACACCCAATTCTTAATGGCTTCTGTAGTCCTATCCCCAAGGGTTGTTCACAGCATATGCATTATTTCTGTGGCTGACTGCTTCAAAGCTAACTGCAGGTGGCCTTTTCATGGAGAGAAACACTCATAAATTAAAACAGAGGACCTTTCCTTAACTTCCACAGTTCACCTTCATGGCAATGTGGTATAGTTTGGGAGGGTCCAAACAGAAATGTAAACTAATTACCGCTTGCCTTCAAAATTATTCTTTGATTCAGTGTCTGAAATGAACATATCCCCTGCTATATTTATATTCTTTCAAGGTATGAAAGTATCACCAGTAATGCTAGCGTTTGTTGCCGATCCCGAACTGCCCTTGAATTGAGTGGTTTGTTAAACTGTTTGAAAAATCAGTGAAGATATCAACCACATCAGAGAGGCTGGAGTCACACATAAGCCAGACCAGATACAGATTCCCTTCCCAAAAGTAAAAGTGAGTAAGATTTTTTTTCATGAAAACTGACAATGGCTTCATGGTTACTAAGATAAATTCCTGATATAGTGATCAAATTTTATTACCACCATATGTCATGGGAATTCAACCCACACCCCTAGAACAATAGTCTGGATTTCTGTATTATCAGTCCAGTGACATTAAATATTAACATCACGAGAAAGGATCACTGGACCTGCTAAGCTTTTCTAGCAACTTCTGTTTTTGTTTATCATCATGTCACTTTCTTCACAGATGATTATGGATATAACTGGCAATCAAGATCCTCTGCGCCCAGACCGCTATCCCGCCACCGCCACCTCACCACCACCCCAGTTACAAAGCTGCTCTTAGCTTATTTTAAATCTGACTACATGAATAATTCAAATCTCTTACTGAGACAACTGTAAACTCTAGCAAAAACCTTAAAATAGATTATGCAAGTTTTCTTACTATCTACCATGACCGCCATGAATAAAGGTATTTAATCAAGTCAGCTTTTATCGCTTCTCTTTCAGTTTAGATGTTGACCAGTTTCTCAAACAAATGTTAAGACTACCTGAGAGGAGCAGAAGGCCATTCATCCCATCAATTCGATTCAATAAGATCATGGCTGATGTGATCCTCAAACTCCATGCCATTCGACGAATACCTGGACTTACTTCTTCAAAAAGGTAGTAGAAGCAAAGTTCTTGAATATTTTTAAAATAATGACAGACAGATTTTTGACTAATAAAGAGGTAAAAAATTAGCAGGGTAGGCAGAAGCGTGGAGTATAGTCAGATTAACAATGATCTTACTGAATTGCAGAGAATGCTCAAAGGCCCAAGTGGTCTACTTCTGTACCTAATTTGTTTTTCTGAACATTAATGTTTCTGCATATAAAGGCTACATTAAATGTTTGCATTAGCCTCCAAAATGTACAGGTAATCAAGAAATCACTAGTTTGAATTATTTTCAGTGCAGACATCAAGATATCATTGAGGTTCATTTGAAGCAACAATTTAAACAATTCAATAGTATGAGACTCAGCAATGAGACAAACATCAAAGAAGGGGATCAGCCTATAAAAACAAAGGTCTAATGAAAGCCAAAATTAGAGAATGCAATATTTCTACACATACATATATAACTAATAAAGAAAAAGGATATCATGCATGAAAATGCAGTTATCTCCTTTGGTACAAAACCCATTTAGGTAGAATTTGCAGATGTCCTTCTTCTTCTGTATGACAACATCATGACTATATCTGCATTGGTCCCCCTAAAAAAAGTACACTCCATTTGCAAATCAAAGATGGCAAATCTGGTGCTAAAAAATACAATACTTTTGAGAATGTTTTCACAAATTGCAATTCCTAGACTCTTCCCAGGAATGTAAAAAGAAATAGACTTAATTACCACTTTGGTGAAAGTATCAAGTAACAATAGTAACTTTATAGGTGTTAACCCACTCTCAGTTAACCCGTTCTCAGCTTTAGAAACTGACTAGTGTGTGGACATCTGATTTGCGCAGGTATGTCTATGTGTGCAATCCTCTCTGTAGGTTTCTGTGTAAACATTGATGCGTGAATAAACTAAAGATTTATGTATCAGAGTATAAAGTGATAATAAAATTCTGTTCTACAATAAAATAATGATTGACACATGCCTCATTCTGTATCAACATACTCCTCCTCACTTCATACAAATTAATTACAGCATTAAATAGATATGTGTTAAATAGTGGTAAACTAGAAATGTCAGAATCCAAGAAATGAAACCACATTTTTGGTGAACTTGCATAGTGGTGGAGACAGAGTCATAGAATCTACACAGAAGCCGAGCCCACTTTCATAAGGTCTCACGTGAAATGCTATTTTAAAACCATTTTATTGACAACTAATTCAACAATATCAGGAGCTAGCATATAGCAAAGTTATGTGCTTTCAGAGTTAGAGTTGGAGCTGAGGCCAACGGGGGAGTCAGAGTAAAGTTGAACTGGGCCTAGAAACAGCACGACTGACTACACTTGGACAATGAGATGCCCAATGAGATTGAATTTGCTTGATATATCGATTCCTGTTATATTCAAACTCCACAGTAAATTGTTTTTGCCTGAACAAGGAGTATTGTATCTTGGCATTTTCAAGAATGTCTAATGGACATCATATATGTTTTGTTTCTAAGTCAGCAAAGGCAGGTTGCTAATTGTTTGCTAAATGTTCAATGTATGTCTAAACTCAAAGTTTCAGTTCACCAACAGAAATTCAACTTGCATGAACAAACAGTCTGAAAATGTCAACTACCCACAATCCACATTCACAATCCCAACTAGGGTGGATGAGGTGGGAATGCAATGCAATGGGAGAGGAAAAATGGAAACGGAAAAAAAATTCTGTATTACATTTAATTACACTCCCATCTGATGCATCCCAGTACCTAACTTTAGATGATTAAGATAACATGATAGATACAAATTTTAGAACAGAAAACCTACCCTAGTACAGCGTCCCTCCAGAAAATACTTGCAAATGCCTCCTTTTCTAATCTTTTCACCGTGGAATGAAAAGTCTTGACATTTCTTTTTCTTCCGAGGAAAATTTGTATTTCCATAACCATCCTGCTAGATAGAGTATTTATATCAGTAAATTTGCTTGAATAAAAAAAAACATTTTTACGGGTCTGCTTAACTGATAGTTCAATGCTATTAAATACAGCTTTGTAAAATTCTTAGAATTGGTGATGCATTAGCGTATAATTCACGTTCCTAATCATTTAGTCCCAAAGTTGTCCCTACCCAAAGTGTCCATTTAAAGAAAAAAATATTAGGAATAAATAAAATCATTTCTACAATGCAAACTTATTAATAATGTCACGAAGCTTGCATTTACATATGGCATACATATTAATGATTACATCAATGATTACAAGAGAAGAGGATGTTCCAAAGCAGCAGTAAAAGAGGCAACAACAGTGATATTAACTGGATGAAAATTAAGTATATAAAAGAATGGCAGTCCCCAAAGGATAAAAATTACCTGGTCCACATATCTGGGTTACCGAGTAAAGTAAGTGTGGACACAACTCTTGTCCTTGGATAAAAGACCAAGAGGTATGTCTCCTGTTGATGCAATGCATTAAGTGTGGTCCATAGCAGTCTCTCAGTATGTCACCACTTGCTTTCAGCGCTAACTATTAGCAATTACTTGGTTGCACAGAACTTAGGCATTGCAAAAAGAGGCAAGAAAAGTTGAAGCCTTTTGTCTTGCACTCATCAGGACTACAGTACAAGAAACAAACTTGAAAATACGCATACACAGCTTGAGAAGAGGGTGCTAATTGTTGCAGTAACATGCAATAAGCTATATATGTTATACATAGAACCTTTTCAAACGCAATCAACATCTAGGTGCTCTCAGAACTGCCAGAATAAAGTCTCAACATTCAGAACTACACCAATAAGTATTGGAGGAAGCTTAAGTTATTAAATCTGCTGCTGAATCCAGGGATGCTAAAGAGCTACACAAAGGAACCATGGTAGCAACAGGTCCTGCAGCAAACAAATCAACCCCACCAAGTCAAAGACAAGGATGATTATCACTGAACCTAGCAAAAAGATGAAAAGGTGGTTACAGCATTCTCTTCTGCTTTATAGAATGGAGAAAAATGCCACTGAAGAAACTATCAACAACATTCTTGACTTTCCTGGAGGAGCTAGACATTAAGCCCACCACAGAAGAGTTCAACCATTTAAGTGACCAGTGTTAAAGTCCCAGGGAATGATAGTAATTCATCTGAAGTCATCAGAAGTCAAAAACCAGGACTGCTACAGCATCCCCACACTATTTTGTCTCTCCACTAGAAAGAAAAATATGTGCATTGTGATATCCGTGATGCAAAAGGCACTTGTACAACAAAAAAAGAACTGCAGTGACCGCAATAATTGCCAAAGCATTTCTTGTCAAGTATTGTAGGAAAGATTTTTGCTCCTGTTGCAAGGAGCAAATTACAGTTGCTGAAATAATGCATTGTGTTCCAGGTCTGAGTACGATTTCAGAACTGACAATTAAACATTTTTATCATTTTAGTATTTACAGAAGTGGTGCCTCAAAATAGCACATATTATCTGTCTTGGTAAACCTGACTAAGATCTTCTACCCCATCAGCAGACAGACTCTTTAAATGACTGAAAAGTAACTAGTTTGCCTAGATTCCTGAGTGTTACTCCCTCCCTCCACAACAACATGCACAGTTCCTTCACTTACAATGGAGCATCATGTGAAGCTTTCAAAATCAACAATGGGGTAAAGTAAGGGTGGAATCCTGGTGCCAAGTCACTTTGACATGTTTCTCTCCTTGCTGCTATTGCTGGAACTCAAATTAGTGTATCTACCTGCATGCCAAAGCTAAGGTCAGTTATTCAACTTGGCAACACTACACGCTAAGACCAAAGTGCGTAATGTCCTAATCTAGGAATCCCAACTTTGCTAATCGTAGGATCCCCGGTGTAGAAGCAGGCCATTAGGCCCACCAAGTTCACATCGACCCTCTGAAGAGCATCCAGCCAGACTCTATCCCTGTAACTTTATTTCCCATGTCTAATCCATCTAGTCTGCACATCCCTGAAAACTATGCGCAATTTAACAAGGCCAATCCATCTAAACTGCACTTCCCTGGACTGTGGGTGGAAAGCAGAGCACCCGGAGGAAACCCACACAGACAGAGGGGTACAAACTCTACAAAGACAGTTGCCCAAGGGCTGGAATCCAACCTAGGTCCCCGACACTGAGGCAACAATGCTTACCACTGTGCCATGTGCTATACTGAAGTTCACGTGCAAATGTTCCCAGAATAAAATTTTACAAGGGGCTTGGACTAACAATCACCATTGGGAAGATGAAATGTTATAGCCAAGATGTAGGGGCTCCACCTTCCAGTAATATTGATAATCTCACTCTGGAGGTGTCATCAGCTTCACCATCGCTCAACAATAACCAGCAACCTGCCCCTTGATGCCAGTATCAACACCAGGATTGATCAAGGCTGTAATTAACTTGACGAGTATGAAATAACAAGGAAGCTAACCACAAATATAAACCTCCACATTTACTGGGCCTTTTACTCTTCTTGATAGTGATGAAGCATGGCAAATTCTGTAAGCCATGAAAGAAGCCAGTTTCACTTCTACTTGCCCAAACTATACTAGCTATCTCCTAGCAAGACTGAGTGTCAAATATAACACCATACTCAATGCAATGATCTCCAGCATGCTTACCCTAGAGTTAGCAATGATTCTGTTGGTTTGATCAAATGAACTAAATGGATAACAAGGCAAGGCATACTTGCATACGGAGACTTGGGATAGACAATGTGATGCCAGGATTTATAAGGTGCTGTTGTTGAAGCAGCTGTGGTCAATTGCTGCAATGCATCTGTAGACATTGAGGACACTATGTCAGTGGTAGAAGGTGCACATTATTGATTTGGAGTTGGAGTGCTGATCAGGCCAGCTGCTTTGTCCTGGATGTTAAATTTCTTGAGTCATACATGCAGGTAAGTGAAGCATGTTCCATCACACTCCTCACTTGTATAAAAGCAAAGTACTGTGGATGCTAGAAATCTGGAATAAAAACAGTGCTGGAAAAATGTTTGCTTGAGAATTTCAAAATCAACAACCTTGAAGTAAACAAAGTTGATTACACCTGCGGTTGTAAAAGAAAGCTATTACACGATTGTGGGAAAACAGCAGTGAAGTAAGGATAATATTGAATATTGAAGAGCCAATATAGCCAGGATGTGCAAATAGCCTCTGTCGATGATGTATCATACCATGCTTCAAAGGGACGTGCAAATAGACTTTTTCCAAATGAACAACGTTGTATTTGTTTTTCAATTTTTGGCAGATAATTGAAAATGGTTACATGTTTACCATCCAGGAATTCTGAACGAAGTTTTGGAATTAATTCAAGCTTTTATAATGCCAAATATTTAAGATAAAGGGCAGATTGAAATATTTATGAAGTGGTACTACACCAAAGAAATTTAGATAATGCAATTAAAACAAAATACAAAGGTGTTTCAACCACTAAATTATTGTTTAGAGAATATAAATTATAATTAATAAATAGTAGTACTGATGGCTAACTTCATATTTTATTTAAGTCTAATACAGGTTGTTCTGCTATAACATGGCAGTTATGTTCCTCCACAACCTTGCGTTGTAGAAAATCACTGGACCTTTTCAGTAGAAAGTTGTTATCCAAACAACATCCACAATTGGTTCATCGAGTTACAGCCAATTCGCGCTGACCAAAGAAACGTTCTAGCAGAACGACCTATAGTTCTGATCAGTTAACACATTAAATTTTGTACCATCTTTAATATCATTTCACACTGCAAAACCATGCCACAACCTGTCCTTCTAATAGTTTTCCTTTGAGAAAAGCTCATTTACGTCTCGTGCAAAGATTAGTATAAATCTTAAAATTGCAATAAAGGTGTATAATATAAAGGAGAATAAAGGAACAGCACAATGCACAACAAATAGCATCATAGCTCTCAAACTGTATGATTTTTAACTGCCTGATATTGGAGACTATTCTATTACATTTTGCAGAACAATGTAACTTCCATTCAGTTCAGGTTCCAGTGACAGAACACAATGTCGTAATTTAATACATTATGGCAAAGGATGTCACAACATAGGTTAGCAACTATCTTTTTTCTTTACCTCATCAGAAGCATCCATCATACCACCATCAGCTCCTCTTCCAGGTCCCCATATCTTGCGCTTCTGTTTTGGTTGTCCTCTCATACCACGGCCCCGACCAATTCCTCTACCTCTACCTTTCTGCATAATACCTGGAACAATTTCACATCAAATTAAATTTCTAAGTTTCTTTTGTACCCTCAAATCATACATGCCTTTATCAATCTAAAACTATATATTATAAAACTCATGCCACCAGCCTTTAAGAGTTTTCCTTTTTATGGGAAACAGATTACAGGTAAATTTCTCCTAGCAGGAAGTAGACAAATTGGAGCAAGAAATCACAGCTCTGACTCACCATTTTTCAGTTCTAGTGCATCGTTGCAAATTAGTTCTACCTTAAGATACTGACGTCTGATACTTAATATTCTTAAGATTAAAATGACAGATTCATGGAATGAAAGCTTCTTCTATTTGTTAGACTACAGAAGTTCAACATGAAGTAGTCCAGACATTGTATACGAATTGTTAATCAAGATGGCAAAGACCAAAACATCTCCAAATTTATAGGTTGCCAATTTTACACAATGAAACCAAATGGACATTGTTGCGCTAAGTAAGGGAAAACTAGACAGTCATCTTAGAATTAGGAGAAATAAACAGGCCAGATATACTTTGCATTAACTGATACTGCAGCTGACCTCAGAATATTTCAATGCAGAGACTCAGTGTAAGATGCTCAGTTTCCCAAAAGCAAATGTTTCATCACCTCAAATGAACAACAAATTCAATAAGATTCTTCAAACCCTTGATGACTTGTTTAATTCAGGCAATCTGTGTACTATTTAAAACCATATCAAGAAGCTACATTGCATCAGCATTCTGGAATGTAAGGAAATATGCAAATACTCCCATTGTAACATGCACAGTGAGGACTCCAATCTCAAGTTAAGGTCTAGCATCTTTCAACAATTATCTGGAGAATTTGGAATAGATTATGTGCTCATATTCCTCCCCCTGCACTACTTCCTTGCCCTCTCCTCAACCCTGCAACTCACATAGGAATAGGAGTAGACCATTCAGCCTTTGAGCCTGTTCCACCATTAAATGGGGTTATTGCTGATCTGTGGCCCAATTCCACATACCTACCTTTGATTGCTATCCCTTAAGACCGTTGCTTAACAGAAATTTAGTTATCGCAGTTTTAAAATTAAAAAGTGATCCAGTATCAACTACTGTTTGTGGAAAGGAGTTCCAAACATCTACCACCCTTTGTGTGTAGAAAGGTTTCCCAACATCTCTCCTGAACAGTCTGGCCCAAATTCTCTGGCTATGCTTCCTAATTCTATAATCCCCAACCAGTGCAAATATTTATTTCTATTAATCTTGTCTTCTCCTGTTAATATCTTGAATACTTCAATCAGGTCAGACCATTGTAAGAGTTGGGACATCATGTTGTAGTTGTACAGGATTTTGAGAGGCCACTTTTATAGTACTGTGTAGAGTTATGGTCACCCTGCTATGGCAAGGATATTATTAAGTTGTAAAGGATGCAGGAAAAAAACAAGATTTTGTCAGGACTGGAGGGTTTGAGTGCTAAGGAGAGGCTGAACTTTCTTCATTGGAGGCAGGACGTTGAGGGATGACCTTATAGATGCTTAGAAAATCATGAGACATGAAGATAAGGTGAAAAGCAAAATATCTTTCTCCTTGGGTATGGGGGGTCAAAACTAGAAGGCATATTTTTAAGAGGTGAAAGATTTAAAAGGGATCTGAGGAGCAACTTTCTCCACGGAGAGGATGCGTGGAATCAACTGCCAGAAAATGGTAGATACAGGTAGTTACAACATTTGGATGGGTAGATGAATAGGAAAGGTTTAGAGGGATATGGGCTAAATGCAGGCAAATGGGGCTGGTTTAATTTTGCAAATTTGGTCGGCATGGACCAGTTGGACCAAAAGGTCTGCTGCCGTGCTGTATGACTCAATAGCTTGTACACCATTCCAGAAATTCACCAAAGATCTTCAGATAGAAACTTTTAAACCCACAACCACCACCATGTAAGGGCAATGACAACAACAACTACTCAGAGTTCCCCTCTAAGCCAATCACCATCCTGACTTGGAAACATATCACCATGTCTTCAGCCATTGGGTCACAATCCTGGAATTGCCTCCTTAACGAGCATTATGGGTCTAGTTACAGCACATGGCTTACAGTGACTCAAGAATGCAGATTGCCAGCACCTCAAGATCAATTAGGGATGGGTAATAAATGGTAAACCAGCCAGCAACATCCACGTTACAAGATTAAAAACATCTCATTTTGCACAAAAATTTTTTAATTACCTTCAAGTGATGTTTACTGAAACTCCATCCAAAGGAAACACACTTTCCTCATTTCACTTGAGTAAAAAACTTCTATCATTTTGAACATGTCTAAAAATCTTACATTAACTCTATCAAGCCTGGCTTAAAGATGTTCCAGCTAGGTGGCCTCTGGATATGTTATTACATACATTAAAGATGAAAATAAATACAATTTGTTTATGCCGTAATTGTTGCTACCACAAATAATCAAAACTTTGACTTTAAATGCAACAATGTATCTTTCTTGGAAGTCATAACATGCAGTGCAGTTAACAAATGCATACTTTGAAGTTACAGACTAAACCTTCTGCTTACCTTTCATTCCAGGCTTTCGCATCTGTCCCATAGGTGGCCCTTTAGGAGCCATAACTGTTGAAGCTTCTTTTGCCTGTTTGTACTGCTTTAACTCATGAGCAAAGTCATCACATTCTTCTTCTTCATAAGCATCATATTTCTCCTCACTGTAGTCACTATATTCAGCATAATCTCGATTATCAGCCTTGTTGTTGTTGTAACATTTCTGTGAAGGGGACTTCATGTAATTTCCAGGACCTTGTGCGTGCTGAAAGAAAGGTAGCTAAGTTAGAACGATACACAGCATAAATTTTAAATTAATAACAATACCACTCCTGATGAGAACAGGAGGTCTATAATAATCTAAATCCAGATCAAATTAAGGTCCTCAATTTTTTTTAATTTAATGATTTTTGCTCATTATGACCATCCAGGTGATGACAGTTGCAATGACAAACATAAATCAATTCCAGTCACTATTTAAACTGAACAACTTCACCTTGAGTTTGACAGAAGGAAATACATGTGAAAAATACAGGAAAGGTGATATTCTGAAAATATCGGTAGCTAACATCCACAAGATAACCTGAATTGACAACACAGTAGTAACTCAGATTTTATCAGTAAGAGTGAGATGGAGGGAAAATATCTTCCTTTCCACATAAAGATCTCATGGAGTTTAGAACATTAATAATCTTTTTTCTGCTCATGAACTATGATCAAAAATAGTGGAGAAAAAGGTGGCACGGTGGAACTGAACTTGAAACAAAAGGAGTAAATCTGATGCAAGTGACCACACAAGACAGTTCTTAAAGGGTCAATGATCCCTTAATGATAGGAGTATAATATATTTATGAGAAGGGGGAAAGGAAATTAAGACACAAGCCAAGAAAACGAAAACTTCTACGCTGACCTGGCCAAAGATGCATAAAATGAGGATGTTAAACTAGATCATTAATAACTGACATGGAAACAAAGTCTTGCACTTCAGCCACATAAGGCAAGTATAATCGAATGTAGTGCATTTCAAGCAATTTAACAAATCTAATTCTAGTCTTAAAGTATTATAGAACATCAGCAATCTTCTCTCATAAGGCAAAATGTGATTTTCCTGCTATATTGGTATTTATTGGAAATTGTCCCAATGAATGACTGACTTTCATAGTGTTAAGGGATTGGACGTGGAGGCATTTGTTTAGCACATCCAAAAAGTTTTTTCTATTCAGTATGTAGATGTACCTACTAGAAAAAGAGCAACAGTTAACCTTCCCTTAGGAAATAAGGCAGGCCAAGTTAGAGGTGATGGTGGAGGAACACTTTCCAGCCAGTGATCATAATCCTATTAGTTTTAAAATAGTGATAGAAAAGTACAGAACTCTTCAAAAAGTTAGTTATAAATTGGAGTAAGGCCAATTTGGACAGGAACTTTCAAAAATTGATTCAGGGAGGCTAGTCACAAGTAAAGGGGTGGTTGGGAAGTAAGAGGCTTTTAAAAGTGAGATAATGAGAGTTCAGAGACACTATGTTCCTCTGAGTGAGAAGGGCAAGCCTGACAGGTGTAGGGAATGCTCAATGACTTTGAGAAACTGAGGCTCTAGTCAAGAGAAATTCAGGCTCTGGTCAAGAAAGAGGCATATGTAAGGTATAGACAGCTGCGATAGATTAAATCACGAGAGGAATATAAGGGCAGTAAGGGGTATATTTGAAAGAGAAATCAGGAGGACAAAAAGAGGTCATGAGATAGCTTTAGCAAGCAGAATTAAGGAGAATTCAAAGAGATTCTGTAAAAAATGTTAAAGGCAAAAGAGTAACTAGGGAGAGAACAGCGCCACTTAAAGATCTATGCATGGAACCACAGGAGATGAGTGAGGTACTAAATAAATATTTCGCATCAATATTTACTGTGCAGAAGGACATGGAAGATAGGGTACTTGGGAAAATAAATAGTGATGTTTTCAAGAGAGTTAATATTATGGAAGAGGAGGTACAGGATGTCTTAAAACATATAAAAATAAGTTAATCCTCAGGATTTGATCAGGTGTTTCGCAGAACTTTGTGGGAAGCTAGGGAAGAGATTACCGGGCCCCTTGTGAGGTGCCGGAAGACTGGAGTTTGGCTAATGTGATGCCATTATTTAAGAAAGGAAAAGCCAGGAAAGTATCGACTGGTGAGCCTTACATCAGTGGCGGGTGAGTTGTTGGAGGTGATTCTGAGAGGCAGGATTTACATGATTTTAGAAAGGCAAGGATTGATCAGGGATAGTCAAAATGGATTTGTGCATGGGAAATCGTGTCTCATTAATTTGAGTGAGTTTTGATCATTGATAAAGGCACAGCA
This sequence comes from Chiloscyllium punctatum, assembly GCF_047496795.1. NCBI lineage: Eukaryota > Metazoa > Chordata > Chondrichthyes > Orectolobiformes > Hemiscylliidae > Chiloscyllium > Chiloscyllium punctatum. The sequence continues at coordinate 35,121,927 of NC_092741.1, forward strand.
CTAGACACTGTTTTGTTAGAAAGCATTTGACAAGGTTCCACAATAGCAGTTTGGTGCGTAAAATTAGATTACATGGGACCTGGGAGAGCTAGCCAATTGGAATGAAGTAGGAGTCAGAGGGTGATGGTAGAGGGTCGGTCTTCGGACTGGAGGCCTGTGATCAGTGGTATGCCACAAGGATATGTGCTGGGCCCACTGCTTTTTATCATTCATATAAAATGATTTGGACATGAAAATAGGAGGTATGGTTAGTAAGTTTGCAGATTACACCAAAATAGGTGGTGAAGTAGACAGTGAAGATTATATCAGAGTACAACTGGATCTTGATCAGATGGGCCAAGAAATGGCAGATGAAGTTTACTTCAGATATGAGATGTTACATTTTGTTAAGGCAAACTAGGGCAGGATTTATACAGTTAATGGTAGGGTCCTGGGGAGTGATGCCAAACAAGGAGACTTAGCAGGTGCATAGTTCCTTGAAAGGGAAAGATAGACAGGGTGGTGAAGGTAGCGTTTGGCACGCTTCCCTTCATCAATCAGAATATCAAGTATAGGAGATGGGATGTAATTTTGCAGCTGTACAGGACTTTGATTCGGCCACTTTTAGAATACCGCTTTTAATTTTGGTCATTGTTCTTGTTATGAAGTTGTAGTCATGTACTGTACCTTTAAGGGAGCTGAAATTTCTGGCTGGCAGAGTGTGCTGAAACATTTAGTTGACACAAATAGTTGGAGCTGCGTTGCCTAGGTACAAAAATTCAAATTCGGCCAGTTTAAATTATGCCCCAGATACCAAAATCCAATTGAATTTGAATTTTACAGTTTTGGATGACATCAAACCAATGAAATAATCCGTCATTTTGAGGGTATAAAATCGGACATCTTGAACAGTTAGAGGGAGAACAGCAAACAGCTGAAAAGCACAACATAACAGCCAGCAGAATAGCTCTCTGAAAGGTACCTATCCATAAGAAATTTGTGCAGCAGAACACCAAAGCCGACCGAGAGAAAGTTCGACATCCGAAGGCGATAACTGGGTGTGAAATTGATTTTGCTGTAAATTTAAGAGGGAATTTATCAGACCAGTACTGTAGAGTTTGGGGGGAGGATAGGAATAGGTTTAAGAGAAAGGAGTTATAAATAGTTGTTGTTTAATAGACTCTTTTGAACTTTAAATATAAAATTAAAATTTCTTTAAATAGCAGTAATAGAGATAGTTCATTGCCACTTGAAATTTAACAGATTCCAGCGTGAGGTGAGCTTTTCTGTGTGGCTAGTTTAAATTAGCAGAGGAGTTTACCCTGTATCGTAACATTCTATAAGGATGTTGTGAAAAGTGAGAGGATGCAGGAAAGATTTACAAGGATGTTGATGGAACGAGAGGGTTTGAGTTTGAGGGGGAGGCAGAATAAACTGGGGCTATTTTCCCTGGAGGTTTGGAGACTGGGGGGTGACCTTACAGAGGCTTATAAAATCATGAGGGGGATAGGTAGAGGAAATAGCCAAGGTCTTTTTTCCTAGGGTGAGGATGTCCAAAACTAGAAGGCATAGGTTTAAGGTCAGAGGGGAAAGATGTAAAAAAAAACCTAAGGGGTAACTTTCTCATGCAGAGGGTAATGAGTGTAAGTAATGAGTTGTCAGATGAAGTGGTGGAGGTGGGTACAATTAGAACATTTAAAAGGCATCTGGATAGGTATATGAATAGGAAGGATTTAAAAGGATATGGACCAAATGCTGGCAAATGGGACTACGTTAGATGGGGATAGGTGGCTTGCATGGAAGAGTTGGACCAAAGGGTCTGGTTTCCATACCGTATGACTCCATGACTCTAAGTGCAAGCTTCAACTTTTTCAGCAATAGTCAAATTCTAAATCTACCAAAAAAACTTTGTAAAGGCATTTACAAAAATACATAACAGGCCTATACACTTTTTGTGGCACAGATTATTTAAAAAGCCTCACGGACGCTACATTTTAGACTCCAAAAGGGTTGATATGTAGTATTAAAGGACATGAAGTTAAATGAGTGAGAAACAGTTTTAAAAGACGAAGTGAGTAATAGTAGTCCAGTAATATTTTGCCTGGCTAGTTAAGAGATGAAATAATCAACTTTATGCAATGAACAGTACATTCCCATTATTAGAAAGATTTTAGGTTACATTTGCAATTTGAAATAAGAGTGAAGGGTAACTTTTTTCTACATTACCTAGGAACTACTACTACAGTTGATTAAAAAGAAAATTAAACATGCCCATAAGTTTATTTTAAGGCATGACTCCAAGCCCAAATTTTCCTGCCTTCCTAATATTTTCTTGAGTACTCGGGCTAGATTGGTTATGCAATCCAAACTATGGGAATTAGAGAGAGAGAGAGAGAGAGAGATTAACACAAAAATACAACCTTTCTGTTTAGAGACCATACCACAAATATTGTCAGTTACTTACTGGAGAGAAAGGAGGATCATATTCTCGATAGGATACAGGACCTTTCTTGTATGATCTTTCAGCATCAATATCAGAGTCATAACTGAAGTCTGAGTCACCACTGGAAGGAGAATGTCGCTGCAAAAAACAATACAAAAGTACAGTACAATAAAGGTATGCAACAAAGAACAACACTGCACAAGAATAGGCCATTCAGCTAACCATTTCTACACAAACCATGATGCCATTCTAAATTAATCCCACATGCCTGCATATGGTCCATGTCACTCTATTTCCTGCTTGTTTAGGTGTTTGTCTAAAACGCCTCCCTTAAACGGTGTTATTGTACCTGCTTCAACCATCTATCCTGGCAGAACATTCTCAGCACCTACTACCCTCTGCGTAAAAAAGATCTGCCTCACATATCATCTTCAAACTTGCCCCTTCTCACCTTCGATCTATATCCCCTAGTACTTGATATTTTCACCCTGGGGAGAAAGACTCCAACTATCTACCCTATCCATGCTCCTCAATTTTATATACTTCCATATAAAGTTAATTCAATTCAATTATCAGGTTGCACCTCAGCCTCTGGCAATCTAGCATCAACAATCTAAGTTTGCCAAACTATAGATAAATGTGAATGTTTAAAGTTATTTTATACAATAAACAAATTATCTGTACAGAAATCACTTCGCATTACCTTGTGCTTCTCTTTCTTTCTCCGCTTTGTTTTTTTCTTTTCCCTTTCCCTTTCTTTTTCTCGCTTTCTCTTCTTCTTTGATCGTCTATGGGATGACTTATCCTCTTTTTCACTTTCTTTTGATTCCTTCTTCACTTCAGGGTTTCCTTCAAACCCATCATCATCTATTTCACCATCTTCAAGTTCACCATCCTCCCTGCAATTGCAAATATCACCATCATGCTGAATGGTTTCCACATTCTAATGGGAGTTTCACCTGGGGAGAGGTTTATGTTTTTTTTAAATTGGCTTTTTAAAAAAAAAATCTGATGTGCCAAATTGTATCATTCAATTAACAGAAAACTGCTCTTTTTGTTAACCTCAGCTGCATCTTGTTGGCCATTAGTAATGCCAAGAAACAAAATAAATTCTGTTAACTTATTAACTCTTCAATGTGGAAAGTTCACACTTTAGACAAATCTGAACTGGCTATCAATGCATAATGGCAACCACATTCACTTTCCAGTGAGCACAAAATAACTTTATACTGTAAATTGATATCAGAACCAGTTAATGAATGCAATCCACAATTCTACAAAATAAAATTAAACCACTGAAGTGCTGACAGTGTATATGTGAAGTAATATTCACTCAGCAAAATGAATCTATTTAAATCAGTTCTTTCAGCAATATTGTGGGAGTACCGTATCACAACAAATAGACCAATGCTTAGAAAACAGAGCTTGGAGCCATAGGAGACACATGTTTAGACGAAGAAAAAGCAGATGTGACACAGGCCCAAATATTCAGGTCTTTGGATAGTTAGAGTCTCCAGGTAGAGACTTGATATACCATCCCCAGAAAGACTTTGGGACCCCTTCGAATATCTCAATGAAATAACTGCATTTGGTGGGCAATTACTGCAGTCAGAACCCTCTGAAATATCTCTAACTCAGAATGAGACCTGGAGACTTCAAGGTGTTCTGATTTATTTACCTGGGCAGTCACCCAAGAAACCGTATAGACAGTACAACTAAACCAATATTGTCTCGCTCCCTACCAGGTCCCCACTGACTTCCTACAATTCTTCACTTCACCTCACCATCGATCCATCCAGCACCATACATAGGTGCCACTCTACTATCCGACACACCCCATTCACTTACCGAATCCACTTATACAATGATACATTCATACTAAACAAAAGTAGTTCTGGGTGATTTAAATGGTAGCCGGATCCATAAAAGTGGAGTGCGATTGCTGATTCTCCATGCTGCTCATAAGAGAATTCCATACTGAGTCGGATGCGAAGTATCCTCCAATGCAAGATTGCTTAGAAAGATTGGAGGGAAGTGAGCGAGTATCATCATCTGATTGGGGTTGATTAGGAAGATATGGTGCCTCAGTGGTTAGCACTGCGGCCTCACAGCACCAGGGATCTAACTTCTGGTGACTTGTCTGCGCGGAGTTTGATCATTCTCCCAGTGGCTGCATGGGTTTCCTTTGCTCGCTCTGGTTTCCTCCCACAGTTCAAAGCTGAGCAGGTTAGGTGGATTGTCCAGGGATGTGTAAACTAGGTGGATTAGCCATACAAAATTGAGGGTTGCAGGGATAGGGTAGGTGAGTGGGTCTTGGTGGGATGCTCATTGGAGGACTGGTGTGCCTTGATGGGCCAAATGGCCTGTTTCCACATTGTAAGGAGTCTATAATTTTATGACAATAAGGTTTCTGATCCTGACTATAAGATCTGGGCCACAGAATCTTACAGTAGTGACTGTTCAGGAAACCATTTGGCCAAACTGTATAATCTGGCTCAAGTAGAATTCAGCTAGCCCCACTCCCCAACTTTTTCTTTGTTGCTACTCAAATTTCTTTTTTTTTTTAAATAATCATCCAACTGTCTTTTGAAAGTCACATTCAGCACTACACCCGAACAAGAAACAACTCAAACTTCCGAACATCATGTTTCACAACGTTAGCAATCAGTGTCATCTGGTTCTCTCTCTCCATCAATGGGAAGATCAGGATTGGCAGAAAATTATTTCATCCCAAGATTATAGTGTTGATGAGAAAATAGGAGAGTTCTCAATGCTGACTGTCCAGAGTCACCTCTTTGAAAGGAATTCTGAGAGGGAAAGGGGAAATTTGTTACATATTCCTCCCTCCCTCAAAAGAAAGATTTAAAAGTTCATTAGTCACTCATCTCATTATATTATTTGAGAAACCTTACAGGAGGAAAAAAGCCCAATTCCGAGTAAAGAATATGTAATATTTGCTGCAATTCTAAAGTAATCTTCAACAGAAAACATCAATTTACAGAGCACTGCTCACAACATTTAAGTGCTTTATGATTAATCAAGTACTTCCTACAGTCAGTGCTCTAATGTAATAATCACACCAGCCACTTTGCACACAGCAAGATCCCAGGTAACGCGATAATAACAAAATACTTAAATGATGTTGACTGAAGGATACTTTCCACTGCACCAGAGATTACTTCCCCTGCTCTTCTTTGAAATACTGCAATGGGTTCTTTCACATCCAACTGAGGACACAGATGGACCTCATTTTAACCTCTCATCAAAAATACAAAAGGACTTCTAACAATGTAGCAGCACCACATTGGAGTGAGTTTGATTTTTGCACTCAAGTTCTAGAATTAGACTTAACACAAGAATCTTCCCTAGAATTTAGAAAAATGAGGAGAGATCAAATTGGGGTATTCAAGATGATAAAAGGTATGGATAAAATAGACATGGAGTGAATGCTTCCTATTGTGGGGCATTCTAGGATGAAAGATCATAGTCTTAGGATAAGGGAAAGCGAATTTAAAATGGAATTAGCACTGCTACCTCACAGCGCCAGAGACCCGGGTTCAATTCCCACCTCAGGCAACTGTCTGTGTGGAGTTTGCACATTCTCCCCATGTCTACGTGGGTTTCCTCCGGGTGCTCCGGTTTCCTCCCACAGTCCAAAAATGTACAGGTTAGGTGAATCGGCCATGCTAAATTGCCCGTACTGTTAGGTGAAGAATGGGTCTGGGTGGGTTGCTCTTCGGAGGGTCGGTGTGGACTTGTTGGGCCAAAGGGCCTGTTTCCACACTAAGTAATCTAATCTAAAAAAAAATGAGGAGAAACTACTTCTTCTAAAGGGTTGTGAATCTGGAATTCCCTATCCCAAAGTGCAGTAGATGCTGGGATAGCAAGTAAATTTGAGGATTAGACAGATTTTTAAATTGATAATGGTTGAAGTTTTTTTTCTTTATTCACTCACAGGATGGGGTGTCACTAGCTAGGCAGCATTTATGCCAATCCTTAATTGCCCAGAAGCCAATTAAGAGTCAACCGCATTGCTGTGGGCTTGGAGTCACATGTAGGCCAGACCATGTAAGGATGGCAGCTTCCTTCCCTAAAGACATTAGTGAACAGGTGGGTTTTTCCCACAATCAACAAAAGATTCATGTTCACCATTATGGGGAGAAGGCAGGAAAATGGGGGTGAGGAGCATATCAACCACGATCGAATAGCAGAGCAGACTCTATGGGCTGAATGACCTAATTGTTATGTATATATTTTTTGAACTTATGACCTGTAAATGCCTGGTGAATGATCCATCGCGGCTTCCATCAGTGGCCCACATCATCGGTGATATTGGTCTTCAGCCAATTCAACTAACTTCCCGTGATATCAAGAAATGGTTGGAGATACTGTATACTACAAAGGCTATGGCCCCACAACATTCCAGCAACAGTACTGAAGATTTGTGCTTCAGAATGTGCTGCTCTCCAAGCCAAGATCTTTCTGTACAGCTAAATCACTTGGCATCCACCCAACAATCTGGAAAAACACCCAAGTACGTCCTGTCCACAAAAAGGAGGACAAATCCAAGCCAGCCAATTACCGCCACATCATTCTATGCTCAAGCACCAATAAAATGATGGGAGGTAGTACTATCAACAGTACTATCAAACAGCACCTGCTAATGGATGCCAGGCTCCACCAGGGCCACTCAGCTACTGATCTCATTTCAAACATGGATAAAAGCATTGAATTCCAGACGCGAGGTGAGAATAACAGGCCACATTCAAATGACTTGATCATCAAGGTAGCCTAGCAAAGCTGAAATCAATGGATATCGGGGGTTGGGAGTCATTCCTGGCACTTAGGAAGATGGTCATATTTGTTGGATGTCAGTGATGTCAACCCCAGGACATTTCTGCAGGAGTTCCTCATGGTAGTGTCCAACGCCAAGTCAACTTCATCAGGCTCATCAGTGACTTTCCTTCATTAGGTCAGATTTGGGGATGTTCAATGATTACACTATGTTCAACACCATTCACAACTCCTCAGACATTGAAGCAGACATTCAAATGCAGCAAGATTCAAACAATATCCATATTTGAGTTACAAGTGGCAGGTGACATTTGCACCACACAAATGGTAGGTGATGACCATCAACTATAAGACATTATCAAGCCACCACACAGTGATAGAACGGTTAACACTGCCACCTCACAGTGCCAGGTACGTGGGTTAGAGTCCAGCCTTGGGTGGCTGCATGGAGTTTGAACATTCCCCCATGTCTACATGGGTTTCCTCCGGGAGTTCCAGATTCATCCCACAGTCCAAAGATGTGCAGGTTAGTATTGTTAAATGCAGATTATGGGGATAAAAAGGGGGGCTGGGTTTAAGAGGGATGGTCTTCTGAAGGTTAGCGTGTACTTGATGGGCCAAAAGTCCTCTTTCCACACTGTAAGGATTTTGTTCTATTCTTGACATTCAATGGTGTTACCATTATTGAATTCCCCCATCTCAACATTCTGCTCGTTACCATTGACCAGAACCTTAATACTCGCCATATCAACACAGCTACTAACAAGAGCATGTCAGAAGCTAGAAATGCTACAGTGAATCTCATCACCTGACTCCCCAAAGCCTAGCCACCATCTACAAGTCAGGCTTGCCATGGAATACTCCTCACTTGCCAAATGAGTGCAGCTCCAACAATACTCAAGAAGCTTGACACCATCCATGACAAAGCAGCTCACTTGTTTGGCACTACACAAAAGCATCCACTCCCTCCATCAACGATGTTCAGTAGGAACAGTTATGTACTATCTAAAGGATGCACTGCAGAAATTCACCATAGATCCTTAGGCAGCACCATTCAGACCCACAAACATTTCCATCTAGAAGGGCAAGAGCAGCAGATACCTGGGAACACCACCACATGCACATTCCCCTCCAAGCTACCATTTACCATCCTGACTTCCTTCATTGTTGCTGAGTCAAAATTCTGGAATTCCCTTCCTAAAGTCAGTTGGGAATCAACCTACAGCATGTGGAATACATTGGTTCAAGAAAGCAACTTACTACCACAGCACCATCTCAAGAATAAGAGCAAACAATGCCAGCCTGTGATGTTCACACCCCACAAGTGAATAAAAATGGTTACTGTCACCAAAATGCTGCCCCACTGACACAAATATATAAGAAACTGACAAAATAACATGGTTTGGTGTACCAGGAAAGAATATAAATGCATCCTGCAGTGAAGGAGAACTTACATTATACCAAAGGATAAGTGGGCAAGTTCTCTTGACCAGTTATCTCTGGCATGAGACAACCATTCTGTGTTCGCAGTGATCCCACAAAAATCATGAAATTTATCACCAATTAATCTGCTTAATGGCTTTATATAAAAAAGAATACTGATTGAATATTGCTAAGAAATCTCACACCGTAACAAACAGACAATACCACAGTTTTGCACCTCGATCAAAACATGTAGGAAAACAAGCTAGCAATATGATCAAATCCACAGGAATCTTGAATTCTCAACATTTTGGTGCAGAAGTGTAAGTCTAAAGAAGATTTCCTATTGAAATCAAAATTCCTCTCCACATTGGACATGGTACCGCTGGTTACGAAAACTTCTCTACCCAGTCTCATAAAAAAAGTTAAAAATCATACAACACCAGGTTATAGTCCAACAGGTTTATTTGGAAGTACTACCTTTCGGAGCACTGCTCCTTCATCAGGCAGCTGTGGAGCAGCACTCTAAAAGCTAGTACTTCCAAATAAACCCGTTGGACTATAACTTAGTGTTGTGCGATTTTTTAACTTTGTCCACCCTCGTCCAAAAGCTCCATATCAAATAAAATTAATGCAATCCATTGACAAATTCTAAAATAGCAGAGAAAATAAAGTCGTGAAAATGTCAGGAATGTGAATGAAGGACTTATATGAAGGAGTTCAGCTCAACAATTAAAATACCGACACCCTCCTTCGCCAATGCACATTGCCTGAACACTCTCTTTACAGTTGTATCAGAGCCACTCCCTTTGATTCAATACTACCTATGAAACCTGTGACTTCCATTACCTGGAAGGATAAAAGCAACAGGTGCATGCAATGGCATCACATCCAAATTCCCTAAAATTACACTATCCAGACTTGAACATATATCACAGTTTCAACATCGCTGAGTTAGAAACATAGAAACTAGGAGTTAAAGGAAGTCATTCAGTCTGCTCTACCATTCAATAAAATCATTGCTGATCATCCAACTTAGTACCCTATTCCCATATTCTCCCTTTATTCTCTGATCCCTCTAGCCCCAAGGATTATATCCATCTCCTTTTTAAAAATATTCAATGCTTTGGTCTCTGCACTTTCTGTAGCAGAGGCTTCTACAGGCTCAACAATATATGGGTGAAGAAATATCTCCTCATCTCAGTCCTAACCTGCCTACACTGGATCATTAAACAGTGACCCCTGGTTCAGAACTCCCCAGACATCAGGAACATCCTTCATAGGAGCCTCACCAGACAGAATCCAGCAGTTTAGATCATCAGCCTCACTCAACTTGATCAAGAACAACTAAGAATGGGCTGTATGTGCTGGCTTAGTTGGAGTTGCCCACATCCTGATCCGCTTAAGCTCATCACTTCAGCAGAAATATTGGTGCACTATGCACCAGTTTTACAAGTAACATTCAGGGGATAAATGGAGCATTCTGAATTAAAACTACAGGGATAATTGTACTGCTATTTCACTGAAATTGTTCAATCTGCAAACAGAGAATTAAATTGTGTAAGTTATTTTAAGTTACCAGTTTGTGATAAATAATTTACCAACATCTTAAAAGCTGACAATAAAGACTATAACAGTTCAACATTACAATATTTCATATTTATACCGATCATAATTCTGGACACAAAATCAAAAGGTAAGTAGACTTGAGTTATTTCAGATTATTGCATTAAGCTGATTAAACCGTAATTCCCTTATTTATGTGTAAATACTCACTTGTGGCTCCAAATAATCACTAACATACCTTAGCAGTTCATCGAGATGTGACTGCTTCAATCAGCAGACCAAATTAGGAGAGTCTAGTGTTCCTTCCCTTTGGCAATAAAGCTTGAACACAGACCAACAGGTTCAAGAACAGCTTCTTTTCTGCTGTTATTAAGCTGATGAATGGACTGTCCAACTTCAAATAATGTTGATCTTGCTTCACACGCATCCTGTGCAGTGTAATCTGTATGCCACACTACGTACAAACATTTTTTTCACCCTTTGATCTGCCTGTCCTGCTTGCCAACAAAACTTGTCATTGCACTTCGGTACATGTGACAATAAACCAATCAATAGAGAAACTTGTCCACATTGACAAGTAAAGACTGATTCTGACAATTTGGGTAGATGAGAACAATCTGAAGTCCAAGTGTCCTAAAGATATGTCAGTGCACTGTGGAATGTGCAGAGCTCATCAAGACAAGACCTCCTAGAGACCCAGTGCATCTGGATCTCTCTCAAGCTGCCAAGACTCATCTTGCCACTGGTGCAAGAGAGTGAGGGTGACAACGCACAAGTCTCTAATTATATTCCATTTCAGATGCAGGGATGCTCATCACCTTCCCATTGTCAATCGTGTCGGTTACAGGTTTTTGCAGCAAAGAGCAAGCAACATAGGTGTGGATATATTGGGAACTGTAGCCTCTAAGCTGCACACAGGTAGCTTCATGCCATATGTCATTTTTAGATGGAAGAAAGAAATGTAGCTCAGCAACCCCACTGCATCTGAGCAACTCTTTTCTGGATGATGCAAGTAACCTCTCTAATATGAGGAAGCGATAAAAATATAGGGTGCCTCTAACACTGTCTGCTTCATTTTCCGAGCAAGCCAGCACCTGTCCCTTCAGCACCGTCAAGGTAATCACAATAAATGAAGGTAAGACCAGTTACCACTGGTGCATAGCACATGGGCAGACTCATGGCCAATGCACATCTGACAGACATGAAAGAAGATTTTTTTTTTGGTACGTCTGGCTGTACCAAAAGGCACTCCCGTTTCAGTGAGACTCATCTAGCTAAGGATGATAATTCAAAGAAACCTGGATAGATGTATTATTTTGGAGCAACCATGGAAAATGAGAAGAATGCAAAGCTAGGATAGACTTTGCTGTCACAGACAATCCAAGTTGAATTACCCTTCCAAGGATGTTAATAACCCTGTGGTGTGCTTAAGTCGACCATGCATGACATCAGGTAAATTACTTCCATTCCCTGTCAACTGCTGCGCCAAAAAGCAGCAAACTAATCAGCTTTGCATTGCAAAATTTGGTGCTCATCACCAGGCATCATCGAAAGTAAAGGGTTGTAACAGCAATGGTCTCCTCTTGCTGAAGGTGGGCACTAAACATGAGTTTTTAACCACCACCAGTTTTCTACTACCCTAGTCACAAAAGACATCCTGGATACACTACCTTCTATGCATTAGTATCTTATCAATGATATCATTATAGACAGCGGGATAGGCAGGATGGACATATGCAGCAGTGACTGCTAAACTGATCACTACCATATCATTTCAAAGCTAATGAAATGGTGAGAGAATGAAGGCTTAGTGTGTCTCAATGCATCAAATCAATACAGTCATAACGGAACTGGTTGGAAAACAGGAGACACATTTGTACAGCGAAAATGCTCTATCATGGATCCTACTTCTCAGAAATATGAAGGTCAGTTCAATAAAAACAATGATGTATTAGGAGAGAAAAACTGCTCCAATTTCAACCTCCCTTCCCAGCCATGACTCTCATTCAAGCCAGTCCACCACCATCTGCAGCTCCCAGTACATCCTGCCTATCCCCCGGTCCTGAAGAAGTTACATTCGAAACATTGACTTCTCCATCTCCTGATGCTGCTTGGCTTGCTCTGTTCTTCCATCCTCCTGCTGTCTACAGGATTGGCCTCAATGACAAGAAACTGTCATTACCAAACACAATACTTGCTGAAACATCCATAAGACTGCTTAGTGCAAGTTCAGCAAGATGAAAGAGATGTGATTGAATCAGAAAGCAAACACACACCCATCACATACAAATCACAAAAATTGAAAGAGATTCTATGATGCTTTGAAGTTCACAGTTTGATGTCATCATCTTCCCAGATGATATCTGCCTTATGCTTCTCTTACATATTCCACATTGACCAGCTACATCCATTAGACCAATCACCTATCTTGTCCTCTACTTCTCTTGCCTACATTTTCCATTGTCTTTTCTTCCAACTTTAGTCTACCACTTGCATTGATAAAGTGCCCAAAATTCCGTAATTTCTTTTCGTTATGTACAAAGTTCCTTTTTTTTTCTCAGCCATTTCTAGTACATTCTTACTGGTCTTTTTGCCTGTGTAGAATATGCAGAATATTCTCCAATATGTTAACACCTCAAATGCCTTCAGCTTATTATTATTCTCAGACATATGGCAGAGGACAAGATATAGCACCTCAGCATTATTTTGCTAAGGCTCAGGTTCAGTTTCTTCAACGTTACCATCAGCATCATTCTGGCAAAACTGGGCTTGGCTTTCTTTGATTTTCTTTGGTTTTCACAATCACAGATCCCATCATGTGTGATAATCTGTACACAGTATGTGGTCCTTTTCACTTGTCTATTTACTTCAATTTTCACTTAAAAAGACTACACTTACCATCATCTTCACATTCAAGGCAAATACTGGTCTTTATCCAAATTACCCTTGAACGGAGTGGCTTTTTAGGTTATTTCTGAGGACAAACACGAGTTAACCATAGTGTTGTGGGCTGAGACTCGCATCTAATGCGGGTGAGATATGGATGGCAAACTTTCTTCTCTAAAGGGTATTAGTAAATGAGTTAGGATCGGTGATAGCTTCATCATTGCCAATGAGACTATTTTACATTCCAGATTATCTGAATTTTAATTCCACCAACTGCCATGGTAAGACTTGAACCCTTGCCTCAAAGGATTAGTCTGGGGTCTCTTGATTACTGGTTCAGTGACATTACCATTGCAACACTATTTACCAGATTTTAGTAACCACTAAAAAAAATGCTCACACCACCAGCAGTCTCGAGATCTACAGAACTATCACAGAATTCGATCTCTTCCAATCAGCACAGCCAGGGATCAAGCAGCTTGCTTCAATTTATTCCAATGAATGCTACTGTTTAAACTTCCCATGAATATTTTTAGAGTTATTTTGGAACTAACACACCACTTACATGAACACTAGACAAGACCAGGGACAAAATTATTCCAATACCTCCACAGTCAACTGCCTTCAAACACCCATGAATACTGAGAACTTACCAAATTACTAGAACTTGTGAAATTAGAATGAATCAACATACTGAAAACACAGCTAAATCATAACTCGTACAAAAGTAAAACCAAATGTCCAACAGCATCTAAACTGATATTTTTTCTTCGTTATTTAGTATTATACTACTTGTATTCACCAATCTCAGATCAAAGAACTACAGCATCCTTTTTTAAAAAAGAAATCCTAACTGTACCCAAGAGATCTCGCTTCAGTGGTTTTATTTTAAATGTTTTGAAAATAAAGCCTGAATAGCTGCATTCAATGCAAACTCTAGGCAATCTCATAAAGAATCTAGGGGTTCAACAACCCCTGAGCATTGCAAACCTAATCTGACACTACATTTGAATTGTCTATTTAGAGTCAATCCCAAAGGATACAAGGATGTTGTGCTGAATCTATAGAATCCAACTGTCCACTGGGAATGTTAACAAAATACCCTACTGCTTTTGTTGCAAACTTCCATAATACAATTTCATAACCCCCCATATAAAATTAATTAATTAAATGAAATGCGATCATCCCAAGAAAACAACAAAATCCCATTTTACTTGGACAAACTTATGATTATGCTTGTGAGCTAAGTTTGAGTTTCTAAAACTAACAATTTTCACATCAGAGTCAGAGGACTACAGCACACAAAAACACCCATCAGCCCATTTTGTCTGTGCCAATCATAAACAACCTAATAATTCTAATCCCATTTGCCAAGACTTGGTTCCATAGCCTTGCATGCCCTGGCAGAAATATTAACGTTTATCTTACAATTAGCAAATGGGATATAAATTTACATGAAGTAACCAAACAATCTGTCAATAATATGCTTCAAGGTCAGTTTGGGGGAGGGGGAGGTCAAAGGTATAATGAATAGCTGTTGCAATATTGTCATGTTATCAAAGCCAAGCTAGCTATCTTGAAGCGTGGAATGCTATGTTCCTAAAAATAGACCAAGCTTGGTTTGAAACCAAAAAAGAGAACAGCTGATGAAAAAAAAACAAGTTGGAAGTTTCAGTGCAACACAAGAAATAAAACACAAGGAATGACATTATGAAGCAGCATCAATGCAAGGCCTAAGTACCAATTGCTCAAACTATGCTCATGTTTATCAACAACTTGGCTTTAGAAATTACATCATGAGCATAGGCCTTTCTGTCCAACAGGTTTGTTCTGGTATTCATGATCCACCTAAGCCCTCAGTGCTGAACTACTTAGAGGTTATTAGATTAGATTACTTTACAGTGTGGAAACAGGCCCTGCGGCCCACCAAGTCCACACCGACCCGCCGAAGCGCAACCCACCCATAACCCTACATTTACCCCTTACCTAACACTACAGGCAATTTAGCATGGCCAATTTACCTGACCTACACATCTTTGGATTGTGGGAGGAAACCGGAGCACCCGGAGAAAACCCACGCAGACACGGGGAGAAGGTGCAAACTCCACACAGAAAGTCGCCTGAGTCGGGAATTGAACCCGGGTCTGGCGCTGTGAGGCAGCACTGCTAACCACTGTGCCACCTTGCCGCCCACTATGTCTCTTGGATGAGTCTAAAATCTCAATGTATCAGGTAGACCTTTAAAAAATCCCAGGACACCAAAAGTGGAGGTGTAGTGGACAGCAAAGACGGTTACCTCAGATTACAACAGAATCTTGGTCAGATGGGCCAATGGGCTGAGAAGTGGCAGATGGCGTTTAATTCAGATAAATGGAAGGTGCTGCATTTTGGGAAAGCAAATTTTAGCAGGACTTATACACTTCATGGTAAGGTCCTAGGGAGTGTTGCTGAACAGAGAGACCTTGGAGTGCAGGTTCATAGCTCCTTGCAAGTGGAGTTGCAGGTAGATAGTGAAGAAGGCATTTGGCATGCTTTCCTTTATTGGTCAGAGTATTGAGTACAGGAGCTCGGAAGTAATGTTGCAGCTGTACAGGTCATTGGTTAGGCCACTGTTGGAACACTGCGTGCAATTCTGGTCTCCTTCCTATCGGAAAGACGTTGTGAAACTTGAAAAGGTTCAGAAAAGGTTGACAAGAAAGTTGCCAGGGTTGGAGGATTTGTGCTATAGGGAGAGGCTGAACAGGCTGGGGCTGTTTTCCCTGAAGCGTCAGAGGCTGAGCGTGACCTTATAGAGGTTTACAAAATAATGAGGGGCATGGATTGGATAAATAGACAAAGTCTTTTCCCTGGGGTCGGGGAGTCCAGAACTAGAGGGCATAGGTTTAGGGTGAGAGGGGAAAGTGAAAAAGGGTGGCACATGTATGGAATGAGCTGCCAGAGGAAGTGGTGGAGGGTAATATAATTGCAACATTTACAAGGCATCTGGATGTCTATATGAATAGGAAGAGTTTGAAGGGATATGGACAGGGTGCTGGCAGGTGGGACTAGTTTGCATTGGGATATCTGGTTGGCGTGGACGGGTTGGACCGAAGGGTCTGTTTCCATCCTATGCATCTCTATGACTAAGTATTTTCAAGTCTGATGAAAACGTCAATTTTCCTTCTCCTCAGATGCTGCCTGACCTGCCGTGCTTTTCTAGCACCACTCTAATCTAGACTCTGATCTCCAGCATCTGCAGTCCTCACTTTTGCCAAGTATTTTCAAGTAGCCAGTTCTTGCTAAAACTACACAAGGCACCATTTTGACTACATAGACTATATCTGGAATACTGTGAACAATTTTGCTCACCTTATCTAAGGAAAGATATGCCAGCATTAGAAGCAGTTCAGAAAATGTTTATTAGGTTGATCCCAGATACGGAGAAAGTGAGGACTACAGATGCTGGAAATCAGAGCTGAAAAATGTGTTGCTGGAAAAGCACAGCAGGTCAGGCAGCATCCGAGGAGCTTATGCCCAAAACGTCAATTCTCCTGCTCCTTGGATGCTGCCTGACCTGCTGCGCTTTTCCAGCAACACATTTTTCAGCTCTGATCCCAGATACGGAAGGGCTGTCTTCTGGGGAGAGCTTAACGAGGTTTGGCTTAGTAATCACTGGAGCTTAAAAGAATGACAGGTGACATTATTGAAACCTATAAGATTCTCTGGGGTCTTGACAGAGTAGGTGAGAAAGGTTGTTTCCCTCGAGTGAGAATCTCAGAACAAAGGATATAATCTCAGAGTGGGAGGTTGCCAATTTAAGGCAGAACTGAGGAGCAATTTCTTGCAGTGTTTTTCAGGAATTTTTTAACGCAGAAGGCTGGGGAGGTTACATCGTAAATATAGTCAAGCTTAAGACAGACTTACATTTAATTGGTAAAAGAATCAAGGATCATGCGGAAAAGGCTGAAATGGAGTTAAGGATTATCAGTTCGCTGTGATCTCAGAACTCAATGCACTGAACAACCTACTTCTGCAACTACCTTTCCTATGGAGAAAGGGTTGAAGGCTTATACGTAAAGAACTTGAAAAACAAAACATTTTCATTTATATAGTATTCCTATTCCAAAATAATGCTGACAAGTCAGTGCAGTATGCCAAAGGATGGCTGATGAGGTTGAATGCAGAGAAGTAGATGATACACTTTGGTAGGAAGAACATTGAAAGACAATAAAAGATACAGGAGCAGAGGATCCTGAGTGAACGTGTGCACACATCATTATAAGTGGCAGAACAGATGGAGAGCAGTTAATAAAGCTTGGCTTTATTAACAGAGAGTACAAAAGCAAGAAGCTAATATTGAACTTGTATGACACTCTCGTTAAATCTCAGCTAGAGCAGTGTACAGTTGTTGGCAGCACATTATTGGAAAGAGATGAATGCATTGGAGAGTGAAGAAGCAAGTTACAAGAATGGTCCCAGGAGTGAGAAATTTCAGTTATGAAGATAGAGCAGATAGGGAGAAGATATGGAGTGGAGAAATGCATTTCAAATGAGCGGAATCTGGAATGCACTGTCTAGGACCGCAGAAGCAGAGACCTCAGAATCTTTCAAAAGCACATGGTAAGCACTCGCAATGTCATAAACTTTAAGATTACAAGCTATGTGCTGCAAAGTGGAATTGGTATAGAAAGGTTGGTGCACTCGATGGACCAAAGGGCTTTTTCTGTGTTGCATTGATGCTGCTTCATCAATGACCCTTCCCGCACCATAAGGTCAGAAGTGGAGATGCGCATCAGTGATTGCACAATGTTCAGCATCACTTGCAACTCCTCAGATACTGAAGCAGTTCACATTCAAATGCAACAAGAATCTGGACAAGGCTTGGGCTGACAAGTGACAAGTAACATTTGTGCCACACAAATCCCAGGCTATGACCACCACTAATAATCACTTATTAGTGGTGAAGGGCTTTTGCCCGAAACATCGATTTTTCTGCACCTCGGATGCTGCCTGACCTGCTGTGCTTTTCCAGCACCACTCTAATCTAGACTCTGATCTCCAGCATCTGCAGTCCTCACTTTTGACTAATAAGTGACAATCTAACCACCTCTCCTTGACATTTAATCATGTTACCATCACTGAATCTGACACTATCAACTTCCTGGGGGTTACCATTGACCAGAAACATAGTAGCTACAAGACCAGGTCAGAGGCTAGTGGCAAGCAACTCACCTCCCGACTCCCATAAGCTCCATCATCCACAAGGAACAAGTCAGAAATGTGATGGAATACTTCCCACTTGCCTGGATGGGCGTAGCACCAACAACACAAAAAGCTTAACACCATCAAGGACAAAGTAATTCGCTTGATTGGCAGAACTTCCACAAACATCCACTCAATCCACCACTGACGCTCAGTAGCAGCTGGACTCTCTACAAGAGGCACTGCAGAAATTCACCAAAGACCTTCAGACAGCATCTTCCAAACCCAGGACCACTTCCATCTAGAAGGTCAAGGGCAGCAGATACATGGGAATACGACCACCTGCAAGTTCCCCTCCAAGCCACTCACCATTCTGACTTGCAAATAAATCATTATTCAGAATTAGTGAGGTTCCTTCCATTCTGACATTGTGGGTCAACCAACAGCATGTAAGTAATCTAATCTAATGTGGTCTCCAGCTGTTCAAGGCGGCAGCTCACCACCACCTTCTCAAAGGCAATAAATGCTGGCCAGCCAGTGATACCCACATCCCACAAATGAATGATAAAAAAAGGCTTTGACTTCAAAAGCTTTTTACTGCTTTTAAAAGAAACAAGAATGAGGGTACATAGATTTAAAGTCATGAGCAGAAAAGCAAGGATGATATGGGTAAAGTAATAGTTAAGATATGAAATACAATGCCTGGAAATATGGTGTTAGTAGGATCAACTGAGGCATTCAAGACAGCTTAAGAGATTATTTGGAGAGACATACTGGGGAAAAGACTGACATGAGGTAATCATGCTTATTTGAAGAGCCAGTGGAAACAACAGGCCAATTGACCTTCTTCTGTACATAACAAACCCATCCTTCAGAGAATGGTTTCTCAAGTGTCTCACAGCCAGACACAACTAAAAGGAAATAACTTCAAAACTTAAAGATTTTCAGAGTATACTCACATATTAGTTAAGCATCTAAAGTATACCAACTGAACTTTAGACAGGTTATTAATTAACTGACCAAATTTTTTTTTAAACAAATTTACTTCAAAGTTCAAGGAAGGTGTTTAATTTCCCTCCAAGCAGTGAAGAAATTAGTATCTCAAACCCTAGCAAAAGCATTCCTACAATAACTTACATTACTAGCAAGAAATGTTTGGTGTACTGCACTCCAGAAATAAATTGTTATTGCATAAATATACTGAAAAGTGAATAGTAACCAACAGTCGTGAGTGGGTTAGTGTATATGACACTTGCTAGCACTTACACCAAGAATGCAAGTTACTATTAGATTGTGGAAGCTGCAACATCAGTTGTAACTCAGTTTGAACAACAGTTGAACACCAGTATAATTCAGATATAAAAACAAACTATTGTTTTGCAACTGTTGAATTTAGAAATCAGTAAAATATCTTAGCTGTTATATATTCATGTACAATTCTTTTCAAAATGTTTGTTCAGACAAAATCTTCAAATCTACTGATCCCTGTGCTATGAAAATTTAATATTTAACAAGTGAATGGCTTAAAAGCAGAATGACAGTTTGGGTGAAGTAGCATTTTGTGTTTAGAATGCTTTTTGATAACTTATTGCTACAATTGTTAAACTTCATCTACCCCAAGTCACTCATGAAGCACAGCTTCAACTTGGGGATCCAAATCTTTTGGGTACTTTCCTCTTACTTTTCAAGTGACCTCTCTCCAAACAAACCTTTAGGTGATTTTGGCAAGTTAGTCATTGTTGGAGCCAGAGGTGGTGTTGATCTCAATAAATCCTGTCCTGAACGTCAAAAGATGCCAACTACCTGTACAGATACTGGCAACAGCAATCAGAAACAGACAACTGCTTCTCTCTTCTTTAGGTTAGAAACAGACTTCAAATATTGCCCACCCACAAAAGAACCATTCAGATGAGCACAAGCAGACCAGGTGCAAAAGGCAGGCTCGCCCCTCTCTCTGATATAAGTTCCATGTTGATTCATTTGATAAATTATTGCCCAATGGGAAACAGGTTTCATTTCCTTTAATTTGAGATTTATGACAATAGACAATAGGTACAGGAGTAGGCCATTCTGTCCTTCGAGCCTGCACCATCATTCAATATTTGTAGTTTGTGTCAACATTTTCAATTGATAAATGTAGGAATAAGGAAGAATGCATTACGTACATTTTGCTAAAATCATGCAGGTAAAATTGTTTATGACCTTACTGGTTTGTTGAAAAATTAGAAGTACTGTACACACCTGTAATCATCCAAGGGACTGTAGCCAAATGCTCCTGGGAACTTGCAGTCTAAAAGCTACTCCCCTGACAGCATATTATAGAAAGGCAGGTGGTACAAGCTCATTAACGTTTCTGTTACTATACTCAACCTGGTAATCGTAACACAGGCTACAGAGACTAAGGGGTCATATAATAATTGAAGAAAAGCTTTTGATAAGTTCCCCATCTCTGACATGAGAAATCCCTGGACAGGTGCAGCATGGAACAAATGCAAAATAAACCCATGAATTGCCACTATAGTATCTTAATCTCACGATTAAATACTGAATACAATACTGAAGAAAGATGAATTTTCATTTGACAGGTTATTCATCTCTTTAGTCTGAGTTCCATTTATTAAATGTTAAATTGCAGGATCTTGGGATGATTATTTCACCGTCAGTTCTGAAAACTAATATAAAACCTAAATTTTTAAAGAAAGCTTACTGTCATTTTGATCAGCATTACGCTTAAAATTTTTTTTAAAATCAGAAATTGTGAAAGTGAACCAAAGCAATTAGGGCAGGATCATGAAAATAAATAAAATGATTCAAAAGGAAAGGAAAGCTACTGAATAAAAATATTAAATGGAAATTTCAGCAGCAGCAGGCACTGAGCATTATTAGCATGCATGAACAAGTCACAAGCAGAATGCTATGCTTCGGTGGGCAGTATTAATGTACACCACAAAGTAAAACTTTAGAAACTTGCCTTTAACAAAGTTAATGTCCACCCACATAAATAAAGTTTGGGGACACATGTATGCCAATGCACAAGTATTGAGCTAAATACCACTTATATTTTAAGTCAGATCATGAATTATATAAAAATCTTTTAAAACAGTGAGGTATAGTCCTACCCTAAAGCTAAGGGCAAGGTCTGTAAATGGATAAATAGTCAGGATCAAGTTTTTTACAGCATTCTCAAGACTGCATTTTGAGGCCCATAACTGTCATCATGTACATTTATTTTACAAAATAAGTCAATTAATGCATTAAATAATAATGTACCATTTGTACTAGCTTGCAGGTTTTACTGAACATTACAAATGTGAGAAAGTCTAATTTTGATCATTCTTCCCATTTATTCATCACTAATTTCAACACACAAATGGATATAGCATTCCTTCAACCCAATCCAAGTGAAGCAGTATACTCTACTAAATTAATAAGGCTAGGTAATGTTAAGTGCAGGTTTTTGTAGATTTAAAAGGAAGATATACATGCAAATACACCTTTGTTAGAAATTTACAAAGTTATACTGTATTAATATTTTGTCAAAAGGACAATAGTCTGTTTTTGTTCTCCAGCCAAACTAGAGCTATAAAAGTTCACCCCATTGTAACTCTTCCTCTTTGTCTCAGTAACTAGTCTGCGTTAGTTACTAACCCACTAAAGGAAAATTAAGATCTGTGGAATTATTAACTGCAGTGGGCTGCTGAAGCCGGATCATTAACTGCATTCAAGGCTGAAATAAACAGATGTTTAAATCAGTAAAGGAATTGAGGGTTATGGGGAAAAGTCAGTAGAGTTGAGAATCAGATCAGCCATGAGCTCAGTGGATGGTGAAGTAGACTCAATGAGCTGAATGGCCTACTTCTACATCTTATCAAAGAAAACCACATCCTATCACTCAATAGTATAATGTTGTCAGACTCCATCACCATTTCACTCCGAAGACAAGTATAATTTAAGACATTCCTGCCAGTGAAGACCTAGTGGTAAACCCATGACTCTGTAACGTCAAGTACAAGGGCAAAGAATTATTTAGCAAACCTAATGGTAGATCCATAATCAAGTCGCAACAGTTCCAAAACAAATACCTATCTTAGACTGAGCAGGAATTTCTAGCTTTCAGCTTACCTATGGTTGATTCTATGGGAATGACCAGTGAAAAGACATTACAGCAGATGACTCTTGTTAAAAACTAACATCTGCACAAATTCAGTAGAACAAATGATGTTCTTCTGCACTTTATTTCTCTCACTGCAATTCATTAAGTAATGGCTTCTTACCACATATCCACCAAATATTTAGCAACAAATATATGAGGAAATATGGTGAAAGGGAATATGATTGCCCAAATTATCTGTGCTGCCTTTAACAGTGAGCCAGAAATGACACTGACATATCAAATTTAACAGGATGTCTCTTCTTCAAAAGTGAAACATTTGTAAAAGGAATTATGAACGTTCGTTACATTTAGTAGTGATGTCAATAACAAAAGAGCTAAAAGATGCGTTCTTTCATCCCCTTGACTTGAAATCAGAGCAAAATATTTGATTCCCAACTGGCTTGAGAAATAAAGGGCTTGCAATATCATATCAGAGGGTATTAAGATTCAAAGATAGGACATTAGTCACATGCAAGCCAGACATGGAATGGTAGTTTCATTTCTCTTCACACAACGAACCAATATTGTTTTTAATAATTATGTGGTAGTTTTCATGGTCATCGTTCAATGCTCGAAATTGAGATCGAGCAAATATAACTGCTTTGAACTCAAAGTCTACCTGATAGCTAAACTCTCACCACATAAACACCCCAAGAAACTGATAGGCCATTTAGTAGCACCATGCATCTCCATCATTCAACAAACAAGGTCATAGCTGAATCTCCACTTTCTTGCACGTCTGCCATAACCTGACTCCACTGCTAATGAAACATCTGTCGAACTCGGTCTTCAATATATTCAAAGGGTCAAAAAACCAAGGTTCACTGACAATTCCAAAAACATAGCCCTCTTAGAAAATCAATTCTTCCTAATTGCCAAAATGTGAGACCCCATATTTTGGAAGTACATCCTCAAGCTCTAGATTCCCTCAGAATGGGAAGTATCCCTGAATACCTACACTGCTTTAATAAGATCAATCCTCATTCTTCTAGTCTACAATTCATCCCAGGAGTCAAGCTAATAAATCTCCACTGAATTGCTTCCAATGCAAGTCTGTGCTTCGTCAATTAATGACACCAAACTGCTGACAATGCAATCTCTCAAATACCCCCACAGTGTAGAGTTCTTTATACAGCATCACCCTTGAATTAAAGGGAAATATTCCATTTGCCCATGTGCTCAAAGGAGAGTCATTGTACTTGAAATATTAACATAAAAAAACATAGAACATAGAACAATACAGCACAGAACAGGCCCTTCGGCCCACGATGTTGTGCCAAACATTTGTCCTAGCTTAAGCACCTATCCAATTGCCGCTTAAAGGTCACCAATGATTCTGACTCTACCACTCCTACAGGCAGCGCATTCCATGCCCCCATCACTCTCTGGGTAAAGAACCTACCCCGACATCCCCCCCATACCTTCCACCCTTCACCTTAAATTTATGTCCCCTTGTAACACTCTGTTGTACCCGGGGAAAAAGTCTCTGACTGTCTACTCCATCTATTCCCCTGATCATCTTATAAACCCCTATCAAGTCACCCCTCATCCTTCGCCGTTCCAATGAGAAAAGGCCTAGCACTCTCAACCTATCCACTTAAGACCTATTCTCCATTCCAGGCAACATCCTGGTAAATCTCCTCTACACCCTCTCCAAAGCTTCCACATCTTGCCTAAATTGAGGCGACCAGCTTCCACATCTTTCCTAAAGTGAGGCAACCAGAACTGCACACAGTACTCCAAATGTGGCCTTACCAAGGTCCTATACAGCTGCAACATCACCTCACAACTCTTGAATTCAATCCCTCTGCTAATGAACGTTAAATTAATTGAGAGAAATTAATTGATTTATCTCCAAAGATGCTGCTAGGCCTGCAGAAGTTTTCCAGCAATTTCTGTTTTTGATTCTATTTTTGCCTTCCTTACTTGCTGGACATGTATTTTAACTTTTTGTGATACATATACAAGGACACCCAAATCCCTCTATACTACAGTATTCTTTCTTCACTTAAATAGTACATTTTATTCTCTGCCAGTCACAAAACTGAATTACTAAACATAACTTTTGGAGTTCTGAGTTATCACTGGATAATCAGATTCAAAGTACATTCATGATCAAAACAGAATCTTATTCAGAGCACCAACCCTTGCTCTCATCATTCAGGATCTTTCCAAATTAATATCCCAGAATGTTGGGGAGACTCGATAACATGCTGTAGGACTCTATGACTTATTTTAATGAGAAACAAATGAATGGCTATTCTTTTAGATTGCAGATGGTGAAACTCAAATGTAGATTTTGTGCCAGCTGCAAAAAAAACTATCAACTACCCTTACATAAAACAATGATCAAATGCTACAATAAACTACTGATTGCTTTGAAACTATACTAGTCTACCAATAAGCCTTTGGAAAAAGATTCAATATTCCAAATCTATGCCTAATGTTAAAATTACTCACTGAACCTCATTATCTTCACATCTGAGGGATGCAAAAAAAATTACTTCTGTGGCTATACTGCCAAGGTCCCAGTCTGTTGTCTGCACTAGAGTATTAATCAAGTACAGAAGTGTACTCAATTGTGTTAGTACCAAACAAGCGCAGACTAGGTTTAAATGCATAAGATCTGCAAATATATTTAAACAAGTAATACGCATTATTTAAAAGTTTGAAATAAATGTATAAAGTTATTTCGGTACCGAATTAGTAGTTGTCTTTTGAACTAAGTTTCCCTTCACTTTTGAAACAACGAACGCCAAGTAATGTTCTTGGGCTTTTTTTAGCGCTGCTATAAATAATACTGTGACAAGTTCATGTAACAGTTTTGAGTGCAAACATTGTATTATCATATTTTTTTTAAAAAATCGAGGTGAAAGGATAATGTTCGAATCATTTAGCTTTACCGACTTTTTTTTAAAAAACCCACATGATGGTGCTTGTTTTTTTGGCTATTAAGTTTCTGGAAAGGGACTTCTTTGTTCTGTGCTCATGGGTATTTCTGTGGTGGCAACAAACTGAACGTTAACATGTCGGTCACGCCATTGATTTACATAAAGATTCATTGCCAAAATGGAGGCTAAAATCCGATGAGACATGAAACCGGATCCAACCCGACTTCGAGAAGAGGTTTCACGGGCCCGAAAATTAAGACTAAAACATTCAACCTCGTTACTACTTATAAATCAAATGGTTTCCTAAAATAAATAAAGGAATGGTTTCTTCCCTGTTTTGATAAAACTTACCACGCTGAGCAGTGTTCTTTTTTTTGAAAAAAAAAGAATGGAATGAATTTGTTTTCCTTTTTTTTAAAAAGCCAAGCATGCACACGTTTTAACTGTTGATTTTTTTTTTAAAAAAGGGCGAGTGAAAGCCCTCCCAAGCAAAACATTTAATCTACAGAGAATAGAAAGAGAGAAATACAAATTGTATAGTATTCACCTCCCATGAACTGATTTTTTTTCGAAAGAAAAATGTTAAAAATTAAAACAGGTAGAGACAGAAAAGAGAGAGAGAGAGAGCGAAAGAATGGCAATGTTAAACTTATTTTTAAAAAAATAATTTTAGAATGGTTGATATATAAGAATGTTACTCGACCTTTCGTTCCCTGCAAGCTCAGACTCTGTCATGTTTAGAACATCATTTTTGTCAACTGGGGTTGGGGGGTTGGAGAAAAGGCTTTCAAAAGCCATTTTTCCCCACACAACAGTACAAGACTGATAGAGAATGTCTCACTGAGACGTTGCTGGTGTGACTGTTGATAAAAATAAATAAATAAAAATCTCACGGTAAATTTGATGAGAACAGATTTTTCTCTTTTTTTTTAAGAAAAAAACACAAGAGCGTTCAATCTTACGCGAATTCTTATTTGGTTAAACTGTTTGCGTATTGGTTCTAAAGAGTTTGATACCCCTCTTTTTCCGCCGGTTTTGTTCTTGGTGATTTTGGTTGGCGAGAGCAAAAAAAAAGGAAAATTTTCACACGCTGTGGTTATTCCTCACAAACATGGCGCTCGACGCTTTCTAGTGCAGCGATGGTGACAGGGTTCTCTACCGATTTTACACAGAGGAAACGAATGAGCCCTCGCCCGCGCCTCAACCTAACCTGATACCTACGGAATACCGCCCCCCTCCCCTCTACCATTGGCTACATGGCATTGATAGGCAGCTGCACATCCTGAAGTAAATAGAGAGGCGCGCCGTTTCCCATTGGTTAACAGGTATGTCAGTCTGTGGGAGACGGGTTAGCTAGTTCCGGTAAGCAGGTTCGGTTGACGCCGAGCTCGGAGGACGTTTCTGGAAGAAGCAGGGAAATAAAAGAGTGCGCGCGGGCGCAGATCGTCGCGGATTGATATTGATAGGCGAGCTGCGGTTATTTAGGTACGTGGGTGGGGTCAACTTAACTAAACCTAAATCTGTTTCCTTTTTGAGTTGTTTGCAACTTCGAAGTCGGTGTGTTTTCGGTTTGTTAGTTTGTTTTTAAAGAAATTAGAGCACTTTGCCAGTGATTCCAACACTTTTGAATTATGAGCGATGTTCAGCGACGCTATTTATTCCGAAAACGCACTTGAAATTATCCGAGAAAATGGCGCTGACAGGAAATGGAAATATTTATTTAATTCGCAGCCTTTTTATTATCCAAACCGGGGAGTGTAAAGTTCAGTTTTCTTTTACTGTTTTACGTGTTGATGAAAGGGCATATATCCTGTTGGTAGACAATGAAACCGAATTTTTTTTTTTGTAGCTATTTCCCCAGCAGATAAATTAACAATGATGCAATAAATGAGGAACGTTGCGCAATTAATGGCAACGTGGAATGTTTGTTACAAGGACACTCCTCTATAAAGTCATTTTTGGCTCAGAATAGACTCAAACGGTGCGGATAGCTTTGAAATCTCACACCCAACAGAGAGAGGTCATTCGGCCCCTCGAGCCTGGACTGCTATTAATAAGATTACGTCTGATAAAGTCAGAGATGTACAGCATGGAAACAGACCCTTTGGTCCAACTTGTCCATGAACAGATATTCCAAATTAATCTAGTTCTATTTGTCAGCATTTGACCCATACCCCTCTTAAACCCTTCTTATTCATTCACCAGTCCAGATGCCTTTTAAATGTTGTACCAACATCCACCACTTCCTCTGGCAGCTCATTGCATACATGTTCCACTTCCTATATGAAAAAGTTGCCTCTCTCTTTTAAAAAAAAAGGTCCCTTTTTAAAATTTCTCCCCTCTTGCCCTATACTTATGCCCTCTAGGTTCTGGGTGTACCCCATCACAGGGAAAAGATCTTGCCTGTTTACCCAATTGATGCTCCTCTCTAAGGTTACTTCTCGGCCTCAGATGATCCAGGGAAAACAGCGCCAGCCTGTTCAGCCTCTCCCCATAGCTCAAACCCTCCAGCCCTGGTGATATCTTTGTAAATCTTTTCTGAACCCTTTCAAGTTTCACAACGTTCTCCGTATAGGAGGGAAACCAGAATTGCACGCAATATTCCAAAAATGGCCTAATCACAACATGACTTCCCAACTCCTATACTCAATGCTGTGACCAATAAAGGAAAGCATGCCAAACAGCTTCTTCACTATCCTGCCCCACCTGTGACTCAACTTTCAAGGAACTATGAATCTGTGTTCCAAGGTCTCTATAGCGTCATAGAGATGGTACAACACAGAAACAGACCCTTCAGTCCAACTCGTCCGTACCAGATATCCCAGCCCATATCCCTCCAAACTCTTCCTATTCATATAACCATCCAGATGCCTTTTAAATGTTGCGGTTGTACTAGCCTCCACCACTTCCTCTAGCAGCCCATTCCACACACTCACCGCCCTCTGTGTGAAAAGGTTGCCCCTTAGGTCTCTCTTGTATCTTTCCCCCTCTCTCCCTAAAGCTATGCCCTGTAGTTCTGGACCCCCTCCCTCCCCCAGGGAAAAGACATTTTCTATTTACCCTATCCATGCCCCTCATGATTTTATAAACTTCTATAAAGGTCACCCCTCTGCCTCTAATGCTCCAGTGAAAACAGCCCTAGCCTATTCAACCTCTCCTTATAGCTCAAATCTTCGAACCCTGGTAACATCCTTGTAAATCTTTTCTGAACCCTTTCAAGTTTCACAACATCCTTCCAATAGGAAGGAGACCAGAATTGCAAGCAATATTCCAACAGTGGCCTAACCAATATCCTGTCTAGCTGCAACATGACCTCCCAACTCCTGTACTCAATACTCTGACCAATAAAGGAAAGCATACCAAACGCTTTTTTCACTATCCTATCTACTTGCGACTCTACATTCGAGGAGCTATGAACTTGCACTCCAAGGTCTTTTGTTCAGCAACACTCCCCAAGACCTTACCATTAAGTATATAAGATCTGTGGTCTAACTTCATATATCTGCCTTTTCACCCATATCTCTTTAATACCTTTTGCATAACACAAAAAAATTATCTCTGTTAAAATTAACTGATCTAGAATCCATTTCCTATTTTGAAAAAGCTGCAAACGCCTATTACTTTTTGTGTGTGTAGAAGTGCTTCCTAATATCTTTATTGAATTGTCTGCCACTAATTTCCATTATGCTCCATAGCTCTAGAATCTTATTTTTTTTTAAATTCTCCCTTGAGAGTACTGGCCTCTCTACTGAGTGAGATTTATTTGAGGGAAATTGCCACCTTGGTGACTGTACAGGATTTCACTTTCTACTGTTTGACCAGAATTATTCAAGATTTGAATGTATGCATATTTGTCTTATCCCTCACCTGGACATTTCTCTTGTTGGGGTGAAAAATATTACTTTCTATTCTTCTGAATTGAAGTATGTAACTCAGCACTTACAATTGATTCTCATTCACCATCTTCAGATCTGTTCTTCTCGCCAGAATATTCCTATGATTTGGTTTTGATTCTTTTAATTTCCATTGACCAAAAACTGCACTGAACAACCATAAAGTCAAATGGGTACAAGAGTGATTCAGAGGCTAGAAATCATGTAATCAATACCACACCTCTTGACTCCCCAGAGTCTGTCCACCACCTACAAGTCACAAGTTTGGTATACTCTCCATTTCCCTGAATGAATGCAGCTCCAATAACATTCAAGAACCTTGATCTCTCAAACAAGGCAGCCCACTTAATTGATACCACATCCACAAACACCAACACATTCACTGGTAGTAGTGTGTATCACCCACAAGATCCATTGCCAGGCTCTTTAGACAGCACCTTCCAAACACACAGTCATTGCGTGTCAAAGGGCAAGGGCAGCAGATACATGGTACTGCCACCACCTACAAATTCACCTCCAATCTACTGGCCATTCAGACTTGGAAATTGCCTTTCCTCAATTTCACGGAGTTAAAAATCCTGGAATTCCCTTCTTTAATGGCATTGTGGGCATACTTACATCAAACGGATTGCAGCATTTAAGAAGGCACGGTGGCTCAGTGGTTAGCACTGCTGTCTCACAGTACCAGGCACTCTGGTTCAATTCCAGTATCTGGTGACTGCATGGAGTTTGCACATTCTCCCCCTGTCTGCGTGGGTTTCCTCTGAGTGCTCCAGTTTCCTACCACAATCCAAAGATATGCAGTTAGATGAATTGGCCGTGCTAAATTGCCCATTGTGTTCAGAGATGTGTAGGTTAGGTGCATTAGTCGAGGGTAAATATAGGATAATAGGGTAGGGGAATGGGTCTGGGTGGGTTACTCTTCGGAGGGTTGGTGTGGACTTGTTGGGCCGAAGGGCCTGTTTCCACACAGTGGGGATTCTATTCTAAAGCAGCTTGCCATGGTCTTGAGGTAAGAAAGGATGGACAATAAATACTACCCAACCAGCAACATGCATACTCTGGGAGTAGAACAAATTAAATCTGTTAATGGGACGTGGGTGTTGCTGGCAAGGCCAGCATTTATTGCCCAGCAATTATTTTTCAGAGGGCAGTTATGAGTCAACCACAATTGCTATGGTCTGGAGTCACATCAGCAGATTTCCTTCCCCAAAAGACATTACTGAACCAGATGACTTGTTATGGCAATCAACAGTGGTTACAAGATTGCCATTAGACTTCTTAAATTCTAGATTTTGATTTATAATTTCATTATCTGCCTTGATTAGATTTAACCCAGGTACCGAGGACATGAGCATGGGGTTCTGGATTACTAGCTCAGTGACATTAACATCACACCATAACCTTCCTGATTCCTAATTTTAACAGTGGAGGATTCAGGGATACTAACGTCATTGAATGCCAAATTGAAATTTTCACTTACCTGAAGATGGCCATTTCTTGAAACATAGAACATTACAGCGTAGTACAGGCCCTTCAGCTCTCGATGGTTTCATCGATCTATGAAACCAATCTGAAGCTCATTCAACCTAAACTATTCCATTTTCATCCATATGTTTATCCAATGACCATTTAAATGCTCTTAAAGTTTGCGGGTCTACTACTGTTGCAGGCAGGACATTCCACGCCCTTACTACTCTGAGTAAAGAACCTACCTCTGACCTCTCTGATATCTATCACCCCTCAATTTAAAGTTATGTCCCCTTGTGCTAGCCATCCTCGTCTGAGGAAAAAGGCTCTCACTGTCCACCCTATCTAACCCTCTTATGTCTCCAAGTCACCTCTCAACCTTTTTCTTTCTCGCAAAAACAGCCTTAAGTCCCTCAGCCTTTCCTCATAAGACCTTCCCTCTATAACAGGCAACATCTTGGTAAATCTCTGCACCCTTTCCAATACTTTCATGTCCTTTGTATAATGTGACCAGAACTGTATCCAGTACTCCAAGTGCAGCGGCACCAGAGTTTTGTACAGCTGCACATGATTTCATGGCTCCAAAACTCAATTCCTCTACCAATAAAAGCTAACACCATATGCCAAGTTAACAACACTATCAACCTGGGTGGCAACTTTCAGCGATCTATGTACATGGACACCAAGATCTCTCTGCTCATCTACACTGCCAAGAATCTTGCTATTAGTCCAATACTCTATATTTCCTGTTACTCCTTCCAAAGTGAATCACCTCACACTTTTCATCATTAAACTCCATTTGCCATCTTTCAGCCTAGCTCTGCAGTTTATCTATGTCCCTCTGTAACCTTCAATATCCTTTGGCAGTATCCACAACTCTACCAACCTTAGTGTCATCCACAAATTTACTAACATATCCTTCTATGCCCTTATCCAGGTCATTTATAAAAATGGCAAACAAGTGGCCCCAGATGGATGAACATTTCCTATCAACCACCACCCTCTCTTTCAGCTAGCCAGTTTCTGATCAAGCCACTAAATCACCCTCCATTCCATGCCTCTGTATTTTCTGCAATAGCCTATCATGGGGAACCTTACCAAATGCTTTACTGAAATCTATATACTCTAGTCAACCAATTTACCCTCATACACCTATTTGGTCCCTTCTCAAAGAACTGACGTTAATGAGGCACAACCTACCCCTCACAAAAACGTGTTGGCTATCCCTCATTAAATTATTCCTTTCTAGATGATTATAAATCCTTTCCAACACTTGACCCACAACTGAAGTAAGACTTAGTGGTCTATAATTAACAGGGTTGTTCCTATTCCCCTCCTTGAACAGAAAGGGACAACATTTGTTATCTTCCAGTCTTCTGACACTATTCCTGTGAACAAGGATGACATAAAGATCAAAGCCCAAAGTTCTACGATCTCCTCCTTTGCTTCTCCGAGAATCCTAGGATAAATCCCATCCGGCCCAGGGGACTTAGCAATTCTGGACAGTGTGAAAATAGTTAACACCTCCTTGTGAATCTTAATCCTGTCCAATCTAATAGCCTATATCTCAGTATTCTCCTAGACAATATTGTCTTTTTCCAGTGTGAATACCTACGAAAAATATTCATTTAGCGCCTCTCATATCTCCTCAGACTCCACACACAACTTCCCACTACTATCCTTGACTGGCCCCAATCTTACTGTTGTCATTCTTCTATTCCTGACATACCAATAGAAAGCTTTAAGGTTCTCCTTGATCCTACTTGCCAAAGACTTCTCACATCCTCTCCTGGCTCTTCTCAGCTCTCTCTTTAGGTCCTTCCTGGCTAACTCTCAAACACCCTAACTGAGCCTTCATATCTCATCCTCACATAAGCCTCCTTTCTCTTGACTAGCAATTCAACGTAGTTGGCTAAATGTCACTTGTCAGCCCAAGATTTATATTGTCTCGGTTGATAAATATGAAATGGATGTCTTCAGCATGAGGAGTTGTGAATGGTGCTAAATGACATGCAATTGAATCAAATATTCCCAGCTTTGATCTTAACGACGGTCATTGATGAAGCAACTGAAGTTGTTTGGTCCTAGGACACTATCCTGAGGGACTCTTCAAGCCGTGTATCAGGATTTGCAAGGATTGACCTAGATTGCAACCTATTTCCCTTGCACTACATGTGACAGTATTCTCCCTCTCATCGCCCACCCACCAAAAAAGGCATTTCCATTGACTCCAATTTTTGCCTCCTCGATACCACTGAAACAATCATAGTGAAAAGGGGCTATCGGTTTTAACTTTCATCATTTGACTTCAATACTGGAGCCCAAATTGCTGCTATGGCCACCTGATAAGCTCAGGCAACCCACGTGGAATGTACAAAACCAATTGCATTCAAAGTGTGTTTTAATAAAGATCCTGAAATACTGTAAGATGGCAGTAAATTTTCATCTCTCATATTACTCTCACTTGCATGACAAATTTGTGTTGAGAGATGAAAGGTTGCCTGTACCTGTCCAGCTTGGAATGAAACCAGGAATGCACACCAGAGTCTGCAAAGAAACAGTAGCCTTTAAGCACCAAGGCTGACAAAAATCAACATGGTCTGGTAATAGCAAAAATATTGAAAGCTCCAAGGTCAGGAGCTAGCCGATGAAAACTAACTTGGACTAACCAAATCTTTTCCCTGAGAATTCCAGGATATATACAACTTTTGATATTACTGAAAGCCAATTTCCCTCTCCTGATTATAACACTTCGCTGGGTCAACATGCTGTCTTGATGTCAGGGACAAAGTTCTCCCCTTCCTGTAGAGTTCAGCTCTTCTGTTCATTTTCTGAAACTGATGTAGTGAGATCAGGAGCTCAGGAACACTCAAATGATCCAGCAGGGCCAATCAGCAGGTTATTGCTGAACAAATGCCACTTGCTAGTATTGTTGACTGCCCTTTTTCATTACTTTGATCACAAGTAGATTATTAGGATACATGCAATTTGTCCTGCTTTTGTGGACAAGATGTACTTGGGCACTTTACTGGGTAAATGCCAGTCCAGTTGATGTACTGGAATAATTCGGCGAGGCAAGTAGCTAGTTCTGGATCATGTCTTCAATGCCAATTCTAGAATGCTGTCGGGGTTTACAACTTCTGCACTATCCAATGCCTTAATCTGCTTATGTGGCTTGTGTGAATCTAATTGGTAGAAGCCTGGGATCTGTGATGCTTGGTACCTCACGGGGCTGAAATGGATCATCTACTCAGTACCTCAACACCAACAGTCAGCAGATTGTGTAAATACTTCAGTCTTTTCTGTTGCATTATGCTACATTCCTCCGTCATATTGTAATATGTGTATCCTCCTCCCGTAAATTGTTTAATTGTCCACCACCATTCACAACTGGACTCTGCAGTCTTGCCACATCCAGATTTCTTGGTTGTGGATTGTATGGCTCTGTTATCATATGCTGCTTCCATTGTTAAGCATGCAAGGAGCTTCACCCAGTTGAAACCTTATTTTAGGTATACCTGTTGCTGCACCTGGAATGCCTTCCTGAAGTCTTTCTGCATCTGGGTTGGTCCCCTGGCTTGGTGGAGTGGGAGATTGCAAAATCATGAGATTACAGTTTGTGATTGAACAGACATATGCTGTCAATAGATTAGTGCCTCCAGTTATGAAGTGATGGACCTGCTTTTTAGCATGGTGATTTTTCCATAAAACGTGAGAAATATCCTCACGGCGAAGATGAACTTTGTCTCCCCAAGAGCTGTGCAATGATTACTGTTGTCAACATAGGAACATACATGTGTGACAAGTAGATTGGTGAGAGTGAAGTCATTCTGGTTTTGCTTTCTTTTTTGCTCCCCTCACTGCCTGCTGAAGATCCACCCAGTCTAGCAGCTGTATCTATTAGGGCTTGATCAGTCATGCTGCTTCTGAGTCATTCTTAGCAATGGACATTGAAGTTTTCTATCCAGAGCATGTCATGGGCCCTTGCCATCCTCAGTGTTTCCACTATTTAGTGTTCAATAGTCTGCAGTCATGTGACAGGGTTGGGGAAAATAGGAGGTAGGAATTAGCAAGAGGTTTCTTTGCCCATGTTTGACTTGATGCCAAGACTTCATTAGCTCGAGAGTTAATGATGAGGTGACCCAGGGCAACTCCCTCATGACTCTGTCATCATGCTGCCATCTGCCTTTGTGACAGGATGTACCAGGTGATAATGGTGTCTGGGACATTGCCTATTAGATGTGATTCATGAGTTCGTGTTAGGCTGTTGCTTGAGGTCTGTGGGACAGCTTTCCCAATTTGTTAAAATTTCTCAAGTGTTGTTGGAATTTGCAAGGTTGAAAAGGCTGAGTTTGCCATTGTCATTTCGATGTCAATGGCAGGCAGCCAGGCTAATGTCTTTTCATGCCATCCCATCTCATGTGAGTCATAAGGTTTGACAACAGAGATGACTACTATGACTGAGGATATGTTCATTTTGGAGCTATCTTTGCTGAAAGATATGTGCTTTGAGAGAATATTATAGCATTGCCAGACATTGTGGAGCATGTTATCAGCATTATAGTAATGGGAAAGGTGATGGCCTAATGGTATTATGGCTTACTGTTCATCCAAAGACCCAGGTAATACTCTGGGGACCTGGGTTCAAATCCTACCATGGCAGATGGTGGAATTTGAATTCAATAAAAATCTGGAATAAGTAGTCTCATGATGACCATATTGATTGTCTGGACAAGCCCATCTGATTCACTAACGTCGTTTAAGGAAGGAAACTGCCATCTCTACCTGGTCTAACCTACATTTGACTCCACATCTATAGTAATGTGGTTGACTCTTAATGCCGTCTGGGCAACAAATGGTGGCCTACTTGGTGATGCCCTCATCCTGTAATTGAATTTTTAAAAAAACTTTAATCTCAAAGAAATCTTCAGCCTGACTGAGCTGGTGCACACACACACAACAGTACATTCAGGATTTTTCACAAAGTCCTGTTTACTTTGCCTAGGATGTAACTTTTAGCACAAGAGTAAATATTCCTGACCATGAGAATGTGTGGGATCTCATGTCACATCTAAATAACTGAAGTAAAGAACTATCCTTGAAAAGAATAAAGCTAAGGGATGGCCTTCTAGACTAGGAACTGGAAAGGAAGTAAAAACAATGCAGATGCTGGAAACTAGATTCTGGATTAGTGGTGCTGGAAGAGCACAACAGTTCAGGCAGCATCCAAGGAGCAGCAAAATCGACGTTTTGGGCAAAAGCCCTTCATCAGGAATAAAGGCAGAGAGCCTGAAGCGTGGAGAGATAAGCTAGAGGAGGGTGAGGGTGGGGAGAAAGTAGCATGGAGTACAATAGGTGAGTGGGGGAGGGGATGAAGGTGATAGGTCAGGGAGGAGAGGGTGGAGTGGATAGGTGGAAAAGGAGGTAGGCAGGTAGGACAAGTCCGGACAAGTCATGGGGACCGTGCTGAGCTGGAAGTTTGGAACTAGGGTGAGGTGGGGGAAGGGGAAATGAGGAAACTGTTGAAATCCACATTGATGCCCTGGGGTTGAAGTGTTCCGAGGCGGAAGATGAGGCGTTCTTCCTCCAGGCGTCTGGTGGTGAGGGAGCAGCGATGAAGGAGGCTCAGGACCTCCATGTCCTCGGCAGAGTGGGAGGGGGAGTTGAAATGTTGGACCACGGGGCGGTGTGGTTGATTGGTGCGGGTGTCCCGGAGATGTTCCCTGAAGCGCTCTGCTAGGAGGCGCCCAGTCTCCCCAATGTAGAGGAGACCGCATCGGGAGCAACGGATACAATAAATGATATTAGTGGATGTGCAGGTAAAACTTTGATGGATGTGGAAGGCTCCTTTAGGGCCTTGGATAGAGGTGAGGGCGGAGGTGTGGGCGCAGGTTTTACAGTTCCTGCGATGGCAGGGGAAGGTGCCAGGATTGGAGGGTGGGTTGTAGGAGGGACTTGACCAGGTAGTCACGGAGGAAACTGTCTTTGCGGAAAGGGGTGGGGAGGGAAATATATCCCTGGTGGTGGGGTCTTTTTGGAGATGGCGGAAATGTCGGCGGATGATTTGGTTTATGCGAAAGTTGGTAGGGTGGAAGGTGAGCACCAGGGGCGTTCTCTCCTAGTTACAGTTGGAGGGGTGGGGTCTGAGAGCGGAGGTGCGAGATGTGGACGAGCTGCGTTGGAGGGCATCTTTAACCACGTGGGAAGGGAAATTGCGGTCTCTAAAGAAGGAGGCCATCTGGTGTGTTCTGTGGTGGAACTGGTCCTCCTGGGAGCAGATACGGCGGAGGTGGAGGAATTGGGAATACGGGATGGCATTTTTGCAAGAGGTGGGGTGGGAAGAGGTGTAATCCAGGTAGCTGTGGGAGTCGGTGCGTTTGTAAAAAATGTCAGTGTCAAGTCGGTCGTCATTAATGGAGATGGAGAGGTCCAGGAAGGGGAGGGAGGTGTCAGAGATGGTTCAGGTAAATTTAAGATCAGGGTGGAATGTGTTGAAGTTGGTGCAGTAGGCCACAGAGACTAAGCTATTTCCTTCTACTTGTCCAATTGGGGACTGCAGGCTATCCTCTTTGGGTCATATGTATCTTATACTGGTCGTATAGTGGTGGCTCACATGCAAGATATGTCCCTTCTCAATTTGTAAACAAAACTTTGAGTACTGAATTCTCGAGTAATATCTGATCCCTGATTCAAATTTTTTGAGTAATGTCAGAACTGAGGTATCCAAGCCTTGTTTTGAAGAGATATTTGAGTGAAACCAAGAGTACATTTTACTGGAACAATTGGTGACCTACCTTAACCAGGAAAGTGTCAAACATCTGGGGTGGATGGCATTCAAAAGAAAAACTGAATCAAAAGGGACTAATTGCACATTTGGTAGAATGTTCAAAAACACAAGATGTAGTTGCAGTTAAATAAAAATGACAAGTTGAATGTGTAAATAAGCTGGCAGAAGAGCATGGCTGTCCTGCCAATTAGCTACTCCAGGGATATGAAGCACTTGACAGGCCAGAAGAAGCTACAAGAAGTCCTGGAACAGAATCAATAATGCCTTCCAAACTTGTAACTTCTACCACCTTGAAGGACAAGCAGCAGAGATATAGGAACACCACCACCTACATGTTCTCTAAACCATACACTATCCTGGCTTAGAACAATATTGCTATTTCTTCTCTGCCACAGAGTACCAGTGATAGGTAACTGTTGCACTGATTCTATTTTAGAACATAGAACAATACAGCGCAGAACAGGCCCTTTGGCCCTCGATGTTGCGCCGACCTGTGAACTATTCTCAGCTCATCCATGTGCTTATCCAAGGATTGTTTAAATCTCCCTAATGTGGCTGAGTTAATTACATTGGCAGGTAAGGCATTCCACGCCCTTACCACTCTGAGCAAAGAATCTGCCTCTGACATCTGTCTTAAATCTATCACCCCTCAATTTGTAGCTATGCCACCTCGTACAAGCTGACATCATCCTCGGAAAAAGACTTTCACTGTCTACCTTATCTAATCCTCTGATCATCTTGTATGTCTCTATCAAATCCCCTCTTAGCCACCTTCTTTCCAATGAGAACAGACCCAAGTGTCTCAGCCTTTCATCATAAGACCTGTCCTCCAGACCAGGCAACATCCTCGTAAGTCACTTTTGCATCTTTTCCAATGCTTCCACATTCTTCCCTTTTTAGTTATAAAAAGCCTCAATTCTAATCAGTCTTGCAATTCTCCATTACCGCTTTTATGAACTTGGATAGAGTTTTTCTGTGGTAGTTCATTCCTTAATTTCTCAAAATTAGTAAATTTTAAGAAAGCCTAGCATTATCATCAACGGTGTCTTATTTTGTCTGTTGTGAGCTGGGATCACTCATTCATGCATCTGAGTGTTTTAGGATCATATGTATGATTCCTTTCATTTCATTTTTCATGCTGACCTTTCTTGCAAAGCCATTCAGTACATTCTTGGCACCCAAACTAGATTTAATGTCATGTTGAAATAAA
Source organism: Chiloscyllium punctatum (assembly GCF_047496795.1). NCBI lineage: Eukaryota > Metazoa > Chordata > Chondrichthyes > Orectolobiformes > Hemiscylliidae > Chiloscyllium > Chiloscyllium punctatum. The sequence goes on from NC_092741.1 coordinate 35,160,602, forward strand.
GCAAGAGTGATGCTGAGGGAAAAAAAAATTCACACAGCAAGTAGTTAGGGTATGGAATGGACTGCATGGAAATGTAGAGCCAGGTTCAATTGAAGCATCTAGACATTAGATGACTATTTGGATAGAAATGATGTATAAAGATATGGGAAAAAAAGGTTCTTGTAAAAGATTTCTAGGAGGTAATAGAACCAGTCCAGGCACAGTAGGCCAAATGGCCTCCTTTGGCACTGTAATAGTTCTCTGCGTCAAGTTAAAGGAATGGAGGGTAGGTAATTGAATTTTCTTTTCACATGTTACCTGTGCCACGAAAGATGCATGCAGATAGTTTTTCACTCTATTTACCTATTTGTAAACTGTACATCTCAAACTAAATGTCTACATCTTAACAAAACTTGATGCAAACAATGCAATTGGCAAAAATGTGGCTCCTGGAATTGTTTATACAATCCTTCAACATTTTGAGGTGGAACGAATTGACACTATCTTATGAATATTGTTATTGTTTCAGCTACTATAATAGAATGCTTTTACCACTGTTAAAACATGAGCAGAATTTTTAGAGTGGATTGGCTTCCAACCTGTTCTGTGAAATGAAAGCTTTTGATAAAAACATTTTTCAACTTGATAGTTACAGAACATTGACCAATCAGGGAATAGTGCAATAGCAGGGAAGAACTATACAATTGTAAGAAAACTGAGTTAATACATTGTCAAGAAGTGTGTACTCTATCAGTGCTCTCTCTTGTTTCTGTTAAAAGGATAAAAATTTTATGCTACTGTTTTTCTAGGCAGAGAATCATTAGGAGGTACAGGATATAAACAGTTGCTGAAGTGATCTGATCAAGCTTTCCTATTCAAATGTTGTAAAATGCAAATGAGATTTTGAGGGGTTAATTTGTTCTGATCTGTACGAAGTTGGATGACTGGGAGGGGGGTGTAGTATTACATTCTGTCTTGCAGGCAGAATGTAAAAATTCACATAGCTATCTCCTGTAAATCAGAAATAATAACATTGCAGCTAAGAATCTAACAACACACTGCAGTTTAAAAAAAAATTACACCAGATCTTGCCATTAAGGAATGATCTAATCACATTGTTTCTGGAAATAATCAAATCACTACATTGTGTCTTGAGTGGCATGTGACTACGAGGGAGCGGCTGGGGGTTGTTTTAGGGCATTACTAACCGATGTAAAATCTTGTATAAAGGAAGGACTGGTCCCCTTGTTTAGGGAGATGCCTTGACACAGCTTTGCAAGCATTGCGAACAGTGTTGAGGGTTTCTCCAAAAGCTTGTACTTGCTTAATAAATTTTGGCTGTTCTCAAGTGTTTTAAGAATCTCAAAAAGAGCCTACTAGGTGGCAGCAGTAGGATTCCAACATATACAGAGCTTCTAGACTAACTGAGTAAGTGATCTTCTGCATGACAGTAATGTGAGACGGATGGGCCCACTTGATAAGATTTACCTCGCTCTCTCTAACCTATCACTCCGTCGACCCCTCGTCCCTTCGGACTCTGTGGTGACGGAATCCCTGAGGTAACTTACGCACTTGTATGCCAATGAGTTTGCTTTCACAACTATACGTTCACTGGAAAGGGAGGTTAAGTGAGATTTGAGGCCCTGGAACATAGTGCATAAGATAAAGGAAAACTATTGTGTCTGTCTCAATCACCCTGCCTTAGACCGGTTGCTAAGAAGGGATATTCCTCACGTGAAAGGTCTGGACCCTGAATTGGGTCTGGAGACTGAAGACACTAGACTCTTTTATATAGAGATAAGTTGGGAAGTTCAGACCTTAGAAGAATAAAATGGGACAAATGTTGGATAAGTCAGGGGTCGGAACGCCTTTGCGTCGATTATGCTGGCTGGGATGACCCCAAAAATGAGGAACCATTCAGGTGCCTGTCAAGATGTTTTAAATAAAAAATTAGGAAATGAAATTTGGCTGATAAAAGGCACTAAGAACATAGATCATTGCCTCCTCTATTTTTTAAACATTTTGGAAATGTAACATCAGGACTAAATGGAAAACTTTAATACCCACGTGGAGAAAGACTGCTGAGGAAATAATGAACAAATCTAAACAGGCCAGCTGGGAGAATAACTCCCGTGAAAGAGGGATTAGTGTGTGATAATGAGGGAAACCCTAAGTCTTGGGAGGTGCTGAAGAGTCAGTGTGAGGATTATGATACGAGTAGAGAAAAGCAGGAAAAATTGAGAAAGGAAAGACAACATAGGAATCAGAGTTGAAACGCCAAGCTGAACTATCCAGTGAGACAAAATGGAGGTACCTTCTGAAATGTCTGATCTGCCAATAATTTTTCAAAATAATGACACTGATGACCAGCTATGGTCACAATGCGATTTCTGACCTCCTCAGGGACACCTATTCAGAGCTCATTCTATGTCCAAAATCTCCTCAAAGCCATTCTCCTCCCCAGGCAATTGACCTTAATTAAATGTGCTGCCCTCTGTGAACTGGCAAGTTCTAAATCGATCACCTACCTCAAAAACAACAGGCATTCCAGACATTGTCATTGTGCAGTGTGATTTCAGACAAGACACAATGCAATGAGTCTAGCAATGGGCAGTCTGTTCCATTTGAATGATTCTCAGCTGGCAGGACTGTTTAAAGTTTGACTTTAAAGATACAGCAGCAAAAATAAAATTAAACTTAAAGGAAAAATATACATGTGAATACTGCTGGTAAAGCCTTGATTAAGTGATCAGGAAAGTAGCAGACTTGAAATTAAACTTTATTATAAATAAGCAAAAAGTCAATAGTAACAGAAGTTAAAGATATACTTAGTTAGAAATCAAGAACTGTGAAATATTTTTCCTGACAGCTTTCACACTAGCTGAGTAATAATTTGAAAAGGAACGTAGTTTGTGAGTAACCTGAATGGGGTTCTCTGAGGATTTGATTTTAGGACCACTGATTGTTTATAAATGACTGTACTGCCCAAACAATTCAATTTAGAAATTTATGGATATAAAATTTGATAACATAAATAGTGAACAGAGTAACAGACTTCAAGACCACTGAGAAGGTTGAAAAGGGCAGACACAATTTAGTGTAGTTAAATGTGTGACTGTCTTCATACTGATACCCACCTTGGCAAAGAAGGAATGAGAGAGGAAATGCAAAGATGACTTTCAGTAGCTAACATCATCTCTAGAGTTTCTCCATTCACAGATAAGACATGCCTTTGGGCCATCACCCAACCATCCATAACCTGATCCAACGGATTCAATCAGCTCCCCAGTCATGAGCACAAAAAGTGAAGAAGCTAATAACGGTGAAGAGGAGGTCAGTGTACTTTTTGTCAGTGGCTTTCCTATGCCTATTAAGCCATTTGAGCTTTACCTTCTCTTTTTTGATCATTTAAGGGATATTAAGGTTCACTGATCAAGCTAACATCAAAACAGCCAGTTGGTTTTACAGCAGAGCGGGAGCAGAAGCAGCAAAGAATGCTGCGTTCACCTAACCTGTTGCTGCAGTTGCCGCACTTCACGCTCAGATGTGTTGGTATCCTCCATCTGAACCACCTCCACAAGGATGGAAGTCTTGTCCGTTTTGTTATGTATTTAACTGCCCTTATCCAAGAATTCAGATTTCTCTGTGGAGTGATGCACAAGGTCAGACTGGATTGTTTTCAGGTTGGACTTTATTGAAGGAGATTTTGGATAATTGGTTTGTTTCCACTTAACTTTGAGGGGGTGGAGTGGTTATTAAGGACTGTGGATTTAAAATGTTTACTGGTAAACTTTTTTTAGGATCCTAGGGATGCTATCTACTACATGGGCTAGTCATTTTTGTTGCTAACTTATTGTGTGTTGTGCGTCAATAACTTAAATACTGGTTGTCAGATTCTTATAAGCTGGTAGCGCCTTTTAGTTGACTATCATGGAATGATAAAAGGAAGGAATGAGATATTAAAGAATTAATTTGTTCTGCTGACCTGTAAGAAATTGGATATCCCGGGGGGGAGGTTGGTATGTTCCTCTGTCGTTCAAGGCAGAATGTAAACAGTTACATAGCCATCGCCAGCAATTCAGGAAGAATAAGAACATTGCAGTTATGAATCGAACAATATTGTGCATTTTAAAAAAAAACAATTTACACCAGATCTTGCCATTTAAGGAATGATCCAATCACGTTGTTTCAGGAAAAAATTAAATCACTACATTGTGTCTTGAGTGGCATGTGACTATGGGGGAGTGGCTGAGAGTTGTTTTGAGGGCATTACTGACTGTGATATAAAATATTCTATAAAGGAAGGACTGGTCCCCTTGTTTAGGGAGATGTCTTGACACAGCTCCGCAAGCATTGCAAACAGTGTTAAGGGTTTCTCCAAAAGCTTGTACTTGCTTCATAAATTTTTAGCTGTTCACTAAGTTGATGTATTGCAGTTGCATCAAGTGTGTAAGAATCTGAAGAAAGACGTATGAAAACTCATAAAAGCCCAGCAGTATATAAATGTAGTCCTGAGCGTAGCGACAAAAAAATCTAGAGTACAAAATCATTACAGAATGTAGAAGCTCATGGGGAGGAGGTAGGAAATGCAGACCACCTAACTAAAATTTTAAAAATTCCTCCATGGCTGGTTTTTGAATACTATCAATAGAAACCAGCAGATCTGTCTGAGTGTCACAGGAATGTGCAAGAAGAATATGTTATTTGTCATCTACTGAAAAATAGATTAAATAGTTTCCTTCTGCAATTTAACTTAATTTCTTTTCAACTATTTTGGGGGTCATGCTGAAAAAGAAACGTAAGTTTGTGTTTATGTAATGTCTTTCACCACTCTAGGATATCTGAAGGTGATTTGAAACCACATGTTAAGACACAATCACTTATATACAAAAAAAGCCATGATTGGCATCTTGGCTCCAGTTAACTCCTATCAGTGCCATCATTGTACTCACTCATATTTTCAATGCCATACTGGTTTTCAAGGATGTTATGGTTTTATTTCACAGAAATATTGAATTGTTTCCACACCCTGGGGGAAGAACCCATTGTGCTCCTTTTTAATACATTGGTATTAGTATGCAGTTTCTTGTCTTTCTTTTTCTGAGGAAGGGGTATTTTTTTTAAATAAAACCTGTCCCATGTGGTGATGTGAACCTGACAGCTGACTTTTTCATTTAACATGGCTCATTATGGGATGGTTTAAAATTCTATGGCTGCTGCAGCTGTCCACTAGGCTTTGTCCTCCTCCCTGCTCTTTGTGATATTGCCTAGTATCACTCCGACTTTCTCCAAGCAGCTCCCAGACAACTGTCACAATTAATCCAAGGATTTCTGTATTTTTTTTCTGTCCAGTGATGGGATTGAATGCTTCAGCGTAAACCAGCAGTAAAAACAAAATGGTGCATAATTTAGTTGATCAAATATTCATGCTGTGAATGTATTGCTAGCTACACATCTACTGATTTGTGGATAATTTTCCCCAGAAGTTTATCTTGTATAACTTGCTGATAATTGAGTTAACATAAGATCTATTTGTAAAATTATGTCCAGACAGCATTCTTCGGCGATTTCAACACCAAACATACTTCGAGCAATGGAGATTGTGAGTGGTGTTTGATAAAGTATATATAACTTTATGATGCGTTTTGGGTAAAATGGACAAAAATGATTGCATTAGCTGATTCTGTGTTTTCTGGTCCTTTATACAGTCATACAGCACAGTACATAATTTACGGTTTTGAGCAAGAGATGGGGGTGGGAAATTGAGGAATATTGGAGTGGATGGGAATGTGGAAATTGAAGCAGAAACAAAGTAGCCATGGCTTATTGAATGGTGGCTGGGCCTTGAGGGGCAAAATGATCTACTTTTACTCCTCCTGGTGGTATGGCCCACTTTTTGTGTGTTTAGGTTTCCTTGGGTTAGTGATGTCATTTCCTATGTTGATGTCATTTCCTGTTCTTTTTCTCAGAGAGTGGTAAATAGAATCAAGTCAGTGTGTTTGTTGATAGCGTTCCGGTTGGAATGTCATGCTTCTAGGAATTCTCCTGCGTGTCTCAGTTTGGCTTGTCCTAGGATGGATGTGTTGTCCCAGTTGAAATGGTGACCTTCCTCATCTGTATATAAAGATACTAATGAGAGTGGGTCATGTCTTTTTGTGGCTAATTGATCATGTATGTGGTGGCTAGTTTTCTGCCTGTTCAATGTAGTGTTTGTTACAGTTCTTGCAAGGTATTTTGTAAATGACATTAGTTTTGCTTGTTGACTGTCTAGGGTCTTTCAAGTTCTTTAGCTGCTGTTTTAGTGTGTTGGTGGGTATTTAGGCTACCCTGATGCCACGAGGTCCGAGTAGTCTGGCAGTCATTTCTGAGATGTCTTTTGATGTAGGGGAAAGTGGCTAGGGTTTCTGGATGTGTCTTGTCTGTTTGTTTGGGTTTGTTGCAGAGAAATTGACAGACTTTTGTTAGTTGGGTGCTCAACTTGTGGTCAAGCATGAAAAACTACCTGGCTTTGTCTGAGCTACGCATCGTGGTAAAAACAAAGTCCTGTGAACTATTAAGCTTTGCCTGTCTAGATAATACTGGGATGCTGTGTGCATCTAAACAAGGACAAAGTAAGAGACACAGAAGAGGAAATGAGGATCCCTGAGATGTGCACACTCTTATCAAATCCATGAGATGGGTACCCTATGCACACTGTCCTCTTAGCAGCATTTCAATAGAAGCTGCTGCTCTGCTTTAAAGTGTAATATGGAAGTGTAAAAATATTGTACTTGGATCAGAAATGTGTCGGAATGATGTAGCGCAGTAGGATGCCAATGTCTGTAGTTTGGGTTATATGCAGTCATGACAACAGAATGGGCAAATATGTGGAGTTAAGATGGATTGGCTATGCTAAATTGCCCAACTGTGTCCAGGGATGTATAGGCTACGTGGATTAGACATGATTTAATGCAGGATTAGAGGGATCGGGTGGGGCAGTAGGTTGGGTGGGATGCTATTAGGATGGTCGGTGCCGACTCCATGGACCAAATGGCCTCTATGTGCCCAAAGCTGGAGGCTAGAGAAGCAAGTGCCAAGCTGGAGTTGTCTGGTATCCACCTCTTTTCCTGTTGCGAATTATTGTCTGTATCCAGTAGTTGGGTTAATGAGAAACTGCAAATGAATAATGTGAGATGTCAATGTATGCTACTGCCCACATCTCACACTCACTGCTCAAAATCTTGCTTCACTGTTTAATACTTCGTTGGAAAATGGTACGTTTTGTTCTCGCTATCGTGCAGCTCCTTGCTGGTCATCTCCATGCAATTTTCCCAGTTTTCTCATCATTATCCATGTCTCATTTCAGTGTTTTATATCATGTCAACTAAGAGATAGCACCCTTGACAGCACAGGCCTGTTTGGTACTTCTGTAATGTCGGCTTTGAGCTGAAGTCTTTGCGCTGAAGACTTTAATCAACATCATTCTGAATCATGTGAATTTGCTGACACTATCCACAACAGAATTAAATCATAGTTAACAGAATATTTATATTTCTGTTTGAAGGAAGGACAATCTAAATTGGGGAATAAAGGATAAAATGACTAGTTCTTCAGAGAAACCACAAGAGGGCAATGTAAGTATGGGTCCCACTGATTAGTTGGCTCTTTATCCTTTGTTCAATACAGTATTTTAAATTAATTGACACATGGAAACATGCTGTTTAGCAAAAAAAGTTATCAGTTTATTTTAATTAAGGGACTTTTGAAACGGGTATTGTGCTCAGTTAACTGCAACTCTCTGCAGTATCTTGTCTGAGTGGCCACAAAAAAAGGCTTCTAGTTCCATTTATCAAGAAAAGTCTGATCAAAATAACATGGGCTTAAGTGAATAAGATCCCTGATGTAAATGGCACTTTTAATTTCATGTTGTCTTTGTCCTTTTCCAAAACGACAACTGTGTGGATGCTTTGAACTAAAAAAACTCTAGTATCAAAAAGATTTTCACAAATAGCACATCTTCCAAGTATGGTTAACATCTAACACTTTTTTTTTAATTGGCAATGCAGAGCTTTGAGATTCGTTATCTCAAAGGTGATTTGTTCTCATGCCCAGAGAAGGATGCACTGGCACATTGTATCAGTGAAGATTGTGAAATGGAGGCGGGCATAGCAGTCTTGTTCAAGAAGAAATATGGATGCGTTGATGAGCTGCGGAATCAGAGTAAGACAATAAAATTTCAGAAGTCACTTTAATGAACAACAGTTTAAAGAAGTGGGTATGTTGTTGATTTGCAAAGGTTTTTTAAAATCCATCCAATGTCTTTCCAATTTGAGAATCCAATCAAGCAACCGTTTCCTTTAGAAGCAGTAATGTGTTTCAATCTTCAATCAACTCTGTGTACTTTATTCTTCTCTTCAATATCATTTCTTTTCTCTCCTAATCCTCTTTCAGGCCCTTAAATAGTCATGTCTTAAAGGCTTGCATAATTGCTGCTTCAAACTGGTAATAAGCAGTTGCACTCAGTTTCTTCAATACTCCAATTTTCATTCCTGGGTCTGTGCACAAAGATTAGAGGAATCCCAGCTTCACAAATGCAACTTTAAAAAGTGCTGCTTGCATTTCCAATCTTTTGTTTAGGGGTTGGGGAAGAATATTGATTGGGTTGGGAGCTGTGCCAGGCAACCCAAGAAGAGCTAAGAGGCTGCTATGTTCCCAAGGCAGGCTGAGCAGAAAGCCTACCTCCGTGCTCGAGCAGATTTGAATCATAAAGATTAAACATACAACATCACTCCTGCCCTCATCCCCTCCACTCACTCCCTTCCTGTCCCACAGTTGTCTGTCAAGCATCTGTATCCATTCCCAATTGATCCCCTCCTATCCTCAATACCGTCCTGTGACAATCTGGCCATCATATCCAATGTGCCCTAATCATTGTCGGTGCCAACTTGTAGCTGCCAGCTTTGCCCATCCCCATCCATGTCTATTTAATCTATTATTCATTATGGTCATAATTTAGGAGATATTCTGATTGACAACTTTATTTTCTATGTATTAATGATGTCATTATTGGGTGGGCACATTCATTGATACAGAAACATCAAGCACATTGAGGTTATTTCAGCAAATCCCTTATGAATTCAAATATTTCAATGAAGCACTAATAACTTGAGCGAACAATAATTTCCATTCAATAAACAGTTGGAGCTGTTCATCAATAGGCAAGCCATTGTAAAATGATAGGTTGTGAAATCAGTCATGCAGCATAAATGCATTGGATTCTCACTCTCTTGTTTAGTCTTGACTTTATTCTTTGTCAGCAGGTTTGATAGAACTATTATTATCTGATGTGCCAACTGCTACCCTTATGGGTGCTTCTTCCTATATCCTATGGATCATGACCCCATCACTGAATATTAAGCCGTTGTTTTCCAGAACTGTACCTGACATCTCCTCTGCAGACCTTCCTACCTTATTGTAGCCCAACCCTGAACAGCTTGCTTCTATCGTCCTAAAATCGACCAAGGTGCCTGCCTCTGGCAGACTGATTAGTTCAACTTTCCCCGCCTCACTGAACTTATTTCTTCCTATTTTACCTCTATTTTTCTCACAGATTCCCTTCTCTGAAGAACATTTATGAATCAGCTATTACCATTTTTTTTCTCTTCCAGTATTTTTACCACAGTCACAACTCCATTAGCCATCACGATAGAAATAAGGATCCAATTCTCAACCTAGACCTCTTGTGTTGGATCATATACTTGTGCCCATCTCTCACCCAACTTTTAATTTTCGACCATAGTATAATGATTCAGTTCATCCTGAAATATTTGGAAACCTGATCCAAGTTTTCCAAACTCGAACAAGAATTACCTGGTTCAGTGGAAGGAAGTATTTTTGTTCAGGAGCTGAGAAAAGAAGTTGGGAGACAAGGAACATAGAATGCTAGAAACATAAATAAAAATGCAAAATGCTATGATTGCAAAGCAAATCAGTCAGCAGCTGTTAGGAAGAAAGACTCCTCCTTTCTCTGTTAGGACCTCTTCGCAGCATCGCATCTGATAAATAAATAGTAGGAACGTGATCTCAGTGTCATTATTTTAATTTACAAGGTTTATTGCATTATGAAGTAGAACTACAGGTAGAATTCAATTACAGTAGAAATACTAAAGTTGGGCTGATTAAATTTACTGCCAGTCAATCCTTTATAAAGGCTTGACATCAAACCAGAAAGTAAATTAAAATAATGTACATGAATTCTTAATGATATAAGAATCCATAGCTCAATTAATAATTCTTGCCTGGTTTGTAAAATACATACAAGTAAAGTTTGAGCAAAATATATAATCTATCTTTTCAGACCTATAAATATCATTACATAGTCAACAGGTCTGAAAAGATTGTTTTCTTCTAATCATAATTGGAATGCCAGTGTATAAATAGGTCCTTTATTACTTGAAGCAAAAGCTATTATGAAGGAGGATGAAATTTCCACAGTAATGATGCTGAGAATAGTTAACCTACAGGGAGGTTGAACACCTGGCTACACATTGAGCTAAAGTCAACAAATCTCTAGTATACAGCTTTTGCATTTGCAAGAATTTTACAAGTTAAAACTTATTCAGACCCATCACCATAAGCAGCTCATTGCAGTGCTGTTTTATCAGTTTGTGGACTTGCCAGTATTTAGTCACAATCGCCCAGGTGTCATGAATTCCACGGTTATTCGAACGTTTACTCCTAGCACCATCGCATGATGACTGCAGTGTGTACTATCCTTAAGTTAAACTGCAACAAGTTACTAACGTTGTCCTTCAATAGGAAATGCCAACCCATGGCCTCTACTGCCTAGAAGGACACTGCATGTAGATGCATGGGGCTACCACACCAGAAAGTTTCCATTCAAGTCACGCACTGTCCTGACATGAAACAAATATCACTGTTCCTTCACTGTAGTATAGATTAACGTGTAGAAATGAAAAAAACATTTTTTTTTTGTAGAAAACTTCTGTACAGCTACAGAGTTAATGCCCATTTTGCAGGTTACCTACATTACCTGAATTTGCATTAAATTTGTTCTCTATTGGCTTGTGAGAGCACAACTTAGCTATGACCTCTAGCACTACCCACTCAAATATGTCCAATTGATAATATAAATGGAAGTTCCCTATGTCTTCAACAGGATTGAACATAAACTTCATTATTACTTCATATTTGGTCTCTTTCCTTAAATGTGGGTTTCTATTTGCTAATGTAATGAAATGATATAATTAATTTTGCATTATAAAGTTATTCTACATCTTTATTTAATTTGTAACATAATTTTAATTAGTGATTTCTTTTTTTTTCTTCTTTCCAGAAAAGAAGATTGGGGAGGCAGCAGTGCTGCAGAAAGATCAGCGATACATTTACTATTTGGTATTGGATTCAGCCATATTTTTAATTGAATAATAGAATCATTATTTATCATTTAAATTATCTAAATATTATGGAAATGTGCCAAATAATGTATAAAATAAATTTTCACTTAATATCAAAACTTCAACAGAAATACTAAATTTATTTTAAAATACACTGCACACATGATTTTAACAAGTTTTAATTATACTCCCCAAAGCTGCTTAAAATAATTGCTATTTTTTTTTAGTTTTATTCACCAGAAAATAACTCCTTAAACTTGTAGCATTCAATCTCACCCCCAACTTGACTATAAATCTGTCAAATGTATCTTGCTTTCTCTTGTATTTCTGTCAGTAGTGCTCATGTAGTATTCTGCTGTTTTTGTTGAACACAGCTTTGTTTCTTGCACACATTTGCATGGCTTAATTCAGAGATGATAATTTATTGCTGAATTATAAATGCAATATAAAACATTGAAATATTTTCCTCAACTACATGATTTTCTGAAGTTCACTTTAAATTGAGAGATGGAGTACATTTAAGGACAAACTTAAAGAAGATTTCTACTTTTTTTTTAATATCTCCTGGTCATTACATCTACTTTTGCCTGATTTGAATGGTTTGATTCTTCTATAGATCACTAAAAAGGTGGCATCTGATAAACCAACTTATGATGATCTGCAGAGCAGCCTCAAGGCCATGAAGAACCACTGCCTGAGTAATGGAGTCCTCCAAATATCAATGCCCAAGTAATAAATTATGGAAATTTTGAATTTGTTGCTTTTATCACAGTTTTTTCATGTCTATTTTGTACTCTAGATCAATTAGATTTAAACTAAAATATTATCCGGAATGTTTCACAACTTTGAACATTTCCTGAATTGAGGTTCCGGTATTCTGTTCCCCACATTCTCATTCACGTGATCTTGTCCAAATGAATATATGCTCCTTTTGTATCCTCCAGTGCACTAATGCCTCATCCTGATCAGATTTCTCAACAGTCATGCTTACTCCATTTCCGCCAACTGCATCCAGCCTTCATATTTCCCCTTGCTTCTTCCTTTGCTGCCCTTGACACATGTCCAACTTTAATTTCCTGACTTGACATTGCGCATCTTCTCAAAGTGCTGTACAATGTAAGGGTTAAGATTTGACGGAATACACATGTAAATTGAATGCTTGAAGAATGTATTAGAGATATAAAAATAGGGATTTTTTCATTTAAACAGGGATTGTGAAAATGAAAGCAGAGACATCAGTAGCGTCAGTTGCCCACAGGTTAGAAAGGCATTCACGCAATTGTTTAAAATCAGTTTATTAACCATGTATTTGGTGGAGTGGATCATTCTTGCAACCTCAAATTACCTGTAGACTAATCATTGCATACATAGCAACTATGAAGTCTTCAACAATTTTGTGGTTACTATAGCATGTTAGTGTAAGAAAAAGTAGAAGAGAAATTTTAAAGGAAGGTAATAGGAATATAGAAAGCTGAGAATGCTCTGTTCATACTGTTATATAAGCACAGATGATTCAATAAAACAATCTGTACGGATGTGAAGTAAGTTCTGCTCACTGACTTCAGTAATAGTATGCAATCAACTGGTCTTTTGAAGAACTATTCAAAACTTTGAAGTTTAAAGATCATGACGAAATTTGGTTTTAACATAAACTACAGTTGATTTTGTTTGTGAACTCTTCATTAAGGCTTACAAAAGAGTAGATGGTATACAGAGAATCCAATAAAATGTCTGCAACAGCAGTAACTGGTTTTAAGAGGGTTTCCTTTTTTAATAGCTGACTTGTATTACAGTAATTAGTATATAGTGCTACTTCTTAATCGATCAGTGGAAGGCATGGTATAAATGGGTGAGGACTGATTTGTATGTTTTGACAAGCCAAGTAATCCAGTTAGGTTCATATGGACATGATGGGGCCCACATCACAAGAATGCAGTTGTGTGCTGATGATTTTTTTTTCTTCTGGGGGGCTTCCATTGTTGAGTTTACTTAATTTTTCTTTTGGACTGCGGGCAGTTTCAGGAAAACTTGTAAGTTTGTGATTGAATTTTTTTTTCCCCTTCTTTCTCTTCTGTTCATTGACACCTATTTGGTGTGCCCCATGTTACTTTACTTTCAATTCATTGAGACTTCATTCTGACCTGGCCTATGATCTATTGCTAACCCACATATGGATTCAGGAACTTAATACATGATATAGCAAGTGATATATATATAGTGTCATAAATTTAGCATTCTTTCATTCTAATTATGTTTTGTAACTCAAGGTCTGTTTATAATTTATTATTATGAGCAGTGTTCTTTTCTCTGCAGGATCGGATGTGGACTGGACAACCTGGAGTGGGACAAGGTTTCTGCAATAATTCAAGAGGTTTTTAAGAATACAAAAATCATAATCACTGTGTACTCTTTGTGAGAATACACATTTATTACTGTGTACAGTTCAAAATAAATATTCCACAATATTAATCTGAGTTGGCGGTGACAGATGGAAATAACTTGATGACTTTGGTTAAATGTTTGATTTCCATGAATTACTGATGAATAAATGTTTTTGTTTGTTCATCCTGTTCAGATATCTGTGCTAATTTTATAGTGTATGTATTATCGAACAAGTTCATAATTCGTGGATTGAAATCCATCTTTTAAATGAAAGGAAAGCTCCTGTTTTCCTCAGTATGCTACCAAAATCATTGTGAATCTCATTCTTAATCTTGTGCATTCTAGTTTCTTTAAATTGATAATTTAAAACAGAAATTATCTGTTTTAATTAAAAATTCACCTCTATATAGTCTGAGAATTCAGAACTTTTTGTCTGCAGTTTATCAAGATTACAACATGAGCAAGCCTGTTCACACATCTTTATTGAATATATTCTTTCTATTACTCTCTGAAATTCAGATTTGTAATTTGGAGACTGCTGTTGCCATGGAATTATTGTGCTGATAATCAGTATTTTGTTCTTTTTACTGTTTACATTGAATGTTAGAGAACTGAAATGGACCATTCATTACAGCAGGTCTTTTTTGACATCTGCTTCATTCACCTTCCTTTAAATCGCCCTGTATCTATTGTGTTGTTTACTTCCTAATGTACTTCTCTTCCCCTTAAAAGCCTCAGTAGCTTCATGTACTGGAAAGTTCCACGTTGTTGTCACTGAGTAGATAAATTCTTCCTGAATTCTTTATTGGATTTAACAGTTATTGGCTTGATTGTGCCTCTAGTTTTGGATTAATTTTTTTTACTTGCAAGAAAAACAGAGTTCTACCATCTAGAAGAAGCCCATCGAGTCTGTATCGCCAAAAATATTAGTCCCACTTTTTCACACTAGGCTGATAGCTGTGAATGTTATGAGACTTTAAGTGCTCATCCAAGTACTTTTTTTTTTCAAAAAAGGTTGAGCGATTTTCTGCCTAGGTATCCTTCCAGGCAGAACATTCCCACCACGTTGTTGGTGAAAACGTTGTTCCTCCAATCCACTCTAGTGATCCCTATGGTAAGCCACTGCACACCAAGCTACAGTCACACAAACAGCTTTCTACCCTTGGTCTCTTGTCACTAAACCAACTTTGGATCCAGTTTGCCAAGTTACCTTGGTTCCCATAATTGTTTGCCTTCTTTATCAGCCTGCCAGGTCGGACCTTATCAAAGGCTTTGCTGAAACCCATGCAAACAACATTAGCTACCCTATCTTCATCCAAAGACTTGGTCACCTCCTCCAAATTCAACCAGGTTTATTAGGCATGACCTCTCTCTCAAAGCCATTCTAACTATCCCCACAGTTTTGTCCAATAGAGCTCCTAGCATTGATGTTAGACTCACTGGTCTATAATCCCCTGGGCTCTACCACCTTATAAAATGGTATCCCATTAGCTGTCCTCTGGCACCTCCCTTGAGGCCAGAGACAATTTAAAAGTTTTGGACAGTAATTTACAGTTTTTCTGCTATTACCAGACTGAATATCTATGCACTTCTCCATATTATTCTACATCTATCATCTTGTTGTACACATTTAGTCTATATTTCTCTACAGCCTTTTAATATCTTCATGGCTTGCATTTCCTCTCAGTGTTATATATTTGGCAAGTCTCTGTCTCTCCTTCTAAATCTTTATGATGAGTTGTAAATAACTGAGGCCCCAGTATTGTTCATTGAGGCATTCCACTTCTAACAGCCCACCAACTGAAAAGTGTCCATTTTATCCGCGGTTCTCACCTATTTAACCGACGCCCTCTCCATGTAAATGTATACCCCCAACTCACGAGTTATATCTGTTGTATTAAATTTGTGTGGCACATTTTATAAAATGCCATATGTTGTATTTCCTGGTTTCCCTTTAACTACTCCACTCATTAGATCTGCAAAGACTTCAATAAATTTTCCAAGCACATTTTCACTTTCATTAAACTATGTTAATCTTTTCTGATTATGCAGTTATTTCTTTGTTCCTTAATTGATATCAACATTTTCCTCCAATCTGATGTCATGCTAACTGGTCTGTTGTTATCTTGATTTTTGACAACCCTCCTCTTAATAATGTTTCAGTTCCCAGATACTGTGACTGTTCCAGACTGTAGGGATTATTGGAAAAATTCATAACTATTATCTGCAAATTCACACCCCTCCAATCATTTCTTTTAGAATCTCAGGATGAAGGCCTTCAGGTCCTGGGTACAGGTATTTGTTCATTTTAGTCCCTGAGATTTGTCCAGTACTTTTTTTTTCCCCTCTTTTAATTACCTTAATTTCTCTCTTATGAGTCCCATGGTTACTCTCTATTTGTGGTGCATAATTTGTCTTCCTTTTTTTTTTGCAACTACGAAAGCCTCTTCTATTAATACAATACTAGAACATAGAACAGGCCTTCAGCCCACAATGTTTTGCTGAACATTTGTTCTAGCTTAAGCACCTATCCATGTACCTATCCAATTGCTGCTTAAAGGTCACCAATGATTCTGACTCTGCCACTCCCACAGGCAGCGCATTCCATGCCCCCACCACTCTCTGGGTAAAGAACCTACCCCTGACATCCCCTGCCCCCCCCAAAATACCTTCCACCCTTCACCTTAAATTTATGTCCCCTTGTAACACTCTGTTGTACCCGGGGAAAAAGTCTCTGACTGTCTACTCTATTTATTCCCCTGATCATATTATAAACCTCTATCAAGTCACCCCTCATCCTTTGCCATTCCAATGACAAAAGGCCTAGCACTCTCAACCTATCCTCGTACGACCTATTCTCCATTCCAGGCAACATCCTAGTAAATCTCCTCTCCACCCTCTTCAAAGCTTCCACATCTTTCCTAAATTGAGGTGACCAGAACTGCACAGAGTACTCCAAATGTGGCCTTACCAAGGTCTTATACAGCTGCAACATCACCTCACGACTCTTGAATTCAATCCCTCTGCTAATGAACGCTAATACACCATAGGTCTTCTTATAAGCTCTATCCACCTGAGTGGCAACTTTCAAAGATCTATGAACATAGACCCCAAGATCCCTCTGCTCCTCCACCTTACTAAGAACCCTACTGTTAACCCTGCATTCCACATTCTTATTTGTCCTTCCAAAATGGACAACCTCACACTTGACAGGGTTGAACTCCATCTGCCACTCCTCAGTGTCCTCAACTTAGCTAGAAAGCTCTGTTCATGGTTTACTGAGATTTTTTTGTTTGGAATATATTTTGCTGAACTTGTACTTTTTTTTTATGGTTCTGCTGTTTACTTAGTGCTCTACCTTATTTTTCATCAATTTAGCCAAATGACCTTAGCCAGTTGTACCTGTATACCTATGTTGGCTTGATTTTAAGGTTAGAGTACTTTGTGCTTGGAGAGTGTTCTTTTCAAAGTTGGTATCGAATTCCTATCTAACATGGTCACCGTTTTCCAGTTTAATGGTGAAATCACTAATTAATGTTGCTTCTTTGCATAATAGTTTTGACCCCAATTAGTTCCACAACATTTTGTTCCAGGAAGCTGTCAAGAAAGTATGTGACAAACTTGTGTTCCAGACCACTCTGTTGCTAATTTAGTCCAGCCCATATTAAAGTTAAAAGTTATAATTATTACCTTTCCTTGATGCGCTGCAATAATTTCAAGTTTAATTCTCTGTCCAATAATATAACTCTAATTAGCAGCCTAACTCTAACGAGCATTTTCTGACCCCTGCTAATCTCCATGCCCACTTAATCTTGATTCTGATTCCAGATCTTCTGAGCCAAGACCCCTTTTGACTGTCTTTGCCTCAACTGTTATTATCAGGACAATGTCTTTCCCGTTTCCATACATTCTGCCTTTTTTGAAATGTTGTGTACCCTTAGATATTTGTTTCCCACCTTTGGTCGCCTTGTATCTTTTTCATGCTACTTCAACAGTAGCTGGCTCGAAGCCATTTATTTCCAGCCAGCAATACTCAGAGTTGGCTTTCACTTGAAAGATCAAGGTTGCGGCACATCGTACAAGCACGAAGTGTAGGAGGGAAATACATTTGTTTGATAAAGGACGAGTTTGCTAACAGGAAGAAAAAATGTTGGCAAGCCTTCACAAGTGGAGTGACACAGGGATCCCAAAAACAATCATTGCTAAATCCTCAACTATTTATAAACTATATCAATGACTTGGATGAGGGGTCCAAATGTGTGATAGCTAAATTTGCTGATGACACTAAGATAAGTAATTAAGAAGACAGAGTCTGCATCGGAGGGTTGTGAGTGGCTAAATATTTGGTGGTTGAGTATACTATGGGTAGATATGAATTTGACCTCTATGGCAGGAAAAAGTGGAAAAACATTATCTAAATGGAGAAAACTTTCAGAAATTGCTGATATGAGGGATCTGGGCATCCTGGTACATGAATCACAAAGTTCAAACAAAGGCACAGTAAATGATTAGGAAAGCAAAATGAATGTTTATTGCAAGGGGAATGGAATATAAAAAGTAGAGAATTTTTACTGCAGATGTAGACCGTTCTGGTGAGACCTAATTTGGTGCACTATGTACAGTTTTGCTCACCTTTGACAAATATATAATTACTTCTAAAAGCAATTCCAAGAAGATTCACTGTACTCTATGCTGGGATGAAGGGTTTATATTATGAAGAAAGGTTAAACTGGTTGGGTCCACTCAACTGGATTTTAGAAGAATTAGATGTGGACTTACTGAAATCTGTACAATATTGAGGGTACTGGATAGTGTGGTAATCTAGAGGTTGTTCCCAAATAGGGGGGAAATTAAAACTAGGAGACCAAGTTTGAGAATAAGAGGTGTCTTATTTAAGGCAGAGACAAGGAATTTCTTTTTCTGCTGACTGATTGGTAGTGTATGAAATTTTGTACTAGAATGTAATGGAGGCTGCACCTTTAACTTTAGGCTGAGTTGAATTGCCTTTTGACAGACATGACAGTCCAGGATTATGGGATGAAGACAAAGTTGAGGTGACACCATAACCATACCACCCATGATCTTAAAACCAAAAGAACTGCGGATGCTGGAAATCAGAAACAGAAACAAATTGTTGGAAAAGCTCAGCAAGTCTGGTAGCATTTGTGGAGAGTTAACATTTTGAGTCCAGTGACTTCAGAAGAGAAACCGTTTGGATGTGAAATGTTAACTCTAATTTCTCTCCTCAGGTGCTGCCAAGCATGTTGACCTTTTAAGAACAATTTCTGTTTTTGTCACCCAAGGTCATACTAAATGGTGGCATAGGTTCATGGTGTCAAATTGCCCAGTCCCACTCCTGTGTCCTTCTATTCCTTTCCTGTCCCACTATCTGTCTTTGCAAATTACTAGCTGTTATAGAGTTATATAGCATGGAAATAGACCCTTCAGTTCAACTAGTACATGCCAACCATCTTCCCAAGCTAAAGTAGTCCCATCTGCCTGTTTTTCGCCCATAACTCTCCAAACCGTTCCTAGTCATAGAGTCATAGAGATGTACAGCACGGAAACAGACCCTTTGGTCCAACTCCTCCATGCCAACCAGATATCACAACCCAATCTAATCCCACCTGCTCCGCACCCGGCCCAAATCCCTCCAAACTCTTCCTATTCATATACCCATCCAAGTGCATCTTAAATGTTGCACTTGTACCTGTATCCACCATTTCCTCTGGCAGTTCATTGACACTAACCATTTTTTTTTAAAGAAAGGAAGTTGCCCCTCATGTCCCTTTTTTTTAAAATCTTTTTCTTCTCTCCTCAATAGGCACAGTGGTTAGCATTGCTGCCCCACAGCACCAGGGTCCCAGGTTCGATTCCAGCCAGTCTGTGTGGAGTTTGCACATTCTCCGTGTCTGCGTGGGTTTCCTCCCACAGTCCAAAGATGTGCAGGTTAGGTGAATTGGCCATGCTAAATTGCCCATAGTGTTAGGTGCATTAATCAGAGGGAAATGGCTCTGGGAAGGTTACTCTTTGGAGGGTCAGTGTGGACTGGTTGGGCCGAAGGGCCTGTTTCCACACTCTGGAATCTTTTAAAAAAAAACTCCCTCGTTTTGAACTCACTGACCTTAGAGAAAAGACCTTTGCTATTCACCTTTTCTATTCTACTTCCTTGACTCCTTGACTTATAAATGTAAAGTGCCAAAATGTTAAAAGGTATTGCAAGTGAAAAATTAACATTTTTGTAGAGCTGTTTACAATGTAAAGCAAATTAGACCTTGTTTTCTTATCCAGGGTAAGACTTCCGCAGTGGAATGTTTTGATTTGGCTGAGCAGGCTGGCTGAAACATGAAGCAATTCTTTAACTTTATAGAAATGTTTCTGTTACTTAACTGTAATGGAACACTGGTTCTTCAGATTTACACAGTCAGTCTAATGAAAATAAGCCACAAGTGTCTGTGTTTTAGGCTTTGTATTCATTTTGCAGTGTCTGTTTCACAGTCTGTTTGAAACGAAAAGTAAGACTTGCACTTATGTCATACCTTTCACAATTACCAACCTTCTCAAAGCTCCTTACAGCAATTGAAATACTTTTTGAGGTGTAGCCATTCTGGCAGCCAAAAGTGTGCACAGCACACTCATAAATAGCAGTATGATAAGTATTACATAATCTTTTTGATGTTGATTTGAGGAATAACTTTGGGTAAGTGCAATAACATTAACACCTGATTTTAATTGAAATACAAATGGTGCTGTGAGACCTATTGCATCACTGTTAGGGGGAAGGTGGCTCCTCTGTTGACACCCCATCCAAAAAGTAACTGCTCTGACAGTGTGAATATCAACTTTGTTCTCTGTACTTAGGTCTTGGAGTGGAATTTGGATCTACAAACTTTCTGTCTGAACTATAACTGGCACTGGAAAACAATGTGTGCCTGACAATAAAACGAAGAATTGTGGATGCTGAAGATCTGAAACAAAAACAAGTTCAATAATTTTAGAGTCTCAACACCACATTCCATGTCTATTACCCATCCCTGCGCCCCAGGCCTTGTCATGCTATGGGCTACTTTCAGTACAGCCAATCCATTTTAACCTACATGTGGTCCCCATTATCAACTTTCCTTCCTCCACAGCTTACAATTAACTGACCCTTTGCCAAACTTCATTTCCCTCTCTCTGAGCTCCAACTCCACCTATCTTCTCCCCCTTTTACTCTAGCCTCTATCAGCAGCATGCATACCACCTTTTCCAGCTACTGTCAGTCTGAAAAAGGACCACTGGATTCAAAACACTAATGTGTTTTGAAAGCTACTGTTAGACTTGCTGCGATTATAAATTGAGGCAGAATCTTCTGGTCATCTCATTCAGAAACAACTTTGAAATTTTCAATTACACAACAACTAACTGGTATCAGCTACAAGACCAGCAAAAGTTACTTCTCACTTTTTCTAGAATACTGAGCATGTGGCTAGCAATGATACTGACTAGGTATTTGGCATGCTTGCCTTCATTAGTTAATGCTTTGAATATAGGAGTTGAGATGTCATGTTGCGGCTGTACAGGATATTGGTGAGGCCAGTTTTAAAGAACTGTGTTCAATTCTGATCTTCCTGCTACAGGAAAGATGTTATCTTGAACGTGTTCTGAAAAGATTTACATAGATATTGCTAGGTTTGGGGAATTTGAGCTATAGGGAGAGGCTCAATAGGCTGGAGATGAATTCCCTGGAGCGTTGGAGGCTGAGGGATGACCTTATAGAGGTTTATAAAATCATGAAGGGCATGGATAGGATAAAGATAAGTAAACAAGGTCTTTTCCTTGGGGTGGGGGAGTCCAAAACTAGAGGCCATAGGTTTAAGGTGAGAGGAAAGATTTACAAGGGACCTGAGGGGCAACTTTTTCCACACAGAGGGTAGTGCATGTATGGAATGAGCTGCCAGCTAAGGTGGTAGAGGAGAATACAATTGCAATATTTAAACAACATCTGAATGGGTACATGAATAGGAAGGGTTAAGACAAATATGGACCAAATGATGGCAAATGGGACTGTAGCAGTTTAGGACATCTGATTGCATAGATAAGTTGGACCGAAGGGTCTGTTCCTATGGTGTATAACGTTGAGACTGTATACTGTATATACTTTGTTCAGAACATGGGGGAAGAGCTTTCTTTTTTTTTAAGAAACACCTTTTGGGATGCTGTTATCTTCAACTGAGAAGCCAGATAAGGTACCAGTTTAACATTTTCACTTGAAAGGCAACCTCTCTGGCAGTACAGTCAGTACAAGGAATTAGCTTTTAACACGATTGAAGAATTTAGACTGTTATTTGTAGAATGTGAACTTTCCTTGCCTATATTGGCTATATGTGAGAGGTTCTATGGAGAATAAGGTTGAATCTATTTGGGTGAAAATTAGAAATTCTAAGAAGAGTCTCTGATAGGCATAGTCTATAGGCCACCACATAATCATAATATCACATTGGGGCAGGCAATAAACAAAGAAATAACTAATGCCTGTAAAAATGGTGTGGGAATGTTACTCTACGTGTTGATTGGTCGAACCAGATCAGATAGGGTAGCCTTGAGAAGCAGTTTATAAAATGTATCCGTGATAGTTTTCTTGAACCGACGAGGGACCATGTTATCCATGTTGGTCCTATGTAATGAGACAGGAATAATTAATTATGTCATAGTTAGCAATCCTTTTAGAAGGAGTAATCACAGTATGGTTGAATTTAGAGTACAGATAGAAAGAGAAAATAAAATTTCAGTACCGGGAGTCTACAATAGGATGAGAGAGGAGTTGGCTAAAGTAGACTGGAAAAAAAGACTTTATGGTGGGACAGTAGAGGAACAGTGGAGGACTTCCAAAGCAATTTTCAAAGTGCTCAGCAAAAGTATATATCAGTGAAGAAAGAAGGACTATAGGAAAAGGGGTAATCTGCCATGGGTGTCTAAGGCAATACGGAAAGCTATCAAATAGAAAGAGAAGGCATACAAAGTGGCCAAGATCCACAGGAAGCTAGAACTTTGGGAAAGCTTTAAAGGTCAACAGAGAGCCACAAAAAAGCTATAAAGGAAAGTAAAATAGATTATGAGAATAAACTAGCTCAGAATATAAAGACAGACAGCAAAAGTATCTATAAATGTATAAAACAAAAAAATGGCTAAAGTAAGCATTGGTTCATTGGTACTTTAGAGGGGGATTTAGAAATGGGATAGGAGGCTGAGGCATTTAACAAGTATTTTGTGTTGGTCTTCACACTGGAGAACACTAATAATGTGTCAGTAATTGACAAAGAGACGAAAGTAGGTGAGGATCTAGAAATAACCATAATCACAAAAGAGGTAGTGTTGGGCAAGCTAATGGAGATAAATTAGGCAAGTCTCCTGGTCCTGATGAAATGCATCCTTGGATACTAAAAGAGATGGTGGGAGAAATAGCAAATGCACTTGTGGTGATTTTTCAAAATTCACTGGACTCTGGGGCAGTTACAGCAGATTTGAAAACAGCAAATGTGACGCTACTGTTTATAAAAGGAAGTAGATAAAAGATGGGGAAATTATAGACCAATTAGCTTTCCTTCTGTAGTGGGGAAAATGCTTGACGCTATTATCAAGGAAGAAATAGCAAGGCATCTAGACTGAAATTGTCCCGTTTGGCAGACACAGAAGGAGTCATAAAGGGCAGGTCATGCTTAACTAATCTACTGGCATTCTATGAAGACAGTGGACAACAGGGACCCAGTAAATGTGACGTACCTAGATTTCCAAAAGGCATTCAACAAGGTTTCACACAAGGCTGCTGCATAAGATAAAGATGCAAGGTGTTGCGGACAATGTATTAGTATGGATAGAGGATTGGTTAACTCCTAGAAAGCAAAGAGTGGGGATGAACGAGTGCTTTTCTGGTTGGCGATCAGTGTTGGGACTAATTATTCACAATTTACATAGATGATTTGGAGTTGGGGACCACTTGTGTCAAAGTTTGTGGATGATACTAAGATGAATGTGAAACTTTGCAAAGGGACATAGTTTAAGTGGGCAAAAATTATGAAGGGAATAGATAAGATAGATCTAGAGAGGATATTTCCACTGATGGGTGAATCTAGGACAAGAGGGCATTGTCTCAAAATTAGGGAGAGCAGATTTAGATCCGAATTGACGAGGAACTCCTTCACCCAGAGGGTTGTGAATCTATGGAATTCCCTGCCCAATGAAGTAGTTGAGGCTTCCTCAGTAAATGCTTTCAAAGCTAAAATAGTCAATTTTTGTTTTGAACAGTAAAGGAATTAAGGGTTATAGTTAGAGTGCGGGTAAGTGGAGCTGAGGTCATGAAAAGATTAGCTATTATCTTATTGAATGGTAGAGCAGGCTCAAAGGGCCAGGTGGCCTACTCCTGCTGAGTTCTTCTTGTTCTTATAACATGATTTTGGCCCCATTAGTTTAAATGATGCAGCTATTGAGTGATTTTCTTATAATGAGATCACACGAGAATGGAACTGTTGTGTTTATATGAGAACTGACTGTACTTTAATAAAGATATTCAATAAACAGCCACTGTACTCCACGTTGGCATGTAGCAAAATCTACCATAAAAGGGAACTGTACGATGAAATCAAGGTGGCGTTAGGGACAAGGTAATGGCATTTCTGGCTAATGTGTGAGGTTGTGCAGTCTGTCTGCAAAATGACTGGCCATGAGGTTTTTAATCTGTCTAGATTTTAGAATTTTAAGAAAGCATCTAAGGTTGGTAGACACGCTAAGAATTTGAGACAGATAGTTAACGTCAGCTCGCATTGAAGAGTACACAGTATAGCTGTGAGATTCTGTCATCAACTTAACAAGACTAGTTGCTTCACAGGCAATCATTGTACAGCCAATTTGCTTCACAGACTATTCATGGCAGACTTCTTCACCACTACCGAACAACCCAAATGGCCTCCTTCTTCAAAGACCGCAATTTCCCCACCGACGTGGTCAACGATGCTCTCCACCGCATCTCCTCCACTTCCCGCACCTCCGCCCTTAAACCCCGCCCCTCCAATCGCCATCTGGACAGAACCCCACTGGTCCTCACTTTCCACTCACCCAAACTCTGGATACATCGTATCATCCTCCGTCATTTCCGCCACCTCCAAACAGACCCCACCACCAAGGATATATTTCTCTCCCCACCCTATCAGCGTTCCGGAGAGACCACTCTCTCCGCAAATCCCTTGTCAGGTCCACACCCCCCACCAACCCAACCTCCACTCCCGGCACCTTCCCCTGCAACTGCAAGAAGTGCAAAACTTGCGCCCACACCTCTCCCCTAACCTCCCTCTAAGGCCCCAATGGATCCTTCCATATCCATCGCAAATTCACCTGCACCTCCACACACATCATTTACTGTATCTGCTGCACCCGATATGGTCTCCTCTACATTGGGGAGACAGGCCGCCTACTTGCGGAACGTTTCAGGGAACACCTCTGGGACACCTGCACCAACCAACCCAACCGCCCCGTGGCTGAACACTTTAACTCCCCCTCCCACTCCACCAAGGACATGCAGGTCCTTGGCCTTCTGCATCGCCAGACCCTGACCACACGACACCTGGAGGAAGAGCGCCTCATCTTCCGCCTAGGAACCCTCCAACCACATGGGATGAATGTAGATTTCTCCAGTTTCCTCATTTCCCTCCCATCTTATCTCAGTCCCAAGCACTGCCCTCTTGACCTGCAATCTTCTTCCCGACCTCTCCGCCCCCACCCCCTCTCCGGCCTATCACCCTCACCCTCACCTCCTTCCACCTATTGTATTCCCAGCGCCCCTCCCCTAAATTCCCTCCCCCTTACCTTTTATCTCAGCCCGCTTGGCACACCAGTCTCATTCCTGAAGAAGGGCTTATGCCCGAAACGTCAATTCTCCTGCTCCTTGGATGCTGCCTGGCCTGTTGTGTTTTTCCAGCACCACATTTTTCAACTCTGGTCTCCAGCATCTGCAGTCCTCACTTTCTCCTATTCATAGCAGAGCCAGGTTAGCTTGTAGAATGAGAGAACTCAGTAATTGAAATCCTTTATAAAATATAGCCTCTGCAAGCAATTTCCCTATGGTAAAAGAATTGTAAGATGTCTACCTGTAATTTTAGTTATGCATTGGATTGGCTGGTGCTGTGCAGCTCTGATGTGGTCTGGTATCTTTCAACAAAGCAAAGCAATGCATAATGTGACTTGTGAGGAAAGTAGAAACCCAGAACAAATGGCAGAAATGCATGGGTGTGTCTTCAACTAATTGGTGAAGATTTTCTGATTTAAGAAATTTTGTTTGTAATCTTTGGTGAAATGTGTTAGCTGTTGAGTTCTTATCTCTTCTTAGGTGTTTTCAACCAAAGACAGAAAGCAGCTCTGGGATCCAATCAGTAAAGATTGTAAAAGAAAAGGAATAATGATTTGGTTTGCTGATTTGGTACATGATATTATGTGATTGCACGATTGAATCTTGTAATCATTTGTCTCCCTTGTGATCTGTAAATATCCCTTGCCACCTGGATGCTTATCACTATTTTGCTAAATGTATTCTTGATGATCACTTCTTTCTTTGGTGTTTCTTGAAATGTTACTGCGCGGTTCCCAAATGTTCAACAGATTTCTCAGGAAGCTTACTACATAGCTAGGAGTTTGTGATCCTTGCAAAAGTTAGTTTACCAACTCTCAGTAGAATGTGAAAGGTCTTTGTCTAAACCAGAAACTTTGAAAAACAACTGTAGGGGAGAAAAAAACGTATGTAGCGTGCAACTTACTGGCCCACCTTCCAAGATTCAGAGCAACAAGTCATCTTCAGAAGTTGATGTCATTTCCCTTTGCAAATAAAATTTCCATGATGCAGATATTTGGCTTTCTACAATGTACAAGTTTGGCTGAGATCTCCTTATCCAGCCATTGATCTAAAAGCAGAAATCTACATTATTATTTGCCTTTATAAATTGGAAATAGGCTGGATAGCTTAGCTCAGAGTTCATGCCTCCAAAATTTCAAACGCACTATAAGAAGCTCCAGCATGTCTTCTACACTTTAGTAAATGTTCAGCAAGTTTAGAATCATCTGCCAGGTGCTTACATCAGCTAATCTGAGGGGTTTTGGGCTCCAAACTACAAGTCTACACTTCTTCCTGTTCTCTGATTCTTATTTTAATGAGGCTTTTACTATCTCACGATATCTGTTTGGTATTCACAGAGATGGTACTGAAAACATGCATGCACACAAAGCTTTGCAGGGCCATGTCACAGAAGCTGCCCAGAACAAAGATGGCATTGTCATGGAATGACATTAAAGCTCAGGAAGGTGCAAGTTGCAAAAGAAAAGTAATACATCTCTGTGCTTTTGCATTGTAATAACCCACAT
This sequence comes from Chiloscyllium punctatum, assembly GCF_047496795.1. Taxonomy (NCBI): domain Eukaryota; kingdom Metazoa; phylum Chordata; class Chondrichthyes; order Orectolobiformes; family Hemiscylliidae; genus Chiloscyllium; species Chiloscyllium punctatum. The sequence continues at coordinate 35,187,742 of NC_092741.1, forward strand.
TGGATTCCTGAAATGTTAAAGCCTGTTTTTGATCTTGAGTTTGCTTTAAAATAAGCAGGGAGATATCACATTGGCAGACATTTATTCAGATTCTAGAAATGTTCAGCTAATAGAGTTGAACAGTTACTATCATTGCCATTCCTTTTCTATTTTTTTTATTAACTTTTTTTCCACTGTCTGTTTTAAGTACTTGTGACTAGTTAAACTCCTTGAGCAAATTGCTAATGATTAAATGATCACTCCAAATAAAATCTGAAACCTGATAAAGGGCTCTATGTTCAATAATTACATAATATACAATACCCAGTGAGACAGATTTGCAATAAAATGGAATAATCTGATAATTCACCCTTGTACCATCGATTCAAATCCAGCTGAGGGATAAACATCTCTCTCTTTCTCCCTCTGCTGGCTGTAACATCCCGATATGTAGTAGGAAGGAAACACATTATACAAATAGTCAATGATGTGAGGACTATCATTCTATTTTCTGTTTCTTTGATTGTGGCCTAAAATGGAAATAGGTTTGTTTTAAAACCAAGGCCTATGGAAAGAAGTACTGTACTTTAAAACACAAGTTACTGTAATTCATTATGTATAATGTCTGCATTGCTACTTTGTTCAAGAAATAGGGATAAATGTAGACAGCACAGCACCAGTCAGGAGTTGTAGACTTAAATTTGGCCAGCAACAAGCAGCTGATTGGTTTGTGCAGCTGCCAAAGCATGGGGAGCTGATCAGCTCATGGATGTGAACAACACAGGGAGAAGTATTTGTATTGCTGAGGGAGCAGGTTATGAGTGTGCAATTCTCTCTGCAGTTGAAAAATATGATGCTGGAAAAACACAGCAGGCCAGGCAGCATCCGAGGAGCAGGAGAATCGACGTTTCGGGCATAAGCTCTTTTCAGGAATCCTGAAGAAGGGCTTATGCCCGAAACATCGATTCTCCTCCTCGGATGCTGCCTGCCCTGCTGTGTTTTTCCAGCATCACATTTGTCAACTCTGGTCTCCAGCATCTGCAGTCCTCACTTTCTCCTAATTCTCTTTGCAGTAAAGATACCTGTAATCTGAGGAAAACCAACTACTTTCTCCCTCCAGTTGCTGAAAGCTCGAGTCTTTAACCAGTAACTAAGACTCTTAGTTAGTATTCCAATCACCCCATGTCTCCTGCAAAGAAATGAAAGAACCTGGAGAAAGGAGATTGAAGAGTAGAAGGTCTTACAACCAAGTAGCAAGAGTAAGCCACTTGGCCTTCAAGCTTGCTCCACTTATTTGCCTTTATCTGTTTGTCGGTATGTGTAGGGATTTTAAAAGGTGTTTAGAGTTTTAGTTGGTGGGGCCATATCTTGATAGTTCATAGCTGTTTACTCATGATTAAAATGTACTTACTTGTAATAAGTAATAATTTTTGTTAATTACTGGAACTTATTCAATGTTTTCTGGTAGCTTGATTCCAACAGAGTGTTAAATCAGAGACTTTGAATGCATTGATTAAATTTTGTGGCAATGCTGGGAGTAATGGTACTTGAGAATCTGCACACTTTCCCAAAGGGGTTGTAACAGTGAGTTCAAACCCTAAAGGAAATTTATTTAAAAGGGGCCAAGTCAGTTTATGGCCCTGTCACTTAATGCTTTAGAAATGCTGTAAATGAAATGCAAAGGGAGGGAAAAGCCATTGGGTTATATAATCAGCCATGGTGATCATGAAAAGTGGACAAAAAGGAAAAAAGGAAAAATAAATTAAAATGAAAGGTGGAGCAGGCTTGAAGGGCCAAATGGCCTACTCCTGCTCCTATTTTTTATGCTTCTGCATTGAGGTAACCCTAGAGGTGGCACGCTCTTCCAAAATTATAATTTTTGCTGACATCACCACATTAGCCGTACATGCACATCTTTGCTAGCTAACTTGGCATGAGCAACACACACTTCATAACTGGTGTTGATGCTTGTCAATTACAGTATATTGTGCTTTTTCTCAGTACCGTCTTTTCACTAACAATGGATTGGACAATTTGGCCAGGTATTCCAATCACTAGAACATCATTGGAGTAGCATAGACTGGAGTTTCACATAGGGACCTTGCAAAATCCCAGGCACACAAGTTTATGGGAATTGACAAGGCAATTAAAGATACTAATGGACAATGTTTCTGCATTTGGAAACCTCTGAAAGATTCCATTAAATTTGGAGGGATGTGTTTCAGTGAATTGATTTAGTTACCCTACTTGGTACCCTAGCCACCTGACACCTACACTTACTTACCCTTTCACAGTAGCTGTCAAAATGGCTGGCTCTGCTACTGGACATTTAAATCACAGAGCAGAGCACTACTACATAAGTAGATGTAGCTTCTCCTCTGATGGATTTGTATATTTTTGGACAGGTACATAACAGGAGACCCCTGTCCAGGAATCTCCAGTGCCATCTAAAGTTGTGTGAGAATGTTTTAACCTAATCAGGATGGAAATAGGGTTTCTGACCCTGACTGGGACAGAACCCTTCTAAATCTGGACTTCTCAGAACCCTGCCTCGAAGCCATGCAGATATGCCTGTTGAGTAGGTAAATCTTGTCAGAAGGTGGGTAGAGCACCTGCTGGGATTCAGGTCAGAATCGAGGCTTGAACTCAGAAGAACTGAGCTGAATTTTATTTACGACTACCCTCCAGGCACAGTGGAGGGACTTGAGACTGAGTAATGTAAATAGATTCTGAGTAATTTCTAGTGCTGTTGCTGCGTACAAAGCAGGGAAAATAGCTTTGATGTTCCATTGGAAAGATGTAAAAAGGAAAGGAATGGAATTTGTTTAAATTGGATTGCTTTATGAAAGGATTACTGTGAGGAGGTTGCCGCTTATGAAAGGGGAAGCAATCTGATTTACTGCTAATGAGAGAAAATCTGCTAATTAGCAACAGAATTTTGTTCATTGCAGAAATACACACGTACCTGATTTCTAAAGATGAGCTTCCAGTTCATTACACTGTCTCTTCCCAAATGAAAATTCTGACCTTGGGTTGTTGGAGCAATAAATCAAACAAAATGCCCATTCTCACCAAGTCATCTTTGACAATTTTTTTTAATTTCAAAAATATATTTTATTCATAAAAAATATTTTGATATCTGTATAATTGGCGATGCCTTTCATATGTATACATTGCATTTCTTTACATACAGAGATCGGAATAAATCATTCGTATATACAAGTCTGTATGTTGACCATCTGGATATTTTGCTGAGGCATCAGCAGAGCCAAATTACTGGGTGGGCCCCCTGTTCTTCTTAGGCAGGCAGACACTATACAGTGGTCTTTCCCCACCGCGCCTTGGTGCAGCTGCCCCAAGCTTCAGCACGTCCCTCAACACGTAGATCTGTAACTTGGAATATACCCATCTGCAACACTCAGTCAGGGTCAACTCCTTCAACTGGAAGATTAACAGGTTTTGGCAGACTAAAGAGTGTTTTTCACCGAGTTGATGATCCTGCAGGCACAGTTGATGTTCTCTCAGTGTGCGTCCCGGGGAACAGACCGTAGAGCACGGAGTCCCACGTCACAGAGCTGCTTGGGATGAACCTCGAAAAACACCACTGCATTCCTCTCCAGACTCCTTTGCATTGGCACATTCCAGAAGGAGGTGTGTGACAGTCTTGTCCTCTCCACAGCCGCTTCGAGGACAGCGTGCGGTGGGGCAGAGAGTCCGGGTGTGCATGAAGGATTTCACTGGCAGAGCCCGTTTCACCACCAGCCAAGCCATGTCTTGGTGCTTGTTTGAAAGTTTTAGCGATGAGGCATTCTGCCTAATGACTTTGACAGTCTGCCCAGCGAACTGCTCGACAGGATCCACCCTCTCCTTTTCCCAAAGGGTCTCAAGGACACTACGTGCTGACCACTTCCTGATGGACTTGTGGTCAAAGGTGTTTTTCTTCATAAATTTCTCCACAAAGGACAGGTGGTACGGAATGGTCCAACTACTTGGAGCGTTCCGTGGCAGCGAGACCAGGCCCATCCTTTGCAACACCAGGGACAGGTAGAACCTCAGTACATAGTGACACTTGGTGTTTGTGTACCGGGGATCCACGCACAGCTTGATGCAGCCACACACAAAGGTGGCCATCAGGGTGAGGGTGGCATTGGCTGTGTTTTTTTTCCCCCGTTGCCCAGACCTTTATACATGGTGTCCCTTTGGACCCGGTGCATCTTTGATCTCCACATGAAGTGGAAGATGGCCCGGGTGATTGCGGCAGCACAGGTTCTAGGAATAGGCCAGAACTGAGCCACATATAACAACAATGACTGTACCTCACACCTGATGACCAAGTTTTTACCCGCGATGGAGAGCGACCATTGCTCCCATCTGCCTAGTTTCTGCCTCACTTTACTGATATGCTCCTCCCAAGACTTGGTGCACACCTCAGCCCCTCCAAACCAAATACCCAGCACCTTCGGATGAAGGTGAAGGGGATAGAGGATTGGTTGGCCCAGTTCCCAAAGAGCATGGCCTCACTCTTGCCTCGGTTTACCTTGGCCCCCGAGGCCCATTCAAACTGGTCACAGATGCAGGAGTCTGTGCACGGACAGCGGATCCGAGCAGAAAGCGGTGACATCACCCATGTACATGGAGGCCTTAACCTGTAGGCCCCTGTTGCCATGAATAGTCACCCCTTTCTGGCTCGCATCCTTCCTGATGGACTCGGCAAATGGCTCTATGCAGCACACAAGCAAGGCAGGAGAGAGAGGGCAGCCCTGCCTGACTCCAGATCTGACTGGGAAACTATCTGATTCCCACCCATTGATTGAGACTGCACTGCCAGTGTTGATGTAGAGCAGTCGGATCCAATTGCAGATTCCCTCCCCAAAGCCCATTTTGGAGAGAACATCTCTCATATATGTATGCAATATCCTGTCAAAGGCTTTCTCCTGGTCCCGGCTGATGAGGCAGGTGTCCACCCCCCTGTTCTGCACATAGACGATCGTTTCCCTAAGGAGTGCGAGACTCTCAGCAATCTTCCTGCACAGGTTTTGTCAAGGTGAATCACCGATCCCAGAGCAGACCTGACCTGGTAGGCGATGACTTTTGACAAGATTTTGTAATCCACGTTTAATAGTGAGATTGGTCTCCAATTTCTGATTTCTTCCCTCTCCCCCTTATGCTTGTAGATGAGGGTGATGATGCCTTTCCTCATGAATTCACTCATGGTACCTGCCAGAAGCATACTGACATACACCTCAGCACGTCCTAGCCAATCAAGTCCCACAGAGCAGAATAGAGCTCGACCGGTAAGCCATCGCTTCTGGGAGTTTTATTCTTTTCGAAGGACTCTAGGGCCATGGTCAGCTCATCCAGAGATAGCAGCTGGTCCAGCCTCTCCTGTGTTCTGTCATTTAAAATCTCCATTATAAAGGACAAGAACAACTGGGAGGCCATGCTGTCAGTTGGCTTTGAGTCAGACAGACCGGCATAGACAGATTTGCTGATCTTCATGATGTCAGCCTGAGATGACATTACCAAGCCATGTTCTTCCTTCAGGCTACTGAAACGGAGGTCTCTTTGTGCACCTTCTGGAAGAAAAAACGTGAGCACGTCTCGTCCTGCTCCACAGAGCGGACCCTGGACCGGAAGATTATCTTGAAGAACTCCAAGACAAAGAGCAAGGCTTGCTGGTCCTTCACCTCCTGGAGGTCCTCCTTGACATCAACCCCCATCGTCTGTAGCAGGAGCAGGTTCTGCATACTTTCCTGGAGTTGGGACAGTTTTCCCTGCCTCTCTCTCGCCTCCTGAACACCTTTAAGGATGAAAAACCTCTTGATGTTCCCTTTTACTGTTTCCCACCAGTCTGCTGGAGACTCAAAGAGGGCCTTCATGGTTCTCCAATCTGTGTAATCCTCTTGAGCTCCTCAATGTTTCCTGGGGTCAACAACTTTGTGTTCAGTTTCCACCTTCCCTTACCCGCCCGCTGCTCATCCTGTAGGTGACAGTCGGACAGCAGGAGGCAGTGGTCAAAAAAGAACACCGGTTTGATGTCGATGGCTCTGATCTTTGGCAGTATAGGCTAAACCTGTGATCTCTATCAGCTAGAAGAACAAGGCCCAAAAGCATATGGGAATTCACTACCTACAAGCTCCCCACCTACTTTCTCAGTCAGGTTGGGGAGACAGTGGTCCAATGGTATTGTCAATAGGTTAGTAATCTAGAGGTCTGGATCCACCATAGTAATAGTGAGACTTGAAGACAATAATGAATCTGGAAAGTGACAGATTGCCCAACAGTAACCCACTATAAATTAATTAAAAGCCTACTTGTTTAACAAATGTCTTTTCAGGAGAAAAATCTGCCATCCTAACCTAGTCCAGCCTGCAGGTCAATCCAGACTTACAGTAATGTTGTTAACTCTTAACTGCCATCTGTTAAGCAATAAATGATGTCCCAGCCAGTAATAGTCATAGAGATGTACATCACAGAAACAGACCCTTCAGTGCAACTTGTTCAATGCCGACCACATATCCCAACCTAATCAAGTCCCACTTGCCATCACCCGGCCCATATCTCTCTAAACCCTTCATTTTCATATATCCAGCCAGACACCTTTCAAATGTTACAATTGTAGCAGCCTCCACCACTTCCTTTGGCAGCTCATTCCATACACACATCACCCTCTGTGTGGAAAAGTTGCCCCTTAGGTCCCTTTTATACCTTTCCCCTCACCCTAAACCTATGCCCTCGAGTTCTGAACTCCCCGACCCCAGGGAAAAGACTTTGTCTATTTATCCTATCCATGTCCCTCATGATTTTGTAAACCTCTATAAGGTCACCCCTCAACCTCCGCTCCAGGGAAAACAGCCACAGCCTGTTCAGCCTCTCCCAATAGCTAAAATCCTCCAACCCTGGCAACGTCCTTATAAATCTTTTCTGAACCCTTTCAAATTTCACAACATCTTTCCAATAAGAGGGAGACCAGAATTGCATGCAGTAATCCAACAGTGGCCTAACCAATGTCCTGTACAGCTACAACATGACCTCCCAACTCCTGTACTCAATACTCTGACCAATAAAAGAAAACATACCAAACACCTTCTTCAATATCCTATCTACCTGTGACTCCACTTTCAAGGAGCTATGAACCTGTACTCCAAGGTTTCTTTGTTCAGCAACACTCCCTAGCACCTTATCATTAAGCGTATAAGTCCTGCTAAGATTTGCTTTCCCAAAATGCAGCACCTCACATTTATCTGAATTAAACTCCATCTGCCACTCTTCAGTCCATTGGCCCATCTGGTCAAGATCCCGTTGTAATCTGAAGTAACCTTCTTTGCTGTCCACTACACCTCCAATTTTGGTGTAATCTGCAAACTTGCTAACTGTTCCCCTTATGCTCACATCCAAATCATTTATGTAAATGACAAAAAGTAGTGGTCTCAGCACCAATCCTTTTGGCACTCCACTGGTTACAGAACTCCAGTCTGAAAAACAAACCTCCACCACCACCCTCTGTCTTCCACCTTTGAGCCAGTTCTGAATCCAAATGGCTAGTTCTCCTTGTATTCCGTGAGATCTAACCTTGCTAACCAGTTTCCCATGGGGAACCTTGTCGAACGCCTTACTGAAGTCCGTATAGATCATATCTACCACTCTGTCCTCATCAATCCTCTTTGTTCCTTCTTCAAAAAACTCAATCAAGTTTGAGAGACATGATTTCCCACGCACAAAGCCATGTTGACTATCCTTAATCAGTCCTTGCCTTTCCATATGCATGTACATTCTATCCCTCAGGATTCCCTCCAAGAACTTGCCCACCACTAGCGTCAGGCTCACTGGTCTTTAGTTCCCTGGCTTGTCCTTACCACCCTTCTTAAACAGTGGCACCACATTAGCCAACCTCCTGTCTTCTGGCACCTCACCTGTGACTATTGATAATACAAATATCTCAGCAAGAGGCCCAGCAATCACTTCCAAAAGTGGCTTAACCAATGTCCTGTACAGCTGCAACATGACTTCCCAACTCCTGTACTCAATACTCTGACCAATAAAGGAAAGCATACCAAACGCTTTCTTCACTATCCTATCTACTTGTGACTCTACATTCCAGGTGCTATGAACCTGCACTCCAAGGACTCTTTGTTCAGCAACACTCCATAGTGTATAAGTCCTGTTCTGACTTGCTTTCCCAAAATGCAGCACCATGCACTTATCTGGATTAAACTCCATCTGCCACTCTCAGCCCATTGGCCCATCTGGTCAAGAACCTGTTGTAATCTGAGGTAACCTTCTTTGCTGTCTACTACATCTGCAATTTTGGTGTCATCTGCAAACTTACGAACTATATCTCCTATGTTGATATCCAAATCATTTATGTAAATGACAAAAAATAGTGGACCCAGCACTGATCCTTGTGGCACTCCACTGGTCACAGGCCTCCAGTCTGAAAAAAAAGCCTCCACCATCACCCTCTGTCTTCTACCTTTGAGCCAGTTCTGCATCCTAATGGCTATTTCTCCCTGTAATCCAGGAGATCTAACCTTGCTAACCAGTCTCCTGTGCGGAACCCTATCAAACATCTTACTGAAGTTCATATAGATCAAGTCCACCACTCTGCTCTCTTAATCCTCTTTGTTACATTTTTCCCATGTACAAAGTCATGTTGACTTTCCACATAAGAGTAAACCCTGTCCTTCAGGATTCTCTCCAACAACTTGCTCACCACTGATGTCAAACTCACCAGTCTGTAGTTCCCTGGCTTGTTCTTAACTTTCTTAAATAGTGGTACCACATTAGCCAACCTCCAGTCTTTAGGCACCTCACCTGTGACTATCGATGATAGAAATATCTCCGCCAGGGACCCAGCAATCACTTCCCTAGCTTCCCACGGAGTTCTAGGGTACCCCTGATCAGGTCCTGGGATTTATCCACATTTATGCATTTCAAGACATCCAGCACTTTATCTTCTGTAATATGGACATTTTTCAAAATGTCACCATCTATTTCCCCATATTCTATATCTTCCATGTCCTTCTCCATAGTAAACACTGATGCAAAATACTCATTTAGTATCTCCCCCATCTCCTGCGGCTCCGCACAAAGGCTGCCTTGTTGATCTTTGAAGGGCCATATTCCCACCCTAGTTACCCTTTTGTCCTTAACGTATTTGTAAAAATCCTTTGGATTCTCCTTAACCCTATTTGCCAAAGCTATCTCATGTCCCCTTTTTGCCCTCTGATGTCGTTCTTAAATATACTCCTACTGCCTTTATACTCTTCTAAGGATTCACTCGATCTATTCTGTCTATACCTGACATATGCTTCCTTCTTTTTCTTAACCAGACCCTCAATTTCTCCAGTCATCCAGTAGTCCCTACACTTACCAGCCTTTATTTTCACCCTAACAGGAATATGTTAGCGGCACAGTGGTTAGCACTGCTGCCTCACAGCGCCAGAGACCTGGGTTCAATTCCCGACTCAGGCAACTGACTGTGTGGAGTTTGCACGTTCTCCCCGTGTCTGCGTGGGTTTCCTCCGGGTGCTCTGGTTTCCTCCCACAGTCCAAAGATGTGCAGATCAGGTGAATTGGCCATGCTAAATTGCCCATAGTGTTAGGTAAAGGGGTAAATGTTGGGGAATGGGTGGGTTGCACTTCGGCGGGTCGGTGTGGACTTGTTGGGCCGAAGGGCCTGTTTCCATACTGTAAGTAATCTAATCTAATCTAATACTGTCTCTGGACTCTCATTATCTCACTTCTGAAGTCTTCCCATTTTCCAGTCGCCCCTTTACCTGCAAACACCTGCTCCCAATCAGCTTTTGAAAGTTTTTGCCTAATACCTTCAAAATTAGCTTTCCTCCAATTTAGAACTTCAACTGTTAAATCTAGCCTTTTGCATCACTATTTTAAAACAAATAGAATAATGGTCACTGGCCCCAAAATACTCCCCTGCTGACACCTCAGTCACCCGCCCTGCCTTATTTCCCAAGAGTAGGTCAAGTTTCGTAACGTCTCTAGTAGGTATATCCACATATTGAATCAGAAAATTTTCTTGTACACTCTTAACACATTCTTCTCCATCTAAGCCCTTAACATTATGGCAGTCCGAGTCTATGTTTGGAAAGTTAAAAACCTTCCTACCAGAACCACCCTATTATTCTTACAGATAACTGAAATTTCCTTACAAATTTGTTTCTCAATTTCCCGCTGACTATTAGGCAGTCTCTAATACAATCCCAATAAGGTGATCGTCCCTTTCTTATTTCTCAATTCCACGCAAATAACTTCCCTGGATGTATTTTCAGGAATATTCCCCTTAAGTATAGCTGTAATGTTATCTTTTATCAAAAACATCACTCCCCCTCCTCTCTTGTCTCCCTTTCTATCTTTCCTGTAGCATTTGTATTCTGGGACGTTAAGCCACCAGTCCTGTCCCTCCTTGAGCAGTGTTTCTGTAATTGCTATGATATCCAAGTCCCATGTTCCTAACCATGCCCTAAGTTCATCTATGTTCCCTGTTAGGTCTCTTCCATTGAAATAAATGCAGTTTATCAGTCCAACCTTGTTATCTGCTTTGTCCCTGCTTGCCCTGACTGTCTTGCTTCTTTTCTCAAATATACCAGTCTCAGTCTGATCCCTTTATCTCCCTGGGTCCAACCCCCCTCCCCCACTTACAAGTTTAAATCCTCCTGAGCAGCTCAAGCAAATCTCCCTGCCAGTATATTAGACCTCTTCTAATTCAGGTTCAATCCATCCTTCTTGTACAGGTGACTTCTATGCCAGAAGAGATTCTAGTGATCCAAAAATGTGAATTCTTCTCCCATATACCAGCTCCTCAGCTACGCATTCATCTGCTCTATCCTCCTATTCCTATCCTCATTAGCTCGTAGCACCAGGAGTAAACCAGATATTACTACCCTCGAGGACCTCCTTTTTAAATTCCTGCCTAACCTTCTATATTCTCCCTTCAGAATCTCATCCTTTTCCTTTCCTATGGCAGTTCCAATGTGTACAATGACCTCCTGCTGGTCCATCTCTCCTTTGAGAACATTCTGCACCCTCTCTGAGACATTCCTAATCCTGGGACCAGGGAGGCAACACACCATTTTGATTTTTTGCTGCTGACCGCTGAAACATGTGTCTGTGCCTCTGACTAGAGAATCCCCTAACACAATCGATTGCTTGGAACCCGACATACCTCGCATGACATTGGAATCTGTCTTGATACCAGAAGCTTGGCTGTTCATGTTACAAGGCACAAAGAAAGCTAGGTAACTGTTTGAAGGGGGAAAAACAGTCAGTGCGGGGATCCCTTGTGGTCATTCCCCTGAAAAACACGTATACTGTTTTGGATATTGTTGGGGGGCTGACTTACCAGGGGTATGCATTGGGGTGCAGGTCTCTGGCACAGAGTTTGTCCCTATTGCACAGAAGGGAACGAGGGAAAGAAGGAGAGTGTTAGTCATTGGGGACTCAATAGTTAGAGGGTCAGATAGAAGGTTTGTTGGGAACAAACGAGACACACGGTTGGTGTGTTGCCTCCCAGGTGCCAGGGTCCGTGACATCTCGGATCATGTCTTTGGGATCCTGAAGGGAGAGGGTGACCAGCCTCAAGTCGTGGTCCACATAGGTATCAACGACATAGGTAGAAAGAGGGATAGGGATGTAAGGCAGGATTTCAGGGAGCTAGGGTGGAAGCTGAGAGCTAAAACAAACAAAGTTGTTATCTCTGATTTGTTACCTGTGCCACGTGATAGCGAGGCAAGGAATAGGGAGAGATAGCAGCTGAACACGTGTCTGCAGAGATGGTGCAGGAGGGAGGGTTTCAGGTATATGGATAATTGGGGCTCATTCTGGGGAAGGTGAGACCTCTACAACTAGGACGGTCTTCACTAGAACCAGATGGGTACTAAAATTCTGGGTGAGAAATTTGCTGGTGCTATTCAGGTGGGTTTAAACTAGCTCGGTAGGGGAACGGGCACCTGAGCTGTAGTTCCAGTGCACAGGAGGATGAGAGTAGGGAGGGTATGGACAGGATTTCATGGTCACAGGAACATGCTGGCAGACAGCAAGCTGGTTTGAAATGTGTCTACTTCAACGCCAGAAGTATCCAAAATAAGGTAGGTGAGCTTGCAGCATGGATAGGTAGCTGGGACTTCAATGTTGTGGCCATTTTGGATACATAGATAGAGCAGGGTCAGGAATGGATGTTGCATGTTCCAGGGTTCAGATCTTTCATTAAGAATGGGAAGGCGGTAAAAGAAGGGGAGGTGTGGCCTTGCTAGTCAAGGACAGTATAATGATGGCTGAAAAAACCTTTGACAAGGAATGGTCTTCTGAGGTAGTATGGGCTGAGGTTGGAAGCAGGGGAGGAGAGGTCACACTGCTGGGAGCTTTTTATAGACCTCCGCAGAGCTCCAGGGAGGTGGAGAAGAGAATCGGCAAAGGAGAACCCTAAAGCTTTCTATAGGTATGCGAGGAATAAAAGGATGACGAGGGTAGGAATAGGGCCAGTCAAAGACAAAAGTGGGAAGTTGTGTGTGGTCCTGTGGAGATCGGAGAGGTACTAAACAAATATTTCTCATTGGTTTTCACTCAGGAAAAGGAGAATATTGTCAAGTAGAAGAATGAGATATGAGATATTAGACTAGAAAAGATTGAGGTTAGTAAGGAAGAGGTGTTATCAATTCTAGAAGGAAAAAAAGTAGACAAGTCTGGGCAGGATGGGATTTATCCAAGGATTTTCTGGGAAGCTGGAGAGGAGGTGTTGGAGTCTTTGGTTTTGATCTTTGAGTTGTCATTATCTACAGATTTAGTACCAGTGGAATGGAGGGTTATAAATGTTGTGCCCTTGTTCAAGAAGGGCAGCAGAGATGACCCAGGTAACTATAGACCAGTCAGCCTTACATCTGTTCTAGGAAAAAATTTGGAAAGGATTATTAGAGATAGAATTTATAATCATCTAACAAGCAACAATTTCATTGCAGATAGTCAACATGGTTTCATCAAGTGCAGGGTCATGTCTCACAAACCTCATTGAAGTTTTTGAGAAGGTGACCAAGCATGTGGATGTGGTAGGGCAGTTGACATGGTGACATGGACTTCAGTAAAGCCTTTTTATAAGGGTCCACATGGTAGGCTGTTGGAGAAAATGCACAGGCATGACATTGAGGGTGATTTAGCAGCTTGGATTGGAAACTGGCTTTCTGTAAGCAGGCAGTGAGTGGTGGTTGATGGGAAATATTCAGCCTGGAGACCGGTTATTAGTGTGCCACAAGGATCTGTTTTGGGACCACTGCTGTTTGTCATTTTTATAAATGACTTAGACGCAGGCATAGGCAGATGGGTAGTAAATTTGCAGATGACACTAAAGTTGGTGGAGTAGTGGACAGTGTGGAAGAATGTTGCAGGTTGCAGGGGGACTTGGATAAGCTACAGAATTGGGCTGAGAGGGGGCAAATGGAGTTCAATGCAGATAAATGTGAGGTGATTCACTTTGGTAAGAATAACAGAAAGGCAGAATACTGGGTCAATGGAAAGATTCTTGGTAGTGCTGATGTGGAGACGGATCTTGGAGTCCATATACATGGATCCCTGAAAGGTACCACCCAGGTTGATAGTACTGTTAAGAAGGCATATGATGTGTTAGGTTTTATTGGGAGAGGGATTGAGTTCTGGAGCCTTAATGTCATGCTGCAACTATACAAAACGCAAGTGTGGCTGCACTTGGAACATTGTGTAAAGCTCTGGTCACCCCATTACAGGAAGGATGTGGAAGCATTGGAAAAGGTGCAGAGGAGATTTACCAGGATGTTACCTGGTCTGGAGGGAAGGTCTTATGAGGAAAGACTGAGAAACTTGGGTCAGTTCTCATTGGAAAGAAGACAGATAAGATGGGATTTGGTAGAGGCATACAAGATGATGAGAGGATTAGATTTGGTAGACAGTGAAAGTCTTTTTTCCTAAGATGATGACATCAGCACGTATGAGGGGGCATAGCTACAAATTGAGGGGTGATAGATTTAAGACAGATGTCAGAGGCAGCTTCTTTACTCAGAGTGGTAAGAGCGTGGAATTCCCTGCCTGCTAATGTAGTTAACTCAGCCACATTACACGTATTTAAACAATCCTTGGATAAGCAAATGGATGATGATGGGATCATGTAGGGAGATGGGCTTAGATTAGTTCACAGGTTGATGCAACATTGAGGGCCGAAGGGCCTGTTCTGTGCTGTATGGTTCTATGCTTTAGTTCTAAAATCATTCACCCACTACATTTTCCAAAACAGCATATTTGTTTGAAATGGAGATAGCCACAGAAGACTCCTGTACTACCTGCCCACCTCTCCTACCTTTTTTGGAGTTAACCCATCTACCTGACTGCATCTGCAGTTTTTATCCCTTCTTATCTGCCATCCATCCCACCCCCTTGCTCTTGTAAATTTCTCATTGCCTCTAATTGTTGCTCCAACCGATCCATTTGATCTGACAGGATTCACAACCAACAACACTTATTGGAGATATAAACCTCAGTAACCTGTAAACTCTCTCGAAACTCCCGCATTTACAAGAAGAGCATATCAATCTACTAAAGGCCACTTTGCTCCTTCTAATCTACAGACCCAGAAAATAGTACTGTCCTATTGCTCTATAAAACATTGCTCCGGGCTACCTTAATAATTATGGCTTATCTGTTTCTGTGCTGTGACCTCTCCCAAACAGGTTCCTCCAAGATCAGTTGTGATAAGTTTGTTAAGTTTTCCTAGACGCACTCTGATGTCCAGTAATGCATAAAATCAAACAGTAAATGCCAATATCCCATGAACAAAATCCCATGATATTGAATCAGTGAGTTGTACAGCATGAAAACAGACCCTTTGGTCTAACCCATCCATGCCTACCAAATATCTGAAATTAATCTAGTCCCATTTGCCAGCATTTGGCTTATATCCCTCTAAGCCCTTCCTATTCATCTACCCATCCAGATGCTGTTTAAATCTTTTAATTGTACCAACCTCCAGCTGTTCCTCTGGCAGCTCATTACATACACACACTGTCCTCTGCATGAAAAAGTTGCCTCTTAGGTCCCTTTTAAATCTTTGCCCCTCACCTTAAACCTGTGCCCTCTAGTATTGGACTCCCCTACCCTGGGAAGACGACCTTGGCTATTCACCTTATCCATGTACCTCATGATTTTATAAACCTTTATAAACATTGCTCTAGGGAAAACAGCCCCAGCGTAATTAGCCTGTCTCTGTAGGTCAAAAACTCCAACCCTAGCAACAAACTTGTAAATCTTTTCTGAACCCTTTCATGTTTCACATCACCCTTCCTATAGCAGGGAGATCAGAATTGAACGTAGTATTCCAAAAGTGGCCTGACCAATGTTCTGTATAGTCACAACATGACATTCCAACTCATATACTCAATGTACTGACTAATAACACCATCTTCACTGTCTACCTGTGCCTCCACCTTTAAGGATCTATGAACCTGCACCCCAAGGTCTTTTTGTTCAGCAATACACTCCAGTACCCTACCATTAACTTTATAAGTCCTGCCTTGATTTGCCTTATCAAAATGCAACACCTCACATTCATCTAAATTATACTCCATCTGTGATTCCTCAGCCCATTGGCCCATCTATTGTTGTTCCTTCAACACTGCTCAATCAAAATACTGGAAACCCTTCCTAATAGCACTGTCGATATACCTACACCACATAAGCTTCAGTAATTCAAGATAGTAGCTCATCATTCACCTTAACATGGGCAATCAGGGACAATGACCAATGATAATGACTGCATTTCATGAATGTGAATTGAAAGAAAATTATTATTACATAGAACTTCAAGCACAGAAACTATTTGAAGAAACAAAAATTAAGAGCAAGAGTTGGCCATTCAAAATTACTCTACATTCAATATGTCTGAACTTTTATCTCAATGCCAAATTCCCGCTTTCTCCCCATACCCCTTGGTGCCTTTAATATTTCACCATTTACCTGTCTCTTTCTTGAATATATTCAGTGATTTGGCCTCTGCAGCATCCTGAGATCAAGAATTCCATAGGTTCGTTATCCCTTGAATGAAGAAATATTTCTTTAGTCCTGTTCTAAATGGCCAAGTCCATATACTGAGATATAAGCCAGGTATTAGACTTCCCCAGTAGGGAAAATATCCTCCCTGCATCTGGTCTGCCTATCTCTGTTTGGACTTCATACGTTTCAAGCAGAGCCCTTCGCATCCTTCCAAACTCTCATGATTATAAGCCCAGGCCATAAGATATAGGAGCAGAATTAGGCAATTGAGCCCATCAAGTTTTTTCTTAATTCATTCAAAGGACATGGACATCATTGGCCAGGCCTTTATTGCCCATCCTTAATTACCTAAACAGCAGTTAAAAGTCAACCACATTACTGTGAGTCTGGAGTCACATATGGGCCAGATCAGGTAAGGATGCCATATTTCCTTCCATAACGGTCTCGAGCAAACCTTGTGGGTTTTTCTAACAATCAGCAACAGTTTCAAAGTCATCATTTAAACTTGTAATGTGCCACTTTTTTGTTGTTGAATTCAGACGCCTACCTACCATGGCAGGCCTTGAATCAAGGTCCCCAGGCCATTACCTAAGTCTCTGCATTAATAGCTCAGTTATAATACCACCATGCCATTGCCTCCTATTCAATAATACAGGTCGTTCTGCTGTAGCATATGTTTTGTTAACGTGAATTGATGAATTGGGAAACTATTTCTAAAGCATGAACTTTCAAAATATGTGTTGGCTATAACACGATTACATCACCAACACTTTAAGCGCTGTTTTTAAAGCATGATTTTTCTATTATGCGGGATTGCACAAGAACGCAACTATCAAGTTATAGAAGAACTATCTGTACTTGATATTTTTCTCAACCCTATTTCCCTGTTTTCTCCCTGTAATTCTTGATCCCCTTGCTCATGAAGGGTCTATCTATCTCTGTCTTAAATACAAGCAATTACATGTCCTCTAAAGCCCTCTATGGCAATAAGTTCCACAGATTCATCATTCTCTGGCTGTATAAACCCCTTTTCATCTCAGTTCTAAAGGGTCATCCCTTCATTCTAAGGATATCCCCTCAGGTCCGAGTTCTCCAAGTAGAAGCATCTTCTCCATATCCACTCTATCCAGGCCTCTCTGGATTTAAACTTCTGTAAGTTTCAATCAGATCCCCCTTCATCCTTCTAAACTCCATTGATGACTCCCAGTGTCCTCAACTACTCCTCAGATGACAAGTCCTTCATCCCCAGCATCATTTTTACAAACCTCCTCTGGAACCCCTCCAACCCCAACACAGTCTTCCTTAGATATGAGGTCCAAAATTGCTCACAATATTCCCAATGTGATCTGATCACTCTTATTTAGCAGAGTCCTGTATGGCAAAGACCCTCTGGAAATCCAAGTAGATCATGTCCACTGGCTCTCTCTTGTCCTAACTTACTGGTTACCTCCTTAAAGAAGTTAAATTTGTCAGGCATAACCTCCCCTGGACGTAGCCATGCTGACTCAGTCTACTTTACCATGCACTTCCAAGCACTCCACAGTCTCATCCTTAGTAATGGACTCTAAAATCTTATCAACAATCTAGATCAGACTAACTGGCCTATAATGTCCTGTTGTTTGCCTCCGTCCCTTCTTAAACAGGAACGTTACATGAGCCATTTTCCAGTCCTCTTCCAATCCTCCCTGACTCCAGTGATTCTTGAAAGAACACCAGCAATATCTCTACAATCTTTTCAACTATCGCCTTCAGAAACATGGGATACAGTCTAGGTGATTTATTCACCTTCAGATCTTTCAGCTTCACTAGCACCTTCTCCTTAGCGATGGCCACCAGATACATCTGTGCCTCCTGACTCTCTTGAAGTTTTGATACACTGCTGGTGTCTTTCACTGTGAAAATTGATGCAAGGAACCTATTCAATTCCTCTGCCATTTCTTTGTTCCCCATTCCTACTTCTCCAGCCTCACTTTCCAATGGTCCAATGTCCACTCTTGCCTTTCTGTTACCTTTATGTAACTAAAAAAAGTTGCAACCTTCTTCTTTATTACTAGCTAGCTTACCCTCATATTTCAAATACTTTGTGGCACCTTATCAGCCGTGCTTCATGAATAACAAAAACCTACATTATAATGGTTTATTGTGAAGAAGAATTTTGTTTCCATGCCTGGAATTTCAACATTTTCAATAGTAGAACAAATTAGTTAGATACTGAGCCAGCGACTACTGTAAGTGTCCAAAGCTGATCTGCTTTCTGAGCTTTGAGCTCAGAACATAAAACCTTACTGTGTAGGACTGAATAGGTGCATGATTCCATGGATAAGGAGTTAATACACCATTCACAGATTAACATGTTAGGAACGACAAGTATTTTTAATGGTAATCATCACATTTTGAAAGATGAATGAGAGAGCATTCCGAGTATGGTGTTTCTTATGTGTAGAATCTGCATTTCACATCCTCCCACCTCAGTGCTTTTTCTCTCCCAAAACATCCTCTCACATTTAAGAGGGAAATGAAAACGTTATGCATGTGTTTGTCTGGTAATACTGCTTGATCCAACGCAAGGGAAATACGCGCTCAGTGATGGGTGATGTCAGCTTTTGTCTTCCTCTTTCTCTCAAGCATTTTTTTTGACTGATTTGTTAAGAATGGGTATACAACTTATACAACAGTTATAAACTCAGAAACATAAAGAGTAGGAGTTGAAGTAAACCATTTAGTGCTCTGAGCCTGCTCCACCATTCAATATGATCATGGCTGGTCATCCAACTCAGTATCCTGTTCCTGCTTTCTCTCCAAATCCTTTGATCCCTTAAATCCTAAGAACTGTATTTAACTCCTTCTTGGAAATATTCAACAATTTGGCAGAGTAACCAGAGTCACTTTAAGAAGCTGAAAACGGAACTCCATACTTTGAAGCATTTTACTTTTGATAGTTGATACCTACATTTGCCTGAATATGAAGCCTATGTTGTCAAAATATCACTAAAGTACCATGTCCTGTATATATACCATGCCTTTTACATAAATTACTGGATATAAAATCTTTAATCCCTAACCAAATGTTTATGTATAGCATTGCATTAAGGACATCAAAAACATGTTTCTTCTGTAACATTACTGTCTACCTAATTGAAAAAAGGAGGAATTGAATTTTTACTGTGTCATTCATGATATCCAAATATACAGAACATTCTTTGAAATGCAGACCCAGTTGTAACCTAAGAAGTGTGTAGTATGCCTATTTGGGCATGGCAAAATTCCACAAGATTCCTGCTCCTTCTGGAAATTCATGAGAATGTTTGCATTTACTGGACAGAAGAGAGTCAAAGCCTTGATGTACTGTTTCATCTGAAAGACAGCACCTCTAGCAATGTCGTACACTATTGCTGTACTTTAAGTATAGCCTGGATTAGTGGTCGAAGTATCTGGAGGAGGGCTTGAATTCACAACCCTCCAACACAGAAGTCTGCTGCCAACTGAGAGACACAATGTGGAATTTATTAAGACTTAAAACCTCTACTAAAATAGAACAATTTGGATCTGGCACTTCATTATTAGTAGTAGGATTAGAATTAGCCTTTATTGTCACATACACTCAATGAGTAAAGTGAAAAGTTTACACGTCACCACGTGCAGTGCAAACTTAGGTACGAAAGTATCTAGGTACAGCTTCTTTAGTTACAAGATCTTAGACAATAGAGAAATAAAATGTCCAGCATAAAGTTCAGAACAAACTGGAGAAAAAAATAGTCAAAACAATGGTACTTTTAAAAGGGTGAAGGACAGACAAAGGCAGCATATGGTCATTGCAGGAGAGAGAAAGAGAAAAGAGCCCACTCTGCGAACTGACGCAGCAGTGAACTTGCGCCATTACTGCCTCTGCTGTTTAAATTTATGCATTACTGGACATCGGAAAGCTATCGAGGAATGCTTAACAAACAGCGAAATTCACAACTGATATCTTGGAAGAACCTGTTTGGGAGAGGTCACAGGACAGAAATAAATAAGTGAATATTTTAAGTATAGCCTTGCTGTAAATCTACAATAGTGAGTAGAGTGGGTTCTGTATTGATTATATGTTTTATTGAGCTATGTCTCTGAAGTCATAAGTATTAAGTTAGCCTGAGTAGTGTTTTGTAGAGGAATAAGACATTGGAATCTCTTCTGAGGTAGAAGTGACCTGTACAAGAAGGATGGATTGAACATGAAAGGGGACAAATATTTGCTAGAGCTGCTCAGGAGGATTTAAACTAGTAAGATGGGGGCGGGGTGGGGGAGGGAGGTGGGACCCAGGGAGAGAGTGAGGAAAGAGATAAATCTGAGACTGGTACAACTGAGAAAAGACATGTATCAAGTAGTCAGGGTAGGCAGGGACAAAGCAGAGAACAAGGTGGGACTGATAAATTAAACTGCATTTATTTCAATGCAAGAGGCCTAACTGGGAAGGCAGATGAACTCAGAGCATGGTTAGGAACATGAGTCTGGGATATCAAAGCAATTACAGAAACATGGCTCAGGCTTAATGTTCCAGGATACAAGTGCTACAGGAAAGATAGAAAGGTAAGCAAGGGAGGAGAGGGAGTGGCAGTTTTGATAAATAATACCGTTACAGTTGTATTTAGGGAGGATATTCCCGCAAATACATCCAGGGAAGTTATTTGGGTGGAACTGAGAAATAAGAAAGGGATGATCACCTTATTGGGATTTATTACAGAACCCCAAAAGTCAGCGGGAAATTGAGAACCAAACTTGTAAGGAGATTTAAGTTATCTGTAAGCATAATCGGGCTGGTTATGGTAGGGGATTTTAACTTTCCAAACATAGAATGGGACTACCATAGTGTTAAGGGCTTAGACAGAGAGGAATTTGTTAAGTATGTACAAGAAAATTTTCTGATTCAATCTGTGGGTGTACCTACGAGAGAAGGTGCTGAAAATGTGTTGCTGGAAAAGCGCAGCAGGTCAGGCAGCATTCAAGGAGCAGGAGAATCGACTTTTCGGGCATGAACCCTTCTTCAGGAATGAGGAAAGTGTTTCCAGCAGGCTAAGATAAAAGGTAGGGAGGAGGGACTTGGGGGAGGGGTGTTGGAAATGTGATAGGTGGAAGGAGGTCAAGGTGAGGGTGATAGGCCAGAGTGGGGGTGGGGGCGGAGAGGTCAGAAAGAAGATTGCAGGTTAGGAAGGCGGTGCTGAGTTCGAGGGATTTGACTGAGACAAGGTTGGGGGAGGGGAAATGAGGAAACTGGAGAAATCTGAGTTCATCCCTTTTGGTTGGAGGGTTCCGAGGCGGAAGATGAGGCGTTCTTCCTCCAACCGTCGTGTTGCTATGGTCTGGCGATGGAGGAGTCCAAGGACCTGCATGTCCTTGGTGGAGTGGAAGGGGGAGTTGAAGTGTTGAGCCACGGGGTGGTTGGGTTGGTTGGTCCGGGTGTCCCAGAGGTGTTCTCTGAAACGTTCCGCAAGTAGGCGGCCTGTCTCCCTACTAGAGAAGGTGCAAGACGTGACCTACTCTTGGGAAATAAGGTAGGGTAGGTGACGGAGGTGTCAGTGGGGGACCAGTTTGGGACCTGCAACCATAATTCTATTTGTTTTAAAATAGTGATGGAAAAGGATAGACCAAATCTAAAAGTTGAAGTTCTAAATTAGAGGAAGGTTAATTTTGATAGTATTAGGTAAGAACTTTCAAAAGATGATTAGGAGCAGATATTCACAAGTAAAGGGACTGATGGAAAATGGGAAGCCTTCAGAAATGAAATAATGAGAGTCCAGAGACAGTATATTCCTGTCAGGGTGAGACGAAATGCTAGTAGGTATAGGAATGCTGGATGACTAGAGAAAATTAGGGTTTGGTTAAGAAAAAAAAAGGAAGCATAGGTCAGGTATAGGCAGAATACATTGAGTGAAACCTGAGAAGAGTATAGAGGCAGTAGGAGTATATTTAGGAAGGAAATCAGGAGGGCAAAAAAGGGACATGACAAAACTTTGGCAAATAGAATTAAGGAGAATCCAAAGGGTTTTTACAAATACAATAAGGACAAAAGGGTAACTAGGGAGAGAATAGGGCCCTTCAAAGATCAGCAAGGCAGCCTTTGTTTGGAGCTGCAGGAGATGGAGAGATACTAAATGAGTATTTTGCATCAGTGTTTACTGTGGAAAAGGACATGGAAGATATAGAATGTAGGGAAATAGATTGTGACATCTTGAAAAATGTCCATATTACAAAGGAGAAAGTGCTGAGTATCTTGAAACACATAAAGGTGGATAAATTCCCAGGACCTGATCAGGTGTACCAGAGAACTCTATGGAAAGCTAGGGAAGTGATTGCTGGGTCCCTTGCTGAGATATTTCTATCATCGATAGTCACAGATGAGGTGCAGGAAAAATGGAGGTTGGCTAATGTGGTACCATTATTTAAGAAAGGTTGTAAGAACAAGCCCGGGGTACTATAAACTGATGAGCTTGACATCAGTAGTGGGCACTTGTTGGAGGGAATCCTGAGGGACAGGATTTATACATATTTGGAAAGGTAAGGACTGATTAGGGATAGTCAGCATGGCTTTGTGCATGGGACACCATGTCTCACGAACTTAATTAGGTTTTTTGAAGAATTAGCAAAGAGGATTGATGAGGGTAGAGCAGTGGATGTGATCTATATAGACTTCGGTAAGGTGTTCGACAAGGTTCCTCATGGGAGACTGGTTAGCAAGGTTAGATCTCCTGGAATACAGGCAGCACTCGCCATTTGGATACAGAACTGGGTCAAAGGTAGAAAACAGAGGGTGGTGGTGGAGGGTTGCTTTTCAGAATTGAGGCCTGTGACAAGTGGAGTACCACAAGGATCGGTGCTGGGTCCGCTATCTTTTGTCATTTATATAAATGATTTGGATGTGAATGTAGGAGGTATAGTTAGTAAGTTTGGACATGACACCAAAATTGGAGGTGCAGTGGACAGCGAAGAAGGTTACCTCAGATTACAATGGGATCTTGATCAGATGGGCCAATGGACTGAAGAGTGGCAGATGGAGTTTAATTTAGATAAATGCGAGGTGCTGCATTTTGGGAAAGTAGATCTTGGCAGGCCTTATACAATTAATGTTGAGGTCCTTGGGAGTGTTGCTGAACAAAGTGACCTTGGAATGCAGGTTCATAGCTCCTTGAAAGTAGAGTCACAGGTAGATAGGATCATGAAGAAGACATTTGGTATGCTTTCCTTTATTGGTCAGAGTATTGAGTACAGGAGTTGGAAGGTCATGTTGCAGCTGTGCAGGACATTGGTTCGGCCACTATTGGAATGTTGCATGCAATTCTGGTCTCCTTCATATCGGAAGGATGTTGTGAAGCTTGAAAAGGTTCAAAAAAGATTTACAAGGATGTTGCCAGGCTTGGAGGATTTGAACTATAGGGAGAGGCTGAATATGCTTGGGCTGTTTTATCTGGGCCGTCGAAGGCTGAGGGGTGACCTTATAGATGTTTATAAATCATGAAGGGCATGGATATGGTAAATAGACAAGGTCTTTTCCCTGCGGTGGGGGAGTCCAAACCTTGAGGGCATAGGTTTAGGATGAGAGGGAAAAGATATAAAAGAGACCTAAGGGGCAACGTTTTCACGAAGTAGGTATTGTGTGTATGGAATGAGCTGCCAGAGGAAGTGGTGGAGGCTGGTACAATTGCATCATTTAAAAGGTATCTGGATGGATATGTGAATAGGAAGCGTTTGGAGGGATATGGGCCTGTTGCTGGCAAGTGGGACTTGATTAGGTTGGGATATTTAGTCAGCATGGACGAGTTGGACCAAACTGTCTGTTTTCATGTTGTACATCTCTATGACTTTATAACAACAGACCATGCTGGCACTTAGCTTCCAGTTTGCAACAGACCCTGGCTTCAGACTGCACCAGGCTTCACCTTGAGGATCATGAGGCTGGGAGATGCCACATCGGGCTGAGGATGCCATGCAGGGAGGCCACTACGCCAGGCCTGTAGGTCGCTACATCGTGCTGGGAGGCCACTGCACCAGGTTGGGATGTTGCCTCCCACACCAGAAGGCTGCTACAGGAGGCAGCTGCATGCACCAGGCCGGAGAAGTTGCTACACCAATCCACACTGGGAGGCTGCTGCATTAGACTGGAGTCGCTGGAGGCTTGGAGTCATTGCTAGAGGATGGAAATTGTCGCTGGAGGCCAGGAGTTATCGCCAGAGGCCAGGAATTGTCGCTGGAGGGTCGGAATAATCATTTGAAGCCATGAGAGAAGAAGGAAAAGAAAACACTAAGGGGAAAAAAAAGGAAGAAAAGAAGAAGAATGGGTGTAGCGGATGACCTCTGGCTTGAACATTATACTCCGCTGCTACCTTGGCCATATAATGGGAAATCATCCTCTTCCAGAAATGTTCTCTCCATGTGGCTCCAGAGAATTGTGGTGGGACCTTTACTCTTGCGATGCATAGACATTCTCCCAAAAAGTTGAAAAAGAGCAGAGTGTGACTATTTGCAGATTACTCCAGTTTACGCATTAAACAGGTTGGGACTCTTCTCAGTGGAGCTTAGAAGAATGA
The DNA here is from genome assembly GCF_047496795.1 of Chiloscyllium punctatum. Taxonomy (NCBI): domain Eukaryota; kingdom Metazoa; phylum Chordata; class Chondrichthyes; order Orectolobiformes; family Hemiscylliidae; genus Chiloscyllium; species Chiloscyllium punctatum. The sequence continues at coordinate 35,212,305 of NC_092741.1, forward strand.
GAGGTGATCTCATGTAAGATTGAAACAAGTAAGATTCTTAAGGGACTTGACAGGGTGTTTCCCCTCAAGACTGAAATGAGAAGGAATTTCTTCTGTCTGAGAGTTATAAGTCTTTGGAACTCCTTATCGCAGAGAGTTGCGGGGCAGAGTCCTCATGTATATTTAAGGATGGGATAGATTGATTCTTGATCAGTCGGAGAATTAAGGGTTACAGGAGAAGGCAGGAAAGTGGATGTGAGGAATGTCGGAGCAGCCATGAGCTTATTGAATGGCAGAGCAGGCACAAGGAGCCGAACGGCCTACTCCCATTCCTATTTCATGTGGTCTTATGACATAATTAAATTCTAAACTAGGAGAACACCAATTTTGATAAGGTCAGGTGTGATTCGGCCAAAATGAACTGGGAGCAGATACTTCTGAGTAAGTCTGTGTCAGAATGATGGGCACATTCAAGAAGGAAATAGAGACAGTACGGAGGCAACGTGTTCCAATAAAGAGTGGGACTAACAAATCCCATGAACTCTGGATATCAAGGAATGTATAAGATTGGATAAAAAGAAAAGGGGAGGCTTGTGGAAGATGCAGAGGCCTCAGGAAAGCAGGAGTCCTAAAGGAGTATAGAATGTACAAGGGGAAACTTGAGAAGGAAATTAGGGGAGCAACAAAGAGACATGAATAAATAATGAGAGGTAAAATAAATGACAATCCTAAGTTATTTCACAAGTTCATTAAGGATAAAAGGATAATAGGGAAAGAGTAAATACCATTAAGGACCACGGTGGTCATTGTGCTCAGAGCTGGAGGACGGAGGTGAGGTTCTAAAGTAATATTTTGCGTCAGTGTTAGCTAGTGAAAGGGACTGAGTGGACATAGAAATCAGGAGAAACACTGACATAATTGAAGAAATTAGCATTGACCAAGAGAAGGTTCTGAGTGGCCTTACAGGCTCAGAAGTAGATAAATCTCCAAGGCCAGATGAAATGTATCCCAGGTTGTCGAATGAGGAAAGGGGGGAAATAGCAGAGGTGCTGGCAATAAGTTTCAATTCCTGTTTGACCGCTGGAGAGATGCCAGAGGACAGAAGGACAACCAATGTAGTATGTTATTCAAGAAGGGAGCAAGGGATAAAGCAGGAAACTACGGTCAGTCAGTCTAACTTTAGTTGTGGGGAAACTATTGGAAGCAACTCTAAAATAGATTTAATCTGTAATTGGAGAGGCAGAGATTAATCAAGAGCTGTCAACTAAGGGTTTAGCTGGTCATGTCTGGCTAACTTTATTGAATTTTTCAAAGACATGACCAGGTGTTTTCAAAGACATGACCAGGTGTTTACTCAGATTTCAGCAAAGCTATTGATAAGATCCCATGTGAGAGACTGATAACAAAAGTAAGAACCCATGGGATCCAAGAAAATTTGGCAAATTGGATCCAGAATTCTGAGTAATAGGTAGTAGAAGGTTATTTTGTGACTGGAGCCTGTGTCCATTGGGGTTCCATAGGGATCAATGGTGGGCCCTTGCTGTTTCTGGTATATCTTAATGATTTAGATTGGAATATACGAGTATCAATTGGTAAGCTTGTTAATGATATGAAAATTCGTGGGGTGGTAAATAGGAGGATAATATTAGATTACAAGAGGATATAGACAAGCTTATCAGATGGGCCAACCAGTGGCAAATGGAATTCAATTCAGATAAATGTGAGGTGATGCACTAGAGCAGGTCAAACAAGGCAAGGGAATACATAATGAATGATAGGACCCTGGGAAGCACTGGTGAACAGACAGACATTGGTTGCATGTCCCCTGGCCTCTTCAGGCAGGTAGTTAGAGTGGCTAAGAAGTCATATGGAATAATTGCCTTTATTAGTCAAGGCATAGCATTCAGTAGCAGAGAGGTGATGCTGAAACTGTATAAAACAATGGTTAAACCAGCAACTAGAGTATTGTATTCTGAATTAGTGGTGCTGGAAGAGCACAGCAGTTCAGGCAGCATCCAAGTATCTTCGAAATCGACATTTCAGGCAAAAGCCCTTCATCAGGAATCATTGTATTCTGAAATCCACATTAAAGAAGGGATGGGATAGCACTGAAGAGGGTTCGGAGAAAATTTACCAGAATGTTGCTTGGGCTGGAGATTTTCAGTTATGAAGAGAGACTGGACAGACTGGAGTTGTTGTCCTTAAAGCAGAGGAAACTGAGGGGGAGCATGATTGAGATGTATAAAACGATGAGGGGTGCAGACAGGGTAGATAGGAAGGATCTTGGAGGTGGCATCAGTGATTGGGAGTACCAGCTTAAGACAAGCGATTAAAAAGTTTAGGAGGGATGTGAGAAAACATCTTTTCACCCAGAGGTTGGTGAGAATCTGGAACTTACTGCCTGTCAGGTGGTAGAGGCAGAAAGATTAGATTAGATTATCTACAGTGTGAAAACAGGGCCTTCGGTCCAACCAATCCACACTGACCCTCCAAAGAGTAACCCACCCAGACCCATTTCCCTCTGACTAATGCACCTAACACTATGGGCAATTTAGCATGGCCAATTCACCACATCTTTGGATTGTGGGAGGAACCCAGAGCACTTGGAGGAAACCCACACAGACACTGGGAGAATGTGCAAACTCCACACAGACAGTTGCCCGAGGCTGGAATCAAACCTGGGATCCTGGTGCTGTGAGGCAGCAGTGCTAACCACTGAGCCACTGAGCCACCCCCACTGAAGCCCTCACAACTTTTTAGAAGTATTTTGATGTATATTGTGATGCCAAGGCACACAAGGGTATGGGCCAAATGCTAGAAAATAGAATTAAAATAGATCATTGTTTTTGACTGGTGCAGACTTGATGGGCTGAAGGGCCTTTTACTGTGCTATATACCTCCATAAATCCACATAGTGAGTACTCCAGACAAGACAACGTCAGTAACTACGTTAAAGAGATATTCTGTAACAATCGGACTAGATAACTGGAGACACTTTAAAAGGTTAGATAGCATAATATCCCCAGAAAACTATAGAAGTGATTTACAAAGACTATTACATAATCATGATATGATTTGGAGGAATAGACCAAGAAAAAACATCTTTTGGCTGTTCACGTCACAGTCTAGAGACTGGTGAGAGAAGGTAGGGGAAGAGATAAAGTTAGTGATGGATAATAATATTATTGATCCGAACCATAGTAGCACGAGCTCACCTATCGCGATAGTGCCGAAACTGGGTGAGTCACAAATATTCTGTAATGAAAGCAGACTTCTACTGTATTCCTTGATTGGAGGATTGCATTCAAAGAATTGGACATACACCCAATTCATGAACAAATTTGATCATCAAAGGATATTGACAACTTCCATTGACCAAAGAAATATCAGCATTTGTTATACCGTACTGACTTTATCAATACAAAGTCATGTTGTTTAGAATGTAAACTGCACTAGCAACATTCCAAAGATTCACTAATTAAGTTATTGAAGGACTATGTAAAAGCATAATTCACATAGACAGTTTGGTTGTATTCAGTCAAAATTGGGAAGAATGTTTGCACCATTGACTGAACTGTTTGAACAGTTGCTGGCTATAAATTTGGCTGAGTGAATTTGCCAAAGCAAAAGTGACTCATTTGAGCTACACTGCAGAACACATCCAAATAACATTTAGAGAACTGAAAGTAAGGGCTATTTTGGATTTTCCTGCTCCAAATTCAAAATGTGAAATTTTCCAATGTTGGATTTCATTGCAAGATTTTTCTGAACTTTAGCACTGTCATGGATTCTTTGATGAATTTGTTAATGAAACACAGAAAATTTGAATGGATGCAACAATGTCAAATTGCCTTTGATAACATGAATGCGGTGCTGACAACCGTATCAATCACCAAAATAATGAAAGTTAACTGTTATTTATACAATCACAAATCATTGACGTTTTTGGATAAATTTCAGGACAAGAACTCATGGTTGTTTTGATGAAGTTAAATCCACCATCTGTACAACTTAAAGATTACTCATGTGCCTGGAAAAGAAAATGTTATAGCAGATGCTTTTTTAAGTGCACATATGAAGGAAACAGAGTGCTGTGATGTAAATGGAATTGTGCCATGGGGGAGGTGTAATTAGAGGTACATGCAGTAAACAGGGGGAGGAGGAATGGTCAGCTTAGAATTTACCCAGAAGTTAGGCTAAGTTTTTAATTGGATTAGTGGTGCTGGAAGAGCACAGCAGTTCAGGCAGCATCCAACGAGCAGCGATGCTGCCTGAACTGCTGTGCTCTTCCAGCACCACTAATCCAGTATTTGCTTTCTGCAGTCTGCAGTCATTGTTTTTACCTCATAAGTTTTTAATTGGTTAACTTTTCCTCAATAACTGTTAACAGAAACAAAACCCTCCAAATTTAAGGGGTTTTAAGGGGGCTTTTTCAGAGGGATCCAGATAAAAGGGAATTGCACATCAGAATCTTCAGTTAACCAGGCAATTTTTTTAAAATTCATTTGTGGGACTTGGGTGTCACTGGCTGGCCACCATTGATAGCCCATCCCTATTTGCACTTAATAAGCTGGTGGTGAGCTGCCTTCTTGAATTGCTGCAGTCCACTTGCTGTGGGTTGACCACAATGCCGGTAGGGAGGGAATTCCTGAATTTTGACCCAATGACTGTGAAAGAACGGTGGTATATTTCCAAGTCAGGATGGTGAGTGACTTGGAGGGGAACTTGCAAATAGTGGTGTTCCCAAGTACCTGCTGCCCTTGTCCTTCTAGGTGGAAGTGGTTGTGGGTTTGGAAGTTGCTATCTATGGATCTTTGGTGAATTTCTGCAGTGCATCTTGTAGATAGTACACACAGCTACTACTGAGTGCTGGTGGTGGAGGGATTAAATGTTTATAGATGAGATAAAAACAATGACTGCAGATGCTGAAAACCAAATACTGGATTAGTGGTGCTGGAACAGCACAGCAGTTCAGGCAGCATCCAACGAGCAGCGAAATCGATGTTTCGGGCAAAAGCTCTTCATCAGGATAAAGGCAGTGAGCCTGAAGCATGGAGAGATAAGCTAGAGGAGGGTGGGGGTGGGGAGAGAGTAGCATAGAGTACAATGGGTGAGTGGGGGAGGAGATGAAGGTGATAGGTCAAGGAGGAGAGGGTGGAGTAGATAGGTGGAAAAGAAGATAGGCAGGTCAGACAAGTCCGGACAAGTCGAGGAGACAGTGCTGAGCTGGAAGTTTGAAACTAGGATGAGGTGGGGGAAGGGGAAATGAGGAAGCTGTTGAAGTCCACATTGATGCCCTGGGGTTGAAGTGTTCCGAGGCGGAAGATGAGGCGTTCTTCCTCCAGGCGTCTGGTGGTGAGGGAGCGGCGGTGAAGGAGGCCCAGGACCTCCATGTCTCGGCAGAGTGGGAGGGGGAGTTGAAATGTTGGGCCGCATGGCTAATGGCGTTTCCGAGGCCAGGGGAAGCTTCTGGAATGTTTGAGGAGCGCTGGTTATGGAGGTGGGTGGATAAGTTTGTTGTACTTACAGTTTTTGATGTTTGAGATGGAATTGAAATACTGTTTGTTGAGAGTATGAATTCTCCTGAGGATGTAGTACAGAGTGGGTCCTTTGCAATTCTGAGAGAGTGTGGCCCTCAGCTGAGGCAGGGCTGACTGTAGAGAGGATAGGTGCCGGCACATTGCTGCAAGCGTGGAGCGGAGGATCTTGAAGGAGAACTGTTGCTGGTGTTTTTGAATCTGTAGTCTGTACTGTTTGCCCTGTTCGGGTCCGAACTCTGCTGGTTTAAAGGCCTGCCTCAGCTGAGGACCACTGCTGTGCTCTTCCAGTACCACTAATCCAGTTTATAGATGAGATGCCAATCAAGCGGGTTGCTTTGTCCTGGATGGTGTCAAGCTTCTTGTGTTGTTGGAGCTGCACCCATCCAGGCGAGTGGGGAGTATTCCATCACACTCCTTACTTGTGCCTTGTAGATGGTGGATGGACTTTGGGGTGTCAGGAGGTGAGTTACTCACTGCAGTATCCCTAATCTCTGACCTGCTCTTGTAGCCACCTTGTTTATGTGGTGAGTCCAATTGAATTTCTGATCAATGGTAACCCCAAGGATGTTGACAGTGGGGGATTCAGTGGTGGTAATAGCATTGAATGTCATGGGGCAATGGTTAGAGTGTCTCTTATTGGTGATGGTCATTGTCTGGCATTTGTGCAGCATGAATGTTACTTGCCACTTGTCAGCCCCAGCCTGATATTGTTCAGATCTTGTTGCATTTGAGCACGGACTGCTTCAGTATCTGAGGAGTTGCGAATGGTGCTGAACACTGTGCAATCATTGGCGAACATCCACACTTCTGACCTTATGACAGAGGAAAGGTTATTGATGATGCAGCTGAAGATTGTTGGGCCTAGGACACTATCCTGAGGAACTCCTGCAGAGATGTCCTGGAGCTGAGATGACTGACCCTCCACTATTACAACCATCTTCCTTTGTGCCAGGTCTGACTCTAACCAGTGGAGTGTTTGCCCCCTGATACCTATTGATTCCAGTTTTGCCAGAGCTCCTTGATGTCATACTCAGTCAAGTGCAGCCTTGATGTCAAGGGCTATCATTCTCACCTCACCTCAGGAATTCAGCTCTTTTGCCTATATTTGAACCAAGGCTGTAATGAGACTAAGAGCTGAGTGATCCTGGCGAAACCCTAACTGGGCGTCATTCAGCAGGTTGTTGCTGAGCAGATGCTGCTTGATAGCACTGTTGATGATTCCTTCTATCACTTTTGCAGATGATGGAAAGTAGATTGATCGAATGTAATTGGCCAGGTTGGATTTGTCCTGCTTTTTGTGTACAGGACGTACCTGGGTGCTTTTCCACATTGTCGGGTAGATGCCAGTGTTTTAAATGTACTAGAAGAGCTTGGCTTGGGGAGCAGCAAGTTCTGGATCCCATGTCTTCAGCACTATTGCCGGAATGTTAACAGGGCCCATTGCCTTTGCAGTATCCAGTGCCTCCAGTCATTTCTTGATATCACGTGGAGTGAATCAAATTAGCTGAAGACTGGTATCTGTGATGCTGGGGACCACTGGAGAAGACCAAGTTGGATCATTGACTCGGTACTTCTAACTGAAGTTGTTGCGAAAGCATCAGCCTTATTGCTTGCACTGATGTGCTGGGGTCCTCCATCGTTGAGGATGAGGATATTTGTGGAGCCACCTCCTCCAGTGAGTTGTTTAATTCATGACTGGATGTAGAAGGACTGCAGAGCTTAGATCTGGTCTGTTGGTTGTGGGATCACTTAGCTCTGTCTATCACTTACTGTTTATGCCATTTGACATGCAATTAGTCCTGTTTGGTAGCTTCACTGGGTTGACATCTCATTTTTAGGTATGCCTGATGCTGCTCTTGGCATGCCCTTCTGCACTCTCCATTGAACAGGGTTGATCCCTGGCTTGGTGGTAATGATTGAGTGGGGGATATGCCAGGCCATGAGGTTACAGATTGTGCTGGAGTACAGTTCTACTGCTGTTGATGGCCCACAGTGCCTATTGGATGCCCAGTCTTGAGCTGCTAGATCAGGTTGACATCTGTCCCATTTAACACAGTGATAGTGTCACACAACACGATGGAAGTTATTCTCAATGTGAAGGCGGGACTTTGTCTCCATAAGGACAGTGCGGTGGTCACTTTTGCCTATACTGTCATAGATAGATGCTTCTGCAGCTGTCAGATTAGTAAGGATGAGGTCAAGTATGTTTTTTCCTCTTGTTGGTTCCTTCACCACCAGCCGCAGGCCCAGTCTAGCAGTTATATCATTTAGGACCCAACCAGCTCAATTAGTAATGCTGCTACCGAGCCACTCTTTGTGGTGGACATTGAAATCCCCCCACCAGAGTACATTTTGCACCCTTGCTACCCTCAGTGCTTCCTTCAAGTGTTGTTCAACATCAGTGCAAGCAATAAGGCTGATGCATTCGCAACAATCTTCAGTTAGAAGTACCGAGTCGATGATCCAACTTGGTCTTCTCCAGTGGTCCCCAGCATCACAGATACCAGTCTTCAGCCAATTTGATTCACTCCACGTGATATCAAGAAATGACTGGAGTACTGATTCATCAGCCGAAGGAGGATGGTACATGGTAACCAGTCACCATGTTTAACCTGAAGCCATGAGACTTCATGGGGTCCAGAGTTGATGACAAGGACTCCCAGGGCAGCTCCCTCCTGACTGTGTACCACTCTGCTACCACCTCTGCTGGCCAGTGGGACAGGACATATCCAGGATTGTTAATGATGGTGTCTGGGGTGTTATCCGGAGGTTAGATTCCATAAGAATGACTATGTCAGGCTGTTGCTTGACCAGTCTGTGAGACAGCTCTCTCAATTTTGGCACTAGCCCCCAGATGTTGGGGAGGAGGACTTTACATGGTTGATGGAGCTGTTTGTTTTTGCTGTTGTCCTTTCTGGTTCCAAGGTCGATGCCAGGTGTTCTGTCCAATTTCATTTCTTTGTTGTGACTTTTTAGTGACTGATACAGCTGAGTGGCCAGCTGGGCCATTTCAGAGGACAGTTGAGAGTCAACCACATTGCTGTGGCTCTGAAGTCACGTGGAGGCCAGACCAGGTGAGGATGGCAGATTTCCTTCCCTAAAGGACATTGGTGAACCAGATGGGTTTTTCTGACAATTGACAATGGTTTCATGATCATCAGTCAACTCTTAAATCCAGATTTTTAAAATTGAATTCAAATTCCACCATCTTTCGTGGTGGGATTCGAACCTAGAGCTGGATTAATGTTCAAGCAATAATACCATTAGGCCATTGCCTCCCCCGTGGAGTCTGCTGCCTCTCGGCATTCTCAGTTGCCAATGTTCCCAATGGTCCAAAGACCATCTGGCCATCAGAAATATGAGCCAATGTTCCCTAAGTTGCAGTGAATAAAGATATTAGTCTGTGGTGCAAACACAACCAAAGCTGAAGCAGAAGCTGCTTAAATAGAATCAGACTGGATTTCGTTTTCACAGCAGATTGCTTTTACCCTTGCATTACTTTATAATAGATTTCTACAACCCAAGGAAGGAAGTTAATTATAATTGGAATATTCCTGAAGAAGGGCTCATGCCCAAAACGACGATTCTCCTGCTCCTTGGATGCTGCCTGACCTGCTGTGCTTTTCCAGCAACATATTTTCAGCTATAATTGGAATATTCCCACTTTACTGCTTCAGAAATAAACTCTGTTTTTCTGTCATACATCATCTACTGGGACTACCCATACTCCACTTTGCATTTGATCCAACTTCTGCATTCAGTCAGGCACATTCCGTTCCACATTACTTTGTGGCAGATCACGCCGTGATAAATATAGATGAAGGCTTTCCAGCTAATCTATGCATCAACTCTACACTTCAAAAGTACTTGATTAGCTATAAAGTACTTTGGAATGTCCTGAGATTATTTTGAGGGCCATACAAATACAAGTTAATGCTTTCTTTCCATGTTCTTTCATAAGAAACGAGAGAATAAGGATTATATTTAAAGGGGCAATCAGATGGCACCATGTTAAAACCAGATTTTTTACTTTTGTGCTACTATTTAAAGCTTTCTGCAACATTTGACTATCCAATAAAATAAATTACAACCTCTCCAGTGGGTTAATTTCTGTGAGATATTCCAGCAAGCAACTGAATCATAATAATCTGAAAATCCTAACTTTGAAACCAAATCTGTACGGAGTTAGCATTGATGTAAACTCCAGTAGAAGATGTTTCATAGTATTTACATTTGCATGCTGCTACTTACAAAATGTATAAACCAGAGTTTTAAAAGTACATCCTTTTGATAGCTTCTGTTCTGAACAATGTTCAAAATGCACAAGGTGAATTTGGTGGTACAGTTTGGGTTCTGTCTGACCGCATTACAGCTTTGTTTCAAACATGGACAAAAGACCTGAAATCCAGAGATGAGGTGAGAGTGACAGCCCTTGACATCAAAGCTGCATCAAAGAGCCCCAGTAAAACTGAAATCAAAGGGTACCAGGGGGAAAACACTCCATTTGTTGTAGTCACATCTGGCACATCGGAAGATGGTTGTGGTTGTTGGAGCTCACTCATCTCAGCTCCATCATAAAGTCAGAAGTGGGGATGTTCACCGATGATTGCACAATGATTAGCACAAGTGGCAGGTAGCATTTGTGCCACACAAATGCTAAGCAATGATGATCTCCAATAAGAGAGACTCTAACTACTGCCCCTCAACATTCAATTACCATTGATTAGAAACTCAACTGGACTCATCACATAAACACAGTGGCTATAAGAGCAAGTCAGAGGCTATGAATGCTGCAGTGCGTAACTCACCTCCTGACTCCCCAAAACCTGTCCATCATTTGCAAGACACAAGTCAGGAGTATGATGGAATAGTCCCTACTTTCCAGGATGGGTGCAACCCCAAGAACACTGAAGAAGCTTGACACCATCCAGAACAAAGCAGCTTGCTTGATTGACACCATATCCACAAGCATCTACTCCTTCCAACACTGGCATTCAGTAGCAGCAGTGTGTAATACCTACAAAATGGACTGCAGAAATTCACCAAAGATCCTTAGACAGCACCTTCCATACCCATGACCACTATCATGTAGATAGACGAAGGCAGCAGCTACATGGGAATACTCCCACCTTAAGGTTCTCCTCCAAGCTACTCACCATCTTGACTTGGAAATATATTGCCATTCCTTCAGTGTCACTGGGTCACAATCCTGGAGTTCTCTCTCTAAGGGCATTGTGAGTCAACCTACAGCACATGGACTGCAGTGGTTCAAGAAGGCAGTTCACCACAACTTTCTCAGGGATATCTAGAGACAGGCAATAAATGCTGCCTAGACAGAAAACTCTACTTTCCACAAGTGAATAAAAAAAATCTGTCTCACAAGTCCACTAATCATCCTCAAACATTCACTCATCGCGACAACCAATGGGAGAAACATCATCCCCATACATTGACTGACAATGATAATGATCTGCTCCTCCAATTACAAGCTGCTATTCCCCTGTGCTTGTAGTTGGTAGACTCACTAATGAAACTACCATAAACAAACATGGGAGAGGAAGGACCTATGATTGGAGAAGCGGCAGGTAGGGTTGGTAAGTGGCAATAGTGAGGTAATTCTTGAGTGTCTGGGGCTGCTAGCAGTGGGGCAGGATGCCATGGGGGCATGGGGATGGGGGAAAATGGTAGGTGGGATAGGGTGTGCATGGGGAGTGGTGGCTTTGGGGGTAGTCAGGGTGGGGAGGCAGGAGCAGCGATTTGAGAGCAGAGGGTCCAGAATTTGGGTAGTGCCGGGAGAACTGAAGTAGAGCATTCAGGAATTAAGTAGAAATACATTGAACTATGTGAATTATATATATTACAGAGAATGGCCATTTGGTCCAAGTTGTGAAAGCCGTTGCTGAGATTTTCTAGTAGAGGTCAGAGAGGATTCTGAAAAAAAAAACAAGCAGTGAAGTTGGAAGAACACATCAGGACGAAGGTGAAAGGGAAGAAAAATCCTGAAGGGGATTAGTATCCAAGAATTGTTGAAACTTAGAATCATGACATCTGAAGGAAATAAAAAGAGCCAAACGAGCAAAATATGAAAGTAAACTGTGGCCTAATACTGATTTGGAGATGCCGGTGTTGGACTGGGATGTATAAAGTTAAAAATCACACAATACCAGGTTATAGTCCAACAGGTTTAATTGGAAGCACTAGCTTTTGGAGAGCCACTCTTTCACCAAGTGGTTATCACCTGATGAAGGAGCGGCGCTCCGAAAGCTAATGCTTCCAGTGAAACCTGTTGGACTATAACCTGGTGTTGTGTGATTTTTAACTTTGTGGCCTTGTACAGCTTTGAGATAGAGTGAGCCCCTTGTGCTGAAGAGGGAGGTCAGGAGAATGTAAATAGCAGCACATGGCATTGAGTGTGGGTCTCAAGAAATTCCAGCTGAATGTGTTGTCATTCTCTGAAATCAGTGACAGTTGTTTCTTGACACAGTAGTATTATGTTCCCTTCTACATTAGAATGTCATAGGTTCAAGGCTTCCTCCATGATGCAGCACTAAGGGAGCTATTATTATGTAATAGTTGTTACTTTTCGGATGCTATATTAAATTGAGACTTATATACCTATTTGGGAGGAATAAAAACTCCATGAAACTATTCAAGGAAGTGCAGTGGAGTTCACTGAACCCACAGAATAGTAACAACACAATGGAGGGCATTCAGCCCATCTTCAGCTGGCTCCAGGAAGGAGCAATTCATCTTGTACCACCCCCATTTTTCTCCCATAACCCTGCACATTCTTCCTTTTTAGGTAGTAATCCAATTCTCTGTTAAATCACAGGGGCCTGAATAGAGTATATAGGTCAAAAACTGCCTCCACTTGTAAAGGAATCAAGAATGAGAGGGGTCAGGTGTGAACTGATTTGGAAATGTAGCAGTAGTAACATGAGAAGAAAAAGTTTTTCATACAATGGGTAGCCTGTGTTTGCAAATGTACTGCCTGAAAGTGCGTTGGAGGCTGAGTCAACCGAAGCATTCTCACCACCTTCTCAAGGTTGGCAATAAATGCTGGCCTAGCCATTAACCCTCACATCCATGATTGAATGAAGAAAAGAAATACATTTAGAGAGAAGAATGTTTGAGTGAATGAAGGTAACAGTGAGAAAGAGAAAGCCAATCTCATACCTGCAGTTCTCAATGAAAAGATGTAGAGAGAGTAAGAGACCAAGGAAGGGGTCAATGTGAAGAGAAAATATTACAGATGGAAGAAAGGGAGCAATCTGTAATTGTGAACGCAGAAGTGGGTACAGAGGTGAAGCTGAATGAAAGAATGCTAAACATTGTGCAATTAATTGAAGTGGGAGCTTTAAGGAATTAAGTAGAAATACATTGAACTATGTGAATTATACAGTACAGGTCGTTCTGCTATAACGTGTAACACGATTGATGAATTGGGGACACTGTTTCCAAGGTGTAAACTTTTAAAATGTGTGTTGGCTGTGACGTGATAAAACCCCCACACTTTAAACGCTGTTTCTAAAGCGTAATTTTCATATAATGTAGGGTTACACAAGAATGCAACCATCGCATTATAGAAGAACTATCTGTACAGAAAAAGGCCATTTGGCCCACGTTGTGAAAGCCTTTACTGAGATTTTTAAGTTGAGGTCAGAAAGAAGGAGATCAGAGAGGATTCTGAATAAAAGCAAACAGTGTAATTCAAATTTGAAAAAATTAGGATTCAGAAGAACGTGTAAGAGAAGAAAACTCCAGAGGGGATTGTTATCCAAGAGTTATTGAAGCTTGTAATCATGACATCTGAAGGAAAAAAGAGCAAATGAGTAAAATATGAAAGTAAACTTTGGCCCATTACAGCTTTGAGCTACAGAGAGCCCCTCCTGCTGAAGAAGTAGGTCAGGAGAATGTATGTAGCAGCACATGGCATTGAGTGTGGATCTCAAGATGTAATGAGAGACTGGTTTGAGCAATTCTAACAATTTTGGATATACCTACAACAACAAGGGAATCAAAATGAGAAGGGTGGAATTTCAATTGGAACTTACATGGATTAATTTGGAGTCATAGCAAGTGATCATGGTAAAAGTTATGGATACAAAGTTTAAACAAACACAAAGTAGCAGTGAGCTAGTGTTTTATGTAGCAGAGGAAGATTTAGTGAGGTCCTCCAGGGGTGGTAGAAATATAAAAAATAGGAGCAGGAGAAGGCCATTTGATTCTTTGTTCACTTGAGCAAAATGGTGGCACATTAAGACACTCCAGTTGGAGCTCCTCTCTTTATTCCTCTCTTTTATCCTCTGTGTTTTTTTTCCCCTAATATCTGGACCTGGACTTCGAGTCGAGGAACAGGTGCCAGTGCAAGGAATCGAGTCGAAGAGAGGGGGCCAGTGTGAGGAATCGAGTCGACGAGAGGGATCCAGTGCCAAGAATCAAGTCCAGGAGCGAGGATTGGTGTGAAGAATCAAGCCCAGGAGCAGGAGCCGGCGCAGGGTATCAAGTCCAGGAGTGGGGGGCTGGTGTGGGGTATCAAGTCTGGGAGCAGGGGTCGGCGCGGGGAATCAAGTCCAGGAGCGGGGGCTGACGCGAGGAATCAAGACCAGGAGCAGGGACTGGTGCAGGCTATCAAGTCTGGGAGCAGGGGCCGGTGCGGGGTAGCAGGCCCAGGAGTGGCGACTGGCGCAGGGAATAAAGTCGGGGAGCAGGGGCCGGCTCGAGGAAAGAAGACCGGGAGTGGGGGTGGTGCTTGGAAACGAGTCGAGGAGTGGGGGTCGGTGCAGGGAAGCAAGTCCGGGCGTAGTGGGGAGCAAGTCCGGGAGCAGGGAGCAGCACAGGAAAGCAAGTAGAGGAGCAGGGAGCAGCACAGTGACAAACTATGTTATTCAGCATTCGATTATCCAGAATTCAATTAACCCAGTGAAATACTCCTACCCATGTCCTATGGATAATCAAGGTTCCTCTGTGCTTTTTAATTCCTCTTTTTGTATCTAAAATTTGTACCTAGCTACTTTGTACAGAAGATGGTGCCATAACAGGCGACATTGTAAAACTTTTCACTATACTCCTGTACTTCTGTACTTGAGCACATACGACAATAAAGGATATTTTATTCTATTCCTTAAACCTGTTCCACCATTCATTATAATCATAGCTGATCATTCACCTCAATACCCTGTTCCCACTTTCTTCCCATACTCTTGATCCCTTTAACACCAAGAGCTATATCTAATTATATATTTATGAAGGTTTATCTCTCAGCAACAGAATATTATGTTTGCATTTAACAAGGTTCCTCATGATAGACTGGTCCAGAAGTTTAAGTTACATGTGATCCATGGTGAGTTGGTAAGTTGGATACTTGTAGAGGGATGTCTTTCTGACTAGAGATCTTTGACTGATGGATCAATGCTGGGACTTCTGTAATTTGTAAAATATATAAATTGTATGGTTAAAAATGCAGGTGGTCTGAATAGTAAATTGGCAAGGGAGCAGCCACCTCATTAGGAGTTTTCTACAGACCCCCGAATAGCAGGAGAGAGATTGAAGATCTCATAGGCCTGCTGATTTTGGAAAAATGCAGATGTAGCAGGGCTGTTGTAATAGGTGATTTCAACTTTCCCAATATCAACTGGAACCTCCTTAGTGCAAACCTCCTCCTAGGTTTGGATGGAGCTGTTTTTGTCAGGGGTTCAGGACGGTTTCCTTACTCAGTATGTAGACAGCCGACGAGGGGAGAGGCCATTTTGGATTTGGTGCTCAGCAATGAGCCAGGACCGGTGTCAGATCTCATGGTGGGAGAACATTTTGGTGACAGTGATCAGAACTGCCTCACATTTACCATAGCCTTGGAGAGGGAAAGGAGCAGTTACCAAGGGAAGATATTTAATTGGGGAAAAGGAGTTGGGAAGTACAGACTGGGAGCAATTGTTCCACAGGAAGGTCACAGCAGACATGTGGAGACTGTTTAAGGAGCAGTTGTTGCAAGTGATGTACAACTTTGTCCCTCTGAGACAGGTAAGAAGGGGTAAGATTAAGGAACATTGGATGATGAGAACAGAGGTGCTTCTTGTCAAAAGGAAGATGGCTGCTTACGTAAAGTGGAGGAAGCAAGGATTTAGCACAGCTTTAGAGGATTACAGTCTTACTAGAAAGGAGCTCAGAAGTGGACTGAGGAGATCCAGGAGGGGGTATGAAAAAGGCTTGGAAAGGATTAGGGAGAACCCAAAGGTATTTTAATCATACATGAGGAATAAGAGAATGATCAGGGAGAAGGTAGGGCCGATCAGGGATAATGTAGGGAACTTGGGAGTGGAGTCTAAGCAGATAGGGGAAGCCCTAAATGAGGATTTTGCTTCAGTTTTCACTAAGGAAAGGAATCTTTTTGTGAATGAGAACTTTGAGGAGCTGAGAAACAGGTTTGAACAGATCGAGATTGTTGAAGTTGATGTGCTGGGAAGTTTGGCAAACATTAAGATTGATAAGTCCCCAGGGCCAGACCAGATTTATCCTAGGCCGCTCTAGGAAGCGAGAAAGTTTGCGAAGCTGCTGGTGAAGATCTTTGCTTCCTCACTCTCCATGGGAGTCGTACCGGAGGATTGGAAGGTGGTGAATATTGTTCCTCTTTTCAAGAAAGGTAATAGGGAAATCCCTGGCAGTTACAGACCAGTCAGTCTTACGTCTGTGGTCAGCAAAGTTTTGGAAAGAATTCTGAGGGATAGGATTTATGACTTTGGAAATGCATAGCATGATTAAAGGCAGTCAGCATGGCTTTGTGAGAGGCAGGTTATGCCTCACAAACCTTATTGAGTTTCTTGAGGAGGTGACAAGTCAGGTTGATGTAGGTTGAGCAGTAAATGTGGTGTATATGGATTTCAGCAAGGCATTTGCTAAGGTTCCCCATGGTAGGCTCATTCATAAAGTCAGGTATGGGATACAGGGAGATTTGGCTGTCTAGATTCAGATTTGGTTGGTTGACAGAAGGCAGAGTGTGGTTGTAGATGGTAAGTATTCTGCCTGGAGGTCAATGTTGAGTGGGGTCCTGCAGGGCTCTGTTCTTGGGCCTCTGCTCTTTGTAGTTTTTATAAATGAGTTAGATGAGGAGGTTGAGGGGTGGGTTAGTAAATTTGCAGATGACACAAAGGTTGGAGGTGCTGTTGATAGTATCGGGGGCTAATGCAGGCTGCAACGCGACATAGGCAGGGTACAGAGCTGGGCTGAGAAATAGCAGATGGAGTTCAATCAGCATAAATGCGAAGTGATTCATTTTGGAAGGTCAAGCTCGATTGCTGAATATAGGATTAAAGACAGGATTCTTGGTAGTGTTGAAGAACAGAGGGATCTTGGTGTTTAAGTACATAGATCCCTCAAAATTGCCACCCAAGTGGATAGGATTGTTAAGAAAGCATATGGTGTTTTGGTTTTCATTAACAGGAGGATCGAGTTTAAGAGCCACAAGGTTTTGCTACAGCTCTACAAGTCCCTGGTGAGACCACACTTGGAATATTATGTCCAGTTCTGGTCATCCTTCTATAGGAAAGATACAAAGGCTTTGGAGAGGGTGCAAGGAAGGTTTACCAGGATGCTGCCTGGACTGGAGGGCTTGCCTTATGAAGAAAGGTTGACTAAGCTCGGACTTTTCTTTCTGGAGAGAAGGAGGAAGAAAGGAGACCTGATCGAGGTATACAAGGCATGGATAGAGTCAATAGTCAAAGACTTTTCCCCAGGGCAGGATTGATTGGCACGAGGGGTCATAGGAGAAAGATATAGAGGGGATGTCAGAGGAAGGTTCTTTATGCAGAAAATTGTGAATGCATGGAATGCATTGCCAGCAGTGGTGGTGGAAGCAGAGTCCTTAGGGATATTTAAGCGACTGATGGACATGCACATGAAAAGCAGTACATTGAGGGGTGCGTAGGTTAAATTATTATATTTTACATTAGGATTAATCCTCGGCACAACACTGTGGGCCAAAGGGCCTATTTGTGTTGTACTTTTCTATGTTCTATGTTCTACATAAAAATTGGTGGAGCTGTGGATAGCGAAGAAGGTTGTCAAAGGATGCAGCAGAATATAGATCAGCTGGAATGTTGGGCAGAGAAATGACAGATGGAGTTTAATGTGGCAAGGTCTGAGTTGATGCATTTTAAGAGGTCAAATGAAAGAGAAAGGTATACAGTAAATAGCAGGACCCTTAACAGTATTAATATATAGAAAAATCTTGGGATGCAAGGTCCTGAAAGTGGCAACACAAATGGATAAGATGGTAAAGAAGGCGTATGGCATGCTTGCCTTCATTGGTCAAGTCATTGAGTATAAAAGTTGGCAAGTCATGACACAGCTGTTTAAAACTTCATTTAGGCCACATTTGGAATTTTGTGTGCAGTTCTGGTCAAAAGACTACAGGAAGGATGTGGAGGCTTTGGAGAAGGTACAAAACAGATTTAACAGAATGTTGCCTGAATTGAAATATATTAGCCATAAGGAGGGGTTGGAAACACTTGGATTGTTTTCTTTTGAGTGTTGCAGGCTGAGGAGCGACCTGATAGAAGTTTATAAAATTATGAGAGGCATTGAAAGAGTGGATTTGTAGTGTCTTTTTCCCAAGGTGGAAATATTAAATACTAGACAGCATAGGCTTCAGATAAGAAGAGGAAAGGTTCGAGGAGATGTGCAAAGCAAGCTGTTTTCAAAGAGGGTAGTAGGTGCCTGGAATGTTTTATCAGTGGAGGTGGTAGAAGCATATACAATAGCAATGTTTCCGAGGTATATAGAAAGACACACATAAACAGGCAGGAAATAAAAGGATATACACCATGTGCAGTTGGATCAGATTAGTTTAGAATGACGCCATGGTCAGCACAGACATGGTGGGCCAAAGGGCCTGTTCATGTGCTATGTATTATTCTATGTATTACGTCAGTATTGTGGCATCCTGAGCATCACATCTAGCATCACCTCTAGTGAAGAAGGCGTTTGGTATGCTTTCCTTTATTGGTCAGAGTATTGAGTACAGGAGTTGGGAGGTCATGTTGCAGCTGTACAGGACATTGGTTAGGGCACTGTTGGAATATTGCGTGCAATTCTGGTCTCCTTCCTATCGGAAAGATGTTATGAAACTTGTTCAGAAAAGATTTACAAGGATGTTGCCAGGATTGGAGGATTTGAGCTATAGGGAGAGGCTGAACAGACTGGGGCTGTTTTCCCTGGAGTGTCAGAGGCTGATGGGTGACCTTAAATTATGAGGGTCATGGATAGGATAAATAGACAAAGTCGTTTCCCTGGGTCGGGGGAGTCCAGAGCTAGAGGGCATAGGTTTAGGGTGAGAGGGGAAAGATATAAAAGAGACCTAAGGGGCAACGTTTTCATGCAGAGGATGGTATGTGTATGAAATGAGCTGCCAGAGGATGTGGTGGAGGCTGGTACAATTGCAAAATTTAAGAGGCATTTGGATGGGTATATGAATAGGAAGGGTTTAGAGGGATATGGGCCGGGTGCTAGCAGGTGGGACTAGATTGAGTTGGGATATCTGGTACAGCATGGACAGATTGGACCGAAGGGTCTGTTTCCATGCTGTACATGTCTATGACTCTGATACATCCTTTCAGCTGACAAATCTCTGACTCAAAGTCAACATGACAAAAACCAGCAACCTACGTTACATATTCTGGCAAACTACAGAAATCAACTCAAATGCATTGCAATATGATGTTTCAGAGTAATCTTCATTACAATTAAAATATTTACAAATCAATTCCAGACGGAATATAGCATCCACTAAGCTTTTAATCCCTTAGATTTTTCAGTTTGAATACAATTTGTTGGTTCTCTCCCAACCCTTACCTCAACAAAATTAGCATAGATTAGTTTGTTCTATTCTAAACTGTATGGATCAATACAACTCACTGTTTAATCAGTAGGGTAAACATGTGTACATGCTTACCAAATAAGAGCAGAAGTAGATTAGAACAGTCCCCTTAAGCCTGCTCCTCAATTTACTAAGATCTGGGCTGACATGGCTTTGTGGGTGGAAAATCATGTCTCACAAACTTGATTGAGTTTTTTGAAGAAGCAACAACAAAGATTGATGAGGGCAGAGCAGTAGATGTGATCTATATGGACTTCAGTAAGGCATTCGACAAGGTTCCCCATGGGAGACTGATTAGTAAGGTTAGATCTCATGGAATACGGGGAGAACTAGCCATTTGGATACAGAACTGGCTCAAAGGTAGAAGACAGAGGGTGGTGGTGGAGGGTTGTTTTTCAGACTGGAGGCCTGTGACCAGTGGAGTGCCACAAGGATCGGTGCTGAGTCCTCTACTTTTTGTCATTTACATAATTGATTTGGATGCGAGCATAAGAGGTACAGTTAGTAAGTTTGCAGATGACACCAAAATTGGAGGTGTAATGGACAGCGAAGAGGGTTACCTCAGATTACAACAGGATCTGGACCAGATGGGCCAAGGGGCTGAGAAGTGGCAGATGGAGTTTAATTCAAATAAATGCGAGGTGCTGCATTTTGGGAAAGCAAATCTTAGCAGGACTTATACACTTAATGGTAAGGTCCTAGGGAGTGTTGCTGAACAAAGAGACCTTGGAGTGCAGGTTCATAGCTCCTTCAAAGTGTAGTTGCAGGCAGATAGGATAGTGAAGAAGGCAGTTGGTATGCTTTCCTTTATTGGTCAGAGTATTGAGTACAGGAGTTGGGAGGTCATGTTGCGGCTGTACAGGACATTGGTTAGGCCACTGTTGGAATATTGTGTGCAATTCTGGTCTCCTTCCCATCGGAAAGATGTTGTGAAACTTGAAAGGGTTCAGAAAAAATTTACAAGGGTGTTGCCAAGATTGGAGGATTTGAGCTGTAGGGAGAGGTTGAACAGGCTGGGGCTGTTTTCCCTGGAGCATTGGAGGCTGATGGGTGACATTATAGAGGTTTACAATATTATGAGGGTCATGGATAGGATAAATACACAAAGTCTTTTCCCTGGGTCCGGAGAGTCCAGAACTAGAGGGCATAGGTTTAGGGTGAGAGGGGAAAGATATAAAAGAGACCAAAGGGGCAATGTTTTCACGCAGAGGATGGTATGTGTACAGAATGAGCTGCCAGAGGATGTGGTGGAGGCTGGTACAATTGCAACACTTAAGAGGCATTTGGATGGGTATATGAATAGGAAGGGTTTGGAGGGATATGGGCCGGGTGCTGGCAGGTGGGACTAGATTGGGTTGGGATGTCTGGTCAGCATGGATGGGTTGGACTGAAGGGTCTGTTTCCATGCTGTACATCTCTATGACTCTATGACGCTCTTTGTGATTGGAATTCCACATTTCCATCTATCCCTGATCACTGTTGATTGCCCTGCCGGTCAATGCGAGGTCAATCCCATTCTTAAATATATTCAATGACCTCACTTCCACCTCCTTTTGAGGCAGAGATCAAAGTCACTCAACACTTACTGAACAAGATCAGATCTCTGTTCTGAAAGCAAGACCCCTAATTTTTAAATAGTACCCCCTAGTTCTGGACTAACCCACAAGTGCAAATATCTTTCCAAGATTACTTTATCAAAATAATTTGAGATCTTGGACACTTATATCAAGTCACGTCTCCCTCTTCTAACCTACAGTGGAAAGAAGCCCAGTCTGTCCAACCTATACTTATAAGACAACCCACTCATTCCAGTTATCAATCAAGTAAACCTTCTCTGAACAAACTGCAATGTTGTTATATCCTTCATTAAATAAGGAGACCAACACTGAACAGACCAACACAGTATTTTGGATGTGGACTCACCAATTCCATGTATAACTGAAGCATAATATTCATTTTTTTATTTAATTCTCCTTATGAAGAAAACAATAGGAGGTTGAGGGGTGACCTTATAGATATAGAATCCCTACAGTGTGGAAACAGGCCCTTCAGCCCAACAAGTCCACACAGACCCTCCGAAGAGTAACCCACCCAGACCCATTCCCTTACGTTTACCCCAGACTAATACATCTAACCTACACATCCCTGAACACTATGACAATTTAGCATGGCCAATTCACCTAACCTGCACTTCTTTGACTTGTGGGGGGAAACCAGAGCACCCAGAGGAAACTCCACACAGACAGTCGCCCAAGGCAGGAATCAGACCTGGGTCCCTGGTGCTGTGAGGCAACAGTGCTAACTACTGAGCCACCATGCCACCCCTATATATAGAGGTTTATAAAATCATGAGGGGCATAGATAAGAAGAGTGAAGGTCTTTTCCTTGGGGTAGGGGCGTTCAAAACTAGAGGGCATATTTTTAAGCTGAGAGGAGAAAAATTTATAAAGGACCTGAGGGGCAACATTTTCACATGCAATGTGGTTCATATGTGGAATGAACTGCCAGGGAAAATTATAGATGCAAGGACATTTAAAAGACAGATGCAACATGTAAAAGACATTTGTACATGTATGTGAATAAGAAAGGTTTAGAGGGATATGAGCCAAACCTAGGCAAAAGGGACTAGTTTATTTTGGTAAACTTGTTCAACATGGACGAGTTGGGCCAAAGGGTCTGTTTCTGTGTTGTATGACTCAATGACTTTACGAATCCCATTACTCTTCCTGACTATGTGCTGTGCTCGCATATCTACCCGTATTATTCGAAAAAAGTCGATGAACTTGTTGCTCAAATCAGTACAAAGGGGTATGATTTAGTTGCCATTATAGAAACGTGGTTGCAGGATGGTGATGACTGGGAATTAAATGTCCAAGAGTAGCAGGTAATTAGGAAGGATAGGTAGGAAGGTAAAGGAGGTGGGGTCACGCTGTTAATTAAGGATGAGATTAGGGCAATAAGGAGAGATGATATAAGATCTAAGGAGCAAAATGTTGAATCCATTTAGATGGACAGCAGGAATAGTAAGGGGAAGAAGTCATTAATGGAAGTAACTATAGGCCACCCAATAACAATGCTACAATCGCACAGGTGATCAATCAAAAAATATCTGGCGCATATAAGAATGGAACGGCAGTATCATGGGGGAATTTAACGTGCACATTGATTGGCCAAATCAAGGCAGTAGAGGCAGCCTTGAAGAGGAGTTCATAGAACTCATCTGTGACAATTTTCTTGAACAGCTTGTTACTGAAGCTATAAGGGAGCATCCAATCTTCGATCTGGTCCTGTGTAATGAGACAGGTAAGATTAATGATCTTGTAGTTAAGGATTGCCTTGGAAATAGTGAGCACAGTATGATCAAATTTTGGAATCAAATGGAGGGTGAAATAGTACCATCTACAACCAGGGTATTATGCTTAAACAAGGGAAACTATAATGGGATGAGGAAGGAGTTGGCTAAATTAGACTGGGAACACACGTAAAATGGTGGAACAGTTGAGGAACAGTGGAGGACTTTCAAAGAGATTTTGCATTGCTCAAGGAAAGTATATTCCAGTCGAAAACAAGGATAACCAGGATAGGAAGAACCAGCCTTGGACAACTAAGGAAATAAAGGAAGGCATCCAGTTAAAAGCTCAGACTTACAAAGTAGCCAAAAGTAGTTGGAAACAGGAAGATTCGCAAAACTTCAAAAAGCAACAAAGAACCACAAAGCAAGCAATAAAGAAAAAGTAGATTATGAATGCAAACTAGCACAGATTATAAAAACAGGTAGAAATTTTTTTTATAAATATATAAAACGGAAAAGGGTGCTTAAAGTGGACGTAGATCACTTGCAGGATGAGAAAGGGGAATTAATATTGGGTTGTGCTGAAATGGCCGAGGTCTTGAATAACTATTTTGTGTCAGTCTTCACAGTGAAAGATATATCTGACATGCCAAAGAATGATGTTAAGGATATAATGGGAGGTGAGAACCTTAATTCAATTGTTATCACTAAAGGGGTAGTGTTGAGCAAACTTGAGGGTTTAAAGGTAGATAAGTGCCCATGTCCTGATGAAATACATCCGAGGGTGCTGAAAAACATGACAGAAGTTATAGTAGATGCATTAGTGGTAACTTACCAAAATTCACTGGACTCCAGGCAGGACCCTGTGGACTGGAAAAGAGTGAGTGTCATGCTGCTGTTTAAAAAAGGGTGTAGGCAAAAGGCAGTTAACTATAGGCCAGTTAGCCTATATTCAGGAAAATGCTAGAGGCTATCATTAAAGAAGACATAGTGAGACATCTGGATAGGAAAGGTTTGATCAGGCAGACGCAGCATGGATTCAGGAAGGGAAGGTCGTGTTGACAAACTGACTGGAATTCTTTCAGATTGTAACAAGCATGGTGGATGGATGGGAACAGGTGGATATTATATGCTTGGATTTCCAGAAGACGTTTGATAAGGTGCCGCATAAAAGACTTGTCCATAAGAGCATGGAGTTGCGGAGAATGTACTAGCATGGATAGAGGGCTGGTTAACCAATAGAAAGCAGAGAGTTGGGATAAATGGGTGTTTCTCTGGCTGGAGATCTATGAGGAGTGGGTGCTGCAGGAATCAGTGTTGGGCCCGCAACTGTTCATGATATATATAAATAATTTGGAAGAGGAGACCGAGTGTAATGTATCCAAGTTTGCTGATGACACTAAATTGAGTGGAAAGACAAAAGGATATGAAGGTTCTGCAGCGAGATTTAGATAGGTTAAGTGAGTGGGCAAGGGTCTGGCAGATGGAGTACAATGTTAGTAAATGTGAGGTTATCCATGTTGGAAGTGAAAATAGTAGGTCAGAGTATTATTTAAATGGAGAAAGATTGCAGCATGCTGTTGTGCAGAGTAACGGTGACACAGTGGTTAGCACTGCTGCCTCACAGCGCCAAAAACCCACGTTCAATTCCTGCCTCAGGCGACTGTGTGGAGTTTGCACGTTCTCCCCGTGTCTGCGTGGGTTTCCTCCAGCTGCTCCGATTTCCTCCCACAGTCCAAAAATGTGCACGTTAGGTGAATTGGCCATGCTAAATTGCCCGCAGTGTTAGGTGAAGGGGTAAATGTAGGGGGATGGGTCTGGGTGGGTTGCGGGTCGGTGTGGACTTGTTGGGCCGAAGGGCCTGTTTCCATACTGTAAATAATCTAAACAAAGGAGTGCTCATACATGAATTGCTAAAAGTTGATTTGTAGGTAATACAGTAACCAGGAAGGAAAACAGAATATTAATTTTCACAGCTAGAGGGATTGAATTTAAGAGCAGGGGGATTCTGCTGCAGTTGTACAAGGTTTTGGTGAGGCCACATCTGGAACTTTGTGCACAGTTCTGATCTCCTTACTTGAGGAAGGATATACTAGCTTTGGAGACGGTGCAGAGGAGGTTCACCAGATTGATTCCAGAAATGAGCAGGTTACTCTATGAGGAGAGGTTGAGCTGCCTGGGACTGTACTCACTAGAGTTTAGAAGAATGAGAATGAATCTTATAGAGACATATAAAATTATGAAAGGGATAGATAAGATAAAGGCAGGCAAGTTGTTTCCGCTGGTGGGTGAGACTAGAACTATGGGACATGGCCTCAAGATTAGGGTGAGTAGATTTAGGACAGAGATGAGGAGGAACTGTTTTTCCCAGAGAGTAGTGAATCTATGGAATTCTCTGCATGAGGAAGCAGTAGAGGCAGCTTCATAAATATACTCAAGACACAGTTGGATAGGTTTTTGCATGGTAGGGGAATTAAGGGTTACGAGGATAATGCACGTAGGAGGAGCAGAGACGATGGATGGATCAGCCATGATTTTAATGAATAGTGGAGGAGGCTCGATGGGCCAAATGACCTACTCCTGTTTCTATTACTATGAAACTATATGAACCTTTTGTGACTCATGCACCAGAACACCTAAGTCCCTTTGCCCCTCCGAATTCTGCAGTCATTCTCAATTTAAGTAATATTCTGCTTTTTAATTTAATATTTTTCCATATTATATTCCACCTGTCAGATTTTTGCCCACTCACTGAACCTTCTATATATGTTTGCAATTTCCATATTCTTCTTCACAACGTATTTTCCTACTTGGTGTCATTTGCAAATTTAACTAACTTGTCTTTGCTCTCCTCATCTAAGTCATTGATGTAAGTTATAAAAAGTTAAGGCCCCAGCATAGGCCCCTGTGGGATTCCACTTGTCACATCCTGCTAATTAGACAAAAATCTGTTCATACATACTTCTATTTTCTGACAGCTAGGCAATCATATGTCCATGCTAATGTGTTACTCCCCACACCATGAACTTCTATTTTATGCATTAACTTTGATGTGGCACCTTCTGCAAATCTAGATGCAGAATGTCTAGACTCCCCTTTATCCACAGAATATATTACTCCTTCAAAAAACTCCAATAAATTCATTAAACATGATTTCCCTTTGATAAAATTAACTGTTTGCATTGTTCTGTAAGTATGTTTCTGCAATAATGAATTTTAATAATGAATTCTAACACCTTCCCCATGTCAGATATCAAGTTAACCAGCTTATAGTTTCCCGTTTTCTGCCATTTTCCTGTGAAGGTTATACCTGCTACTTTCCAGACTGATGGAATCTTTCTTGAATCAAATAAATCTTGGAAAATTAGCACAAACAAATTTACTAACCCATTAGCAACTTCTTGCCATCCCTAATTAACAGTCCCTCTACCTTAACCTCATTTCCTTTTTTCTTACATGTCATAAAAGCCCCAAAATTCAGGTGCCAATCCTGGTCATCCTGAAGTCATGTCTCCATAATACTAATCAGGTAATATGTATTTACTTTAGTATACGCTATCATTTTTTTTTAACTTTATCATGAATATTATGTACATCCAGATAGTGTTTAGTTCTGTCTTTTTGTTATCTTTGTAACATCTGTATATGAAATGAATTGCCAGAGAAAGTTGTAGATGCAGGTGCAGTTATAACATTTAAAAGGCAACTGGATGGGTATATGAATAGGAAAGCTTTAGAGGGATATGGGCCAAATGCAGGCAAACGGTACTAAGTTTGAGAAACCTGCTCAGCCTGGACGAATTGAACTGAAGTGTCTGTTTCCATGTTGTCTGACTCTATCTAGTTTTGATTGTTGGTATTCCTATGATTTTTCTTTCCATCCATTATTTCTCATATTACTTTCCTCTTACCTTATCTCTACTCTTTGATGCGGCAACACGTCATTCCACTCAGTCCATTGTTTCCACTGCTCAGTTATAAACCTTCTTGCTTCTCTTATGTTGTGATTCAGAAGAACACTGGCTCTTGCAAAAGTCCTAACAAAGGTCTATAGCACCCAGTTGGTTCAGTGCAGTAAAGGAAAAGTAACCTAACAAGAACAGGCTCTTCGCTCAAGCAAGATGGAATTTCTTGTATGATAGCAACCAAGTCCAAGTTACTTTGGCATGCCTATTGTTACAAGACTAGGACAGAGACCCCAATGTTAGGTTATACTCCTTTGAAGTTCAAAGCTGTTCTTCTATCCAGGCTATTACGAGATCATCACATTTGGTGGTGCTCAAAGTTCTCCCCAGCATGAACTCTTTAAGTTACAAGATGATGCACTTACTGAACTGAAACTGGAAAATTATCTGAAGTGATGACATTCGCAAAGCTAAGGGGGAAAAGTATGAAGAATGAAGAATTCCAAAGCCAGCATAGACAAAGTGGACACAATGGATACTCAATATGGCCGCCTCGCTGTCGCTATTCTGGGATTCTAAACTTGCTACCTTTCCAACTTTTTCTAATTCTGACTAAAACAACCAGAAATTTTAACTTTAACTTTTTTCATGGATGCTGCCTGATTTGATGAGTATTTCCAGCGTTTTCTTTTCTCATTTCTGAAAGGAGATGGAGAGATATTTAGGGAAGGAATTTGAGAGCTCAGTCCAAGCAGCTGAGGGCATAAGTGGCAATGCTACAGTGATGAACAAAGAGATATGCAAAGGGCCAGAATTCAAGGAGGTGACAGAGATAGGGAGAGGCTGAGTGTTGGAGAAATTAGAACACAGTATAAGAATCTTTTAATTGTGGTATTGCCAGACCAGGGGTCATTACAGACCAACATGAAAAGTATACACATTTGAGAGTTTTGGATGAGTGCAAGTTCATGGAGAATGGTAGATAGAAGGCTGGCCAGGACAGCATTCTTTATGAGCCATAGACAGTTGCTTTGTTACATGGAACAGAAAATCAAAGAGATTAAAAACATATACTGGAAAAATTTCTATAAAGAAAAGACAACTACGGGAACTTGAAAGAAATAACTCGATGCAACACAGGAAATCTTGATGGGAGACTACAATTGTATTACAAGTCCAGAACAGAAACTGAAATGGATCGGTAAAGTGAATAGACCCAAGCAGCGGCATGGCTTTTTCAACTGCGTAGCTAATGGCAACAAGAACTATTAATGTACAAACTAACTTGTGTCACGAGTACATTTATTAATGGGAGGAGGGCATTGCTCAGAAGGCCAAAATTCGTTGCCAATTTCATAATGGTGAGTCTGAAGCCTGACATGGAGTTTGAAGTCACAATGAAGAGTGCAGTTGGGCATGCCGGGAGCAGCAGCAAGCATACCTAAAAATGAAGTTTCAACCTGGTGAAGTTACAACGCAACAGAAGCAGCAGAGATAATTGATTCCACAACCAACATATCAGATCTAAACTGCATAGTCCTGCCATTTCCAGTCATGAATGGTGGTGGACAATTAAACAACTCACTGGAGGAGAAGGCACGACAAATAATCCCATCTTCAATAGTGGGGAAGCCAAATGCATCAGTGCAAAAGATAAGGCTCAAG